>NC_053024.1:106419196-107030007 GCF_003073215.2 Triticum urartu | reverse complement strand
CGTCGAGGGCGCACCATCGAGCTCCACCGGCAAGTGTAAGAAGACGATGGCAGCTCCACCAGAGACGAAGAAGGTGTCCGCCAAGGAGGACGGCACTGGTTGTACCTTCACCATCAGTGCCACTCTCGACCCCAAATAGGAAAGCGCGCTCGTTGCTTTCCTGCGGGCGAATGTCAACGTGTTTGCGTGGCAACCGTCTGACATCCCCGGCGTTCCCAGGAAAGTGATTGAGCACCACCTTGCCGTTTGTCCTCATGCGCGGCCCGTCAAGCAGAAGGTCAGGAAGCAGGCAGTGGAGCGCCAAGAATTCATAGCAGAAGAAATCAAGAAGCTGGAAGCAGCAGGCCTTGTCAGAGGAGTGCTCCATCCTACGTGGTTGGCCAATCCTGTAGTCGTGCGCAAGGCAAATGGGAAATGGAGACTTTGTATCGATTTCACTGATGTTAACAAAGCTTGTCCCAAAGACCCATTTCCTTTGCCGCGCATTGACCAGATTGTTGACTCCACAGCCGGATGTGATTTGCTTTCATTTCTAGACGCATACTCAGGATACCATCAGATCTTCATGGCAGAAGAGGATGAGGAGAAGACCGCATTTATTACTCCATGTGGCACGTACTGTTTCGTACGGATGCCTTTTGGATTAAAAAATGCTGGTTCAAATTTGCAAGAGTAGTCCATGTCGCTCTTGAGCCACAAATACACAGAAATGTAGAAGCTTACATGGATGATATAGTGGTCAAGAGCAAGGATAGAGCAACTTTGATCCAAGATTTAGACGAGACCTTTGCAAATCTGCGCAAGATCAGCCTCAAGCTCAACCCTGAGAAGTGTGTGTTTGGAGTTCCCTCCGGCAAGCTTCTCGGGTTCTTTGTGTCTCAACGGGGAATTGAAGCCAATCCCGACAAGATCAAGGCCATTGAGCAGATTGAAGCACCCAAGCGCATCAAGGATGTGCAAAGACTTGCCGGTTGTGTGGCTGCTCTCAGTAGGTTTATCTCTCGATCTGCTGAGCGCGCCCTGCCGTTTTTCAAATTATTGAAAAAGGCAGGTCTGATGAGATGGACTCCGGAAGCGAAGGCTGCGCTGCAAGACTTGAAGAGATACCTGTCCTCCCCTCCAATACTTGTCGCACCTAAGCCGCAAGAGAAGTTGCTGCTGTATATAGCGGCAACCAACCAAGTGGTTAGTGTTGCGTTAGTAGCAGAGAGGAAGGCAGATGATGAGCCTGCAACCACGGCAAGCACATCCAGCGACAAGCAGGGGGCTTCCCCGGCAAGCTCTGGTCCCGACAAAGATGGATCTCCGCAGATGCACGAGGAGATACAGAAGAAAATGGTGCAGCGCAAAGTTTACTTTGTTAGTTCCCTCCTGCAGGGGGCTAGGTCAAGGTACTCTGGCATGCAGAAAATGCTTTTCGGCCTTCTCATGGCCTCAAGAAAGTTGCGCCATTACTTGCAAGCACACGAGATCACAATTGTCACTCGCTTTCCGCTGAAGAGGATACTGCAGAATCCAGAAGCGACAGGCAGGATTGTTGAGTGGGCACTGGAACTGTCAAGCTTTGGCCTCAAGTTTGAAAGTACTTCAACTATACAGAGCAGAGCATTGGAAGAATTTATAGCAGAATGGACGCCAACACCAGATGAAGAAATTCCAGAAACGAGCATCCCCAACAAGGAAGTAAACAAAGAGTGGCTGATGTACTTTGATGGTGCCTTTTCGCTGCAAGGCACCGGCGCTGGCGTGCTGCTTGTCGCACCCACCGGAGAGCACCTCAAGTACGTAGTCCAGATGCACTTTCCCAAGGAGCAAGCAACAAACAATACTGCAGAGTATGAAGGCTTGCTTGCCGGTCTCAGGATCGCGGCAGACCTTGGGATCAAGAAGCTCATCGTCAGGGGTGACTCACAACTTGTCGTCCGCCAAGTAAACAAGAGCTATCAGAGTCCGTTGATGGAAGCTTACGTTGACGAAGTGAGAAAGCTAGAAGAGCACTTTGAGGGCCTGCAGATGGAGCACGTTCCAAGAGCCCAGAACGCCATTGCAGATGGCCTGTCAAAGTGCGCCGCACTTAAGTTACCTGTGGAACCAGGGATCTTTGTGCTCAAGCTGACTCAGCCGTCCGTTACGCCATCAACTGGACAGAGAAAAAAGAGGAAGTTGATTTCTGGTGACTATCTGCCGGCAGAGCTTCCCGAAGCCGCCGCCAAGAATCCCAAAATCAACGCCAAAAGCGCTGAGGAGCAGTCTGCTCCGGCAAACCCCAGGGTTTGTTCCGTTGAAGCAGAAGCTCCCGGCAAGTTTTGCTCCGACAAGCTTGCCGGGGAACGTCATGCTCCGGAAGAGCCACAGGTTCTCGCCGTAGAAGCGGATGTTCCCGCAGTGGTCCCCAAGATCAACGCCAAGAGCGTTGAGGAGCAGTCTGCTCCGGCAAACCCCAGGGTTTGTTCCGTTGAAGCAGAAGCTCCCGGCAAGTTTTGCTCCGGCAAGCTTGCCGGGGAACGTCAAGCTCCGGCAGAGCCGCAGGTTCACGCCGAAGAAGCGGATGTTCCCGCAGCGGCAGATTTGCCTTTAGTCCTTGTTGTCGAGCCACAAGCTCCAGCATGGGCGCAGCAGATTGTCCGTTTCCTTCAGACAGGAGAGCTTCCCGAAGAGCAAGAAGAAGGGGAAAGAGTAGCCTGGCAGTCAAGTATGTACCAGTTTGTCGACAAGACACTGTACAGAAGAAGACTCAACGGCGTGAAATTGAAGTGTATTCACCGGGAAGATGGACAAAAGCTGTTGGCAGAGATACATGGAGGCATATGTGGTCACCACATTGGCGCAAGAGCACTTGTCGGTAAAGCATTCCGGCAAGGTTTCTTCTGGCCAACAGCCCTCCAGGATGCAACTGCACAAGTAACCAAGTGTGAAGCATGCCAGTTTCATTCCAAGCAGATACACCAGCCAGCTCAAGCTCTCCAGACGATCCCTTTATCCTGGCCATTTTCGGTCTGGGGGCTCGACATCCTCGGCCCCTTTCCCCGAGCTGTCGGGGGCTTTGAGTACTTGTATGTTGCAATCGACAAGTTCACAAAGTGGCCGGAAGTGGAACCAGTGAGAAAGGTGACCGCACAGTCAGCAGTCAAGTTCTTCAGGTCGATTGTTTGCCGCTTCGGGATCCCTAACAGGATAATCACCGACAACGGTACACAATTTACGAGCCACACCTTCATGCAGTACATCCAAGATCTTGGCGCCAAGGTCTGCTTCGCTTCTGTTGCTCACCCGAGAAGCAACGGTCAAGCGGAGAGGGCAAATGCAGAAGTGCTGCGCGGGCTCAAGACCAGAACTTTCGACAGGCTGCACAAGTGCGGAAGAAACTGGATCGAGGAGCTGCCGGTGGTTCTTTGGTCAATCAGGACGACGCCAAATCGAGCCACTGGCCAGACACCTTTCGCTCTAGTCTATGGAGCAGAGGCAGTTATCCCCACGGAACTCGTATACGGGTCACCTTGAGTGCTCGCTTATGATGAGCTTGAGCAAGAGCAGCTGCGGCAAGATGACGCGCTGCTCCTTGAGGAAGATCGTCTTCAGGCTGCTGTGCGAGCTGCTCGCTACCAGCAAGCTTTGCGCCGCTACCATAGCCGCAAAGTTAATGCCAGAAGTCTCGAGGAAGGCGACCTTGTTCTTCGGCGTGTTCAGTCCGCCAAGAATTCCAACAAGTTGACGCCAAAGTGGGAAGGCCCTTACCGGGTGAAACGAGTCACAAGGCCTGGCGCTGTCCGCCTTGAGACCAAAGATGGAATTCCGGTGAGCAACTCCTGGAACATTGAACATCTTCGTATGTTTTACCCGTAAGGCGCGGTTGTCGGAACCTGTTTCGGCAACCACCTTTTGTACAAGTCTTGCCGCCGTTGCATGTAATCCTTTGTACAAAGCCGGGCGCAGATCCCGTGCATAAATAAAGCTCATGTGCACCGCACATTTTGTCGATTTTATGCTTTCTATTTTTTGGCATATATGATCTGACACCTTGTGCAGCACCTACTCCAAGGTAAGCAATAACGAGCCATAAGGCTCCATATCTCTATTTTCTCTCCTTTCTTTTTTCTCAAGGAAAAGAAGGTTCCCTCGCCCACAAGTTTGCCGGGGGGAGGAGAAGATAGTGGTATGGAACAGGCGTCGCTCAAGGAACTTTCGCCTTGCCGGGAAGCAAACCACAGAAAAGCTAAGTTGCCAAAGTTTGAGCAATCAAATTTTTTAAAATTTTAAGTTATCTCCCTTGAACGACCACACTTTGTATGGAAAACCTGTGCGCGGAGGAACCAACTCGTAGCTAGTTGCGCCTTTACTTTGTTTCGAGTCCGCTCAACAACTTAAGCGAGCTGCTAGCGCCCTTACTTTGCTTCGAGTCCGCTCAGCAACTTAAGTGAGCCGCCAGCGCCCTTACTTTGTTTCGAGTTCGCTCGGCAACTTAAGTGAGCTGCAACTAGTTGCGACAAGGTTTCTTGCCGGTAGCGGCACCGCCAGCAGGCTGCTGACGTCCCGCACTCACCGCTCGCGGCCCAGGTGCCTGCACCGGCAAGTTCCCTAAAAGCGTAGGGTAAAAAGACATACAAAGGGGGGAGTCAAGTAAAGGAAATAACATTGCAATCATTGCCCAGAATAAAAGTTATATTACAAGGATAGCTTGTCGCGGCTCTAATAGTTTGTTTTCATAACATGTCAAACAGCGACAAGGAAAGAAGAAATGGGCGGCCTAATCTACGCGATCGCCTTCAACCCTCTTGATCCCGCTCACCTTGTCCACAATGGGTGCGACAAGGGCCTTGAGCTCCTCCAGATCAGCCTCCGGCGGCAAGGTCCTGAGGATGTTGGTGAGGCGGAGGCCCGGATTGCGGAAGACCACCTTCATCAACACTTTCTCGAGGGCTCCTGCGCAGATCTTGCGCGATTCGTCGGCCAGCTGCTTGGGGATCCTCTCCCGGAGTCGCTGGAGGGCTGTCGCCACGCCCTTGAAGAACAGGACGAGCTTGGCGCTGGGCTGGAGGTTGTCGTCGGAGGGATACCCAAGATCCTCCATTCCCAGCTGCGCCAGCCCCTTGTCGATATCTGTGGCGGCGTTCACCAGACTCTCCGTCCAGTGCGTCACAGTCTCCCTGAAGGCGTTCTGGGCGGCGGCAGCGCTCTCCAACAGCGCCTTGTTGGCCTTGATCTCCTCCTTCAAGGCCGCCTCCCGCTTCTTGGCGCTGTCCAGAGTCTTGGTCAAAGTGGTTAGCTTCAACTCAAGATCCACGTTGGAGACCTTGGCGGCCCTGAGCTCTCTGCCCTTCTCGGCGAGATCGGCTTCTAGCTGCGCCACCTTCGTCTTCAACTCCTCCTTGGCGGCTTCGGCGGCGGCGGCAGCCTCTGCTTGTTTGAGGGCTTCGCCGAGCTTTCCCTCGCGCGCGGCAAGCTCCTCCTCGTGGGCGTCAAGATTGACCTTCCGCTGCGCCAGCTCGCCCTCTTCCGCGGCTAGCTTCACAGCGACAAGTCGTTGCCGCTCTTCGGCTTCGGCCTTCTCGAGGAGAAAGGCCTTCCGCGCTTCGCCGAGCTGCTCCCACTCCTCCGCCAGGGATCGGAGGGCTTCCCGATGGAAACCCCCGAGCTCTTCTGCGCGCTTTTTGATGTCAGCTCCCGCCCTCGCGACAAGTGCCTCGCGGGACTCCAGCTTGGCTTGCCGCGCGCGGTAGAGCGACATCAACTTCCGCAGCAGTCGCTCTTCTTCGGGCTCGTTGCTGCTGCTGCTTGGCGCGTCGACCAGCGTCAGCCCCGCAGAGGCAAGCACTTCTCCGTCGAAGATCTCCCCCTCGACCGGCGCTCTGGAGCTTGATGCCCAGGGAAGATTGATGAAGACGTCGTCGCCGGCCTTCAAATAGACGCCCGGCTGGGGCTCCTCGGTGCTTGGCGCTGCGGCCTCGGCGGACGGGTCGGTGGTCGGCGTAGCGCCTGGCGCTCCTGCGGCCTCTGGGCCGTCAGTATGATCGCCGGACCCCTCGCCAGTTGCTGCGGCGTCAGCCTTGGCGGCCTCTGCGCCGGCGGCAACTCCAGCACCGGTTGCCTCGTCGGCGGCGACCTCGGTCTCCATCTGCTCCGCAGCGGATGGATCTGACGGCCGGAAAAGGGGAAAGAGTCAAGCAAAATCCAGCAAAAACTCAAGAAGATCAAAAGAAGAAGAACCCGAGAGAAGTTTTGAGGCAAGAGGAGTACCTACACCAGGCTCTGCAGTCGTGGTCTCCGCTGTCGGGGGCCGCTGGTGCTGTCCCTCGCCGGGAAACCCTCCCTTGCCGGTGAAGCCATCCCTTGCCGGAGAGTTCTCCTTTGTCGGGGGATTCTCCCTTGGCTCCTGGTGGGGCTGCTCGGCTCCTACACAAGTCGACAAGCAGATATCAGCAAAGACAAGTACCCAAGTGCGCCTCGCAGCAGAAAGTAAATCACACTTACGCTGGGGGCTGCCCTGGAGGAAAGTCGTCGGGTCCGGCAAGGTTGTCTCGGGCGCGCCACCTGCTGTCGCAGTGGGCTCGTCCTCGATGACGATCACCGGGACCTTGGCTCTCTTTGCCGCTCTCTGGGCCAGAGTCCTAAAAAGGAACCAATTCAGAAGAAAAGCAAGTGAGAAACAAGATCAACAGCAAGAATTGAAGAACTACAAGTACAGCAAGAGAAGCTTACTCTTCTTCTTCTTCCTCCTCGTCGGAGCTTAACACGGAGAAGTCGAAGCCCGGCGCGTGCCCGGCGGGAGGAGGCGGAGGAGAAGCTTCCCTTGGCCGCTTGGCGGGAGCAGTGGCGGCGATCTGAGACGACCCTGCTCCGGCTGTTGGCGCGGCGTGAGCAGCGGCAGGAACTGAAGCGGTGGTCCGGCTAGACTCCGCTCCAGTTGCCGTCGCAGCATGAGGCGCTCCTGCGGCAACGGTGTTTGCCGCGGTGGAGCGTGTCACGCGGCGCGGCGACTGTTGACCCGCTTGCCGCCCCGCCACGTCACCGACCTTGCGGAGACGCCTTCTTGGTGGGGATGGAGGCTCTGCTTGCGGTGGGCTGTCTGAAGACGAGGTGGAAGAGGAGTTGATTTCCAACGAGCCGCTTGTGTCCTTGGCGGGCTCGCTCGGCTCGGCGTCACGCCCGGCAAGCTCCTTCTTGCCGGCAGGCTCCCCTCGCTCGGCACGGCTTGCCGCCTCTGCTGCATCTGCCTCCTCCACAGTGAACCCAAACTCGCCCGCGGCTGCGGCTGCCGCTGCCTCCTCCAGCCTAGTGGCGATGAGCGCCATCTCCGCATCCGTGGTGTCGCGGGTGAGGCCGTCCCTCTTGTCGGGGCGGATTGCCACTTCCACCAAGTCGTCGAAGAACTGCTGCACGACCTCGTCTGCAGGCTCCTGCCAAGTTGGCACAATCCCGTGCGAGTCGCACTCCGGCATCATTGCACGGAAGCGGTCGAGCGCGGAATTGTTGCACAACGGCACGACGCCCCCCGGCAACCTAAACACCTCGGGATGTTGGGGGTCATACTTGAACAGTTCCTGCAGCATCGCGTTGAGCTCCAGGACTGTGAAGTTGTAGTTGAGGCCCGGCCGCAGCCTCATGATATCTGCCGCGTTCTTGAACTCCCAAGTGGGCCTCCCCCGTTCCTGCAGGGGGGCGATGCGGCGGCGAAGGAAGTCTGCGCCAACAGTGCCAACAGTAAGTCCGGCAAGCCTGAGACGCAGGATCCTGGTGACGGCAATCTTCAGCCTGTCGTCCTCCGGGGCCACGTCACTCCAATCGCTGCCGCGGGTTACTGGGGTTCGGCGCCGGGTGGTGAATGGCTGCGGGCTCTCCTCGTCAATCCAGCACCAATCAGCTCTCCACTCCTCCCACTTGCCACGGAATTCTCCCTCCAGATACGTTTCCTTCTTGCCGGACCTTGAAACCCAGGCGATTCCGCCAGATAGAGGCTCTCCTCTCTCCACTCGGGGTATGAAGAAGTGGCGGAAGAGGGCTACGTTGGGAAGGACTCCGACAAAGTTTTCGCAGAGGTGTGCGAAAACTGCCATTGTCAGGACGGCATTGGGGGTGAAGTCAAGCAGGTGGAATCCATAGGTATTCATGATATCGCAGAAGAAATTAGAGAAAGGCGGGCAGAGCCCGCAGTAGAAGAACAGAGCAAAAAAGGGGTATCCATCCGGAGCCTCCTTCCAAGCGGCGGCGGGGAGTACCTTTGTGCGCGGATGCGCGCGCGTCTCCACCGACCAGAACAGGTAATAGTTCTCCCTCAGCTCCTTCGCGCCAAGCTTGGGGGGGAAGACGGACCGCTCCTTCCGCAGCGCCGCGAGCCGCTGCGCCTCGGTCGACTTCACGGCTTTCCCCTTGTCGGCTTTCGGAGCCATGGCGGAAACAGTGGAGGAGGTCGGCGGCGTTGGTGGTGCCGGTGGCGATGTGGGGGCGGAGCGCTGCTCTCTCTTTCTCAGTTTTGGGAAGGCGAGAGGGCGGCGGAGATTTCTGAGATTGGAACGGCAACGGGTAAGTGGGCGAACTGCCCCTGTTTCCCCTGCTTATAAAGGGGGAGGGGGCGGACGTTCCGCATTTCCGAATAAAGAAACCCCCATGATCCCTCCCACGACGCCGCATTCGACGCGTGCCGTTCGGGGAGGGCGTGGTGGGTACGGAGTGGGATACGGCGTAACCTAGGCCGCGCGTGCCCGTGCCCTGTTTTGGGCCTGGCCCAACAGCGCTCGGCACCGTGTATGGCCCAGGCCCGGGGGCTCCTGTCGGTGTACTAGAGTAGGGGTACCCTAGTATCCCGAACTTGTGCACGGGCAGTCGTAGCGTCCCGCGGCAAGGCTTACCGGGTGACCGCCAAGGTCCTCCGTGGTTCCTTTGGAGACATTCAAGAACAAAGTGTCCAAGCCAAGAAGACAAGACCCCCGCAAGAGGAGCTTGCCGGGAAGGCTGACAAAGGCACTCCAAGACCCCAGCAAGAGGAGCTTGCCGGGAAGGCCAACCGAGGCATCTCAAGGAACTTGCCGTGGCGCACCACGCGTCCCGGCAAGGCCCGGTGAGCGACAAGCTCCTGGGCGTGACAAGACAACGACAACGGCAAGGCGCTTGCCGCGGCAAGCCACCTCCCTGGGCCCGCGCTCCAGCACATCCACCAACGTGTCGCTCTGGGGCCCTTCCAGGCTTACGTGGTGAGAGGCTGTGCAGCCAGCGGCGTGTGGTGGCAAGCGGCGCTGACAAGATCGCCATCGTGGTGAACGGTGGCATCCCTGGTGGTCCCTTTTCGCACTATTTAAGCGACACAGACGGGCATTTAAGGCCCTTGTCCCCTGCCGTCGGGGTTAGGTATGATACACTGTAGCAGGTAGCTGTGCCCCACCAGCCGTTCATTCCGGCGGTGATGGGTAAGGCGCGGACAGAGCAGCCGCCTCCGAAACCTTCTTCTTCGGCGGCATGTTGATGAAGATGATGAAGATCTAGCTCGCGAGAACGCCTGGAAGGGCCCCAGAGCGACATGTTGGTGGATGTGCTGGAGCCCTTCCAGGCGTACGTGGCGAGAGGCTGTGCAGCCAGTGGCATGCGGTGGCAAGCGGCGCTGACAAGATCGCCATCGTGGCGAACGGTGGCATCCCTGGTGGTCCCTTTTCGCACTGTTTAAGCGACACAGACGGGCATTTAAGGCCCTTGTCCCTGCCGTCGGGGTTAGGTATGATACACTGTAGCAGGTAGCTGTGCCTACCACAGCACCTTTCCATTTTTACCCTTTACCTCCGTTGCCACCTGTCGGTGACCCCTTGCGCATATAAAAAGAGGCCCGTGTGCAACGTAGAGGGGGGTTCGAACACTCACGCTCAGTCTCGCTAGCTGCTGGTGTGTACTGTAGCACTCCGCGCTCCCGAGCAAGAAATCAATACAAACCACAAAGCAGGAGTAGGGTTTTACGCATCCGTGCGGCCCGAACCTGGGTAAATCGCTCGCGTGCATCGCCTCGATTTGCTCTTTGCACGACCTCCGCCCCCGCCGAACCGAAAGGGACCCGGTCCACCGGTCCCATAGGAGCCCGTGGATCAGTACCCCGGCATCTTTTCGATACAAAGTCTCCATTTCCCATTTGCCTTGCGCACGACTACAGGATTGGCCAACCACGTAGGATGGAGCACTCCTCTGGCAAGGCCTGCTGCTTCCAGCTTCTTGATTTCTTCTGCTATGAATTCTTGGCGCTCCACCGCCTGCTTCCTGACCTTCTGCTTGACGGGCCGCGCATGAGGACAAACGACAAGGTGGTTCTCAATCACTTTCCTGGGAACGCCGGGGATGTCAGACGGTTGCCACGCAAACACGTCGACATTCGCCCGCAGGAAAGCAACGAGCGCGCTTTCCTATTTGGGGTCGAGAGTGGCACTGATGGTGAAGGTACCACCAGTGCCGTCCTCCTTGGCGGACACCTTCTTCGTCTCTGGTGGAGCTGCCATCGTCTTCTTACACTTGCCGGTGGAGCTCGATGGTGCGCCCTCGACGGCAGCGCAGCACTCCGAAGAGGTGCGCTTGCCGGAGTGGGCATCAGAACTCTTGCCGGACTTGGTGTTCTTCCCCCCGGGAGCTTCAGCGGCAAGTGACTCGCGTTCTGCTGCAGCTGCTGCTTCCCGGTAGATCTTGTCGGCACAGATAAGAGCATCCTTCTTGTCGCCGGGGACAGAAATGACGCTTATCGGGCCTGGCATCTTCAGCATGTTATATGCATAATGAGAGGCTGCCATGAACTTGGCGAGTGCTGGACGGCCAAGTATCCCATTGTAAGGCAACGGAATATCAGCAACGTCAAATGTGACCCTCTCAGTCCCGAAGTTGAGCTCGCTGCCAAATGTCACCGGCAGCGTGACTTTCCCCTTCGGCTTGCTTCTTCCCGGGTTGATTCCTTGGAATGTGCCGGTCTCTTCAAGCTCGCTGTCGGGGATCTGGAGTTTCTGGAGTACAGCGGAGGAGATCAGGTTCAAGCCGGCCCCGCCGTCAACTAGCATCTTGCTGACCTTGAGGTTGCGGATAGTTGGCGAAACCAACATCGGCAAACACCTGACCGCAGTTGTGCGATCAGGGTGGTCCTCAATGTCAAAGATGATAGGCGTGCTGGACCATTTCAGAAGTTTGCGCGATTCGACAGGTGGTTCCGCTGCATTGACTTCCCGCACCCACTGCTTGAGTTGGCGGTGTGAAGTATGCAGAGAAGCACCGCCGTCAACGCACAAGACCTCTGTGGCTTTCTGAAACTCCTGCTCACTGGTCTCAACATCATCCATGTCTTCGTCGTCGTCGTCGTCTTCATCGTTGTCGCGGCCACGGGGAGGTCTATCTCCTTGCCGCTGCTTGGCCTTGCCGCGGCGTCCTCCCCGGCCAGCACACTTCTTGCCGGATTCTGCAGCACCTCCTTGGGCCCTCTTCTTGTCGCGTCGCTCATACTCAGCCTTCTGCTGCTGGACAAGATGCTCGACCTTCTTGCAGCTTTGGAGGTCATGGCCCTTGTTGCGGTGAATCTTGCAATATTGCTTGTCGGAGCCGTCCTACTTGTCGGCGACCGCCACAGCCCGGCAGTTGGTGCACGCGGCAACTTCCTTGCCAGAGCTACCAACCGTAGCCTTCTTGGCGCCACCTTCGTTGCCGGACTGCTCAACGACTAGCACTTCTTTGCCTTTCTTCTTCCTGTTGCGCCGCCGGTTTTTCTTTCCCGGGGCAGCATCCTCACTGTCAGATCCTTCTGCTCCGGTCTTCTCTCCGGGGAGTTTCCTCCCTTCCTAAGCACGTGCACACTTGTCGGCCAGGGCGTATAGCTCGCTGACGTCTCTGATCCTGCACATCGCCATCTCCTCCCGCATCCTGCGGTTACGCACGTTCTGATGGAACGCGCTGATGACCGCGGCGGGGTGGACGTCTGGGATGTTATACTGTACACGGCTGAACCTCTGAATGTACTTGCGTAGGGGCTCTCCTTCCTTCTGGGCGAGCAGATGAAGGTCACTCTCTTGGCCATGAGGTTTGTGGCCGCCTGTAAAGGCGCCAACAAACTGATGGCACAGGTCCGCCCAGGAGGATATGGAGTTGTCCGGCAAGTGCATGAGCCAGGACCTGACGTTGGGCTTGAGCACCAACGGGAAGTAATTGGCAAGGATCTTGTCGTATCGCCCCCCGGCAGCCTGCACCGCGATGGTGTAGATGCTGAGGAACTCCGACGGATGCGTCTTGCCATCGTACTTCTCCGGTACATCTGGTTTGAAATTCTTTGTGCTGGGCCACTGGACTTGCCGCAGCTCACGAGTGAACGCAGGGCAACCTACCGCGTACGGCAAGTCACCTGGTTCCCCTGGCGCATGCATGTCAACAGAGGGCCCAGCGCGCTGGTCTGATTGACATCGCGCTTCTCTTCGGCGCTCGATGCGAGTACGAGCGTCTTCTTGTTGTCGTTCTTGAAGAACTTAGCGCTGATCGCGACGAGCTCGCGGATCTGATGACGCGGTGGAGTCGCTGTCGAGATGGATCCGGCGAATCGGCGATCTTGGCCTTCGGGGCAGAGAGTGCACAGTAGTTGCACCCCCACCAGTCTTGTCGTCTCCGGCTCGTGCCTGGCTGGCTTGCCGCGGCTGCGACGTGCTCGGCTGCCGTGGAGTGTCGCCATTGGCGAAGCCGATGAGACTCTGGATGGTGGCCCTCCAATCGTCGATCTTGTCCGCCGTTGGAGGGTAGTCTAGGAGCAGATGAGCTCGCGCCAAAGCTTCTGCTGCAGTGGCGGGTGGCGGTGGCGAACGGTGCGAGGAGCGGGATATGCTCGGACTTCTAACCACGTTAGAAGGAACAATATCCTGTCCAGGCGACCGTGCCTCGCTCGTGCCAGCATGTTGGCATACATGGTGGTCCTGAGCGCTCCGAGATCCACCAGCTCAATCTTGGTCTAGCAAACGCATGGTACCGTGAGTACCATGACGCTGCCGGTCCCGCGCCTCCTGAGACAGGCGCGGTGCATGTACGGACGCCGAAGCTTGCAGGGGAACGACCGCTCCGGGAGCCGGCTACGCCGCAGAAGCGAAGCGCAGCCTCCCCAATCAACCAAGAGCACTGAGAGCTCCGTCGGCAACCCCAGTTCTTCCGCCAGCACAAGCCCCCAGCAGTTCGCTCCGGCAGTGACGGGGAACGCGCGGCAGAGCAGCAGCCGCCGAAACCGTCTTCCGCAGCGGCATTTGATGAAGACCATGAAGTCGAGCCACAAGCGCCAGCAAGGGCCCCAGAGCGACATGTTGGTGGATGTGCTGGAGCCCTTCCAGGCGTACGTGGCGAGAGGCTGTGCAGCCAGTGGCATGCGGTGGCAAGCGGCGCTGACAAGATCGCCATCGTGGCGAACGGTGGCATCCCTGGTGGTCCCTTTTCGCACTGTTTAAGCGACACAGACGGGCATTTAAGGCCCTTGTCCCCTGCCGTCGGGGTTAGGTATGATACACTGTAGCAGGTAGCTGTGCCTACCACAGCACCTTTCCATTTTTACCCTTTACCTCCGTTGCCACCTATCGGTGACCCCTTGCGCATATAAAAGGAGGCCCGTGTGCAACGTAGAGGGGGGTTCGAACACTCACGCTCGGTCTCGCTAGCTGCTGGTGTGTACTCTGAGGATGCTGCCCCGGCAAAGAAAAACCGGCGGCGCAACAGGAAGAAGAAAGGCAAAGAGGTGCTAGTCGTTGAGCAGTCCGGCAACGAAGGTGGCGCCAAGAAGCTACGGTTGGTAGCTCCGGCAAGGAAGTTGCCGCGTGCACCAACTGCCAGGCTGTGGCGGTCGCCGACAAGCAGGACGGCTCCGACAAGCAATATTGCAAGATTCACCGCACCAAGGGCCATGACCTCCAAAGCTGCAAGAAGGTCGAGCAGCTTGTCCAGCAGCAGAAGGCTGAGTACGAGCGACGCGACAAGGAGAGGGCCCAAGGAGGTGCTGCAGAATCCGGCAAGAAGCGTGCCGGCCGGGGAGGACGCCGCGGCAAGGCCAAGCAGCGGCAAGGAGATAGACCTCCCCGTGGCCGTGACAATGATGAAGACGACGATGACGACGAAGACATGGATGATGTTGAGACCAGTGAGCAAGAGTTTCAGAAAGCCACATAGGTCTTGTGTGTTGACAGCGGTGCTTCTCTGCATACTTCACACCGCCAACTCAAGCAGTGGGTGCGGGAAGTCAATGCAGCGGAACCACTTGTCGAATCGCGCAAACTTCTGAAATGGTCCAGCACGCCTATCATCTTTGACATTGAGGACCACCCTGATCGCACAACTGCGGTCGGGTGTTTGCCGATGTTGGTTTCACCAACTATCCGCAACCTCAAGGTCACCAAGATGCTAGTTGACGGCGGGGCCGGCTTGAACCTGATCTCCTCCGCTGTACTCCAGAAACTCCAGATCCCCAACAGCGAGCTTGAAGAGACCGGCACATTCCAAGGAATCAACCCGGGAAGAAGCAAGCCGAAGGGGAAAGTCACGCTGCCGGTGACATTTGGCAGCGAGCTCAACTTCAGGACTGAGAGGGTCACATTTGACGTTGCCGATATTCCGTTGCCTTACAATGGGATACTTGTCCGTCCAGCACTCGCCAAGTTCATGGCAGCCTCTCATTATGCATATAACATGCTGAAGATGCCAGGCCCGATAAGCGTCATTTCTGTCCCCGGCGATAAGAAGGATGCTCTTATCTGTGCCGACAAGATATACCGGGAAGCAGCAGCCGCAGCAGAACGCGAGTCACTTGCCGCTGAAGCTCCCGGGGGGAAGAACACCAAGTCTGGCAAGAGTTCTGATGCCCACTCCGGCAAGCGCACCTCTTCGGAGTGCTGCGCTGCCGTCGAGGGCGCACCATCGAGCTCCACCGGAAAGTGTAAGAATACGATGGCAGCTCCACCAGAGACGAAGAAGGTGTCCGCCAAGGAGGACGACACTGGTGGTACCTTCACCATCAGTGCCACTCTCGACCCCAAATAGGAAAGCGCGCTCGTTGCTTTCCTGCGGGCGAATGTCGACGTGTTTGCGTGGCAACTGTCTGACTTAAAGGGGGATGTGCTGCAAGGCGATTAAGTTGGGTAACGCCAGGGTTTTCCCAGTCACGACGTTGTAAAACGACGGCCAGTGAATTGTAATACGACTCACTATAGGGCGAATTCATAGCAGAAGAAATCAAGAAGCTGGAAGCAGCAGGCCTTGTCAGAGGAGTGCTCCATCCTACGTGGTTGGCCAATCCTGTAGTCGTGCGCAAGGCAAATGGGAAATGGAGACTTTGTATCGGGTTCTTTGTGTCTCAACGGGGAATTGAAGCCAATCCCGACAAGATCAAGGCCATTGAGCAGATTGAAGCACCCAAGCGCGTCAAGGATGTGCAAAGACTTGCCGGTTGTGTGGCTGCTCTCAGTAGGTTTATCTCTCGGTCTGCTGAGCTCGCCCTGCCATTTTTCAAATTATTGAAAAAGGCAGGTCTGATGAGATGGACTCCGGAAGCGGAGGCTGCGCTGCAAGACTTGAAGAGATACCTGTCCTCCCCTCCAATACTTGTCGCACCTAAGCCGCAAGAGAAGTTGCTGCTGGATATAGCGGCAACCAACCAAGTGGTTAGTGCTGCGTTAGTAGCAGAGAGGGAGGCAGATGATGAGCCTGCAACCATGGCAAGCACATCCAGCGACAAGCAGGGGGCTTCCCCGGCAAGCTCTGGTCCCGACAAAGATGGATCTGCGCAGATGCACGAGGAGATACAGAAGAAAATGGTGCAGCGCCTAGTTTACTTTGTCAGTTCCCTCCTGCAGGGGGCTAGGTCAAGGTACTCTGGCGTGCAAAAATTGCTTTTCAGCCTTCTCATGGCCTCAAGAAAGCTGCGCCATTACTTCCAAGCACACGAGATCACAGTTGTCACTCGCTTTCCGCTGAAGAGGATACTGCAGAATCCAGAAGCGACAGGCAGGATTGTTGAGTGGGCACTGGAATTGTCAAGCTTTGGCCTCAAGTTTGAAAGTACTTCAACTATATAGAGCAGAGCATTGTCAGAATTTATAGTAGAATGGACGCCAACACCAGATGAAGAAATTCCAGAAACGAGCATCCCCGACAAGGAAGTAAACAAAGAGTGGCTGATGTACTTTGATGGTGCCTTTTCGCTGCAAGGCGCCGGCGCTGGCGTGCTGCTTGTCGCACCCACCGGAGAGCACCTCAAGTACGTAGTCCAGATGCACTTTCCCAAGGAGCAAGCAACAAACAATACTGCAGAGTATGAAGGCTTGCTTGCCGGTCTCAGGATCGCGGCAGACCTTGGGATCAAGAAGCTCATCGTCAGGGGTGACTCACAACTTGTCGTCCGCCAAGTAAACAAGAGCTATCAGAGTCCGTTGATGGAAGCTTACGTTGACGAAGTGAGAAAGCTAGAAGAGCACTTTGAGGGCCTGCAGATGGAGCACGTTCCAAGAGCCCAGAACGCCATTGCAGATGGCCTGTCAAAGTGCGCCGCACTTAAGTTACCTGTGGAACCAGGGATCTTTGTGCTCAAGCTGACTTAGCCGTCCGTTACGCCATCAACTGGACAGAGCAAAAAGAGGAAGTTGATTTCTGGTGACTATCTACCGGCAGAGCTTCCCGAAGCCGCCGCCAAGAATCCCAAAATCAACGCCAAAAGCGGTGAGGAGCAGTCTGCTCCGGCAAACCCCAGGGTTTGTTCCGTTGAAGCAGAAGCTCCCGGCAAGTTTTGCACCGACAAGCTTGCCGGGGAACGTCACACTCCGGCAGAGCCGCAGGTTCTCGCCGTAGAAGCGGATGTTCCCGCAGCGGTCCCCAAGATCAACGCCAAGAGCGCCGAGGAGCAGTCTACTCCGGCAAACCCCAGGGTTTGTTCCATTGAAGCAGAAGCTCCCGGCAAGTTTTGCTCCGGCAAGCTTGCCGGGGAACGTCAAGCTCCGGCAGAGCCGCAGGTTCACGCCGAAGAAGCGGATGTTCCCGCAGCGGCATATTTGCCTTTAGTCCTTGTTGTCGAGCCACAAGCTCCAGCATGGGCGCAGCAGATTGTCCGTTTCCTTCAGACATGAGAGCTTCCCGAAGAGCAAGAAGAAGCGGAAAGAGTAGCCCGGCAGTCAAGTATGTACCAGTTTGTCGACAAGACACTGTACAGAAGAAGACTCAACGGCGTGAAATTGAAGTGTATTCACCGGGAAGATGGACAAAAGCTGTTGGCAGAGATACATGGAGGCATATGTGGTCACCACATTGGCGCAAGAGCACTTGTCGGTAAAGCATTCCGGCAAGGTTTCTTCTGGCCAAAAGCCCTCCAGGATGCAACTGCACAAGTAACCAAGTGTGAAGCGTGCCAGTTTCATTCCAAGCAGATACACCAGCCAGCTCAAGCTCTCCAGACGATCCCTTTATCCTGGCCATTTTCGGTCTGGGGGCTCGACATCCTCGGCCCCTTTCCCCGAGCTGTCGGGGGCTTTGAGTACTTGTACGTTGCAATCGACAAGTTCACAAAGTGGCCGGAAGTGGAACCAGTGAGAAAGGTGACCGCACAGTCAGCAGTCAAGTTCTTCAGGTCGATTGTTTGCCGCTTCGGGATCCCTAACAGGATAATCACCGACAACGGTACACAATTTACGAGCCGCACCTTCATGCAGTACATCCAAGATCTTGGCGCCAAGGTCTGCTTCGCTTCTGTTGCTCACCCGAGAAGCAATGGTCAAGCGGAGAGGGCAAATGCACAAGTGCTGCGCGGGCTCAAGACCAGAACTTTCGACAGGCTGCACAAGTGCGGAAGAAACTGGATCGAGGAGCTGCCGGTGGTTCTTTGGTCGATCAGGACGACGCCAAATCGAGCCACTGGCCAGACACCTTTCGCTCTAGTCTATGGAGCAGAGGCAGTTATCCCCACGGAACTCGTATACGGGTCACCTCGAGTGCTCGCTTATGATGAGCTTGAGCAAGAGCAGCTGCGGCAAGATGACGCGCTGCTCCTTGAGGAAGATCGTCTTCAGGCTGCTGTGCGAGCTGCTCGCTACCAGCAAGCTTTGTGCCGCTACCATAGCCGCAAATTTAATGCCAGAAGTCTCGAGGAAGGCGACCTTGTTCTTCGGCGTGTTCAGTCCGCCAAGAATTCCAACAAGTTGACGCCAAAGTGGGAAGGCCCTTACCGGGTGAAACGAGTCACAAGGCCTGGCGCTGTCCGCCTTGAGACCGAAGATGGAATTCCGGTGAGCAACTCCTGGAACATTGAAAATCTTCGTAAGTTTTACCCGTAAGGCGCGGTTGTCGGAACCTGTTCCGGCAACCACCTTTTGTACAAGTCTTGCCGCCTTTGCATGTAATCCTTTGTACAAAGCCGGGCGCAGATCCCGTGCATAAATAAAGCTCATGTGCACCGCACATTTTGTCGATTTTATGCTTTCTATTTTTTGGCATATATGATCTGACACCTTGTGCAGCACCTACTCCACGGTAAGCAATAACGAGCCATAAGGCTCCATATCTCTATTTTCTCTCCTTTCTTTTTTCTCAAGGAAAAGAAGGTTCCCTCGCCCACAAGTTTGCCGGGGGGAGGAGAAGATAGTGGTATGGAACAGGCGTCGCTCAAGGAAGTTTCGCCTTGCCGGGAAGCAAACCACAGAAAAGCTAAGTTGCCAAAGTTTGAGCAATCAATTTTTTTAAAATTTTAAGTTATCTCCCTTGAACGACCACACTTTGTATGGAAAACCTGTGCGCGGAGGAACCAACTCGTAGCTAGTTGCGCCTTTACTTTGTTTCGAGTCCGCTGAACAACTTAAGCGAGCTGCTAGCGCCCTTACTTTGCTTCGAGTCTGCTCAGCAACTTAAGTGAGCCGCCAGCGCCCTTACTTTGTTTCGAGTTCGCTCGGCAACTTAAGTGAGCTGCAACTAGTTGCGACAAGGTTTCTTGCCGGTAGCGGCACCGCCAGCAGGCTGCTGACGTCCCGCACTCAGCGCTCGCGGCCCAGGTGCCTGCACCGGCAAGTTCCCTAAAAGCGTAGGGTAAAAAGACATACGAACGGGGGAGTCAAGTAAAGGAAATAATGTTGCAATCATTGCCCAGAATAAAAGTTATATTACAAGGATAGCTTGTCGTGGCTCTAATAGTTTGTTTTCATAACATGTCAAACAGCGACAAGGAAAGAAGAAATGGGCGGCCTAATCTACGCGATCGCCTTCAACCCTCTTGATCCCGCTCACCTTGTCCACAATGGGTGCGACAAGGGCCTTGAGCTCCTCCAGATCAGCCTCCGGCGGCAAGGTCCTGAGGATGTTGGTGAGGCGGAGGCCCGGATTGCGGAAGACCACCTTCATCAACACTTTCTCGAGGGCTCCTGCGCAGATCTTGCGCGATTCGTCGGCCAGCTGCTTGGGGATCCTCTCCCGGAGTCGCTGGAGGGCTGTCGCCACGCCCTTGAAGAACAGGACGAGCTTGGCGCTGGGCTGGAGGTTGTCGTCGGAGGGATACCCAAGATCCTCCATTCCCAGCTGCGCCAGCCCCTTGTCGATATCTGTGGCGGCGTTCACCAGACTCTCCGTCCAGTGCGTCACAGTCTCCCTGAAGGCGTTCTGGGTGGCAGCAGCGCTCTCCAACAGCGCCTTGTCGGCCTTGATCTCCTCCTTCAAGGCCGCCTCCCGCTTCTTGGCGCTGTCCAGAGTCTTGGTCAAAGTGGTTAGCTTCAACTCAAGATCCACGTTGGAGACCTTGGCGGCGCTGAGCTCTCTGCCCTTCTCGGCGAGATCGGCTTCTAGCTGCGCCACCTTCGTCTTCAACTCCTCCTTGGCGGCTTCGGCGGCGGCGGTGGCGTCCTCTGCTTGTTTGAGGGCTTCGCCGAGCTTTCCCTCGCGCGCGGCAAGCTCCTCCTCGTGGGCGTCAAGATTGACCTTCCGCTGCGCCAGCTCGCCCTCTTCCGCGGCTAGCTTCACAGCGACAAGTTGTTGCCGCTCTTCGGCTTCGGCCTTCTCGAGGAGAAAGGCCTTCCGCGCTTCGCCGAGCTGCTCCCGCTCCTCCGCCAGGGATCGGAGGGCTTCCCGATGGAAACCCCCGAGCTCTTCTGCGCGCTTTTCGATGTCAGCTCCCGCCCTCGCGACAAGTGCCTCGCGGGACTCCAGCTTGGCTTGCCGCGCGCGGTAGAGCGACATCAACTTCCGCAGCAGTCGCTCTTCTTCGGGCTCGTTGCTGCTGCTGCTTGGCGCGTCAACCAGCGTCAGCCCCGCGGAGGCAAGCACTTCTCCGTCGAAGATCTCCCCCTCGACCGGCGCTCTGGAGCTTGATGCCCTGGGAAGATTGATGAAGACGTCATCGCCGGCCTTCAAATAGACGCCCGGCTGGGGCTCCTCGGTGCTTGGCGCTGCGGCTTCGGCGGACGGGTCGGCGGTCGGCGTAGCGCCTGGCGCTCCTGCGGCCTCTGGGCCGTCAGTACGATCGCCGGACCCCTCGCCAGTTGCTGCGGCGTCAGCCTTGGCGGCCTCTGCGCCGGCGGCATCTCCAGCACCGGTTGCCTCGTCGGCGGCGACCTCGGTCTCCATCTGCTCCGCAGCGGATGGATCTGACGGCCGGAAAAGGGGAAAGAGTCAAGCAAAATCCAGCAAAAACTCAAGAAGATCAAAAGAAGAAGAACTCGAGAGAAGTTTTGAGGCAAGAGGAGTACCTGCACCAGGCTCTGCAGTCGTGGTCTCCGCTGTCGGGGGGCCGCTTGTGCTGTCCCTCGCCGGGGAACCCTCCCTTGCCGGAGACTTCTCCCTTACCGGGAAAGCATCCCTTGCCAGAGAGTTCTCCTTTGTCGGGGGATTCTCCCTTGGCTCGTGGTGGGGCTGCTCGGCTCCTACACAAGTCGACAAGCAGATATCAGCAAAGACAAGTACCCAAGCGCGCCTCGCAGCAGAAAGTAAATCACACTTACGCTGGGGGCTGCCCTGGAGGAAAGTCGTCGGGTCCGGCAAGGTTGTCTCGGGCGCGCCACCTGCTGTCGCAGTGGGCTCGTCCTCGATGACGATCACCGGGACCTTGGCTCTCTTTGCCGCTCTCTGGGCCAGAGTCCTAAAAAGGAACCAATTCAGAAGAAAAGCAAGTGAGAAACAAGATCAACAGCAAGAATTGAAGAACTACAAGTACAGCAAGAGAAGCTTACTCTTCTTCTTCTTCCTCCTCGTCGGAGCTTAACGCGGAGAAGTCGAAGCCCGGCGCGCGCCCGGCGGGAGGAGGCGGAGGAGAAGCTTCCCTTGGCCGCTTGGCGGGAGCAGTGGCGGCGGTCTGAGACAACCCCGCTCCGGCTGTCGGCGCGGCGTGAGCAGCGGCAGGAACTGAAGCGGTGGTCCGGCTAGACTCTGCTCTAGTTGCCGTCGCAGCATGAGGCGCTCCCGCGGCAACAGTGTTTGCCGCGGTGGAGTGTGTCACGCGGCGCGGAGACTGTTGACCCGCTTGCCGCCCCGCCACGTCACCGACCTTGCAGAGACGCCTTCTTGGTGGGGATGGAGGCTCTGCTCACGGTGGGCTGTCTGAAGACGAGGTGGAAGAGGAGTTGATTTCCAACGAGCCGCTTGTGTCCTTGGCGGGCTCGCTCGGCTCGGCGTCACGCCCGGCAAGCTCCTTCTTGCCGGCAGGCTCCCCTCGCTCGGCACGGCTTGCCGCCTCCGCTGCATCTGCTTCCTCCGTAGTGAACCCAAACTCGCCCGCGGCTGCGGCTGCCGCTGCCTCCTCCAGCCTAGTGGCGATAAGCGCCATCTCCGCATCCATGGTGTCGCGGGTGAGGCCGTCCTTCTCGTCGGGGCGGATTGCCACTTCCACCAAGTCGTCGAAGAACTGCTGCACGACCTCGTCTGTAGGCTCCTGCCAAGTTGGCACAATCCCGTGCGAGTCGCACTCCGGCATCATTGCACGGATGCGGTCGAGCGCGGAATTGTTCCACAATGGCACGACGCCCCCCGGCAACCTAAACACCTCGGGATGTTGGGGGTCATACTTGAACAGTTCCTGCAGCATCACGTTGAGCTACAGGACTGTGAAGTTGTAGTTGAGGCCCGGCCGCAGCCTCATGATATCTGCCACGTTCTTGAACTCCCAAGTGGGCCTCCCCCGTTCCTGCAGGGGGGCGATGCGGCGGCGAAGGAAGTCTGCGCCAACAGCGCCAACAGTAAGTCCGGCAAGCCTGAGACGCAGGATCCTGGTGACGGCAATCTTCAGCCTGTCGTCCTCCGGGGCCACGTCACTCCAATCGCTGCCGCGGGCTACTGGGGTTCGGTGCCGGGTGGTGAATGGCTGCGGGCTCTCCTCGTCAATCCAGCACCGATCAGCTCTCCACTCCTCCCACTTGCCACGGAATTCTCCCTCCAGATATGTTTCCTTCTTGCCGGACCTTGAAACCCAGGCGATTCCGCCAGATAGAGGCTCTCCTCTCTCCACTCGGGGTATGAAGAAGTGGCGGAAGAGGGCTACGTTGGGAAGGACTCCGACAAAGTTTTCGCAGAGGTGTGCGAAAACTGCCATTGTTAGGACGGCATTGGGGGTGAAGTCAAGCAGGTGGAATCCATAGGTATTCATGATATCGCAGAAGAAATCAGAGAAAGGCGGGCAGAGCCCGCAGTAGAAGAACAGAGCAAAAAAGGGGTATCCATTCGGAGCCTCCTTCCAAGCGGCGGCGGGGAGTACCTTTGTGCACGGATGCGCGCGCGTCTCCGCCGACCAGAACAGGTAATAGTTCTCCCTCAACTCCTTCGCGCCAAGCTTGGGGGGAAGACGGACCGCTCCTTCCGCAGCGCTGCGAGCCGCTACGCCTCGGTCGACTTCACGGCTTTCCCCTTGTCGGCTTTCGGAGCCATGGCGGAAACAGTGGAGGAGGTCGGCGGCGTTGGTGGTGCCGGTGGCGATGTGGGGGCGGAGCGCTGCTCTCTCTCTCTCAGTTTTGGGAAGGCGAGAGGGCGGCGGAGATTTCTGAGATTGGAACGGCAACGGGCAAGTGGGCGAACTGCCCCTGTTTCCCCTGCTTATAAAGGGGGAGGGGGCGGACGTTCCGCATTTCCGAATAAAGAAACCCCCACGATCCCTCCCACGATGCCGCATTCGACGCGTGCCGTTCGGGGAGGGCGTGGTGGGTACGGAGTGGGATACGGCGTAACCTAGGCCGCGCGTGCCCGTTCCCTGTTTTGGGCCTGGCCCAACAGCGCTCGGTACCGTGTATGGCCCAGGCCCGGGGGCTCCTGTCGGTGTACTAGAGTAGGGGTACCCTAGTATCCCGAACTTGTGCACGGGCAGTCGCAGCGTCCCGCGGCAAGGCTTACCGGGTGACCGCCAAGGTCCTCCGTGGTTCCTTTGGAGCCATTCAAGAACAAAGTGTCCAAGCCAAGAAGACAAGACCCCCGCAAGAGGAGCTTGCCAGGAAGGCTGACAAAGGCACTCCAAGACCCCGGCAAGAGGAGCTTGCCGGGAAGGCCAACTGAGGCATCTCAAGGAACTTGCCGCGGGGCACCACGCGTCCCGGCAAGGCCCGGTGAGCGACAAGCTCCCGGGCGCGACAAGACAACGACAGCGGCAAGGCGCTTGCCACGGCAAGCCACCTCCCTGGGCCCGCGCTCCAGCACATCCACCAACGTGTCGCTCTGGGGCCCTTCCAGGCGTACGTGGCGAGAGGCTGTGCAGCCAGCGGCGTGCGGTGGCAAGCGGCGCTGACAAGATCGCCATCGTGGCGAACGGTGGCATCCCTGGTGGTCCCTTTTCGCACTGTTTAAGCGACACAGACGGGCATTTAAGGCCCTTGTCCCCTGCCGTCGGGGTTAGGTATGATACACTGTAGTAGGTAGCTGTGCCTACCACAGCACCTTTCCATTTTTACCCTTTACCTCCGTTGCCACCTGTCAGTGACCCCTTGCGCATATAAAAGGAGGCCCGTGTGCAACATAGAGGGGGGTTCGAACACTCACGCTCGGTCTTGCTAGCTGCTGGTGTGTACTATAGCACTCCGCTCTCCCGAGCAAGAAATCAATACAAACCACAAAGCAGGAGTAGGGTTTTACGCAGCCGAACCTGGGTAAATCGCTCGCGTGCATCGCCTCGATTTGCTCTTTGCACGACCTCCGCCCCCGCCGAACCGAAAGGGACCCAGTCCACCGGTCCCATAGGTGCCCGTGGATCAGTACCCCGGCAGGTTGACTTTCAGTCAGCCGATGCTACTTTAATGACTTTCATAGGAAATGTCTGACGACGATAGGATCCCTGAGTGTGACTACTGTGGCGACGACTGGGGTCTGTGCGACAGGCCTCACCTGTAAGGTCGGTGCTTCACTATTTAGCTCGACGAGACCTTCGATGTTTGTACGGTACGCTACGACGACAAGTCCTTTTTGTAATTAAGCATGACTTCTGCTTCTTGAACGTGTAATTTCCATTTTTTACAATTCGACTAGTGTATTCCCTGTCATGCAAGACGTTATGTCTCGTAGAAGCTAGATTTCGAAGATCATAAGTATAAGGAGACAAAGAGAGTTCACCTTAGGACCCAACATGGTTACGCTTTTGCCATAAAGCTATACAATGCGGTAATCTACTCCCATTTTGGTTGCTTGAATTGGATAGCACTATGCAAGCCGTGTGGTTTTCAGGAGCGTATGCATGTCACCTTCGATCTTGGTCCTAAAGATGACATCGAAGATAATATTGACATTTGATACGCTTCCAGTTCTACCTCTGTGTGAGTTTCTCAAACATATTTATTAAGTAATTTATATTTTTTATTCAAAAATAGTTGATAGTTATTTCCATTCTTCAAGACATGCACGGAACGTACTAGACAAAACCTACTATACTTATGGGTATGAACTAAACTGCGAGGCGATAAATCATTTTTGTTTCATGGATTAATGATGTTGAGACTTTTAAGACGATTCATCATATTCCTCCAAGTTATGGCCCATTCATGCCACTAGTCCATGTGTTGAACTATGGTAACATCCATCGAGATATCATGGTACGATTTTTCCTATTATGTCACCTGTGCATCTTTTGCATACATTCTTCTTAAGCTAAACTACAGTTTTCTATGTATGCAAAAAATGCGGGATTGAATTTTGTTTCTAGAAATCTTTGAGATTTCACCGCGGGTGGTACTTTTATGGAAATTACATTGGGCGCAGCTACTAAATTGCTTGATAATATTATGGCAAATTGATGTCTACTACACAACTTGTTCTTGTAGACTCGTGTTGGGCTTCCAAGCGCAGAGTTCTTTTAGGATAGTAGCAATTTTCCCTCAAGTGGATGACCTAAGATTTATCAATCCATGGGAGGCGTAGGATGAAGATGGTCTCTCTCAAACAACCCTGCAACCAAATAATAAAAAGTCTCTTGTGTCCCCAACACACCAAATACAATGGTAAATTGTATAGGTGCACTAGTTCAGCGAAGAGATGGTGATACAAGTGTAGTAATGATAGTAGATATTTATTTTTGTAATAGGAAAAATAAAAAAAAGCAAGGTAGCAAGTGACAAAATTGAGCACAAACGATATTACAATGCTTGAAAATGAGGCCTAGATTCCGTACTTTCGCTAGTGCAATCTCTCAACAATGCTAATATAATTGGATCATATAACCATCCCTCAACGTGCAATGAAGAATCACTCCAAAGTTCTTATCTAGCGGAGAATATAAGACGAAATTGTTTGTAGGGTACCAAACCACTTCAAAGTCATCCTTTCAGAACAATCTATCCAACAGTTCGTACTAAAACAACACCAAGTTATCCTTTACGATCGATCTATCTAAGAGTTCATACTGAAATAACACCAAATGATACACATCAACCAACTCTAATGTCATCTAGATACTCCAATGTCACCGCGAGTATCCATGAGTTGATTATACGACATGCATCAAACAATTCCAGATTCACAATACTCAATCCAACACAAAGAACCTCAAAGAGTGCCCCAAGATTTCTACCGGAGAAACAAAGACGAGAACGTGCATCAACCCCTATGCATAGATTACCCCAATGTCACCTCAGGAATCCGCGAGTTGATTTCCAAAACACATATCAAGTGAATCAATATGATACCCCATTGTCACCACGGGTATTCATATCAAGACATACATCAAGTGTTCTCAAATCCATAAAAGTACTCAATCCGATAATAACGAAATCTCAAAGGCAAAACTTAATTCATCACAACAAGATAGAGAAGGGAAAACACCATATGATCCATCTATACTAACAAAGCTCGCGATACATCAAGATCGTGCCAAATCAAGAACATGAGAGAGAGAGAGAAACACATAGCTACTGTTACAAACTCTCAGCCCTGAGGGTGGACAACTCCCTCCTCATCATGGTGGCCTCCAGGATGATGAAGATGACCACCATTGATGATTTTCCCCTCCAGCAGGGTGCCGGAACGGAGTCTAGATTGGTTTTTCGTGGCTATAGAGGCTTGCGACGATGAAACTTCTGATCTAGGGTTATTTCTAGGAGTTTATATATTTATGGATTTTTTGGCGATAGTCTCATGCTAAGATGGGACTCGAGGTGACCACAACCCACCACCACACGAGCAAGGCCCCTGGCACGCCGTGGTGGGTTGTCCTCACCTGCTTCACCTTTTGGTCCTCCCATGAAGCTTCTAGTGCCTCTTTTGTTCCAAAAAATCATCAAAAAGTTTCTTTGCATTTGCAGAACTTTTATTTCTGCAAAAGAACACAACACCACGGTAGTTGTGCTGAAAAAAATGTCAGTCCGGGTTAGTTCCATTCAAATCATACCAAAACCATATAGAGACGTTGGAGACGTATCACAAATTATTCACAATGGCATGCTGAAAGAGCTCCTACTATTAGAAAAGTGAATTCTATTGAAGAAATTAGTACTTTGAGTGATAAAGTTGATCCTCTTATGAAATTTGTTGCTTGTAAAAATGCTCCAATTGATCCTAATGATGTGCCTCTATCCACTTTGATTGAGCAAAACAATGATCCTGTAGATGTGAATTTTATCTCGCGATACAATTTTAATAATAATGCTTATAGCGGTAATTTTAATCCTAGGCCATTTCCTAGAAATTCCTCTAATAATTATGGAAATTCCTATGGTAATAATAATAATAATAGGATGCCCTCGGATCTTGAAAGTAATATTAAATAACTTATCAATGCTCAAAAAGTTTTCAAAACTACGATAGAAGAAAAATTGAGTAAACTTGATGATATGTCTAGGAGCATCGATAGAATTATTCATGATGTGAAAAATCTTAAGACTATTTTTCCACCCAAGGTTGATATTAATGAATCAATTAAAGATTTATAGGTCTCTATGGATGGAAGTAAGAAAAGAACCGCTATGCTTAGAGCTAAGAAAGAATTTTTAGAAAAAACGTCTCCTGCCGATTTCTTTCGTAGTAATGATGAAGAGATTAAAATGATTGGCATTTCTTCTATTGATTGCTTGTTTAGTAATCTTAAAATTAATGATACACGGGTGCATAGACATGTTATACAAACGGTTTTTACCCCCTTTCCATGACGGAATTTTAAACCGCCGCCTAGTCAGCGTGTGCGATCACTACTAGGGAAAAGCCTAGCAGCAGCGCGGGTTTTAGGCCTATGAGTAGTGCGGGTGGGAGCGCTAGTGGTATGGTGCTACAGCTAAAGGTTAGTAGTAGTGCTTTATTTACTTAGTAGTAGTGCTTTCCCCAAGCAGCGCTACTGGTAATTAATAGTAGCGCTTCTACCAACCCGCGCTACTACTATTGTTCTGTATTTTATTTCTTTTTTATTTCATGTTGTATTCATACACCTTTATACAAGTTTTCATACAGCAGCAATTTAGAGATCGTTTTTACATCATAATGAGTTATTACATCACGGGGTGAAA
Organism: Triticum urartu; assembly: GCF_003073215.2. NCBI lineage: Eukaryota > Viridiplantae > Streptophyta > Magnoliopsida > Poales > Poaceae > Triticum > Triticum urartu. The sequence goes on along the minus strand of NC_053024.1, from coordinate 107,002,135 downwards.
GAACCGTAGACAAGTTTCAAGTGGATGTCCATCCACTTGAAACTAATCTGCGGTTCTTTCACCCAATGATATAATAAATATCATCATCATCATCATCATCATCATCATTATCATCATCATATCATTAACAACTTATCATAATAATACATCATTGTCATATAACACCTCCTCATGATCATCGTTTTCATCAATGAGACATCATATAGCAAGTTGGTCACTAGTCATAATCACAACTACTCCTCATCATCAACTCTAACACATTCTACCAGATAATAAACATTATACCTCATAGGACCTACTACATTCTATTAAGACCTACTATATTCTCTTAGGTAAAATAGCATAAAAAAGATAGCCCCTAACTCTCCATTATGGAGAATGGAGATTATCCTGTCTCTAACTCTTGCCTTTAGCACAATGTAGCTTCCAAGTACCTCCTTACGACTGTCCATACATTTTTTCCATTCTTTGTTTTTCATGTCTTCACTGGTTTTAGAAATACGATATGGACAGGTGAGATTCGTAGGATGACCTGGCCGTATGTTCAAAACATCAAGGTGACCATTCTGATACATTAGTTCAGGCACACAATCCTTCGGGATTTTCTGTTGAAAAACATAGTAATAACTTCATAGTTAGCAATGTAGTTCAGTTTTAGAAGTATGCAAATGTAACATCCCAAATTTTCAATTTGGAATGTTATACATTAGATCATCATGCATATCATATTTTATTTTGCATTTTGGTTGACCCTAGAAATTCTATGCAACTCAATGACCCACGGTGAGAGTTGGGGATTTCCTTATTTTCATATTTGAGTTTTCTCAAATTTTGGGAATAGGATCATTTGATTTTATTTATCATCAATTATTTCTATTACAAAAATATGAGAGAGGGAATAAAACGACTTTCCCAAAATAAAGAAATATTGAGGATTTAATAATAAAATCAAATAAGTTTTTATTTCGGAGTTTTTCGGTGTTTTATTTGAATTTAGGAAAAATGTGCATTTTTCAAAATTGCATTTAGGTCCCAAATAAATGTTCACCTTGTGAGGCTTGATTTTAGAAGCCCGTGAAAATTTATTTCGGAATTTTTGGAGTCCGTTTAGTATTTCTTTTTATTTTTCTTCCAAGCGGAATGATTTAAAAAAACGAACCGACCTAACGGGCCGTGTCCGACTAGGACTCTGGCCCAACTAGGCAATATAAGCCGGCCCAGCCCCCCGGGAGAAACCCTAGCCGCCAGCCCCGCCCGCCCACGAGCCCCGCGCCGCCGCCGCTCGCCCCCACGCGCCGCGCCGCCGCCGCCACGCGCCGCCGCCGCCGTCGCTGCCCGCCGCCGCCGCTTCCGCCGCCGCCGAGGTTCGCCGGCGCCTCGACTTCCGTGCCAACGTTTAAAAAAAAATTAGATCGGTTTTCGTCAGTTTTTTTAGTTTCGGTTTTTTAAATAGATCAGTTTTTTCGGTTTATTTAAATAGCGAGCGTTCGTCCGTTCGTTCGTTCTAGCGAGCGTTCGTCGTTTTTCTTTTTCTCGGATTAAATCCGCGATTTTTCTGATCGCGATTCCTGATCCGATTTTTGTTTTAGTATAACTTTTCGCTCGTTTATCAGAATCAGGCGATTCAAGCGCCTAGAGATTCGTCTCAAAACCCTCTATCCGTTTAATCAACCTAAACAAGATTTTGCTACTGTAAAATTTGCCCTAGATCCAGATTACTAGAACGAAGTTGTTTTCTTTTGCCGTTTGACTTCCGTTGTTTCGTTTGATTTGATTCTTTTTGCCAACCGGAGTTCTTAAGTTGAACCTTCTGGTTAGATCTCTTATTTGAGTTTTACCTATGCATTAGGTGAGTACTTATTGTATGCTTGTTGTTTGTTTGCGATAGAGTACCCGGAGTGCGCCGCTTGTTACTTCGAATCGCTAGGTTTCACGGATCATCAGCAAGGCAAGTAACACTTTGATCATACCTTTTCTACTACCCAGTTTTATTGCATTAGATCAATCCTCACACATTGCATGATTAGGATCTAATTAAATTGTGGGATGGGAAGTAGATGAGGTAGTACCTATTACCTTTTATTATCAAACCTTTGGGAGTTACTTCTGCGTTTGCTTATTATGCCATGCTATGCTAGTAGACATGGATTGGGTGAGTGATATCCATGACAGATGTGAGATCGTTAATTAATGGTTTATCTAAGGTGGCAACTTAAACACACATCTGGGTGGATTGAGGCACCTGGGTATTCCAGGACTTGCCAGTTTTCTTTTGGACCGCCACCCAGGCTCAAAGGGATCATGAGACTATTCATGCTAGAAACTTCCGCGTGCAGCCACAAGCTATTATGGGGTCTAGCATAGTTGACTAAGTTGTGCGAACTCTTACAGTGGTAGACTAGCAGATGTAGGGGATGTAGGTGGTACGGTCTACCTGATCGTAAGGTGCTAGCGCTTCTGAAAGACTATGTCTCGGTCATCCGTCTTCTCAAACACCTTGTAGTGCGAGAAACCAAACGGAGGCGATCGAGTCTTGTGGGAAAAAGTGCGCAAACCTCTGCAGAGTGTAATAAACTAATCATGGTTAGCCGTGTCCCCGGTTATGGACATCTTGAGTATCTAGTACTTGGATTATCATGTGAATCTCAACATGTTACTTTAAATTAATTTTGTTGGGTTATGTTTAATGATGATGCTTAATTGGGATTGAGAATGTTGTCAACCATTCTCAATGTTTAACAACTACCATGATAGTAAAATAATATTATTCCTTTGAAGTAGGGAAAAATTGGCTTTACGCAAAACTGTAACCATAGAGCTTTCCACCAGCCAAATATGCATATAGTATAGCTGTTGCATTCCATTACTCTCTATGTATTACATTGCCAGCATATTCCATGTGCTGACCCGTTTCGGGCTGCAACGTTAATGTTGCAGACTTTTCAGACGATGATTAAGGAGTTTTTAGGTCGTGGTTCTATACTCAGTGATGCCCTTGGAGTTGATGGACTCACTTATTGTGACGCCCCCGATTTAATCGTACACTAATCATACACACAAACGTGTACGATCAAGATCAAGGACTCACGGGAAGATATCACAACACAACTCTACAAATAAAATAAGTCATACAAGCATCACATTACAAGCCAAGGGCCTCGAGGGCTCGAATACAAGAGCTCGATCATAGACGAGTCAGCGGAAGCAACAATATCTGAGTACAGACATAAGTTAAACAAGTTTTCCTTAAGAAGGCTAGCACAAACTGGGATACAGATCGAAAGAGGCGCAGGCCTCCTGCCTGGGATCCTCCTAACTGCTCCTGGTCGTCGTCAGCGGGCATCACGTAGTAGTAGGTACCTCCGGTGTAGTAGGAGTCGTCATCGACGGTGGCGTCTGGCTCCTGGGCTCCAACATCTGGTTGCGACAACCAGGTAGAAGGGATAGGGGGAAAAGAGGGAGAAAGCAACCGTGAGTACTCATCCAAAGTACTCGCAAGCAAGAAGCTACACTACATATGTATGCATTGGTATCAACTGGAATAAGGCTATCATATGTGGACTGAACTGCAGAATGCCGGAATAAGACGGGGATAGCTGGTCCTTTCGAAGACTACGCTTCTGGCAGCCTCCGTCTTGCGGCATGTAAAAGAGAGTAGACTGAAGACCTCCAAGTAGCATCGCATAGCATAATCCTAACCGATGATCCTCCCCTCGTCGCCCTGTGAGAGAGTGATCACCGGTCGTATCTGGCACTTGGAAGGGTGTGTTTTATTAAGTTTCCGGTTCTAGTTATCATAAGGTCAAGGTACAACTCCAAGTCGTCCTGTTACCGAAGATCACGGCTATTCGAATAGATTAACTTCCCTGCAGGGATGCACCACATACCCCAACACGCTCGATCCCATTTGGCCGGACACACTTTCCTGGGTCATGCCCGGCCTCGGAAGATCAACACGTCGTAGCCCCACCTAGACCAACAGAGAGGTCAGCACGCCGGTCTAAACCTAAGCGCCCAGGGGTCTGGGCCCATCGCCCTTAGCACACCTGCACGTTGCGAACGCGGCCGAAAGCAGACCTAGCCTAGTGGCCTTCCAGTCCAATCCGGCGCGCGCCACTCAGTCGCTGACGTCACGAAGGCTTCGGCTGATACCACGACGCCGGGATACCCATAACTACTCCCGCGTAGATGGTTAGTGCGTATAGACCAAATGGCCAGACTTAGATCAAATACCCAGATCTCGTTAAGCGTGTTAAGTATCCGCGAACGCCGACCAGGGCCACGCCCACCTCTCTCCTAGGTGGTCGGAACCTGCCCTGTCGCTCCGCCTCAAAGATCCACTCGCGGGTGCTCCTCAAGCCGACCCGTCTTTAGTCACCAAATGTATCATGTATAAAGTATATAGTATATACCCGTGATCACCTCCCGAGTGATCACGGCCCGATAGTATAGCACAGCAGACGGACAAGAATGTAGGGCCACAGATGGAAATACTAGCATCCTATACTAAGCATTAGGATTGCAGGTAAAGGTAACAACAGTAGTAGCAAGGACAGGCTATGCATCAGTATAGGATTAACGGGAAGCAGTAACATGCTACACTACTCTAGTGCAAGCAGTATAGAGAAGAGTAGGCGATATCTGGTGATCAAAGGGGGGGCTTGCCTGGTTGCTCTGGCAAGAGAGAGGGGTCGTCAACTCCGTAGTCGTAGTGGGTAGCAGCGGCGTCGGTCTCGGTGTCTAGCGGAAGAAGAGGGGGGAAGAAACAATAAATATAATGCAAACAGATGCATAACGATGCATGACAAGGCAAGTAACGGTGCTAGGGGTGCCCTAACGCGGTATTAGGTGATACCGGTGAAGGGGGATAACATCCGGGAAAGTATCCCCGGTGTTTCGCGTTTTCGGACAGATGAACCGGAGGTGAAATGTTGCAGGTTCACTATGCTAGGGACACGTGGCGAACGAACGGGCTGCGTGTCCGAATTCGTCTCGTCGTTCTAAGCAACTTTCATGTACAAAGTTTTTCCATCCGAACTACGGTTTATTTTATATTAATTTTAAAAGATTTAAATCATTTTTAGGATTTATTTATTTAATTTAATCAACATTATCCAGAATAGTGTCTGCTGACGTCATCATGACGTCAGTAGTTGACTTGGTCAACCTGACAGGTGGGTCCCGATCGTCATACTCTGTTTTAATTAACTAACAGTTAATTAGGTTAATTAGTGATTAGGTTAATCTAATTAAGATTAATTAAATTAATTTAATTAATCCTTTAATTAATTACTTAATTAATTTAATAATAATTATTTATCTAATTATTTTTATTATTATTCTTTTTTTATTCTTTTTTTATTAAAACATCCTGGGCATGGGGGCCCACTGTCATAGGTCCATGGCCTCAACGGGCGCTGCCCTAGCGGGTGCGGGCAACGGGTTATGGGTGCGCCCCATTCGGGCGCACGCCCAGGGGTACGCGGTGTGGGAGCTGGCGGCCACGGCGGGGCACGGCGCCGGCCAGGGATGGGCGCAGCCCGGCTGGCCCTGGACGCCGGCCGGGACGGAGGAGGTCGCCGACCAGGGCAGGGATCGCGGCTAGCGGGGCCTGGCAGCGGCGCGCGGGCCTGTAGGCGTCAACGAAGGCGGGCCCGGCGGCGGGGAAGCAGGCCACGGGCGAGCGGGCGACGAGCGGCTGTGGCGTGAGGCAAGGCGGGGCGATGGCGCGGGCGCAGGCTGCGGCAGGGCTGAAGCAGCGAACGGCACGGGCGGCGGCGCGTCGACGGGGAGCAGAGGCGGCACGCGCGAGGTGCGGATGGCGCGACGCGCGCGCAGTGAGGCACCAGCGGGTGAGCGGCAGTGGCTGTGGGAGGCCAGCGGCGCGGCCGGCTGATGCGTGTGTGGCGAAGCGGGGAAGAGGAGAAGGAGCGGTGCTCACGGCGAGGTCGTAGGGCCAGTGGCAACGGGGGGACGAGGAGGAGGTCGAGGTCGCGTCCGGCGAACGGCGGCGAGATGCTGTAGGGCGGAGGCGCGGTCCTCGGGCGCGGGCTCGCCGGCGAGGTGGGGCTCCAGCGCGGCAAGGGATCGGGCGCAGGGTGCTCGGTGTCGCTGGAGAACGAGAGGGAGTGGGGGTCTCGATCGGGAGGAGTGGGGGGGTTCGTGCGGGAGGAGTGGGGGGGGGTCGTGCGAGGCGACGGGATGGGCACCGCCCAGATCCAGGGGGCGAGGGGGAGTGAGGGGGGAATCAGGGGCGGGAGTGGTGGACGGTGGGTTAGGGTTTGCGGGGGGAATGGATAAGGGGAGGGGGGGGGAGGCCGGTTGGGCCTGTGCCCGAATGGGCCGACCAACTGGGCCAGTAGGCCGTGGGAGGGGGGGTTCCCTCTTTCTTCTTTTTTTGTTAGTTTCTTTCTTTTATTTATTTTCCTTTTCTGTCTTTATTTATTTTAAAATACTTAGGCAGTTTATAAAATTGTGTTTATTACACCATATTGACCTATGTAAAATATGGCATCTCCCGAACACTTTTGTTTTAAATTTTGAAAAACTTTTATTGTTTGCTTTGATTTTGAAATTTGAATTCGAATGGGATTGAATCATCGCGAGGTTTACAACAGTAAGAGTGGTGACGAGGCATCATTAGCAGAGGTTACTGTAGCTTGATTGCCCGGGCGTCACACTTATCTTCCAAGCCTTCCGCTGTTATCGTTATTAGATGGCCTTAAGCCATATTTATTGTAATAAGTTCTCTTTTGAGACACTCGATGTAATAAGTGTGTGATTGCTACTCTGCTATAAATCCTCCGAGTACTATGTGGTGTCAGCATTACTGATCCAGGGATGACACCGGAGCACAGCAATCAGACCGTTTGAGGTTTGGTCACTACAGAGATGGTATCAGAGCACACGCCGACTGTAGGACATGACCACTAAGTTAGAGACCTAGATCACTATTCATTCTCTTCTCTTCTGACCTCTCATCTTTTCTACTCTTTAGGATGGCGGATGCAAGGAACAAGTTCACACAACCGGATGAAGATACACCCTTTGGACGACACTTGAAGGAAGTCACTAGATACCTGAACATAGGAGTACCAAGCTTCACGGGAACCTACAACGCCACTTTACCTGAAGAAGAGTGCTGGATGATTCAAGTTCAAGTTCCAGGAAGGACATTCATGCCAGTCACTGAGCCCATAGAGTTTTCTTTTGATGCACCAACTTGGAGTCTAGGAAAGAGCATGGCAGCTCACATCGCCATGGGACGCATTGGAGAAGTCTACCGCAATGATCTCAAGGATACTATCTACCAGATTTGTGGGCGCTGAGATGAGCACTGGGAGATGATCAACACTAGGAAGGATAGGTCAATCGCAGCTTTCATCCAGGAGTTAAATCAGCACATTCGACGACAGGAGAACCAGATGCGCGCCGACATGATAGACCTGAAGAAGGCAAAGACTAGAATCAAGGAACTGGAGGAAGAACTCAAGGCTACACGTGAAGATTATGAAGAGGAAATTGAAGTATTGGTGGAGAAGAATGATGACCTGATCAAGAAGATTGGAATATTTATGGGAGGCCCTACGCCAGTAGATGAAGATGAAGAACCCCAGGAGATTAGCCCTGAAGACTACCTCATCATCGACGGAACCGACTCAGAAGCAGACAGTAGCGATGATGACTATGTTGATGAAGCTGGAGCAGATATCATGGAGTCAACAACCGAAGTATATTTCTAGTAGACCACCTCATCAGTAGTAGTAGTCCACCATGTAAAAAATAGTAGTCCGAGCACTTTTGTGATAGATAGATCGATTGTATGCCCTTGTTTGATTGATTGAAGTGAATTGTTTGCTTTTGCCTCATGTGCATATGGGTAGTGTTTTCTCTTTAGACCCCCTCTATTCTTATAACTCATCTCTTCTAAAACCCTCAGATGCCTCCGAGACGTGACCCCGGATTTGCCTTTCCACCGGAGCTCACCCAGTTGATCCAGCAGCAGAACACATTGATGCTGTAGCTAGTACAGAATCAGAATCAGGGGAACAACAACAACAACCCACCACCACCACCACCACCACCTGTTGACCACTTAGCCCGTTTTCTTAGGCTGAATCCGCCGGTGTTTTCCAGTAGCACCGAGCCGATAGTAGCAGATGATTGGCTCTGCAAGACAGCTAGGGAGTTGACCACAGTAGGATGCACAGATGCGGAGAAGGTGAAGTTTGCCGCACATCAGCTAGAAGGACCCGCAACATCATGGTGGGAGAATTTCACAGCCACTTTCCCAGTTGACACTATCACATGGGACCAGTTTCAGCAGGCTTTTCGTACTGCACATGTTTCAGCAGGAGCTATGGCCATGAAGAAGCATGAGTTTCGCAACTTGCGCCAAGGAGGAAGGGCAGTTGGCCAGTATGTGGAGAAATTTAGTAAGTTAGCACGTTATGCCCCAGATGACGTCGCTACGGATGCAGCTAAGCAGGAGAAATTTCTGGAAGGACGGAATGATGAGTTGAGCATGCAGTTGATGGTAGCCACCTTCAACAACTACCAGGAGTTGGTAGATCGTGCTCTTATGATTGAAGGGAAGCAACAGTAGATTGAGAAATGCAAGAGGAAGTATGGACAAGGGAAGTACAATTCAGGAGCTCATCAGAAGCCATGTTTTACCCCTAGACCTGGAGGACATTTTCAGCATACCCATGGAGGAGGTAGCTCGCACAATCACAATGGCACCAAGAATGGTAATGGCAATGGAGGAAGCAACGGCCAGAACCGCACCAACCCATCAACCCCAGCCAAGAAGGACCTGAGCCAAGTCACTTGTTTTAAGTGTCAGAAGACTGGACATTATGCCAATGAATGTCCTGAAGGCCAAAATGGCAATGGAAGTTCTGGGAAGAAGCCGAACCCTTTCAACAGGGGACAGGTGAACCACGTTAGCGTGGAGGAGGTTCAAGCTCAGCCCGATGCAGTAATAGGTAAGTTTTTGGTTAAGTCATTTACTGCACTCGTTCTTTTTGATACTGGTGCATCGCATTCATACATCTCAAGGGGATTTGTGGATAAGTATAACCTATCAACCCAAGCCCTTAGGTCACCCATGTTAGTAACCTCGCCCGGAGCAGAGTATGTGGCTAGTCTATGGTGTGATCGGTTACCATTGAGGATTGGTAACTAAGTTTTTCCCTCAGACCTAATAGTATTGGAATCTCAAGGATTGGATGTGATATTAGGCATGGATTGGTTATCAAAGTATGAAGGGAATATTGAATGTGCTAGTAAGTCAATTTTGCTTACCACCCCAGAAGGGAGAAGGATCAAGTATGTATCCTGACATGTGCCAAAGAGGACTCAAGTAAATTGCCTAACAGGAGTTGTGCAGGAGGAAGTACCAGTGGTAAGGGATTTCCCTGATGTATTTCCAGAGGAGTTGCCAGGCATGCCATCGGATAGAGATATTGAGTTCTTGATTGAGCTATTGCCAGGCATAGGGCCAATATCAAAGAGACCATATAGGATGCCAGCAAAGGATTTGGTGGAAATTAAGAAGCAGATTAAGGAGTTACTGGATAAGGGATATATTCGCCCAAGTTCTTCACCTTGGGGATCGCCAGTACTTCTAGTGGAGAAGAAGGATGGATCGTTAAGGATGGTTGTTGATTATCGAGGATTGAATGAAGTAACGATCAAAAACAAGTACCCACTACCAATGATCAATGATCTGTTTGATCGATTGCAAGGAGCTAAGGTATTTTCCAAGATCGATCTACGATCAGGATACCACCAGTTGAAGATTCGAGAACAGGATATTCCGAAGACAGCTTTTACCACCAGGTATGGGCTGTATGAGTATACCATTATGTCATTTGGTCTGACTAACGCACCTGCCTATTTTATGAACATGATGAACAAGGTTTATGGAGTTCTTGGATAAGTTCGTCGTAGTGTCATTGATGATATCCTGGTTTATTCTAAGAATGAAGAGGAGCATAAGGAGCATTTGCGTTTGGTACTTGGAAAGCTCAGAGAACATCAGTTATATGCCAAGTTCAGCAAATGTGAGTTTTGGTTGAAAGAAGTAGGATTCCTCGGACACGTTATATCTAGAGAAGGTATAGTATTAGATCCCGCTAAAGTTGAAACCGTGACCAAGTGGGAAGCCCCAACAACAGTTGGAGAGATCTGGAGTTTTCTTGGACTCGCAGGATACTACCGGAGATTTATTGAGAATTTCTCAAAGATTGCGAAGCCTATGACAGAGTTGTTGAAGAAAGATACCAAGTGCATATGGACAGAGGAATGTGAGGCTAGTTTCCAAGAGTTGAAGAAACATTTGGTTACCTCACCAGTGTTGATTTTGCCAGACCAGACCAAAGATTATGAGGTGTATTGCGACGCTTCACGTCGAGGACTTGGAGCAGTGCTTATGCAGGAAGGGAGAGTTGTTTCATATGCCTCACGACAGCTTAAGCCTCATGAGTTGAATTATGCTACGCATGATTTGGAATTAGCAGCCGTAGTGCATGCTTTGAAAACATGGAGACATTTTCTCATTGGAAATCATTGTGAGGTGTACACGGATCATAAGAGTTTGAAGTACATTTTCACACAGAAGGAGTTGAATCTCAGACAAAGGAGATGGTTAGAGCTTATCAAGGATTATGATATGAAATTGCATTATCACCCCGGAAAGGCTAATGTAGTAGCTGATGCATTAAGCCGTAAGAGCCATGTCAATACGTTACTGACGGGAGAAATACCAAGGGAGTTAGACGAAAATCTTTGTGAACTATGTTTGGAAATAGTTCCGAGAGGCTATGTAGCAGCATTGGAGATTCAGTCAACTTTGATGGATAAAATCAGGGAAGCTCAGAAAGCTGACAAAGAGATTGCCGCTATAAAGGAGAAACTGAGCAAAGGAAAAGCTAAAGGATTTCGTGAGGATGAGCACGACACCCTATGGTTTGAAGACCGCGTTTACGTGCCCAATGACCCGGAGATTAGGAAGTTGATTTTGCAAGAGGCACACGATTCACCATATACAATTCACCCAGGAAATACCAAGATGTATTTGGATTTGAAGGATATTTTCTGGTGGACTGGAATGAAGAAAGATATTGCGGAGTATGTAGCAGTTTGTGATGTATGTCAGAGAGTAAAGGCAGAGCATCAGAAGCCAGCAGGATTGTTACAACCATTGCCGATACCAGAATGGAAGTGGGATAAGTTAGGCATGGATTTTATCACGGGATTGTCCAGGACTCGTTCAGGCTATGACTCTATTTGGGTTGTAGTTGATCGATTGACGAAAGTACCTCATTTCATCCCAGTAAAGACCACTTACACCAGTGCTAAGTTGGAAAAGATATACATGACCAGGATCGTATGTCTGCATGGAGTCCCGAGGAGTATCATATCAGATAGAGGAGCCCAGTTTACCTCAAATTTCTGGAAACAGTTGCACGAAACTTTGGGTACCAGGCTAGAATTCAGTACAGCTTTTCATCCACAGACAGATGGACAGACCGAGAGAGTCAATCAGATTTTGGAGGATATGCTGAGAGCTTGTGCACTAGATTATGGATCTAGTTGGGACGACAATTTGCCATATGCAGAGTTCTCTTACAACAACAGTTATCAAACCAGTTTAAAGATGGCCCCTTTCGAAGCTTTGTACAGAAGGAGGTGCAGGACACCGTTGTCGTGGGACGAAGTTGGAGACCGCCAGTTGTTTGGACCTGACTTGATTAAAGAGTCTGAACAGAAGGTGAAGTTGATTCGTGATAGGCTCAAGGTAGCCCAGTCCAGACAGAAGAGCTATGCAGATTCTAAACGCAAGGAGACAGTTTACGAAGTCGGAGATAGAGCTTATCTTCGAGTATCTCCACTTCGGGGAACAAAGTGTTTTGGAGTTAAAGGGAAGTTAGCGCCACGATTTGTAGGACCCTATCGAGTTTTGGAGCGTATGGGAGAAGTGGCCTACAAGTTGGAATTGCCCGAAGGATTGTCAGAAGTTCATGATGTGTTCCATGTTTCTCAGTTAAAGAAATGTCACGCGGAGATGGCTGACATACCGTTGAGAGACACAGTGCCATTGGAAACTATTCAGTTGGATAATGATTTGACCTACGAGGACAAGCCAGTTAAGATTCTCGAGTTTGCCAGCCGAGTTACCCGCAACAAGGTTATCAAGTTTTGTAAAGTTCAGTGGAGCCACCACACGGAGGATGAAGCCACCTGGGAGCGAGAGGAAGACTTGCTCAAAGACCACCCTCACCTATTTTCTAGCCAACCCGAATCTCGAGGGCGAGATTCATCTTAAGGGGGGTAGGTTTGTAACAACCCAAATTTTCAATTTGGAATGTTATACATTAGATCATCATGCATATCATATTTTATTTTGTATTTTGGTTGATCCTAGAAATTCAACGCAACTCAATGACCCACGGTGAGAGTTGGGGATTTCTTTATTTTCATATTTGAGTTTTCTCAAATTTTGGGAATAGGATCATTTGATTTTATTTATCATGAATTATTTCTATTACAAAAATATGAGAGAGGGAATAAAATGACTTTCCCAAAATAAAGAAATATTGAGGATTTAATAATAAAATCAAATAAGTTCTTATTTCGGAGTTTTTCGGTGTTTTATTTGAATTTAGGAAAAATGTGCGTTTTTCAAAATTGCATTTAGGTCCCAAATAAATGTTCACCTTGTGCGGCTTGATTTTAGAAGCCCGTGAAAATTTATTTCGGAATTTTTGGAGTCCGTTTAGTATATTTCTTTTTATTTTTCTTCCGAGCAGAATAATTTAAAAAAAACAAACCGACCTAACGGGCCGTGTCCGACTAGGACTCTGGCCCGACTAGGCAATATAAGCCGGCCCAGCCCCCCGGGAGAAACCCTAGCCGCAAGCCCCGCCTGCCCTCGAGCCCCGCGCCGCCGCCGCTCGCCCCCACGCGCCGTGCCGCCGCCGCTGCTGCCCGCCGCCGCCGAGGTTCGCCGCCGCCTCGACTTCCGTGCCAATGTTTAAAAAAAATTAGATCGGTTTTCGTCGGTTTTTTTAGTTTCGGTTTTTTTAAATAGATCGGTTTTTCCGGTTTATTTAAATAGCGAGCGTTCGTCCGTTCGTTTGTTCTAGCGAGCGTTCGTCGTTTTTCTTTTTCTCGGATTAAATCCGCGATTTTTCTGATCGCGATTCCTGATTTGATTTTCGTTTTAGTATAGCTTTTCGCTCGTTTATCAGAATCAGGCGATTCAAGCGCCTAGAGATTCGTCTCGAAACCCTCTATCCGTTTAATCAGCCTAAACAAGATTTTGCTACTGTAAAATTTGCCCTAGATCCAGATTACTAGAACGAAGTTGTTTTCTTTCGCCGTTTGACTTTCGTTGTTTCGTTCGATTTGATTCTTTTTGCCAACCGGAGTTCTTAAGTTGAACCTTCTGGTTAGATCTCTTATTTGAGTTTTACCTGTGCATTAGGTGAGTACTTATTGTATGCTTGTTGTTTGTTTGCGATAGAGTACCCGGAGTGCGCCGCTTGTTACTTCGAATCGCTAGGTTTCGCGGATCATCAGCAAGGCAAGTAACACTTTGATCATACCTTTTCTACTACCCAGTTTTATTGCATTAGATCAATCCTCACACATTGCATGATTAGGATCTAATTAAATTGTGGGATGGGAAGTAGATGAGGTAGTACCTATTATCTGTTATTATCAAACCTTTGGGAGTTACTTCTGCGTTTGCTTATTATGCCATGCTATGCTAGTAGATGTGGATTGGGTGAGTGATATCCATGACAGATGTGAGATCGTTAATTAATGGTTTATCTAAGGTGACAACTTAAACACACATCTGGGTGGATTGAGGCACCTGGGCATTCCAGGACTTGCCTGTTTTCTTTTGGACCGCCACCCAGGCTCAAAGGGATCATGAGACTATTCATGCTAGAAACTTCCGTGTGCAGCCGCAAGCTATTATGGGCTCTAGCATAGTTGACTAAGTTGTGCGAACTCTTACAATGGTAGACTAGCAGATGTAGGGGATGTAGGTGGTACGGTCTACCCGATCGTAAGGTGCTAGCGCTTCTGAAAGACTATGTCTCGGTCATCCATCTTCTCAAACACCTTGTAGTGTGAGAAACCAAACGGAGGCGATCGAGTCTTGTGGGGAAAAGTGCGCAAACCTCTGCAGAGTGTAATAAACTAATCATGGTTAGCCGTGTCCCCGGTTATGGACATCTTGAGTATCTAGTACTTGGATTATCATGTGAATCTCAACATGTTACTTTAAATTAATTTTGTTGGGTTATGTTTAATGATGATGCTTAATTGGGATTGAGAATGCTGTCAACCATTCTCAATGTTTAACAACTACCATGATAGTAAAATAATATTATTCCTTTGAAGTAGGGAAAAATTGGCTTTACGCAAAACTGTAACCATAGAGCTTTCCACCAGCCAAATATGCATATAGTATAGCTGTTGCATTCCATTACTCTCTATGTTTACATTGCCAGCATATTCCATGTGCTGACCCGTTTCGGGCTGCAACGTTAATGTTGCAGACTTTTCAGATGATGATTAAGGAGTTTTTAGGTCGTGGTTCTATACTCAGTGATGCCGTTGGAGTTGATGGACTCACTTATCTTCCAAGCCTTCCGCTGTTATCGTTATTAGATGGCCTTAAGCCATATTTATTGTAATAAGTTCTCTTTTGAGACACTCGATGTAATAAGTGTGTGATTGCTACTCTGCTATAAATCCTCCGAGTACTATGTGGTGTCAGCATTACTGATCTAGGTATGACACCACAAGTTGGATCTATATCATACTGCATCTCATAATATGCCTAGTATATTCACTTATGCTTCACAAAGTAGTTAGATTCCTCACTTGTACTGATCCATGGATTCGTACAAATCTAGAACCAACTCCTTATCTATGAGTGAATGTCTTCACACGATGAGGTCAATGTCTTCTAAACTGATTTATCTTCAAAATCTTCTGAGAATGCATATGACCTCTTCCCCTTCCCTCGCACCTTAATGCTATCACAGGTACATGTCCGTGGGAGAATCCCTTGGTTCTCATAGTCTCCATTCATTTGCAGAATTCTTACAGTATCACATAAATTCTCCCGAAGCCAGTTCCTGTTTGTCCAGCAAGTGAAAGCCTTTGAAGCCTTTGAACGTATTGAAGCCATTCAGTTTAAAGTTCATGGCTGCAGAAAAATCAGCAAGGAAGGGTGGAAGAAAGTGTTGAGGAGAAACATCAAGAGATCTGCCCGATGACCTCTCAGAGCTGTACAAGATAGATCCTGAAGAGGATTATAATCAGCGCAAGACATGAATCCAATGGATTCGACAATATTGGGCAGAACAGTGGTTCAAGTACAGATTTGTGAAAAAGGAATATGCTGGAAAGAATGCCATCAAGCGACCATGGGGAGACATCCTCTACCAAAAATCTTCAACCCAGGTCCAGAGATCAAGCCATTGAACAAGGCTTCTATCCCTGCATGGTCCGTGGACCACAGCCTGCGGATGCTGACCCATCGTCACTGCTATGGTGTCGTGACGACAATCTGTTCAAGTGCAACTTACAGTTTGCCCAGAATTCGGCAAAGCAGAACAAGAAGTCTTTGGGATTAGACTTCAACCCTGGTCCCTCTGCTCCCCGTGCCGATGGCACCCGCGAAGCTGAACCCAATCTTCTTGGGCCCTTCTACAACTTGGAAGGTCTCATCACTCATATCGTGGTTCAAGGGACAGTCGTGAATGAGCCTGCATATGACGTTGAATCAGATGAAGCGCCTGCAGTGCCGAAGCCAAAGAAACTGAAGCAGCCTAAAGCTTCAAAGCCTGCCTCTGCACCAAAGATCTCACGGGCAAAGCCACTGGCTACTGCCCCTCCTGAAGACAGTGTGCAGTCTGAAGATTTGTCACGCATCTCCAAGCCCCAGAAATTCAAGATGCCTCTGCCACACACCGGCCAAGAACTGACAGCTGCTGCTATTCTGTGCAACGATGCCATCGACCTGTCCAGTGATGAAGATCTTGCAGATGACGCTGTTGAGAAACTGATCAAGAGCAAAGAAGAAGCAGAAATCTTCAATGATCTGCCTCTCTTTGACGTGGCAATCATCCACAACTTCATTGATGAGTGGTTTGACATGCCCAACCTCAGCTTCGAAGATCTGCAACTTCCAATTGGTCTTAGTGTCGCCTTCCATGGCGCCATTGCTTCAGAGCTAACTCTAGCTCAGCGCATCGTCGAACTAAAGCAAAATATTGACTTTGAGAAAGCTCAGTTGAAGAAGCATATGGACATGCTCAGCGTGCAAGAGGTGAAAAACTTCAAGATTATGTTGCACGAGCTCAAAGAAGCCTTTCTCAAGAAACATGCAGAAGCTCAGGGTTCTCATGAGCGCATGAAGAGCCTGGTTGACAAGTGTGTGCAAGGCTACAACGAGGCTGAGAAGTGCAAGGCCCTTGGGCGTCCGGGCATTGATCCCAGGATGGCTGCTAAGCAGAAGAAGAAGCCCACTGTGGCCGAACCCAACGCACCAAGGCAGGAAGCAGATCCCATTGTCTTCCCAACTAGCATGACTGGCTCGAAGCCAAAGGCCAGGTCAACCGCTTCAGAACTGAAGAAGATGAGGACTGCTGAGGCTGAAGCCAGAAAGAGCAAACATTCTGAAGCCTCTGATGCTGCTCCCTCCAAGAAGAAGCGGAAGACCAAGAAGGAATGGGCTGCTCCCACAGAGCCCTTAATTGTTGAACCCATCTCCATGGTTCGCCCTGACGCTCAACATCAAGAGCACCAACTGACTGCCCATGAGCCTGCTTCCACAGAGGCTCATGAAGCTGAAGACTTTCCAGCAACTGATCCCACCGCTGCTGAAGACATTGGTCACCATGACCATGTTGAAGATGATGCAGTTCTTCCTCAGATCGAGCACCAACAAGTATCATCGCCTGTGCTTACGCACAGCGAACTCATCAGCATTGGTCGTCCTCTGACGCCAATTGCTCAGGATGCATCATGGGCTGATCACCCGCAAGCACAAGAGGAAGATGACATTGAGGCCCAGCCAACTCCAACTGCACAGGCGTCGCCAGCGTTACGCAGGCTTCGCAATTGACCAAGGCCTCCAGTCTCCGAGTCTGAAGCTAAAGCTGCTGAAGACATTCCGGCTGCATCAGCCAATGAAGAAGAAACCCCAAGAGTTGCTACACCCCCGTCTCACCAAGAAGCTGTTCTCAAGGAAAACGTGACTGTGACCGACCCTCCAGCTCATCAAGTGGAGGTTGAGAATCTTGAGGCTGCCACCACCAAACCAAATGAAGCCACTGACGTTGTCATGGCTGAAGCAAATGTGGAGCCTTCACCAATGCAAGCACCAGAAGTCAGCGAAGCCAATGATGCTACTGCTTCTGTTCCTGCGCCTGCTGCTAGTCCTCAGTTTGACTATCATGTTGAGCACAAGCCTTAGGAACAGAAGCCAATTCCAAGGTTGGCCAGGTTTCCAGGTCCTGCATCAGCACCTAGATCCTTCAATGTCAATGGCTTCAAAGCAGACAACACTTTCTTCAATAGCTCCAAGAACCCCTACTCAAGGGAAAGAATATCTTCTGATCGGTTCTGGAGCTATCCGCAGCGAAGCTATTACTCCTGCATTCTGTACAATCAAGGTCGCATCTTCCCACATAAGCGTCTTGACACCGAAGCAATAGCTGGTCTGCCCTGTCTGGAAGAAGCTCTGTATTGCTTCAAAGAGGTTGGATTGTTGCCGTTTTTCACCGACCAAGAGCACTGGAATGAAGAGTTGCTGCTCCAATTCTATGCCACACTTCACATCCGTGGGTACAACAGAGATCCGAAGACTTGGGTCCTGGAGTGGATGACAGGAAATGTTCATCATGAAGCCAAAGACTTTGATATCATTGAGCTCACTGGTCTGCCCACTCCTGGCGATCTCTACGAACCTGGCTGCCAGCTTCACAGTGAAGCTATGGAGAGCATCTTTCAGAAGCCTGAACTAAACATGAGTCAGATGCTCAGTATGATGAAGCCCTTGCCACAATATGATGCATATCCTAAGGAGTTCTTTGTTGAAGACCTTGAGTATCTGCCAAGGACTATTTATCACATCATAAGGCGAACTCTCTGGCCCATCAAAGGACATTCTCCACATGCCAAGATGGAAGGTGCAATGAAGACTTTGGTCTTCTATATTCTTTATGGCAACTGCTTCAATGCACAGGACTTCTTCATCCACCAACTTGCTGCATCAGGCTCTGATCTTTTTGGCTTGAAGTTCTACGCTCCGTGGAGAATGCGGCTGATTAAACTCCACTCCTCTATCTCATATCAGCCATCTGCTCGCAATCATCGGATCTTTCTGCCTGACATGGAAATGTCCGTTGAAGCCATTTATCCTGAGCCTGCCAAGGAGCCTCTTAGTATTCAGAATGCAGAGCATCAAAGTTTCTCTCAGAACATTGAAGGAGTAGAAGCAGTCACCCGTGTTTATCCTCTGGCTGGAACTACACGTGCACCTCATCGTGCCCTTACTGAAGCCACCGAAAGCACTATTGCCCAATGACCCAAGAAGCAATCTCGTGTTCTCAATGACTGAGAGCTTCTGGTGGCTCTTCATCAGAAACAGGATAGGCATCATGACTGGCTGAAGTGCCAAATGCAAAGCCTCTTGGTGGATGTTAACCGCATTCGCAATCTTGCCACCAAGAATGCCTTTGTTGCCCATGAAACCTCTCGACGCACATGGAAAGGGCTGACGTTTATGTGCTCTGAAGATGATCTTCACGAGGATGGCTTCTCTGAACGCTTCAAGTTTGACTCCACACCTCCTCAAAGGGCAGTGATGCGACGAACTCCATCTCTTGAAGACTCTGAGTTCTCTTCCTCTACGGCAACTGTGAATGCCAGAGTGATCGAGGACGAAGACGATGCTACTTCACCGCCCCCTCCTTCGGCACGCTTCGACACTGCTCCAAGTTCTTATGCACCGCCGAACACCACCGACGACCCTACTGCTTCACCTACTCTTCATGGGAATGAGTAGATGCTCGATGTCTTCAAACCTTTTTGGTCCTAACTGACAAAAGGGGGAGAAGCATATGAGTTCGATAGTCTTCAAGCGGGTCCACATGGGCGGTTGCTTTATATTTTGCCTAGTGTTTACAACTCTCGTTTTGATTCATTTGGTTCTTTGAGTTGTAACACTTAAACTCGATGGTCGTCTGCTACTTATTTTCCACGTTGTGATGCGATGAGAAATTCTGCATGTGCGACGATAAATTCCGCACTTAGATCATTTTGCAGACGTCCATTTTCCATTATGCATGTCATTATCTTCACATACCTTCACATGCATAATGAATTGTCATCATAAGTTGAAGAGGATCTCCACGAGTACAACCTGCCATGTGCATTTGCATTCCAGAAGCAAATTACTTATATGCACATCTTCAGGGGAAGCCCTTGCAACTTATGAAGACAATTCCTTATCCTTTACAATTTCACATATTATATTCCCCGTTGAAAACTTCAACTACTTTGTCATCAATCACCAAAAAGGGGGAGATTGTAATTGCAACTAGTGCCACCCCTAGTTGGTTTTGGAGTATTGACGACAAACCTAGTTGAGGGACTAATGTGTTTGTGAGAATTGCAGGATAACACAGGTAGAAGTCCCTCATTTATTCGGTTTTCCTACTAGAGATGATCCCTAAAAATGTATGAAGACATTGAAGTCAAAGGTGGTATGTGAAGATATTCACATTGAAGACTATGACAAGAGAAGACATCGCATGAAGCCTATGGAGCTCGAAGACTTAGATCTTTCGTAGTTCTTTTTCTTCTTTTTTGAGTCATAGGAACCACCGTACTATTAAGTGGGGTCCAAGAGAACCAGTCAGAATGACTAAAGTGATGCTTAACCAAAACCTATGCTTTCGAGTGAAGACTATGAGAGCGAATCTTGTCCAGAGTCGGACAAGTCAGCTTTGCTTGTAGCCCAAGTAAAGTTGCCGTGTGTGTTTGAAATCTGACCGTTGGAACACGTGTCAGTTCCTTAGTAACCCAGGGTCATTTCGGACAAATCAGGTCGGGTTGCCAAGTGGCTATAAATAGCCCACACCCTACAACCATAAACGGTTTGCTGCTCAGAGTTAAAGTACGGCTTTTGTCGTGTGAGAGCAACCCACCTCGAAGCCTTTGAGAGAGAATTCCTTGCGAGGATAAAACCCTAACCACCCAGAGACAAAGAGTGTTAGGCATCACTTAAGTCTTCCTGTCTGTGTGATCTGAAGACTTATTACACTTGAGGACTGTGAATCCTCCAGCCGGTTAGGCGTCGCGTTCTGAGCATCCAAGAGTCATTGTGGATCACCAGTGAATGAAGTCTGTGAAGGTTTGAGAGTCTACCTTGAAGACATACCAGAGTGATTGGGCGAGGTCTATGTGACCTTAGCTCAAGGGGAATACGGTGAGGACTAGGTGTCCTGAGCTACGTGTTCAGGACTGGGTGTCCGGGACTGTGTGTTCTCAGGTTTAAATACCTAGCCGCCCTAACCAGACGTACAGTTGTCACAGCAACTGGAACTGGACCAACAAATCATTGTCTTCAAGGAGTCACTGGTTTCATCCTTCCCTTCCCTTTACTTACTGTTGGTCCTTGTGAAGTCATCGTATGATTGCACTATCTTTTGTCTTCACTGAGTGACTGCTTGTTCTGATTGGCTTCTTAATATCTTCCTACCTGATCCCTACTACCTTGTTGCTATTAGTCATTGTGCTTTCACTTCATTGAATACTTGACTATGGTTTGCCTAGTGTAGTCTACCTTCCGCTGCATGGTAATATGTTTATTTCTATTGTTTGTCTTCAAAACTTTCATGTTTTGAAGAATTTCATAAAAATCGCCTATTCACACCTCCCTCTAGTCGATATAACGCACTTTCACGTCAGCCAATTGTATTTGCCGTCAGCGAGGCCAGCCAGACGGCAAGAATAGTGACCTAACAGACCCGTAGCCCTGACGGACGGCGTCAGTGTTTTGCCGTCAGCCAGACTACTTCTTTGCCGTAAGGCAGGAACAACATCGACGGCAAAGCATTTTTTATTAATAAAAAGTAGACCAACAGACTCGTCCCCGCATGTCCACCGCACGTCCAGAGCATCTTCTGCAGATCTCGTTGGGGCAGAGATGCTTGCCACCCGCACGCATAGAGCAGAGGCTGCACGCGCGCAACAGCCAAGCTGCTCGCCATGCCGACCTCGCCGGAGTAGAGCTATTGGGTGTGCCCGACCTCACTGGAGAAAAGCGCCGCTGCCGGAGGGAGAGGAGGAGGTCGCTCTGGACGGAGGCCATGCCGGAGTGAGGAGGCTCAGGAAGAAGGAGGCCACGCTGCTTGCTGGAGGGAGGAGGCCGCGCCGTACCGCCCGCGCTGCTCGCCGGAGGGAGGAGGCCGCGCCGCCCGTGCTGCTCACCGAAGGGAGGAGGCCGCGCTGCGCACCTGCACGCACCGCGCCGCCCGTGCTGCTCACTAGTGTGAGGAGGCGCCAGAGGGAGGAGGCCGCACCGCCCATGCTGCTCGCCGGAGTGACGAAGCCGTGCTTCTCGCCGCCCGCGCCGCGGTGTTCGTCGGAGTAAGGAGGCGCCGGAAGGAGGAGGCTGCGCTGCCTGGAGTGAGGAGGCGCTGGAGGGAGGGGGCCGCGCCACTTTCTCTTCTTGCCCGCGCCGCTCGTTCTTGCCGCTGCACTCTGCCCCGTGAGAGAGATGGAGGGGTACGTGGGAGAGAAATCCTGGGATAAGGGAGAGAGAAAGATCGGTGGGTGGGGCTGCCCATAGAAATCGTGGGATAAGGGAGAGAGAGAAAGATCGGTGGGTGGGGCAGCCCATCGTGGGAGTGAACATTGAGTGGACCAGATCACGCCACCTCATCGATCCATGGGATCGATCCGCGTGGTGTGCTTCTTCTTTGCCATCTGCGTTTTTAATTACAAACGGCAAAGTATGTAGTTTGCCGTCTGTAATTAAAAACGCAGACGGCAAAGATATTTGCCAGCTGTATTTTTTTTGTAGGCGGTAAAGTGAGCTCTTTGCCTTCTCTAATAAAAAACCCAGACAGCAAAGATCTTTGCCGTATGCGTTTCTTTTTTCACACGGGAAAGTGAGAGCTTTGCCGTCTGTGGTTTTTTTCACTGACGGCAAAGTATATTTTTCCGTTAGTTTTTCTTTGCTGTCTGCTGATGACGGCGAACCCTTTCTTTGCCGTCTTCCCCGATGAAATGCTGATGGCAAAGTAAGTACTGACGGCAAATATCATGTTTCCCGTAGTGAAGTGACGGTAACGATGGGAAAAGTAACACTAGCAGTTTTGTAGCAATTGTAACAATAGTAATAATGAATGTAACGAAGCAAAGATCAGTATGAAATGAACCCGTAGGCAATGGATTAGTGATGGATAATTATGTTGGATGTAATTCATCATGCAATAGTTATAACCTAAGGTGACACAGAACTAGCTCCAATTCATCAATATAATGTAGGCACGTATTCTGTATATAGTCATATGTGCTTATGGAAAAGAACTTGCATGACATCTTTTGTCCTACCCTCCCGTGGCAGCGGGGTCCTGATGGAAACTAAGGGATATTAAGGCCTCCTTTTAATAGAGAACCGGAACAAAGCATTAGCACTTAGTGAATACGTCAACTCCTCAAACTACGGTAATCACCGTAAAGAATCCCAATTATTGTCACTTTTGGGGTATGCGAATCATAACTCGTAATAGGTGTATACAACTTGCAAGATCGGATCAAGAACACAAATATATTCATGAAAACATAATAGTTTCAGGTCTGAAATCATGGCACTCGGGCCCTAGTGACAAGCATTAAGCATAGCAAAGTCATAGCAACATCAATCTCAGAACATAGTGGATACTAGAGATCAGACCCTAACAAAACTAACTCAATTACATGATAAATCTCATCCAACCCATCACCGTCCAGCAACCCTATGATGGAATTACTCACGCATGGCTATGAGAATCATGACATCGGTGATGGAGGATGGTTGGTGATGATGATGGCTATGGATCCCCCTCTACGGAGCCCCGAGCGGACTCCAGATTAGCCCCCCCCCCCAAGATGAAGAACAGGGGGCGGCAACGGCTCCGTATCGTAAAAAAAGATGAATCCTTCTCCCTGATTTTTTTCTCCGCGGATGTGAATATATAGAGTTGGAGTTAGGGTTGGAGGAGGTCCAGGGGACCCACAAGACAGGAGGCATGCCCTCCACCCTTGTGGTCTCCTAGTGGGACCCATCTGGTTAATTCTTTTGCCAATATTTTTTATATATTACAAAATATTCTCTGTAAATTTCCAGGTCATTCTAAGAACTTTTATTTCTGCACAAAGATAACACCAAGGCAACTCTGCTGAAAACAGCGTCAGTCTGAGTTAGTTCCATTCAAATCAAGCAAATTAGAGTCCAAAACAAGGGCAAAAGAGTTTGGAAAAGTAGATACAATGTAGACGTATCAACTCCCCCAAGCTTAACCCATTGCTTGTCCTCAAGCAATTCAGTTGACAAGCTGAAAGTGATAAAGAAAAACCTTTACAAACTCTGTTTGATCTTGTTGCAAATATGTATAGCCAGCATTCAGGTTTTCAGCAAAGATTATGAACTAACCATATTCACAATAACATTTAGGTCTCACATTTACTCATATCAGTGGCATAATCAACTAGCGAGCAATAATTATTAATCTCGGATGACAACACTTTTTCAAAACAATCATGATTTAATGGTATCTTGCTAGCCCTTTCTGAGACCGCAAAACATAAATGCAGAGCGCCCCTGAAGATCAAGGACTGACTAGACATTGTAATTCATGGTAAAAGCGATCCAGTCACAGTCATACTCAATATCAATTAATAAGAAAGCATACAAATGATAGTGGTGTTCTCTGACTGGTGCTTTTTTATAAGAGGACGACGACTCAGCGATACAACTAAATAGATAGGCCCTTCGCAGAGGGAAGCAGGGATTTGTAGAGGTGCCAGAGCTCGAGCTTTTAAAACAGAGATAAATATAATTTCGAGCGGTATGCTTTCATTATCAACATAACAACCAAGAGATCTTAGTATCTTCCATGCTAGATACATTATAGGCGGTTCCCAAACAGAATGGTAAAGTTTTTACTCCCCCTCCACCAACAATCAGACTCCATGGCTGATCTGGAACAACGGGTACCATCCATACCAACAATAGTCCTAGGGGAGTTTTGTTAGAAATTATATTTTGATTTGATTTGAGCATGAACTGGGCATCCCGATTACCATCCACTTTCTCATGAATGACAAGTGAATAATCACTCATCGTGAGAATAACCTACCTAGCATGGAAGATACTGACAGCCCCCAATCGCTACATGAGCGATTTGGGCATACAAAACAGATTATTATTTGAAGGTTTAGAGTTTGGTACATGCAAATTTACTTGGAACGATTGGTAAATACCGGATATAGGTAGGTATGGTGGAGTCATATGTTACAACTTTGGGTTTATGGAAGTGGATGCACAAGCAATATTCCCGCTTAGTACAAGTGAAGGCTAGTAAAAGATTGAGGAGTGACCAACTAGAGAGCGACAACAGTCATAAACATGCATTAAGATTAACCAACATTGAGTGCAAGCATGAGTAGGATATAAATCACCATGAACATAAATATCGTGGAGGCTATGTTGTTTTTGTCTCAACTACATGCGTGAACATGTGCCAAGTGAAGCAACTCAAATCATTCAAAGGAGGATACCATCCTATCATACTACATCACAACCATTTTAAAAGTATGTTCGCACGCAAGGTAAACAATTATAAACTCCTAGCTAATTAAGCAGAGCATGAGCAACTATAATCTCTAATTATCATTGCAAACATGTTTCATTCATAATTTGCTGAATCAAGAATGATGAACAAATCATATCTACAAAAGCAAAATAGTTCGAGTTCATACCAGCTTTTCCTCATATCAATCATTTCATCATATATCATCATTATTGCCTTTCACTTACATGACCGAATGGTGTGAATAATAGTAAGAGTGCACGTGCATCGGACTAAGCTGGAATCTGCAAACATTTATTCAAAGGAGAAGACAAGGTAATATGGGCTCTCTGTTAGATCAACAATAATGCATATGAGAGCCACTCAACATTTTCATCGTGGTCTTCTCCTCTCGACCCAAAGAAAGGAAAAAAGAATTTCGAAGAAACACACTGAAATATTTTTTTTGTTTTTGTTTTCTCTGAAGAAGGTAAAACAAGAACGAGAAAAACTATTTACACGGGAAAACTCCCAACAAGCAAAAGAAGAACGAGAAATATTTTTGGGTTTTCTTTCAATACAACTAAACATGGAAGGAAAACTAAAAACAAGCGAGAACTATCTTTTTGGATTTTCTCAAAGTTTTTCAAACACACAAGAAGAAAGCAAGAAAAAGAAGTAAACTAATATAGATGATACAATGAAAAAGTATGAACATCGACAACTCAAATGAGTGTGTGAACATGAATGTAATGTCAGTATGCATAAATGTCCTCGGGGAAAATGAGGTACCTACCTGAATGAATATCGAACAAAGAAGGTGCATGTAAAGTAATAATCTGACAAGTATCCTGGCTGAATACCAGGTTGTATATGAGTCTCTTGTCCTTATCATTCTTAATAAAATCATGCGCTACCATACTGTTATAGTATAAATATATAGTGGGTAGCAGCATCTCCTCTTCCTCACCATGCCTAATGGGTATCTCGAAGTTTCTTGCAAGGCCGGAGGCATAAATACATCCAAAGATAGGACCCCTCGAACGGTTTAAACTCAACCGTCGAGCAATAATGGCACCCAAACTAAAAGATCTATCACGAAGTAAAGCATGGCGCAAAATAGCAAGGTATGGGCACTAAGGCCTCCACTCTCCCCACGACCAATTAAACATCTCCCAGCAAATAAAGATTAATAGTGTAAATAGGAAAATCTATACTAGACACTCTCGCTTCTGACACTCCTCTATCTTCCCCTACGGTAACTTCTTCAATAAAATCTGCCACATCTCTAGGATGTGGTTCACTGACGGTGCCCTCATATGGTAATTTGCAAACGTCGTAAAAATCATAAAGCATCATCTCCTTATGCCCATCATATAAATGAAACTCTACCGTGGGTGGTGATTTCCTAGCATGAAAGTGAAAATTTTGCACGAAAGTATTAGTGAGTAGGAGGCATTGATCGCACTTATCTTGGAGGAACTCGGTGATGCCTGCATTCTCCACCAAATAATAGAAATCCTCATAAATTCTGGCCGCCCTCAGGAATGCATCACTTGGCCATTCGCACGGCCGAACCTCCGCGCGGGGAAGGTTGTACTTGGGCTTCTTCTTCTCTTCATTTTCCTTTTCCTTTGAACCCTGTCTTGAAGAACCCTTAACCATCTCTTCATCATTTCTTTATTTTTCTCTGAAATTTTTAGTGATTCAAACTAAAAGTGAACAAAACTCAATAAAATTGATAGCAACAACTCCCACAAGTGCCTAGAGGCTATATCTTGCATCAAAACTACTTTGGACCATATAAATTTGACATGCAAGCTCAAGAACAAGGTCCCACAGCATCAAAAATTTGCAATATATAAAGCAGTAGAACAGAAACTAATTGGACCATCGGAGGAGTCACATACCAATGAACAATCCCCGAAAACTGTTTTGCAAATGGAGCTTTGCACAAGGAGATCGAAAATGGGAGCAAGATGAGCAAGAACACGGGTTTGAGCAACGGGATGATTTTTTGGAGGAAGACGAAGTGAATGGGTGCTGGAATAAGTGAGGAGGACCCACATGGGACCCACAAGGCAGGAGGTGCCCTCCACCCTATGGTCCACTGGTGCGTCCCCCTGGTGTGTTCGCGGTGCCAAAAATTCTCAAATATTATATAAAAATCATACAAAATTTTCAAGGCATTTGGAGAACTTTTATTTTCGGGACATTTTTTATTGCACGGATAATTCAGAAAACACATGGATAATACTATTTTTTCTTTATTGATTCTAAATAATAGGAAGTAAAAAGTGGGTGTAGGAATTTGTGCTTTCTAAATCCATCCATCTCATGCCCATCAAAAGGAATCCATTAACAAGGTTGATCAAGTCTTATAAACAAACTTCTTCCGAATGACATGAAACACGAGAATTTTCGAACAACACTAGGTTACCTCAACGGGGATATGCATGTCCCCAACAATAAGAATTTCATATTTCTTTTTGACAGTAGGAAGAGGCAATTCAAAACCTCCAATAGGAATAGTTGAAATTTTTCCAATAGAATTGATGCTATTCACTTGAGGTTGTTTCTTCGCAAAGTGTACCGTATGCTCATTACCATTAACATGAAAAGTGACATTGCCCTTGTTGCAATCAATAAAAGCCCCTGAAGTATTCAAAAAGGGTGTACCAAGGATGATCGACATACTGTCGTCAGTGGAAGAGCCAGCGCCCGACGAGCCCGGGCTCACTAGCTAGGCAACAGCTACGATGGCCCCCATTACGGCGGAAAAAATCAACACCGCATCCTCCTTTACCCAGGAAGCTAGGCCAGTTATTGCTGGTTAATTAGCTAATGGGATTCTTTAAAGTTAGGTTAGACAAGCCTCAACTGGGCTACTGTCCTAGCAAGTAGTCTATTCGGTTGTTGCCTCCCAGACGAGAAGAACCACACGAAAGGTGGATCACTCCATCTCCCCACGATGTAGCTTTTCTTCTCTTTTTGGAGAGAAAACCCCAATGATGTAGCTGTTCAGCTGTTCCAGATGGCGGCACCCTAGGTCGATCAAAGACACACCGGCGGGCGGCGGTGAGTGGAGGCTCGCCTCGGTTGAGCGCGTGGTCGACGGTCGTGTACTGAGCCAGAGCGAATCCATCCCAGGATTGAATTGCATCATCGGCCGGTGGCTCCTTGTTCACTCCTCAGTGATTAGGTGAGTTTGCTAACTAATTTGAAGTTTGGAAGAATTATTAGGGTTTAAATTTTGATGTTAGTGCGTCGGGTCCTAGTCATCAGGTTATATATTACTCTGTAAACAATGTAATTTAAAGATCTAAAATATATTATATTTATCTACAGATGGAGTAGTTCAGTTTGAAATTACATTTGTATGACTATTATGATCATCATTTTACTTCACTATTATTAATGTAGATTTCTGATACAGGATTTCAGTGATGTTTTATATGTGTGTATCTGAACCAACATTTTTTTACTGGTTGAAATTTTCGAAAACTGACTACTTACCGGATATTTCCTCGGACCATAATTTTTGTTTGCTACACACGTTCAGGTAGTGTCAAATAGAACATATATGCATATTGTAACACAACATAGCGCCTAGCTTAGTGAAAGTTCTTTCGAGGTCATGGGATCGACTACCAATATTGCCAGCTTGATTTTGATTTTAATGTTTTTAGGTTTTAAAAAATATGGCTGCAATGGGTTAGGGACGACTCAAACCCCATTAAATACTTTTAGGTAAAAACTCGAAATTTTTCAAAAACCGGTTCTTGCGACCCCTACCGGTAAAACCGGTATTAAGAAAAAAAATTGACCCGAACACCTGATTTAAATTCTCAAATTAGACAGTCAAATTAGACAGGTTTAAACTTGCCCAAGTTTCACAAAATTCCTAGCTCCGCCCCTGACGGTCGTCCTCCAGAATATGAAGAATAACAAAGTCTGTTAAGATAGTAATGTTTGCAACTATGACAGGCACATCCTCACAAATACCGATGGGTATAGCAGTTGATTTATCAACCATTTGCAAAGATATTTCAGTAGGTGTCAACTTATTCAATTCAAGTCCACCTACAAAGAGAAAGGCATAACACTAACACCGGGCTCCCAAATCACATAAAGCAGTTTTAACATAGTTTCTTTTAATGGAGGATGGTATAGTTGGTATTCCTAGATCTCCAAGTTTCTTTGGTATTCCACCCTTAAAAGTATAATTAGCAAGCATGGTGGAAATTTCAGCTTCCGGTATTTTTCTTTTATTTGTAACAATTTCCTTCATATACTTAGCGTAAGGAGACATTTTCAAAATATTAGTCAAACACATACGCAAAAAGATAGGTCTAAGCATTTCAACAAAGCGCTCAAAATCCGCATCATCCATTTTCTTAGATGGTTTAGGAGGAAAGGGCATGGGTTTCTGAACCCATGCATGGTTCTCTTTCTTTATCATGCTTCCTAGAAATGAAGGCTCTCTTATCATAACGTTTATTCTTAGGTTGAGGGTTATCAAGATAAACCGCAGGTTCAATCTCCACATCATTATCATTACTAGGTTGAGCATTAGCTTGAACATCATCATTAACATTATCACTAGGTTCATGTTCATTATCGGATTGTGTCTCAGCATTAGAAATAGAAATATCATAGGGACTCTCAGGGGTGTCTATAACAGGTTCACTAGAAGCATGCAAAGTCCTATCAGTTTTCCTTTTATTTTTATTAGAAGGACTAGGTGCAATAGTATTAACTCTCTGAGAATCTTGCTCAATTCTCTTAGAATGGCCCACAGGATACAAAGGTTCCTAAGTCATTTTACCACCTCTAGTCATAACTCTAACATCATTATCATTGTTATTACTATTCATCTCATTGAGCAAATCATCTTGTGCCTTAAGTACTTGTTCTACTTGGTTTTTTTACCATAGAAGCATGTTTACTAATAAGCTTAAGATCATTAACGGTTCTACACATATAATCACCCAAGCGTTCAAGCATATAAGCATTACGTTTCAATTGTCTAACATAAGCATTGAAGTTTTCTTGTTTAACAATGAAGTTATCAAATTCGTCCAAGCATTGACTAGCAGACTTATTATAAGGAATATCACCTTCATCAAATCTAAATATAGATTTTATCTCTACTAGTTGTGTCGGAATATTAAGACTATGTATTTCTTCAATAGGCGCTAAATTCTTGACATCTTCAGCTTTAATACCTTTTTATTTCATAGATTTCTTTGCCTCTTGCTGATATGTCTCCAATGTATCTATAACTTTTGATTGTTCCATGCTATTATATTATTTTTGGGACTTTTATATGCACTTTTATAGATTTCTTTGCCTCTTGTTTTGGATGTTTAATGGGCTTTATTATGCAATTTTATATTATTTCTGGAACTAACCTATTAACCGAAGGCCCAGTGCAAATTGCTGTTTTTTTGCCTATTTCAGTGTTTCGCAGAAAAGGAATATCAAACGGAATGAAACCTTCGCGAGGATCGTTTTTGGAACAAATGCAATCCAGGAGACTTGGAGTGGACGTCAACGAAGCCACGAGACAGGAGGGCGCGCCCCCCACCCTCGTGGGCCCCTCGTGGCTCCACCAACCTACTTCTTTCACCTATATATACTCATATACCCTGAAAACATACAGGAGCACCACGAAACCCTATTTCCACCACCGCAACCTTCTGTACCCGTGAGATCCCATCTTGGGGCCTTTTTCGGCGCTCCGCCGGAGGGGGAATTGATCGCAGAGGGCTTCTACATCAACACCATAGCCTCTCTAACGATGTGTGAGTAGTTTACCACAGACTTTCGGGTCCATAGTTATTAGCTAGATGGCTTCTTCTCTCTCTTTGGATCTCAATACAAAGTTCTCCTCGATTCTCTTGGAGATCTATTCGAGGTAATTCCTTTTGCGGTGTGTTTGTCGAGATCCAATGAATTGTGGGTTTATGATCAAGATTATCTATGAACAATATTTCATTCTTCTCTGAATTCTTATAAGCATGATTTAAATATCTTTCCAAGTCTCTTCGAATTATCAGTTTGGTTTGGCCTACTAGACTGATCTTCCTTGCAATGGGAGAAGTGCTTAGCTTTGGGTTCAATCTTGCGGTGTTCTTTCCCAGTGACAGCAGGGCAGCAAGGCACATATTGTATTGTTGCCATCGAGGATAAAAAATGGGGTTTATATCATATTTCTTGAGTTTATCCCTCTACATCATGTCATCTTGTCTAATGCGTTACTCTGTTCTTATGAACTTAATACTCTAGATGCATGCTGGATAGCGATCGATGTGTGGAGTAATAGTAGTAGATGCAGAATCGGTTCGGTCTACTTGTCACGGACATGATGCCTATATACATGATCATGCCTAGATATTCTCATAACTATGCGCTTTTCTATCAATTGCTCGACGGTAATTTGTTCACCCACCGTATATTATGCTATCTTGAGAGAAGCCACTAGTGAAACCTATGGTCCCCGGGTCTATTCTCCATCATATTATTTTCCCGTCAACTAGCTATTTTTGTCGCCATTTATTTTGCAATATGTACTTTTCAATCTATACAACAGAAATACAAAAATATTTATCTTATTATCTTTATCAGATCTCACTTTTGCATGTGGCCGTGAAGGGACTAACAACCCCTTTATCGCGTTGGTTGCAAGGTTCTTAATTGTTTGTGCAGGTACGAGGGATTTGTGTGTAGTCTCCTACTGGATTGATACCTTGGTTCTCAAAAACCGAGGGAAATATTTATGCTGCTTTGTTGCATCACCCTTTCCTCTTCAAGGGAAAACCAATGCATGCTCAAGAGGTAGCAAGAAGGATTTCTGGCATCGTTGCCAGGGAGATCTACGCTCAAGTCAGGACATACCAAGTACCCAACACAAACTCTTATCCCTCACATTACATTATTTGCCATTTGCCTCTCGTTTTCCTCTCCCCCACTTCTAAAACGATTTTCGAAAACCTTTGCCTTTTCTTTGCCTTCTTCCCGTATGTATCTTTGTTTGTGTTTCCATGTGCCTTCCATTTGCTTGCATCTTTGCTTGCTAAAAATCTATTGATATGGATCCACTTAAAGTGTTCTACTTGCATCATCTTTGATCCTTATGCGCTCGTGCTGAAACCCCAACTAGCTTGGTTGATGGGAATCTTTAGATGAGCATGCTCATTTGGTGCGTTACCATTTGTCTGAAAAAGGGAGACTCTTATGGGCTCAAATAAACAGACTGTTGTGTTATGCTTGGGATCTTTGTGAAATTTATGAATTTACTTGTTTCTCTAAGAACCCCAAAAAACACCTCCCCTACCTATGTGAGTTTAATGACAATGAAATCTTATCTTCTTATGCAAAGGGTGTTTATAGTTACTACGATATCGAACAAATTGAAGAATTTGTTGCTTTTAAGTGTGCTTAAGAAGTTGCTTCTTTGATTGGAAAGTATGATGTTACTCTCTACAAATCTGAAAATTTTGACATACTTAAATATTGCTATGAAAATTATGCTCATAATGTCTATGTAAAAGAATTTATTGAAAGAATACCATTGCTTGGGAAGAAAATAATGATATGCATGAATCTATAGATAATTATGATTCTGATGATTTGATTGAAATATCCCTTGATGAACATGATGCTTGCAATTCTTGTGGCCACGATGCCAATATTTGTGAAGATGAGTTTGAAATAGTTCTTTATGTTAAATATGAGATCGTTGCTATTGCACCCATACTTGATAGCTCCTTCGATGAAAAACATGATTGTAATGATGTTATTATAAATTCTCTTAATTACAATTGTGTTAGTGATATGCAAAACCTGGGGATGCTAGTTTTGCTATGACTATTATTTGTGGCAATGATCATGATTGGGGTGATTCTTCTGATGATCTTCAAAATTTATTTAAGCCTCATGATGAATATGAGATGGATAATAATGTTTGCAATAATATTGAAAGTGGGTTTGGATGTGTGTCAACTTTAGATCCCACATATTTGGAGAATGATCAATCTAATGAAGTTTTTGATAAAAATGGGTTTGGAGAGGTCATGACTTTAGTTAATGTTAATCCCACTATTTCGGAAGAGTGTCAACTTTGCATGCATGTGGATCATATAGAGAATATGTTTTGTGATAGCTATATTGTTGAATTTGAGTATGATCCCACATGTAATTATTATGAGAGAGGAAACTATGATTTTAGAAATTTTCATGTTACTAAATTACCTCTCGTTATGTTGAGATTGCTATTGTTTCTTTCCGCTTCCTTGCATATGCTAGTTTTTGCTTGCTATGATAATTTGTTTGCCTATAAGATGCCTATGCATAGGATGTATGTTAGACTTAGATGTGTTTGTCACATGTTTTATGATGCTCTCTTTGTGCTTCAATTCTTGTCTTTCATGTGAGCATCATTGAAATTATCAATACCTAGCTAGGGGCATTAAACGATAGCGCTTGTTGGGAGGCAACCCAATTTTATTTTTGTTTCTTGCTTTTTGTTTCTGTTTAGTAATAAATAATTCATATAACTTCTGTTTAGATGTGGTTTTATGTTTTTAATTAGTGTTTGTGCCAAGTAGAACCTTTGGGAAGACTTGGGGAAAGTCTTTGCGATCTTGCTGTAAAAAACAGAAACTTTAGCGCTCATAAGATTAGCCGCCATTTTTTACTGGAGAGTTTTATTAGGTTGATTCCTTTTGCAGATGATTAATAGACAAATTATCCACGTCCACCAATTTATTTCAGAGTTTTTGGGGTTACAGAAGTATACGTTTGATACAGATTGCTACAGACTGTTCTGTTTTTGACAAATTCTATTTTTCGTGTGTTGTTTGCTTATTTTGATGAATCTATGGCTAGTATCGGGGGGTATGAACCATAGAGAAGTTGCAATACAGTAGGTTTAAGACCAATATAAATAAAGAATGAGTTCATTACAGTACCTTGAAGTGGTGGTTTGTTTTCTTATACTAACGGACCTCATGAGAATTTCTGTTGAGTTTTGTGTTGTGAAGTTTTCAAGTTTTGGGTAAATATTTGATGGATTTTGGAATAAGGAGTGGCAAGAGCCTAAGCTTGGGGATGCCAATGGAACCCCAAGGTAAAATTCAAGGACAACCAAAATCCTAAGCTTGGGGATGCCTCGGAAGGCATCCCCTCTTTCGTCTTCGTCGATCGGTAACTTTACTTGAGGCTATATTTTTATTCACCACATGATATGTATTTTGCTTGGAGTGTCTTGTATGATTTGAGTATTTTCTTAGTAGTTTACCACAACCATCCTTTCTGTACACTCCTTTTGGAGAGACACACATAAATCAGAATTTATTAGAATACTCTATGTGCTTCACTTATGTCTTTTGAGCTAGATAATTTTGCTCTAGTGCTTCACTTATATCTTTTTAGAGCACGGTGGTGGTTTTATTTTATAGAAATTATTGATCTCTCATGCTTCACCTATATCATTTTGAGAGTATTTTAGAACAGCATGGTAACTTGCTTTGGCTATAAAATTAGTCCTAATATGATAGGCATCCGAGAAGGGTATAATAAGAACTTTCATAAAAAGTGCATTGAATATACGAGAAGTTTGATACTTGATGATTTTTTGAGATATGGAGATGGTAATATTAGAGTCGTGCTAGTTGAGTAGTTGTGAATTTGAGAAATACTTGTGTTGAAGTTTGCAAGTCCCGTAGCATACACGTATGGTGACCGTTGTGTGACAAATTTGAAACATGAGGTGTTCTTTGATTGTCATCCTTATGAGTTGCGCTTAGGGACGAGTGATGGTCTTTTCCTACCAATCTACCCCCCTAGGAGCATGCGCGTAATGCTTGTTTTTTATGACTAGTAGATTTTGGCAATAAGTATGTGAGTTCTTCATGACTAATGTTGAGTCCATGGATTATACGCACTCTCACCTTTCCATCGTTGCTAGCCTCTTCGGTACCGTGCATTTCCCTTTCTCACCTTGAGAGTTGGTGCAAACTTTGCCGGTGCATCCAACCCCCGTGATATGATATGCTCTATCACACATAAGCCTCCTTATATTTTCCTCAAAATAGCCACCATACCTACCTATTATGGCATTTCCATAGCCATTCCAAGATATATTTCTATGCAACTTTCCACCGTTTCATTTATTACGGCACGCTTCATCATTGTGATACTGCCTTGCATGATCATGTAGTTGACATCGTATTTGTGGCAAAGCCACCATGTATAATTTATCATACATGTCACTCTTGATTGATAGCCCATCCCGGTACACCGCCGGAGGCACTCATATAGAGTCATATTTTGTTCTAGTATCGAGTTGTAATCCTTGAGTTGTAAATAAATAGAAGTGTGATGATCATCATTAATAGAGCATTGTCCCGAAAAAGGAAAAAGGGAAAAGAAATAAAAGGGAGAATGCTACTTTTTTTCCTCACTTATGCTTCAAAGTAGCACCATGATATGATAGAGAGTCTCTTATTTTGTCTCTTTCATATACTAGTGGGAATTTTTCATTATAGAACTTGGCTTGTATATTCGAACAATGGGCTTCCTCAAATGCCATAGGTCTTCATGAGGAAGCAAGTTGGATGCACACCCACTTAGCTCTAGTGCATCCATTGCATGGCAATTCCTACTCCTTGCATTGACATCAATTGATGGGCATCTCCCTAGCCCGTTGATTAGCCGCGTCAATATGAGACTTTCTCCTTTTTTGTCTTCTCCACACGACCTCCATTATCATATTCTATTCCACCCATAGTGCTATGTCCATGGCTTACGCTCATGTATTGCGTGAAAGATGAAAAAAAGTTTGAGATTACTGAAGTATGAAACAATTGTCTGGCTTGTCATCGGGGTTGTGCATGATGAGAGCATTTTTGCGTGACGAAAATGACGAAAACAATAGCCAAACTTATTTTGTAGGGATAAGCTTTCTTTGGCCATGTTATTTTGAGAAGACATAATTGCTTAGTTAGTATGCTTGAAGTATTATTATTTTTATGTCAATATTAAACTTTTATCTTGAATCTTTCAGATATGAACATTCATGCCACAATAAAGAGAATTACTTTGAAAATTATGTTAGGTAGCATTCCACATCAAAAATTCTATTTTTATCAATTTACCTACTCGAGGACGAGCAGGAATTAAGCTTGGGATGCTTGATACGTCTCCAACGTATCTATAATTTTTGATTGTTCCATGCTATTATATTATCTGTTTTGGATGTCTAATGGGCTTTATTATGCACTTTTATATTATTTTTGGGACTAACCTATTAACCGAAGGCCCAGTGCAAATTGCTGTTTTTTTCGCCTATTTCAGTGTTTTGCAGAAAAGGAATATCAAACGGAATCCAAACGGAATGAAACCTTCGCGAGGATCATTTTTGGAACAAAGGCAATCTAGGAGACTTGGAGTGGACATCAAGGAAACAACAAGGAAGCCACGAGGCAGGAGGGCGCACCCCCACCCTCGCGGGCCTCTCATGGCTCCACCGACCTACTTCTTTCGCCTATATATACTCATATACCCTGAAAACATCTAGGAGCACCACGAAACCCTATTTCCACAGCCTCAACCTTCTGTACTTGTGAGATCCCATCTTGGGGCCTTTTCCGGCGCTCCACCGGAGGGGGAATCGATGACGGAGGGCTTCTACATCAATACCATAGCCTCTCTGATGATGTGTGAGTAGTTTACCGCAGACTTTCGGGTCCATAGTTATTAGCTAGACGGCTTCTTCTCTCTCTTTGGATCTCAATACAAAGTTCTCCTCAATTCTCTTGGAGATCTATTCGATGTAATTCTTTTTGCGGTGTGTTTGTTGAGATCCGATGAATTGTGGGTTTATGATCAAGATTATCTACGAACAATATTTGATTCTTCTCTGAATTATTATATGCATGATTTAAATATCTTTGCAAGTCTCTTTGAATTATCAGTTTGGTTTGGCCTACTAGATTGATCTTTCTTGCAATGGGAGAAGTGCTTAGCTTTGGGTTCAATCTTGCGGTGTCCTTTCCCAGTGACAACAAGGGCAGCAAGGCACGTATTGTGTTGTTTCCATCGAGGATAAAAAGATGGGGTTTATATCATATTGCTTGAGTTTATCCCTGTACATAATGTCATCTTGCCTAATGTGTTACTATGTTCTTATGAACTTAATACTCTAGATGCATGCTGGATAGCGGTCGATGTGTGGAGTAATAGTAGTAGATGCAGAATCGTTTCGGTCTACTTGTCACGGACATGATGCCTATATACATGATCATGCCTAGATATTCTCATAACTATGCGCTTTTCTATCAATTGCTCGACAGTAATTTGTTCACCCACCGTAGATTATGCTATCTTGAGAGAAG
This sequence comes from Triticum urartu, assembly GCF_003073215.2. Lineage (NCBI taxonomy): Eukaryota > Viridiplantae > Streptophyta > Magnoliopsida > Poales > Poaceae > Triticum > Triticum urartu. Next base: position 106,964,856 of record NC_053024.1, on the reverse strand, counting down.
CCACAAGTGAAACTTATGGTCCCTGGGTCTATTCTCCATCATATTATTTTCCCGTCAACTAGCTATTTCTGTCGCCATTTATTTTGCAATCTTAACTTTTCAATCTATACAACAAAGATTCCAAAAAATATTTATCTTATTATCTTTATCGGATTTCACTTTTGCAAGTGGCCGTGAAGGGACTGACAACCCCTTTATCGCGTTGGTTGCAAGGTTCTTGATTGTTTGTGCAGGTACGATGGATTTGCCTGTAGTCTCCTACTGGATCGATACCTTTGTTCCCGAAAACTAACGGAAATACTTACGCTACTTTGCTGCATCACCCTTTCCTCTTCAAGGGAAAACCAACGCATGCTCAAGAGGTAGCACTTGCATATAGGACTGAGAAACAGAATACCTCTTTTCTTCAGAGTTGGCTTAGGAGATGGTTCGGGAAGAGTCCAGTCATTGTCATTGCTCAATATATTATTCAATAGTTTTTAAGCTTGCTCAACAATTTGTTCCCTCAAAACACAACCATCACAACTATCTAGGTGGTCCCTAGAAGCATCGGTTAGTCCATTATAAAAGATATCAAGTATTTCATTTTTTTGAGAGGATGATTAGGCAAAGCATTAAGTAATTGGACAAGCCTCTCCCAAGCTTGTGGGAGACTCTCTACTTCAAATTGCACAAAGTTAAATATTTCCTGTAAAGTAGCTTGTTTCTTATGAGCAGGAAAATATTTTTTAGAGAAGTAATATATCATATCCTGGGGACTACGCACACAACCAGGAGCAAGAGAATTAAACCATATCTTAGCACCACCCTTTAATGAGAAAGGAAACAACTTAAGAATGTAGTAGTAGTGAATTTTTTCCTCATGACAAATAGGGTGGCTATATCATTTAATTTAGTAAGATGTGTCACAACAGTTTCAGATTCATAACCATGGAAAAGGATTAGATTCAACCAAAGTAATTAACTCAGGATTGACAGAGAATTCATAATTCTTATCAGTAACAAAGATAGGTGAAGTAGCTAAGTTAGGGTCATATTGCATTCTAGCATTCAAAGATTTTTCTTTCAGCTTAGCTAACAGTTTCTTAAGATCATCTCTATCATTGCAAGCAAAAAAGTCTCTACCAGTCTCTTCATCCATAATATAACCCTCAGGTACCTTAGGCAATTCATATCTAGGGGAGAATCATAATCTTCAGTTTCAATAATTTCATCAGTTTCAGTAATTTCATTCTCTCTAGCACTAGCAAGTTGTTCATCAAGAAATTCTCCTAGTGGCACATTATTATCAAGCAAAGAAGCAGTCGTCATAATCATCATGCATAACAGAAGTGGCATCATCAATAACATGCGACATATCAGAGTCAATAGCAGCCGTAGGTGTCACAAGCTTACTCAAAACAGAAGGTGAATCAAGTGCAGAGCTAGATGACAGTTCCTTACCACCCCTCGTAGTAGAGGGATAGATGTTGGTTTTGTTGTCTTTCAAATTGATCACAGTGATCAACAAATATAAATCCCAAGTGACTCAGAGAATAGAGCTATGCTCCCCGGCAATGGCGCGAGAAAAAGGTCTTGATAACCCACAAGTATAGGGGATTGCAACAAATTTTGAGGGTAGAGTATTCAACCCAAATTTATTTATTGATTCGACACAAGGGGAGCCAAAGAATAATCTCAAGTATTAGCAGCTGAGTTGTCAATTCAACCACACCTGAAAAACTTAATATCTGCATCAAATTATTTAGTAGCAAAGTAGTATGGAATTAACAGTAACGATGGAAAAAGTAACAGTAGCAGTTTTGTAGCAATTGTAACAACAGTAATAACGAAAGTAACAAAGCACAGATCAATATGAAACGAAATCGTAGGCAATGGATCAGTGATGGATAATTATGTCGGATGGTATTCATGATGCAACAGCTATAACCTAGGGTGACACAGAACTAGTTTCAATTCATCAATATAATGTAGGCATGTATTCCATATATCACTAATGCCGGTTGCTGCTAACTGAACACTACGATCAGAGACCCTTCGACGAAACTGTGTGTGATCAGTAATCGCAGACGGTGGTGTGAAAAACTTGTTCAAAAGGTGAAAACTTTTGCGATGATGGATGCATCAAACACGGTTCGGATTTTAGTTGCGTGTGCGATGCAGGGCATACGGTTCAATTCAATTAACTATTTGCAATGAGGAGGAACAAAAGAAACGGGCAATCAGATGGAGGTGTGTGTGATATAAAGCATATGGTTCGCTCAGATGAAATGTTTGTGATTAGGCAACACAAAAGAAATAGTCAGCCAGATCAAGGTGTGTGTGATATACGGCATGCGGTTCACTCGGATGAACTACTTTCGTTGAGACAAGAGAACAAAAATGGTCAGCCAGATGAAGGTGTGTGTGATGTACAACATACGATTCACTCGGATGAACTGTTTATGATTAGGCAACACAAAATAAACGGTCAGCCAGATCAAGGTGTGTGCGATATACGACATGTGGTTCACTCGGCCTTGTGATGAGTGTGTGACCTCTGTGGCAACCGTTCACTCCCCACTAGCCTCTTCTTGTACCATGCCAACCGTCCACTGCCTCTTCGCCTTTCCCTCTCGATTTGGAACTGCTGTCGCATGCTGTTCCTCCTTCCATTTGCCTTCACCCTTCCTTCTGCCATTGTTTTATCATCTTCTCCATGGAGGGAACAGGCCGGAAACGACCCCGTTATTCTTGCCCCGATCTGAAATATGACATGGTGGAGGAACTCATTGATCGGTGCGACATCATCACCTTTGCTAGCAGGGTAGGTTTGTTGAAGACCATTCTCGACTCAACTAGTAACATCATTACAAGGAACCCAAGGGTCCAGGAGCGGTTTGATCTCCCCTATCTTGTTTGCCGTGACCCTGCTGACTGGCGCGGGGACGATGGAAGCCTCGCCTTGTGCAAGTTGATGTCGCTTCATAATGATACGTGTGATGTTAAGATGCCATCGCTTGAGGGCAAGGCTTGGGTGGGCACAAATGGAGATTGGGTTGTTTATATTGGGAAAAACTGCGAGTGGGAACTTGTGAATGTGTACACTCGTCACCAGGTTCCGCTTCCAAACATTTTAGACTGCCAGAGGTTGAGTACACTGGTATTCTACGTGAGTTCAAATACAATCATGGTGACTGTCGTCTATGGAGGATAGCAATATGTCGAGTTGCCAACCACTCTTGGGATTACACGAACTATGAAGTTTTTGCTATCTTCAACAAGCTTGTTGCCTTCCTTATTCCACGCCTCGATGAATATTGCTCAAAAATCAATTTTTGTACTCGGATGAGTACTGTGATGCAATTTCATAGGAGGGTCTTCTGTTTGCTCCCACCACTCGTGGCGCTGTTTTTGCATGGAATCCTAATGCTTTCGGTACGTTTGTCTTCCACCGTAATTATAATTGTTTCACACACATGCATACGGGTTAATTAGCTAGTTTCCCTTTACTAATTAACCTTCTTGTGTTTCCAAGGTCCTTTGAACTTTCCACCACCTACATTTAAAAAAATTATAACCAAGGGGGAGATGACGATGCTGATGATCGCGAGCATGAGGACCCATATACTAAATGGTGCCTGGCAACTTATTATGATGGATCACCTCTTCTTGTCTGTATATAGGGCACTGCTGATGTTACTAAGGAAGCAGGTGTTGTCTCGCATGGTCGCACTCTTCGGACCTATTCCAACATCCATTGCAGGGTATTCGGGATGGATACTAGTGTACTAGTGCCAACACCTTCTCCCTGGTTCAGTATTGAAAGTCTTGGAGGAAACTCGCTCTTCCTTGGACAAAACTATCCAATGATGGTGGAAGGTGATCCAGCTGCTGTTGACACAATGTTACTACCATTTATGAGAAGCAACTGTATCTATACCTCGGACATTGCTATGCTTCTCTACCATCCCAATACGGGTCCTGTCGTGGTTTTGTCACGGCAGATGTCCTCGTGAAAGGACTTAGTCATGGAGCCATCGCTACGGATTAGCTTAAAGGGGTTAAACCGGACAAGGGACACGAGGGTTTTTATACTAGTTCGGCCCCTTCGATGAAGGTAAAGGCCTACATCTAGTTGTGTTGGTATTGCTAGGGTTTCGATGACTAGGGAGCAAATCCGCTTTGCCTGGCTCTCGAGTTGTTGTCTGTTGTCCCTGAACCGCTGCCGGGTCTTCCCTTTATATACTGAGGTTGACGCCCGCCGATTTACAGAGTCCCGAGGCCGGATCATAAACGTGACTGGCTCGGTCTCTATTCCTTCTAACTTACAATACAAGTTACATGAGAGAACCGGTTTATATCTATAGGCCTTAACTCGCCTTTGGACCTTGGGCCTTCGTAAAGCACCACCATCCTTACGTCTTGATGGGATTCTAATCTTCATAGAGGTAATCCAACTACTCCTAGCCGGTTTACGTCCAGTAGTAATATACCCAACATTAGGCCCCAGATTGATTTGAACTTGTCCATGTCAATCTTCAACACTTTAGAAAAATTCCTCCTTTGCATCTTCACCTTGATCTTGTAAACCGCCGTGACGTCATACTCCAGGATCATGAAAAATCTCCATGACGTCACCTTGTTATTTAAAAATCTTAAATATCACCTTCAGTTAATGAGCCTCCGACAATCGAGGCAACCACTCCTATTAGGTATCCAATATTCCGGTCCTCGATTCTCGCGCCTGTCACCTCCCCCCTTCACCTTATAAATAGGGTCAAGGGTCATTTCCTTTTTTCCCTCCGTCTCTTCGCTTCTTCTTCCTCCTTGCGACGCCCCTGCACCCGAGCGCCGCCGCCATCGCCGAGCTCCGCCTCTGCATCTCCTTTGGCCGCTGCATCGACCTGATCGCACCAGAGAGTCGCGGCACATCTCCGCCGCTTCAACAGCCGCTATAAGTCTTCCCCTTTCCTCCTCTGTAGATCTATCTAGGGTTTCAGTGTTCATCAAAGTTCATCGAAGTTCATCGAAGCTCTGGCACTGTTCTTCCCTGTTCCTCTTCAGTCCATAGATGAAAGACCTTAAGCCTGATGCATTCCATGTGGTAGCTATAGCATTCCTTGTCTTTGCTATCAAAATAAACACTAATGCGCATAAAAACCAATCTGGACTTTTTGCGAATGACTTCGGGACCAACCTTTTAAGTCTCAATATTTTCCCCTTTCCTAACTCATGGTAGATCCAAAATTTCACTGCGATCATGTGAAACTTGTTTTACCTTACTTAGTCATTCTTGCCTTAGATTTGTATCTTCTTTATCACATAGGCAGTTTACCATTGTAGAAAGAAATCTATCACATACCATTAGTCCCCTTGTAAACCGGCAATCCCTTTATCTCCGTTGTCATACTCCGGTTTAATATATGTGTATATCTCTTTTTCCACTTATAGCCTTGTTATTGATAATTATATCATCCTCCGGTTTACCAATTTCACATACTTGGATTCCTTTGTCCTTTTGCACCTTATGCATCACTATGAATGAATAGTAAACCAGCATTTCTTTCCAGCTTTTCACTTGCAATGGCCAAGCAGTTTTATTCCTGCAATTGGGCTACCTCCCGGGTTATAGAAGAGCAACTGAATGGAATGGTCAAGATCGGCACTTTACCAAAGAAGAATGAGATCCGGTGGCGAGTTCCTGGGCCGAAAAATCCTCCCACCCCTAAGCAGGGTGAGGTAGTGGTGTTTGTTGATCACATAGGCCATGGCTTCAAACCGTCCGGATCAAAGTTTTTCCGGGATGTGCTTGCCAGCTTTCAACTCCACCCTCAAGATATTGGACCCACTCGGTATCCAATATATGCAACTTTCAAGTTTCCTGTGAAGCGTACCTACAAGAAGAGCCAACTATTGAGCTGTTCTGGGATTTCTTCCATCTGAACCGACGCACTAAATTTGTAGACGGAACCAATACTGAACTTGGTGGTGCCATTCAGAAAAGGAAAGAGGTTAAATTTCCTCATGCCAAGCTGCACAGTCACCCCAAAGAGTGGAATCAAACCTGGTTCTACTATAAAGACACCTCCCCTGAAGATGATAATCCTCTGCCGGGTTACCGTGCCCACCGGCTTTCCAATACTCATCCACTTCCTCAACAACTAAGTGCCCAGGAACGGGCCCCGTATGCACCTCAACTCGCCAAGTTGAGAGCCTTCTTGGCCAACGGTTTAACAGGTGTAGACTTCGTCCGTTGCTGGATATCCTGGAGCATCTTGTCGTTAAGTCGCCGCTCTGGCTTAATGTGCGAGTATACTGGTGAAGTAGAAGACTCCCTACATCATACCAATGTTCAACTAACAGATGAAGAAGTTACTGAAGCTGTCAAGAAAATATTGAACGAATCGGAAGCTGTCTGTCGCCAAACCGGATTAGAACCTTTTTACACGCAAAACAAACCGCCTTTCGTAAGTATTGTTCTTCCGCTTTATACTTAATATCTTTAGACTGTAAAATCTTGAATACCCTTCTGCGTACTTTTAAATAGGGTGATGATCCATTCTGGAAGAAGAAACCTCAAGAGAAAGCGGCAAAGCCTTCCCTCCCTAAAACCAAAGCCGTCAAGAAAACCACAAAGCGGAAGGCACATGAACGCATCAGTATGGAACTGGATGACGACCCGGATGAACCGGAAGTTGAGGTAGAACTTTATTCACTTGGTTCCCTTTTCATGCATCTCATTGACAATGATACTTATCATGAGGACGTTGAGGGCAGCCAAGCTGACGATGCAGAGGTAATTATCCTTTCCTCCGGTTCAGACTCTCTGCCAACACAAAAAATCCGGCAAGCGGTCCGGAAAGTAAGCTTTTCTCATCCTATTGCTCACTTGGATCCAACATTTATTTTGAAGAAACAGAAGCACGAAGCTCGCCGCACAACCCGGCACAGCGGTTAACAGGTCACTTCGACCGGTTTACCGGACACCCCGGTTCGAAAATGCTGATCTGAGGCCTCACCCACTTCTGACACTTCTTATCCCAAGGCAGGCTATTTCCGACAACCCCTTAATCCGTCCGATTCAAATTATCAGGTGACACCTCCTTCATCCTCTGGCGAGTCAACAGCGACCCAACTCCCTCCTCTCAAAACCGTAGCTGGGTAAGTACTTCGCCCCCTTATTTAGATGTTTCATACTTTATATGCTATGACAACCTTTGCATCGTGTTCTGCTTAGAGCCAAGGCCAGACCCAGCAAAAAGGCTCGGGTGAACAATCCGCCCGAAGATCAGGTGGTCATTGAACCAGAGCAAACGGTTGAACCGGAGGGTCCAAATACTGAAGCTATATTTGATGAACCACTCCCTCAAGACCATAACACTGATGAACAAGAAGAAGCGAATACTGCTGTGCCAGATGATGAACCGGCAAATCCAATCCGGATTGATGACAAACCCTCTAGCCTAATGAGAACTGCTAACACTCCATCAACTCCAAAAAAGGCTACTGGAGATAAAGAAGGCGAGGTTACCATTACTGGTGTTGGTCACACATCTCTTGGCCATCATGTTATCTTGGCAAAACATAGTGCCAAGGAAGAGCATGCTGCTATGGAGAAAGGAAAATGGAGCACTAATTTATCCAGCTATGCCCATCTTAGTGCTGAAGAACTCCACTCTAGTTTCCTAAACCGTCTGCACTCAAACCGGGATTATGAAGCCGGTTTGGTGAATCTTATGAAGGAGCTCTATGAGGTATTTTCATCCCTTTTCGTTTCGTAAATCTGATTTGTAAATATCAACTCAAGTAGCCCCCAAGAGCCGGTTTATGATAACAATCATAAATCAGGACTTTGTAATATCTCAGTCCTTGCATGCTGATCCTCCATATGTCAAGTGATCCTTGGAAACAAACCGGTACTTTATCATTGTATTCATGTAGTTTTCATTGGTGTAGCCCCCTAGGGCCGGTTTATCTTTCCAAGGTAAACCGGGTCTTGAATCAATGCTTCAATTTTTGAACGAATGTACATTAGCCCCCAAGTGTCAAGGATAATGCTGGCATTGTACTTGAGACTTGTGAAAAATATTTTGATCATAGAGCAAATAGGCATTAGCCCCCAAGTACAAAGTGCATAACTTGTTATACGCTTGGTACTTCATAACCCGTTCGATGATATATCTCACCTTTGTAGGCTGAGCTGAGTAAGAAAGATGCTCAAACCGCGGACCTTCAAGATAATGTTAAATCTCAGCAAGCTGAGGCTTCCAAGGCCAAAGAAGAGCTGACAAATGCCTTAGAAGCCATGCAGAAGCTGAAAGAAACCTTTAACAAAGAGCGTGCAGACTGGGAGACAGAAAAGGCCGGTTTAACAAAGAAGGCCGAGGACGCAGAGGCAGCCCTAAAGCCGGTGGTTGAAGAACTGGCCGGCTTAAAGCGGCAGATTAATGCCATGACTTCTGCTGTGTTTGGTAAGTACTCTCTCATGAAGTTTTTGTAATTCGTAATATCTTATCAATGACTGGTTTACTGATGTTTAACCATGACAGGGACACGCATTACTCATCTAGGCTCCGACATGCGGATTAAGCTTAAAGCGTCCGACACTTTGATATAACAGTTGTATTCTGGATCCCAGCGAGCCATTTGCACTGCCGCTTATAACAAGCCCCCGCCATCGCTGATAGAAGAAACTATCGAAAAGCTGGCCATGCTGCCTACCCGGATCGACAAACTGAAGAGATCAGCCACAAGGTCAGGTGCACTGTCCGTGCTAATCCAGGCCAAGGTGTGGATTCCGGATCTTGAACCGACAGATATCATCAAAGGCTATCCTGGTGTGAAAGAAGACGGTTAAGATTTCAATAATGACGATCTCCGGAGGCTGACAATGGAGATGCGGCCTATAGCAAGCAAACTGGCGGAGGACACAGATCTATCACATTTTCAACCGGTTTATGATGCTGAAGGGAAAAGACAGCCCGCACTGATTCATAATGTAGAAGAGCTTGTTCCGCCAATCCGTAAGCACACTCACGCTCCTGATATGGACCCTTCCAACCTTATTCATGAAGAAGCCATTTTTCAAGCCTTAACTGGAATCGACTGGTCAATGACTGATTTCCAGTGACTGGGGAGGGATGAGGAGAGTACGCCCACTCAAGATGACCCTCAATCGTCAAGCCATCCAGATGAGGAATCCTAAATCGGTGGCTGGTTTATCAGTTGCAGTCTTCCACTCCTTTTAAAACAACTACTCAATTTGGGATGCTTAAAGCGCCTTGTAATAGGATAGCGTGAACTCTTTATCTGTCATGTCATCGAGCATGTTTGTTTTTCCTTGTTACTGAGAACTTGCCATCCCTTTGAGAGCTATTATATGCATAGTCCGTTATGGTTTTTGTTCCTGCATATAAGAACATGAAAGTGTCCTAGTGGTTTACCACTGGACGGGTCATGATGCCCCAAAAAATATATACATAACTTGGATAGATAACCAAGATTGTAATAATCAGATATAAAATAAATGATACATGTGATATACCTCGTTGGCTCACCAACTGTTTGTATAGCAAGGGTGAAAACACCAATCTGGAGTGTTGATGACTCCTTTCCCTCTTGCCGGTTCATATAAAAACAATACCGGGCTATAATAGCCATCGATTTGTTCGTATAATGCTGGTGACACTACTAGGAAAAGGCCTGCTAGTGGCGCACCTGTTTTGGCTACTAATGGCACACTACAGGTGCGCCACTAGCATCACGCCATTAGAATTTTTTACTAATGGCGCACCACGCAGTGCGCCATTAGTATATCCCATGGTGCGCCATTAATATGCCTCCCAGGGGGGCATATTTACCCATGTGCTCTGGCTTACTAATGGCTCACTAGTTGATGATGCGCCACTAGTGTGCTCTGGTTTACTAATGGCGCACTAGTTGGTGGTGCGCCACTAGTATGAATATTAGGGATTTTTTTCTTTTCTAATATTTGCACAGGTTACAAAATATATTACTAGACAGAATATAGACAGCACCACACAGCAACAGCAGATTCATGGAATACAATAGAAGATTAGTCTCCGAATACAATTCATCATATTAGTCTTCGAATTCAAAAGACCGAACAAAGATAGAACATTACAAGTCTCGAGACCGCGAGTAGCGAGTTTGTCTTCACATTACAAGTCGATAGCGATCATCTAAACTACCATCACATAAAAGAGAGCTGCAGTCATCACGATGAGCGTCATCGCGATGAAATTGGTCTTCATCCGGTTCCTCCTCCGCTCCCTCCTCTCTCCCGCTAGATAACGTGCGTATCTAGATTCTGCCTCCGCCCTAGTGGTGTACCCTTTGTAACTGTTACCGCTGAAACGGTGAACCTATCTCCGACACTCCTACCAGTCGTCGTAGACTCCGGGAACCTTACCCTTGTACATGACATACGACGGCATCTCTATGCACTAGCCAAACAAAATGTTAGTAGCAATTCACAGACAATACATAAGAAATATATAAGTATGCAACAAAAGGATCGGAAGAGAAAAGCAAGACATTAATAGCACGATTCATGGTCCTACTAATAAATAGCATCGATTACATCTAAGTTGAACGACTGTCCAAACCAAAGAGACATACAAGTTCATTAACGTTTAATTACAACATGAGTTAATCGACATTTCAGAACTACATATAGCATCACTACTTTCGACTCAACTCAGGGACCGAAGCGTGGATGAAGCCGCCATCTCTCGTGATGGTCATGAACTCGCGGGCGTTGTCAGCCTGCATTTGTAGCGTTGTGTCTATATAACTGTTGGACGGTTGATATCTGAGGTAGAACTGCCCCGAGGTAGGAAGGACATCTTGATGGATGATTTCCGCAAACTCCGACTGGATGCGAAAGAATTCTTGTCTAATGTCCGTGTCCTGGATTGCCGACAAGCTTGCGGCCCAATCTTTGAGATTATTTGGTAGTAGAAGGTGATTATGGTCCCGTACGATCGCCCGCATGTGATGGAGGGCGTAGTAGGCATACTTCTGACCGCCAGGCGGCTACTTCCCGCAGGGGAATGTCGTATTGTGGGCAAACACGTGCTTGCCGTACCCATGAATTGGCCTGGTGAAGGTGCCTCCAGATCTGGCGTAGCCGGGGAGAACATCATCAAGAACTTTCTTCATATTTTTGTAGTCTTGCTTCGACTGACGGTCCGAGTCGAAATACGTGGCCATGGAATATTTCGGTCTTAAGAGGATGAGTGTGCAATGTGTGTCACTGCACAAAACACAGAATGTTAGAAAAAAAAGAACGATCGAAATCTAAGAAATCATATGTTACGGGGCGGTGAGGGGATGACTTACTCGGGAAAGTAAGGCACGAGGAAGTTATCCTTATCTGGGTTAGCCAGAATGACGCCTTCGAGGTATGAACTCACGACTTGCCGGTCCCCAGTGCTGCCCAAGATCTTGGCATGCATGTAGAAGGGGTCGACTATCACGATGTCCGGGGTCTTGTGTCTAATGATCCGCATCTCCATACTCAGCAAAAATAGCCGAACAAAAGTGTAGTGTAGCGGATTACGGTTAAACATAGCGAAGATGTCATCAAACTGCAGGACGATTGTACCCCCGATGGCGTTATCCACAAAGCCCTTGCCCTCTGGCACCTTGGCCACGAAAACCGGGTATGCCACATCATTCTCGGAGAGACGCTGCTTCTCCAAAGAAAGAACACTATCATGCAGATTCCGCATAGCACCGGTTGCAGCATTGAGCAGATTAGTCAGTAGCATCGGCCTACCCGCCACATGCACCCTCCTTGAGATATCCTTAGGTGAAGGTGGACCGTCCTGAGCATGGATCGTACTCGGTGTCTGCTGGCTCGCACCCTTGTTACTCTTTCTTTTCCGTCCCTTCTTCTTCTGCAATAATGGGATCAAGTTCTGCTCATAGACCGCCTTCTTGAGTGTGTTGGGGCTGATAATATTTCGCACCTCGGCTATCTGAGGCTCGGTGAAGGCGGCAGCTGGAGGCATCTCCTCAGAACTGAATGTCAGACGACGCTTGTTGCAATTGGGTTTCTCCACGGTACCAGCTAGATCGCGGTCGTCTTTTTCACGGTTGGGTTCTTGAGAAGGAGGCCCGAAGAATTCGTCACCGTACCCATGTTCGGCAAAGTACTTATCGACGTTGGTAAATGCACCATCGTCGTTGTCATCGTCGTCTAGATCCTGTGCCATATGCATGTTCGGATCCTGTGCCATAGGGATGTCCGGCATGTCCGGTAGTGTTGCGGCGGTCTTGCCATGGCTTGGCGCCGGTACGACTGGTGGTGTTGTCTGTGGGGTGGTTTCCCCGCCCCCAAACGAATCTGGCTCTTCGGCCAAAGCAGGGGCCATCTTACGCAGGCACTAAGGGTCATCACATCATCTTCGTCCACCCCAGCGGGTCGAATCGGAGGTAACAACTCGTCGCAGCCTAGCAACACCCGAACCAGTTCAACCCTATACGCGGTAGGTGGCATCAGATTACCGTGGAACACGGGGTTGCCCGGTTGAACGATTCTCCCCTTGGCGACATCGATCAACTCGCCGCCCATGAAGTGCAGGAGATTGAATGGAACATTGACGGCTCCCTACAAAAACATGTAGGGCGTCAGGGATGCCCAGTCAAAGGCAATGAGATGATGTCATCGGCCGAGAGGCTTAGTTGCCGTGATGGCGTCGAGCTCGGCTAATGTCGAGGCACCGCCAATGGCGGGCGTGCAACTGACGGAGGGGCCGCTTGCTGCCGAGGTGCCGGCAAGCATACACCAGGGTGCATTAAGCTCCAATGCCCATGCCGGCGTCGCAGACACCAATACCGCCTCCGCCGGAGACACCAATGGCGCCACCTGCGTGTTGTGCGAGTTGCTGGCCGTGAAGCTGGCAACCAGGGCGGCCCCTGTTGGCCGCCCGCAATCCACGCCTGCAGCCACTCAATCAAGGTAGGCACAATGGTTGTGAGCGTCGTTCCCAGTTGTTGTTGCAATTGCTCTTGGAGAATCTCCGGAATCCGCGCCACTTGTGCCTTGAGTTCTTGAACCTTGCGCAACTAGCATTCCGAGCTAGTGTTTCTCTCCTTTCACCCACCAGCGTTATAGTATGACGACCATTTTGTGGACAAGCCTTTGGCGGCCACACGACCACCTGACGACGGCTTACTGAGCTTATCCTTGTTTTTCATTACGTTCAACGCCCTATTTAGAGTGTTGTCCCAAGGGGAGCTCTGAGACAACCCCGCGCTACTGCTTTCAGTCTCCTGCGGAAGGAATGTGAACCATTTAGAAATTTGGCTACATTAATTAGAATGCAACCATATGGAGCTAATTACGTGGGGGTGTATTCCTTACCAGAACACGCTCAAGCGCCCTGGTCTCCGGATCTGTGGTAAGCTCCTTTGTTACTGGGTCCTCCTTGTACCGGGCCCTCACATAGTTCCTGGTCTGCTTGTCACGGTATTTCTCGAAGTGGGGCGGTAGGCCTTGCTCGACACGCTCCGCGTCCTCCTTGTCCCATATAGGCTCCGCCACTCTGTAACCATCGGGACCGAGTTGGTGGACCCCTAAGTTCAACTCCCGCATTTCTATCCCCCACTGACTTGATTCCACGGTTGTGCTGCTCTCACACTTGATCTTGAACTCCTTGTAGTCATCATCGCTAATCGAAGGATTTTTCGCCTTGATCTTCTCATAACTATAACCTTTGTCAATCATTCTCTTCACCGCGCTTCTCCAAGTAGACAGGGTCGTGCTCATCCTCGTGAGGGCGACACTGTTCACTTCATTTCCTGAGAGGCGTCTGTTTGCAAAGTCGGCGGGGAACTTGTATCATTCGTCCAGCTTCGTGAAGAGGAGACTGCGCAAATTCCCTCGGTCCTTATGCCTTAGGTTCTCGGTGTTGATCGACACGGTGCTTTGGAGAATTCACCCGAGCTGAACCGAGTACCCCTTGACTAATTCTTTGGGCGCCGTTGGATTCCCGTCGGAGTTCACTTCAGTAAATTACTCCTTGATGGTGCCGAGCATGTTCGGGCGCCGGTCCTTCTATTGCCTCTTCGGTTGGCTGCCATCTATGCGTGCGCTGCCATCATCAGTGGTGGCATCCTCAGCGGCACCATCAGTGGTGTCATCCCCGATGCAACTAGGGGTTGTGTAGTCAGGATCGGTGTCTTCCGCGACATCCTTATAGCGGCGAGGTTCTTCCTCCATCTCCTGGGATAGCTCCCAGAATTGCTTGCTCGAACCACCGGCCTGATCGTTGTGGGCCATGTTCCGCTCGAAATAGGAAAAAAGTTTGGTTAAAAAGTTGGTTATTATCAAGGAACAAGATCATGGTCTCATCATTTAGGGTTTGTCGACACCGAGGCATCCTAAAAGCTAAGCTTTTATCATTTAGGGTTTGTCGACGCCGAGGCACCCTAAAAGCCTAAGCTTTCATCATTTAGGTTTTTATCGACACCGAGGCACCCTAAAAGCCAAGGTTTTATAATTTATGGTTTGTCGACACCGATGCATCCTAAAAGCTAAGCTGGGAAGGAGAATTCTAAGTTGGGCCTAATCACATGGCTCTATTGCCACCTATGGTTTAATGCAGCAAGATTAAAGGGGAGTTGATCCTACTTAATTAAGTACTAAGATACCCCGACCCATGCATTAGTCACAAGTACCCCATATGTCCTATTTTTAGCAAAGTCATGCTAAAATTCATGGAAAATTTCAGCATGACCTTTGCTGAAAATAGGACATATAGAGTACCCGAATTTGCCGGAACGGAAGTTAATCGACATTCCAGCAAACTCGAGGGCCTCTCGGGGTACCTGCAAAATCATCACGACACGATGGACGGAGACATGACCTTTGCCTAACAGTTCTGAACTCATGAATGGGTCGGAGACAAGAATAAAGGTAGAATACAATCAACACTTCTTTGTGTCCATATCAACTACCTCAATAACCTCTCAATACTGAATATTAGAATTTTATAATTTAATGCATGCTAAAGATATATAAAACTCCATTGCAAATGTGCCATGTCAATCAAAACCCCAATGGATGAGAACTACCATTCAATACAACAACTCTTAGAAGTGAAGAACAGGTTCTCCAAAATGAGTAGAAAGGGAGCATGCTGACATCTATACAAGCCAATAATCATTTACTACTCAATGGAACATGGTAAGATAAACACCAGTCAATAAATTTACTACATCAAAAGGAGTAAAACTCAACAATGCAGCACTATCTCTGAACCTAACCTTTGTTTAGTATGGGTATGACAAATCAATGAGCTGGTCATCACAATGTCAAATGCCATTGGAAGATAAGAAATCAGGTCATCACATAACAACAATTGGATGGCCTCGTGAACAACCAAGACATCCTTGAATGGCTGCCAAGTTACTACTAGCAGGCTCAAAAGTCAAGTAAACTGAATATTGACCTTCTGAAGGTCTAAGTATGGCTGTGCTATCAGGTTACTACTAGCAGCAACATGGAAGTACCAGAATTTGGTGGATTATCTAATGTACAAATAGCTGGAGCATTCGTAACAAGGTCAGGGCACAAACTAAATCAAAAGATAAAGGTATTTTTTGTGAAATATGCAGTACCACATACTTTTGTCACAAAAAATGGCTACATAACTCACAAATTGCTTTCTAACTACCCATTTCTACACTGAATTTTGATTACTCAAAAATCATTAAAATTCTTTAACATTGAATTTTTTAAGGGTTGCATTTAAATATTGCCTATGAACCATTCACATATTGTTTCCAAGGCCACAACTTCCTGTGTTCTAATATCCAGTCCAATTCTGAAACCAACTTCCTCTGTTCTAATATCAGGAGAGGGGTGCGGTTTGCATTACGAAATTGGCCCAACGATTTTAACGGCGACGAGGTTTAGGCTGAAGCACAGAGCTTTAGGAGGGGGTACCTTGTCTTGTTGGAGCTGGTCGTTCGAGCGCAGCTGCTCCTCGGGCAGATCGGGCTCCCCTCCCTCCTCATGACCCCGTAGTGGGGCGATGGGCAGTGAGGCGCCGGGGCGGTGGGGTGACGGGCAGCGAGGCACCGGGGCGTCGGGGGCGGTGGGGCGACGGGCAGCGAGGCACCGAGGCGTCGGGGGCGGCGCTGGTGAGGGTGTATGGGGTCGGTGGCGGCGGTGGAGCGGGGGAGGGTGCGGGGGGTGCTCAGCGGCGAGGGGGATCTGGCGAGGGGGGATAGCGATCGAGATGGAGGGGGATCGAGACCGAGTGTCCTCATGAATATTCAATATTTTTTCATATTGAATATGAAAAAAAATCATCAAATTTGAAAAAATATTCATGAATTCAAAAAGTGCCCATGAATTAAATTTAAAAATATTCATGAGTTCAAAAAATACTAACAAATTCAATACTTTTTCTGAATTAGAAATACAATACCATAATAAACATAAATAAATATTCATGAGGACACTAGAACAGAAGAAATATCATTTCAATATGTCGAAATACAATCGAGAAATGAAGGCTACAATTTAAGTACAATCGATTGTAGCTAGCTATCTGTTCACAATCTTCTTGCCCTTATTTTTCGTAAATGGAGTTCTTCTCTTGAACGGACGTCCTTTAGGTAGGGTGGTCCTGCTTCTTCTTATGGTGTATGCAGCTACTTCATCGTCGTCGTCATGTTCCATCTTCGGGTCGCCGTACTTGTCGAAGTCTTTCTCGTTGGTGACTCCATCCATTCCGATGATCTTCCTTTTGCCTCTCCTCACGACAACACGACCGGGCTTTGACGGGTCGGTAATGAAGAAGCATTGGTCCACTTGGGAAGCCAGTACCCATGGATCATTTTTCGCGGTGACGTTTGCGCCCGCGGTCTTGGATTTGGCTTCGGGTATAACCATGGTGGTGAAATACCGGTCTTCTTTTATGATGCTCTTGGCCCATCTGACACGGAACATTGGGACCTTCTCTCCAGCATAGCTCAGCTCCCACATCTCCTCGATCCTTCCGTAGTATCTGTCCTGGTCATTACCAGTGTAGGATTCCATCGTTACCCCAGAGTTATGATAACCATCACTCTTCATGTCCTTTCCCTCGGTGTAGAATGTGTAGCCGTTGATATCGTACGCCTCATACGTCATCAGGTTGTGCTCGGCGCCCTGTGACAAGGCGAATATGAGTTGTTCTTCCGCGGAAGAATCCTCATGTAAATGGTAAGACAGAAGCTTCTGCTTGAACCAACGTGTGAAACATGAGTTGTGCTCTTTGATTTTATCTCCGTCCGTCCTCTGTTGGCCTCGGTCATTGTAAGTCTTCTCAATAAAGGTTTTGTGCTCTACCACCCAAGGATCGACCACGTCTATGTGTTGTAGCGCGACTAGGTTTTCTCTTTCAAAGTCGGCGAGTCGACCCTCAAAGTCGACATGCATTTCGCGGCAACCCTCACGGTGACCCCATCCAGCGAGGCTGCTGAGGTGCCTGTTAACGGGCAGACCAACGGGGTTCTCGATGCCTAGATAATTCGTGCAGTAGGAGATGCAATCTTCGGTCAGAAAGCCCCTGGCTATGCTTCCCTCTGGACGTGACATGTTGCGAACGTATCCTTTGATGACACCATTCATCCTTTTGAACGTCATCATGCTGTGCAGGAACGTCGGCCCGAGTTGGATGATATCCTCCATGATATGGACCAGTAGATGCACCATAACATCGAAGAATGCGGGCAGGAAGTACATCTCAAGCTCGCATAGTATCACCACGATCTCTTCTTGTATCCTTCTGAGTTGCCTCGCGCCAACCGACTTCCGAGAGATGATGTCGAAAAAGTTGCATAGGCCAACTAGCGTTTCATGGACGTGCGCGTCCATGATCCCACAGACTGCAACTGGAAGTATCTGCGTCATCAGCATGTGACAGTCGCAAGACTTCATCCTGCTGAACTTCTGCTTCGCTGAGTCTAGGTATCTGCTTATCTTCCCCGCGTAACCGTAAGGAAGTTTTACTCCTACGAGGCATGTGAAAAACTGATCAATCTCCTCCTGACTTAGAGTGAAGCACGCGGGAGGGAAGTCATTTCCGGTCTTCTTGGCCTTTTTGCCTTTGCGACGACTTTCCGTGTCCTACTTCGCCTCATCATCATCATCATTAGCGTGAAGCTCCTCCCTGATGTCCATTGATTTCAAGTATGCCCTTGCTTTCGCCCCATCTTTGGTCCTCTCTGGCATGTTGAGCAGGGTACCAAGCAGACTCTCGCACACGTTCTTCGTGATATGCATGACATCAAGGCTGTGAGGCACACGGTGGATCTTCTAGTACGGCAAGTCCGAGAAAATAGACCTTGTTTTCCATACCTTCAACAGCGGCTCTGGCGCCTTTCGCTTCTTTCCCGGCTCTGGCGCCTTTTGCTTCTTTCCCGACAGTGGGCAATCTTTCCAATTTTTGAACAACTCATCTATTTCCTCGCCGCTCCTCCTACGCGGGCATCTTCGGGGTTAGGTTTCACCATCGAACAAATCCTTGCGTTTTCTCCACGGGTCATCGTTGCAAAGCCACCTTCGATGTCCCATGAACACGGTTTTCGAAGACCCAGGATCTCTATCTAGCTGGCGATACGTTGTGTCATCCTTGCACCTGATGCATCGATAAAATCCGTGGACCACCTGCCCCGTGACATATCCATAACCGAGGTAGTCCTGCACCGTTGTGAGCAGCACGACTCTCATAGGGAAGTATTCTTTCTCTGCAGCATCCCACATATTGGCTGGCATTTTCCACAGCGTGTCTAGCTCCTCTTTCAGCAGCCCCGGATACAGATTGATGTCATTCCCTGGTTGTTTCAGCCCTTCAATTAGCATAGTCATGTGAATGTACTTCCTCTTCATGCACAACTAGGGGGAAGGTTGCACATCCACACAAACATAGGCCAGGTGCTATGTGTGCTTCTCTGGCTGCCAAATAGATTGACTCCATCGGTGCTCGCGCCCAGCACGATGTTCCTTGGATCGTTCCCAAATTCTGGGTGTTCGAAGTTCAACGATTTCCATTGGCTCCCATCCCTAGGGTGACTCAGCATCTTGTCTTTTTTATTTATCTCTGGATCATTTGCGTCATCTTCTCGCTTCTTCTCCTCCCTATCCGCGTGCCAACGCAGGAGCTTTGCTACCTTAGGGTCCGCAAAATACCGCTGCAGACGAGGAGTGATCGGAAAGTACCACACCAATTTTCGACGAGCTTTCTTCCTCTTCTTGTATCGAGTGACGCCGCACACCGTACATATGATAGACTCCGCATGCTCGTCCCGATAAATGATACAATTGTTCATAGACACATTGTATTTCACGTGCGGTAAATCCAGAGGACACACGATTTTCTTTGCCTCCTCAAAACTGGTCGGGCACTTGTTCCCCTTGGGAAGACGTTCGTGCCAGAATGACATGTTCTCGTCGAAGCATGCGTCGATCATTTTGTGTTTTACCTTCATCTACAGAGCCATGAGCTTTACTTTCTGGTGGGTATCCTCGGGCCTGCATCCTTCATACAATGGAGTAACCGCGTCTATCTCCAGTTGATCCAGCTTGGCTTTCTCTCGGGCCGCAGCTCTTGCGTTATCCGTCTGCTTGCGAAACAGCTCTTGAATATGAGGATTATGGTTGATCCAGCTCCTGCAATGGTCCATCGTCGTCTGCTTCGACATCTTCATCTTCATGATCATTCCCTTTGTCTTGATCTTCCTCATCATCATGTCCGGCATCTTCTACATGATGACTGTGTACAACATCACCATCGTGATCATATCCTAGAGATTCTTCGTCTTCTCGCCCGCCCTCGCCGCGGAGGTTGTCTTGCTGCCCTTCCTCATTTTTTGCCCGGCCCCCATGGACTACTTCATAGTCATCTTCATCACCTTTCCACCGATAGCCATCCATGAAACCACGCAAGAGCACGTGGTCCCGCACCTGCCCGGAATCCGGGTCCGCAATAAGGCTCTTCAGCTTGCATCTTCTGATGGGGAACGTAGTAATTTCAAAAAAATTCCTACGCACATGCAAGATCATGGTGATGCATAGCAACGAGAGGGGAGAGTGTTGTCTACGTACCCTCGTAGACAGACAGCGGAAGCGTTATGACAACGCGGTTGATGTAGTCGTATGTCTTCACGGCCCGACCGATCAAGCACCGAAACTACAGCACCTCCGAGTTCTAGCACACGTTCAGCTCGATGACGATCCCCGGACTCCGAATCAGCAAAGTGTCGGGGAAGAGTTCCATCAGCACGCTGGCGTGGTGACTATCTTGATGTTCTACCGTTGCAGGGCTTCGCCTAAGCACCGCTACAATATTATCGAGGATTATGGTGGAGGGGGCACCGCACACGGCTAAGAGAACGATCTCCAAGATCAACTTGTGTATCTAGAGGTCCCCCTGCCCCCGTATATAAAGGAGCAAGGGGGAGGGGCGGCCGGCCAAGAGGAGGCGCACCAGGGAGGAGTCCTACTCCTACCGGAGTAGGACTCCCTCCTTTTTCCTTGTCCAACTAGGAGAGGTGGAAGGAAGGGAGAGAGGACATGAAGGAAAGGGGGGACACCGCCCCCCCTCCTTGTCCAATTCGGACTAGAGGGGAAGGGGGCGCGCGGCCTGCCCTGGCCGCCCCTCCTCTTCTCCACTTTGGGCCCATGTGGCCCATTAACCCCGGGGGGTTCCGGTAACACCCCGGTACTCCGGTTTTATCCGAAACTTCTCCGGAACACTTTTGTTGTCCGAATATAGCCGTCCAATATATCAATCTTTATGTCTCGACCATTTTGAGACTCCTCGTCATGTCCGTGATCACATCCGGGACTCCGAACAATCTTCGGTACATCAAAATATATAAACTCATAATGAAACTGGCATCGTAACGTTAAGCGTGCGGACCCTACGGGTTCGAGAACAATGTAGACATGACCGAGACACGTCTCCAGTCAACAACCAATAGTGGAACCTGGATGCTCATATTGGCTCCTACGTATTCTACGAAGATCTTTATCGGTCAGACCGCATAACAACATACGTTGTTCCATTTGTCATCGGTATGTTACTTGCCCGAGATTCGATCGTCGGTATCTCAATACCTAGTTCAATCTCGTTACCGGCAAGTCTCTTTACTCATTTCGTAATACATCATCTCGCAACTAACTCATTAGTTGCAATGCTTTCAAGGCTTATGTGATGTGCATTACCGAGAGGGCCCAGAGATACCTCTCCGACAATCGGAGTGACAAATCCTAATCTCGAAATACGCCAACCCAACATGTACCTTTGCAGACACCGGTAGAGCTCCTTTATAATCACCCAGTTACGTCATGACGTTTGGTAGCACACAAGGTGTTCCTCCGGCAAACGGGAGTTGCATAATCTCATAGTCATAGGAACATGTATAAGTCATGAAGAAAACAATAGCAACATATTAAACGATCGGGTGCTAAGCTAATGGAATGGGTCATGTCAATCACATCATTCTCCTAATGATGAGATCCCATTAATCAAATGACAACACATGTCTATGGTTAGGAACATAACCATCTTCGATTAACGAGCTAGTCAAGTAGAGGCATACTAGTGACGTTTAGTTTGTCTATGTATTCACACAAGTATTATGTTTCCGGTTAATACAATTCTAGCATGAATAATAAACATTTATCATATAAGGAAAAAAAATAATAACTTTATTATTGCCTCTAGGGCATATTTCCTTCAGTCTCCCACTTGCACTAGAGTCAATAATCTAGATTACATAGTAATGATTCTAACACCCATGGAACTTTGGTGCTGATCATGTTTTGCTCGTGGAAAAGGCTTAGTCAACGGGTCTGCTACATTCAGATCCGTATGTATCTTGCAAATCTCTATGTCTCCCACCTGGACTAGATCCCGGATGGAATTGAAGCGTCTCTTGATGTGCTTGGTTCTCTTGTGAAATCTGGATTCCTTTGCCAAGGTAATTGCACCAGTATTGTCACAAAAGATTTTCATTGGACCCGATGCACTAGGTATGACACCTAGATTGGATATGAACTCCTTCATCTAGACTCCTTCGTTTGCTGCTTCCGAAGCAGCTATGTACTCCGCTTCACATGTAGATCCCGCCACAACGCTTTATTTAGAACTGCACCAACTGGCAGCTCCACCGTTTAATGTAAACACGTATCCAGTTTGCGATTTAGAATCGTACGGATCAGTGTCAAAGCTTGCATCAATGTAACCATTTACGATGAGCTCTTTGTCACCTCCATATACGAGAAACATATCCTTAGTCCTTTTCAGGTATTTCAGGATGTTCTTGACCGCTGTCCGGTGACCCACTCCTGGATTACTTTGGTACCTCCCTGCTAGACTTATAGCAAGACACACATCAGGTCTGGTACACAACATTGCATACATGATAGAGCCTATGGCTGAAGCATAGGGAACATCTTTCATTTTCTCTCTATCTTCAGCAGTGGTCGGGCATTGAGTCTTACTCAATTTCACACCTTGTAACACAGGCAAGAATCCTTTCTTTGCTTGATCCATTTTGAACTTCTTCAAAACTTTGTCAAGGTATGTGCTTTGTGAAAGTCCAATTAAGCGTCTTGATCTATCTCTATAGATCTTAATGCCCAATATGTAAGTAGCTTCACCGAGGACTTTCATTGAAAAACTCTTATTCAAGTATCCCTTTATGCTATCCAGAAATTCTATATCATTTCTGATTAGTAATATGTCATCCACATATAATATCAGAAATGCTACAGAGATCCCACTCACTTTCTTGTAAATACAAGCTTCTCCAAAAGTCTATACAAACCCAAATACTTTGATTACACTATCAAAGCGTTTATTCCAACTCCGAGAGGCTTGCACCAGTCCATAAATGGATCGCTGGAGCTTGCACACTTTGTTAGCTCCTTTTGGATCGACAAAACCTTCCGGCTGCATCATATACAACTCTTCTTCCAGAAATCCATTCAGGAATGCAGTTTTGACATCCATCTGCCAAATTTCATAATCATAAAATGCGGCAATCGCTAACCTGATTCGGACAGACTTAAGCATTGCTACGGGTGAGAAGGTCTCATCGTAGTCAATCCCTTGAACTTCTCGAAAACCTTTTGCGACAAGTCGAGCTTTGTAGACAGTAACATTACCGTCAGCGTCAGTCTTCTTCTTGAAGATCCATTTATTCTCAATTGCTTGTCGATCATAGGGCAAGTCAACCAAAGTCCACACTTTGTTCTCATACATGGATCCCATCTCAGATTTCATGGCTTCAAGCCATTTTGCGGAATCTGGGCTCACCATCGCTTCTTCATAGTTCATAGGTTGATCATGATCTAGTAGCATGACTTCCAAAACAGGATTACCATACCACTCTGATGCGGATCTTACTCTGGTTGATCTACGAGGTTAAGTAGAAAGTTGTTCTGAAGTTTCATGATCATCGTCATTAGCTTCCTCACTAATTGGTGTAGGTGTCACAGAAACCGTTTTCTGTGATGTACTACTTTCCAATAAGGGAGCAGGTACAGTTACCTCATCAAGTTCTACTTTCCTCCCACTCACTTCTTTCGAGAGAAACTCCTTCTCTAGAAAATTTCCGAGTTTAGCAACAAAAGTCTTGCCTTCGGATCTGTGATAGAAGGTGTATGCAATAGTTTCCTTTGTATATCCTATGAAGACACATTTCTCCGATTTGGGTTCGAGCTTATCAGGTTGAAGCTTTTTCACATAAGCATCGCAGCCCCAAACTTTAAGAAATGGCAACTTTGGTTTCTTGCCAAACCATAGTTCATAAGGCGTCGTCTCAACGGATTTCGATGGTGCCCTGTTTAACGTGAATGCGGCCGTCTCTAAAGCATAACCCCAAAACGATAGCAGTAAATCAGTAAGAGACATCATAGATTGCACCATATCTAGTAAAGTACGATTACGACGTTCGGACACACCATTACGTTGTGGTGTTCCGGGTGGCGTGAGTTGCGAAACTATTCCGCATTGTTTCAAATGTACACCAAACTCGTAACTCAAATATTCTCCTCCACGATCAGATCGTAGAAACTTTATTTTCTTGTTACGATGATTTTCAACTTCACTCTGAAATTCTTTGAACTTTTCAAATGTTTCAAACTTATGTTTCATTTAGTAGATATACCCATATCTGCTTAAGTCATCTGTGAAGGTGAGAAAATAACGATATCCGCCACGAGCCTCAACATTCATTGGACCACATACATCTGTATGTATGATTTCCAACAAATCTATTGCTCTCAACATAGTTCCGGAGAACGGTGTTTGTGTCATCTTGCCCATAAGGCATGGTTCGCAAGTACCAAGTGATTCATAATCAAGTGGTTCCAAAAGTCTATCACTATGGAGTTTCTTCATGCGCTTTACACCGATATGACCCAAACGGCAGTGCCACAAATAAGTTGCACTATCATTATCAACTCTGCATCTTTTGGCTTCAACATTATGAATATGTGTGTCACTACTATCGAGATTTAATAAGAATAGACCACTCTTCAAAGGTGCATGACCATAAAAGATATTACTCATATAAATAGAACAACCATTATTCTCTGATTTAAATGAATAACCGTCTCGCATCAAACAAGATCCAGACATAATGTTCATGCTCAACACTGGCACCAAATAACAATTATTTAGGTCTAATACTAATCCTGAAGGTAGGTGTAGAGGTAGCGTGCCGATCGCGATCACATCGACTTTGGAACCATTTCCCACGCGCATGGTCACCTCATCCTTAGCCAATCTTTGCTTAATCCGTAGTCCCTGTTTGGAGTTGCAAATATTAGCAACAAAACTAGTCTGAAATACCCAGGTGCTACTGCGAGAATTAGTAAGGTACACATCAATAACATGTATATCACATATACCTTTGTTCACCTTGCCATCCTTCTTATCCGCCAAATACTTGGGGCAGTTCCGCTTCCAGTGACAAGTCTGCTTGCAGTAGAAGCACTCAGTTTCAGGCTTAGGTCCAGATTTGGGTTTCTTCTCCTGAGCAGCAACTTGCTTGCTGTTCTTCTTGAAGTTCCCCTTCTTCTTCCCTTTGCCCTTTTTCTTGAAACTAGTGGTCTTGTTGACCATCAACACTTGATGCTCCTTCTTGATTTCTACCTCCGCAGCTTTCAGCATTGCAAAGAGCTCGGGAATTGTCTTATCCATCAATTGCATATTATAGTTCATCACAAAGCTCTTGTAGCTAGGTGGAAGTGATTGGAGAATTCATTCAATGACGCAATCATCTGGAAGATTAACTCCCAATTGAATCAAGTGATTATTATACCTAGACATTTTGAGTATATGCTCACTGACAGAACTGTTCTCCTCCATCTTGCAGCTATAGAACTTATTAACTTCATATCTCTCAATCCAGGCATCTGCTTGAAATATTAACTTCAACTCCTGGAACATCTCATATGCTCCATGACGTTCAAAACGTCGTTGAAGTCCCGATTCTAAGCTGTAAAGCATGGCACACCGAACTATTGAGTAGTCATCAGCTTTGCTCTGCTAGAGGTTCATAACATCTGGTGTTGCTCCAGCAGCAGGCCTGGCACCCAGCGGTGCTTCCAGGACGTAATTCTTCTGTGCAGCAATGAGGATAATCCTCAAGTTACGGACCCAGTCCATCTAATTGCTAAGATCATCTTTCAACTTTGCTTTCTCAAGGAACGCATTAAAATTCAACGGAACAACAACACGGGCCATCTATCTACAATCAAACATAAACAAGCAAGATACTATCAGGTACTAAGTTCATGATAAATTTAAGTTCAATTAATCATATTACTAAAGAACTCCCACTTAGATAGACATCCCTCTAATCCTCTAAGTGATCACGTGATCCAAATCAACTAAACCATGTCCGATCATCACGTGAGATGGAGTAGTTTCATTGGTGAACATCACTATGTTGATCATATCTACTATATGATTCACGCTCGACCTTTCGGTCTCCGTGTTCCGAGGCCATATCTGTATATGCTTGGCTCGTCAAGTATAACATGAGTATTCCACGTGTGCAACTGTTTTGCACCTGTTGTATTTGAATGTAGAGCCTATCAGACCCGATCATCACGTGGTGTCTCAGCATGAAGAACTTTCGCAACGGTGCATACTCAGGGAGAACACTTCTTCATAATTAGTGAGAGATCATCTTAAAATGCTACCGTCAATCAAAGCAAGATAAGATGCATAAAAGATAAACATCACATGCAATCAATATAAGTGATATGATATGGCCATCATCATCTTGTGCTTGCGATCTCCATCTTCGAAGCACAGTCATGATCACCATCGTCACCAGCGCGACACCTTGATCTCCATCGTAGCATCATTGTGGTCTCGCCAATATTATGCTTCTACGACTATCGCTACCGCTTAGTGATAAAGTAAAGCATTACAGGGCGATTGCATTGCATACAATAAAGCGACAACCATATGGCTCCTGCCAGTTGCCGATAACTCGGTTACAAAACATGATCATCTCATACAATAAAATTTAGCATCATGTCTTGACCATATCACATCACAACATGCCCTGCAAAAACAAGTTAGACGTCCTCTACTTTGTTTCTTGCAAGTTTTACGTGTCTGCTACGGACTTAAGCAAGAACCAAGCTTACCTACGCATCAAAAACCAGAACGATAGTTTGTCAAGTTGGTGCTGTTTTAACCTTCGCAAGGACCGGGCGTAGCCACACTCGGTTCAACTAAAGTTGGAGAAACTGACACCCACCAGCCACCTGTATGCAAAGCACGTCGGTAGAACTAGTCTTGCGTAAGCTTACGCGTAATGTCGGCCCGGGCCGCTTCATCCAACAATACCGCCGAACCACCTTGATGGCGTGGTGACTATCTTGATGTTCTACCGTCGCAGGGCTTCGCCTAAGCACTGCTACAATATTATCGAGGATTATGGTGGAGAGGGGCACCGCACACGGCTAAGAGAACGATCTCCAAGATCAACTTGTGTATCTAGAGGTGCCCCCTGCCCCCGTATATAAAGGAGCAAGGGGGAGCGGCGGCCGGCCAGGAGGAGGCGCGCCAGGGAGGAGTCCTACTCCTACCTGGAGTAGGACTCCCTCCTTTTTCCTTGTCCAACTAGGAGAGGGGGAAGGAAGGGAGAGAGGAGAGGAAGGAAAGGGGGGGGGGCGCCCCCCCCTCCTTGTCCAATTCAGACTAGAGGGGGAGGGGGGCGCGGCCTGCCCTGGCCGCCCCTCCTCTTCTCCAGTTTGGGCCCATGAGGCCCATTATCCCCTGGGGGGGTTCCGGTAACCCCCCGCTACTCCGGTTTTATCTGAAACTTCTCCGGAACACTTCCGGTGTCCGAATATAGCCGTTCAATATATCAATCTTTATGTCTCGACCATTTCGAGACTCCTCGTCATGTCAGTGATCACATCTGGGACTCCAAACAATCTTCGGTACATCAAAATATATAAACCCATAATGAAACTGTCATCGTAACGTTAAGCGTGCGGACCCTCACTGGTAGAAAAAGGGCCTGTTGTCCCGGTTCGTAAGGGCCTTTTGTCCCGGTTCCTGAACCGGGACTAAAGGGTCGGTACTAATGCCCTGTCCCTTTAGTCCCAGTTCAATCCAGAACCGGGACTGATGGGCCTCCATGTGGCCTGTGCGTGGAGCCCAGGCAGGAGACCCTTTGGTCCCGGTTGGTGGCACCAACCGGGACCAATAGGCATCCACGCGTCAGCATTTCTGTGGCTGGGGTTTTTGTTTTTTTTGAAAGGGGGGGGGGGTTGGGGTTTTTGGGGGGTTAATTTAGCTATAACTAAAAGAGAGAAGTGTCCTCTCTTATGTCCGTGCTTGGTCGACGCTACGTACTATACATATGTATAGAGAGGACTAGACACGCTAGCTAGCTAGTAAGCAAACGAAGGAAACAGAAGATCGTCATGAACATATATGCATACAGAGAGAAGTGATTATCGACCACCTCTCCTTCTCTGAGAGATTGGTCGAACAACAAGTTCTCGTATATCTATCCGACACTACCGGCTACATATATACAATAATTATCTCTTACAAATATAATCATACGGACTCATGGTCCACATAGTATTCTCCATCTTCAGCGATCACGTGGTCAAGAAAGAATGCAGCCAATTCCTCTTGAATTGCTCGCATGCGAGCTGGTGCTAGGAGTTCATCCCGCTTCCGAAACATCTAATTTGAAGAAGGGGGTCAATACATATATATATATATATATGAATGAATGAAACTCAACACAAATGATGGTAATAAAATAAAATTGTGAATGTTGTTATTTACGTACTTCATATTGTTTGTCAGTGTAGTCCCGCTCACAGGTCGTGTGGCGGATGGACTCGCAAACGTAGTATCCATAGAAATCATTCCCTTGTTCCTGCCACAACCACTTTACAAGAAATAGAGGTCAATCAAACTGATAAGCAAGAATGCCAAATCAATAGGAGATGCGCGGAACATGCTACTATAGTACCTACTTTCGGGTGTCTAAATTGCAGCTTCTTCGGGAGTCCTGGAGCTTTTTTGGAGAATTTTTTCCAAACCCTGCCAGACAAAGAAAACAATTACTTGATATATCAGGAAATGAACAAAGGTGCTGATATGGTGGATAATGATCGATTTAACTTACTTCTCGAGCATTTGAGTCATGTCCGCATAGTCCTGGGGATCTTTTCGTCTTGAGTCTAAGACGGTTACTAGTCCCTGCTCAAGCTTAATCTCTAGGAGAATATAGTGATAACTGCACACGCATGCATAACTCATCAATTACATTACTATAACCTTGACTAATATATAAGGGAAACCGAATACGCACAAGACAGTAACACTCACTTGAAGTTGTAAGGAAAGAGTATTATATCTTTGTTTTCATTTATTACCACCGATCGTAGCAAGTTGGCCTCGGTAGCTGCGGCATGAAATTTAACCTGAGTTGCATCTATGAGATATGTGTTAATGAACCCAATATCACCGACTTGTCTTTTCTTCAATTCGGCGATCTTCAATCTGCATAATATAGTGAGGATGATTATAAATACATGCAATGAAAGAGCTGAGCTATATAGAGAGACTTAATGACAGAAGTAGTACTACTTACAGACAGTAGCAGGTGACCGTTGTTTTATCAAGGGCCAATTGATTGAAAAACTGAAAGAACTCCTCAAATGGAACAAGCAACAGTTCAATTCTAACGAGGTCATGCCCCCTTTTAACTTTCACATACAAAGTACTCCTCCCCCCAGAGTCTCTGTAGATTTTCAAGTACCAATCATGCAATCTTCGCATCATCGTTGATAGAGATCTTTCATCTTTGACGAGAGGCTTCCCGTACTCGTATCTTTGTATCTGCACCTCCATGAAATCATAATGTACATCGTCGGGCAGGTAATCACCAAGATTGCTATAACCGAGCACCATCCTCGGATCATTAGCGACGTTGTCGCTAGGCACGTTGAGCGGGGGGCACGATTGCTTCGCTTGTTCGCCGAGCTGGGCAATTTGTTTCCCAGCTCGTCGTTCTTTCAGCCTTTGATCACTGACAGTACTTCCCGACTGCTCTGCTTCGGCAAATTCCTTTCCAATAATGCGCTCATAGTTTCCTTTCGGCGGAGACTTGGGTGGTTTTGTCAGGGCAGCCAGAGTGCGCTTTGCTTTCACCGGATCTACCTTCTCCTCCAGAGGTGGATGTTTCTTTGCTTTCACCCCTTCAAAGTAGTTCCTCACTTCTTCTCGTGCGATCTCGGCGTTCTCCTCCGGGGTCCTCTAGTATGGTAACTTCTCTGGAGTCTTCAGAGAAGGACCGAATCTGTATTTCCTCCCACCTCTGGCTGTACTGCTAGACGCCGGCAGAGCAGACGGAGCGGTTGTCTTCTTTACTTGCTTACGAGGAAGAGGAGAAGGACTACAACGCGCCGGAGCAGCCGGAGCGGCGGCAGGTCCCTTCCGCCCTTGCAGACGAGGCGAAGAAGGAGGATGCTGGCTGCTCGGGCGCGTCGGCACAGGCGGAGAAGGAGGCGGAGTGCCGCCACGCACCGGAGAAGGAGCCGGTCGAGTGCCCTGATCGTCACTCACCGGAGGAGGAGGCGGTGGAGGAGGCGGCCTGCCCTGACTCGCCGGAGGAGGAGGTGGTGGAGGAGGCGGAGTGCCCTGACTTGCCGGAGGAGGAGGAGGAGGCGGAGGCGTCCAGTTCAGAAGGTTGATGAGCTCCTTCCGCCATAGGCATGGAGTCTTCAGAGCAGACCCCGGCCTAGTCTCCCCTTCACCGGTAGGGTGGTCAAGCTGGAGGTCCTCAAATCCCTCCGTTATTTCATCCACCATCACCCTAGCATATCCTTCTAGAATCGGCCGGCAGTGAAAAGTTGCGCCGGGTTCAGTAGGATAAATAGAGCCAACAGCCGCCTTGACCTTCAAATTCATCCATTGCGTCATAAGGTGGCAATTTTGAGACTCCGTGATAGCATCCACGGGATAGCTGGCAGGAGCCGTCAAGGCATGCTCTGGCTGAAGCAGCTCGGTGGAAGCCATGCTGCTTCTCCGCTGAGATGGCGAGGTAGCTTCGGGGGAAGCTTCGGCAGTACATTTGCTGCGATTTGCTTCTCATTCCTCTATCACTTGTACCCTTGCTTGCAGCGCTTGCATTTGGGTCTGCTGCAATTTTTTCCTCCTCTCCTGGGATTTTTAACCGCCTGCGTCCGGAAACCCAACCTTCCATGGAATGGAGCCTGGCGTGCCTCGTGTCCGTCCAGGGTGCTCAGGATTCCCGAGGGCCATTGTGAGCTCGTCATTCTCTCTATCTGGAAAGAACATCCCTTGCTGCGCTGCTTCGATATATTGCTGAAGCTTCCTGACTGGTATGTCCATGTGATTGTTCGTCCAAATGCACTTTCCTGTTACAGGGTCCAAGGTTCTGCCAACCCCGAAGAACCAAGTCTGGCAACGGTCTGGCCAGTTAATTGTCTCTGGTTCGATCCCTTTATCAACTAGATCATTCTCAGTCTTGGCCCACTTAGGCCGGGCTACGAGGTAGCCACCTGACCCCGTGCGATGGTGACGCTTCTTCTTCCCAGCATTTTGCTTGTTTGTTGCCGACATATTCTTACTCTTTTCCGATGTCTTGTGGGCCACAAATGTGGGCCAGTGATCTTTGATCTTCTCATATCTGCCCTTGAATTCTGGTGTCTCTTTATTTTTGACAAACTTATTCAGCTCTTTCTTCCACCTCCTGAATAGTGCTGCCATCCTCTTAAGAGCAAAAGACTTGATTAATTGCTCTTTAACTGGCTTCTCTGGATCATCCTCTGGCGGTAGGGTGAAATTTGACTCCACCTTAGTCCAAAGATCATTTTTCTACATATCAGTGACATAAGACACCTCAGGGTCTTCTGTAGCCGGCTTTAACCATTGCTGGATGCTGATCGGGATCTTGTTCCTAACCAAAACCCCACACAGAGCAACAAATGCGCTCTTTGTCCGGAGGGGTTCAATCGGTTGGCCGTCGGGCGCGATTGCTATGATCTCAAACTTTTCATCTGAGCTCAACTTTTTCTTCGGGCCTCGTCTCTTTACCGAAGTTGTGCATGATCCGGAGGGCTAGAAAAAAGAACAAAGACTTAATTAATATGTGTACATACGAAAACAATGAATGCATCAATTAGCTAGTCAGCAGAAGCTTAACTACTATATATACCTGGCCGGACTCGGTTCAGTCACCGGAGACGTCATCACGGTCTCCTTCTTGCACTGGCATTGGGTCACCAGAGCCGTCCTCACGGTCTCCTTCTTGCACCGGCATTAGGTCACCGGAGCCATCATAATCATAGCCAGCTGCTTCCAGACCATCGGTGTCGTTGAGAAACAATGAGACGATGGCATCACTTCCTCATGCGATTATGTCCCCCAACAACTCTTCTTGTACTTCGTCTCGGGCGGTGTCCATAGTTTCTAAAAATATTGACAACATGGAAATTATTATTCAAACATGACA
The DNA here is from genome assembly GCF_003073215.2 of Triticum urartu. Lineage (NCBI taxonomy): Eukaryota > Viridiplantae > Streptophyta > Magnoliopsida > Poales > Poaceae > Triticum > Triticum urartu. The sequence goes on along the minus strand of NC_053024.1, from coordinate 106,932,807 downwards.
GATGGATATATTAGTGGCAAACGTAGAACTAATATTAATTAGTGGCCTCGACGCTGCTTCTCTAGGGTTTGGGGTGGCCTCGACACTGCTTCTCTAGGGTTTGGGGTGGCCTCGACGCTGCTTCTCTAGGGTTTGGGGTGGCCTCGACAACGCTTCAAGGATAAAAAAAGAAGAGGAAGAAGAAAAAAAAGAGGAGAAGAAAGAATAGAGGAGAAGAACTCCTCTATTCATTCTTCTCCTCTTTTTCTTCTTCTTCCTCTTCTTTTTTTATCCTCTTCTTCCTCTCATGTTCGACGACCCTCGACCCCTCGGCGACCCTAGACCCCCTCTCGACCCCCTCATGTCGAAGTTATCGGTTAGGGGGTATATCGACAATGAAATACCCGATACATACATACATACATACATATCACATGCATCCATACATATATGAAAAAAATTAATATCTACTAATTAACAACCTAAATAAAAAACTAATACATATAGGAAGAAGAAGAAAAAAGAAGAGAAGAAAGATTAGAGGAGAAGACTTCCTCTTCTTCCTCTCCTCTTCTTCTCCCTCTTCTTCCCCTTCTTCCTCGCCTCTCTCATGAATGTCCGACCTTCTCGACCCCCCCCCCCACGCGTCGAAGAAAAAAAGAAGAAGAAAAAAAGAGGAAAATAAGAAAGTAATAGAGGAGAAAAGAGAAAATAGAATATATATTCTACTTTTCTTTTCTTCTCCTCTATTCCTTTCTTCTTCTCCTCTTCTTTTTCTTCTTTTTTCCTCTTCTCATTTATTTCTTCTCTTCTTCCTCTCCTCTTCTTTCTTTCTTCCTCTTCTTATTTTCTTCTTTCATATCCTTCTTTTTCTTCTAAATTTTAGCATATTCTAAATTTTCTTCTAACTTTCTATATATGAACAAAAAACTTGCTATGAACAAAATATTCTTCTTTCTTCCTCTTCTTTCCATGAGCCAGAAAAATTACATATATGGAAAAAGATTAATACAAATATGAACAAAAAATACACATATACATACACATAGCCATACACATAGCCATAAACATTATATATATATATGAACAAAAACTAATAAAAATGAAGGGCGCGCTGGGGCGGCGGCACAGCAGGGCAGGGGAGGCGCGCGGCGGGGCGACGTGCGGCGGCAGCGAAGGGCAGGGGCGGCGCGCGGCGGCCGCGCAGGGCAGGGACAGTGCAGGGCGGCAGCGCGCGAAGGGCAGGGGAGGCGCACGGCGGGGCGGGGCGGCGTGCGGCGGCAGCGAAGGGCAGGGGCGGCGCGCGGCGGCCGCGCAGGGCAAGGGCGGCGCAGGGCGGCAGCGCGCGAAGGGTAGGGGCGGCGGCGACGGCGGCCAGTACAAGGGGAGGAGCAGGGGAACAGGCGGCGCTCACAGCAAGGTGGCGTCGGCGACGGGGAAGGCTCGGGGATGGCGGACGGAGAAGGCGCACTCGGGGGCGAGGGCAGGGGCGCGCAGGCTCAGGGGGCGGCGGACGGCGTCGATCTGGGCAGCCTTGCGGCGTCAATGAGCTCAGCGTCGTCGGGCGGGCTGGGGGGCAACTGGCGATGAGTTCGTCAAATTTTCCTAAGTCCTGCTTATATACACAGAGTATTGGTCATGGTTGGTGCCACGAACCGTGACCAATGCCCCCTTTTAGTCCCGGTTGGTGCCACCAACCGGGAACAAATGCCAATTTTCAGCAGCCCAACCGGGACCAAAGGCGTTGTGCTGCTGCGACGTCGAAAGTTTAGTTCCACCTCGCTAGTTGAGAGGGGTGTGCAGTGGTTTAAAAGCCCCACTGCCGCACCCCTCTCGAGCTTCTCTCCATTGCAGGCTTACGGGCCTAATTGTCACTGCTATGCCTGTGGGCCTACTGGGCCTCCTACGGGCCTGAATCCTGGCCCTTGGATGGGTTTCTAGTCGTATTCAGGCCGTGGGGGCCCAGTAAGTGGCATTTTTTGTTGCTTTATTTTATTTTCTTTTGTTTTTTGCTTTATTTTTTAATTCTTTATGCTTTTAGTTTTAGAAAAATTAAAAACTTTTTGTTAATGCCATTAGTTTTCAAATTTGAAAACACTTTTTTATTTTTTTGTTTTCTTTGTCGCTTTATTTATTTTATTTTGTTTCTACTTACAACAAAATACTTATTGTTGCTATTTTTCCAGTTTTTTTTTGTTTTGTTTTCTGCATTATTTATTTTCTGTTGTTTTTTGCTTTATTTTTTTATTCTTTTTGGTTTTAGTTTTAGAAAAATTATAAACTTTCTGTTAGTGCCATTAGTTTTCAAATTTGAAAACACTTTTTTTGTTTTTTTGTTTTCTTTGTTGCTTTATTTATTTTATTTTGTTTCTAATTACAACAAAATACTTATTGTTGCTATTTTTTCCAGTTTTTTTGTTTTGTTTTTTGCATTATTTATTTTCTTTTGTTTTTTGCTTTAATTTTTAATTGTGTTTGCTTTTAGGTTAGCAAAATTATAAACTTTCTGTTAGTGCCATTAGTTTTAGAAAAATTATAAACTTTCTGTTAGTGCCATTAGTTTACAAATTTGAATAGTTAAAATTTGAATTCTTTGAAATTTGTGTGAATCACAAGTTTGTGACTAACTTACTAAAAAAATGAGAATAGATGCGCTTATAGAGAAAATTCAACCTAAATTCATACTAAATTTCTATAAATTTCAGATAAATTCACTATGACTTTAGGTTAAACTTTTCTCTATTAGGGCATCTATTTTCACTTTGAGAGGACCTCAACAAGGCAGAGAGGGAAGGGCTTATAAACCGGTGTGAGCCCCCTTCGGTTGGCGAGGTGGGACTAAACTCTGCCCGCAACGAGGACCAACCCTTTAGTCCCGGTTTGTGGCACAAACCGGGACTAATGGTCATAGGCCAGGGGCGAGGAGCAAAATTATTAACTTTCTGTTAGTGCCATTAGTTTTAGAAAAATTATAAACTTTCTGTTAGTGCCATTAGTTTTCAAATTTGAATAGTTAAAAGTTGAATTCTTTGATATTTGTTTGAATCACAAGTTTGTGATTAACTTTAATTTTTCCAGTTTTTTTGGTTTTTTGCATTATTTATTTTCTTTTGTTTTTTGCATTTTTTAATTCTTTTTGCTTTTAGGTTAGAAAAATTATAAACTTTCTGTTAGTGCCATCAGTTTAAGAAAAAATTATAAACTTTCTGTTAGTGCCATTAGTTTTATAATTTGAATAGTTAAAATTTGAATAATGGTATTACGAGGGCCGAACCATAAGAGATGAAGGCATTTCAAATGAACTCTGAAAAAGTTGAAAGTTGGCATGGTATCATAATTTCACCCACATAGCATGTGCCTGTACAAAACGGACAATGGTAGCATGTTCGTGTGTTACAAAGTTGGCATGGTATCATCATAATAGTTGCGGGAGAAAGTCTTCACTTTTTCTTCGCTTGTGTCATTTGCTTCTTGCGCCGTAACCATGGATAATCTTCATTGTTTATTAGGATGCTTGGGTCAGCCTTGACATTAAAGGGAGGAATTTCATGAAACTTTTCATAATCTTCAGACATGTCTGTCTTGCCGTCCACTCCGAGGATGTCCCTTTTTCCTGAAAGAACTATGTGGCGCTTTGGCTCATCGTATGATGTATTCGCTTCCTTATCTTTTCTTTTTCTCGGTTTAGTAGACATGTCCTTCACATAGATAACATGTGCCACATCATTGGCTAGGACGAACGGTTCGTCGGTCTACCCAAGATTTTTCAGATCCACTGTTGTCATTCCGTACTGTGGGTCTACCTGTACCCCGCCGCCTAATAGATTGAACCATTTGCACTTAAACAAAGGGACCTTAAAATCAGGTTCGTAGTAAAGTTCCCATATGTCCACTATGTAACCATAATATGTGTCCTTTCCGCTCTCGGTTGCTACATCAAAGCGGACACCGCTGTTTTGGTTGGTGCTCTTTTGATCTTGGGCGATCGTGTAAAATGTATTCCCATTTATCTCATATCCTTTGTAAGTGAATACAGTCAAAGATGGTCCCCTAGAAAACAAGTACAACTCATCACAAACAGTGTTGTCACCTCTGAGACGTGTTTCCAACCAACTGCTGAAAGTCCTGATGTGTTCACATGTAATCTAGTCGTCGCACTGCTCCGGGTGTTTGGAGCGCAGACTCTTCTTGTGTTCATCGACATACGGGGTCACCAAGGTAGAGTTCTGTAGAACTGTGTAGTGTGCTTGAGACCAAGAATATCCGTCCCTACATATTATTGAGTCTCTTCCAAGAGTGCCTTTTCCAGTCAGTCTCCCCTCATACCGCGATTTAGGGAGACCTATCTTCTTAAGGCCAGGAAAGAAGTCAACACAAAACCCGATAACATCCTCTGTTTGATGGCCCATGGAGATGCTTCCTTCTGGCCTAGCGCGGTTACGGACATATTTCTTTAGGACTCCCATGAACCTCTTAAAGGGGAACATGTTGTGTAGAAATACGGGCCCCAGGATGACAATCTCGTCGACTAGATGAACTAGGATGTGCGTCATGATATTGAAGAAGGATGGTGGGAACACCAGCTCGAAACTGATAAGACATTGCACCACATCACTCCTTAGCCTTCGTACGATTTCTGGATCGATCACCATCTGAGAGATTACATTGAGGAATGCACATAGCTTCACAATGGCTAGTCGGACGTTTTCCGGTAGAAGCCCCCTCAATGCAACCGGAAGCAGTTGCGTCATAATCACGTGGTAGTCATGAGACTTTAGGTTCTGAAACTTTTTCTCTGGCATATTTATTATTCCCTTTATATTCGACGAGAAGCTAGTCGTGGCCTTCATACTGAGCAGGCATTCAAAGAAGATTTCTTTCTCTTCTTTCGTAAGAGCGTAGCTGGCAGGACCTTTATACTGCTTCGGAGGCATGCCGTCTTTTTCGTGCAAACGTTGCAGGTCCTCCTGTGCCTCAAGTGTATCTTTTGTCTTCCCATACACGCCCAAGAAGCCTAGCAGGTTGACGCAAAGGTTCTTCATCACATTCATCACGTCGATTGAAGAGCGGACCTCTAGGTCTTTCCAGTAGGGTAGGTCCCAAAATATAGATTTCTTCTTCCACATGGGTGCGTGTCCCTCAGCGTCATTCGGAACAGCTAGTCCACCGGGACCCTTTCCAAAGATTACATAGTGTAAATCATTGACCATAGCAAGTACGTGATCACCGGTACGCATGGGGGGCTTCTTCCGGTGATCTTCCTCGCCTTTGAAATGCTTGCCTTTCTTTCGACATTGATGGTTGGTCGGAAGAAATCGACGATGGCCCAGGTACACATTCTTACTGCATTTGTCCAGGTATATACTTTCAGTGTCATCTAAACAGTGCATGCATGCGTGGTATCCTTTGTTTGTCTGTCCTGAAAGGTTACTGAGAGCGGGCTAATCGTTGATGGTCACGAACAACAACGCCTTAAGGTTAAATTCCTCTTGTCTGTGCTCATCCCACATACGTACACCGTTTCCATTCCACAGCTGTAAAAGTTCTGCAACTAATGGCCTTAGGTACACATCAATGTCATTGCCGGGTTGCTTAGGGCCTTGGATGAGAACTGGCATCATAATGAACTTTCGCTTCATGCACATCCAAGGAGGAAGGTCATACATACATAGAGTCACGGGCCAGGTGCTGTGATTGCTGCTCTGCTCCCCGAAAGGATTAATGCCATCCGCGCTTAAAGCAAACAATACATTCCTTGGGTCCTTTGCAAACTCATCCCAGTACTTTCTCTCGATTTTTCTCCACTGCGACCCGTCAGCGGGTTCTCTCAACTTCCCATCTTTCTTTCGGTTCTCACTGTGCCATCGCATCAACTTGGCATGCTCTTCATTTCTGAACAGACGTTTCAACCGTGGTATTATAGGAGCATACCACATCACCTTCGCAGGAACCCTCTTCCTGGGGGCTCGCCGTCAACATCACCAGGGTCATCTCGTTTTATCTTATACCGCAATGCAACGCATACCGGGCATGCGTTCAGATCCTCGTATGCACCGCGATAGAGGATGCAGTCATTAGGGCATGCATGTATCTTCTCCACCTCCAATCCTAGAGGGCATACGACCTTCTTTGCTGCGTATGTACTGTCGGGCAATTCGTTATCCTTTGGAAGCTTCTTCTTCAATATTTTCAGTAGCTTCTCAAATCCTTTGTCAGCCACAGCATTCTATGCCTTCCACTGCAGAAATTCCAGTACGGTACCGAGCTTTGTGTTGCCATCTTCGCAATTGGGGTATAACCCTTTTTTGTGATCCTCTAACATGCGATCGAACTTCAGCTTCTCCTTTTAACTTTCGCATTGCGTCCTTGCATCGACAATGATCCGGCGGAGATCATCATCATCGGGCACATCGTCTGGTTCCTCTTGATCTTCAGCAGCTTCACCCGTTGCAGCATCATTGGGCACATCGTCTGGTTCCTCTTGATCTTCACCAGCTCCCCCCGTTGCAGCATCACCGTATTCAGGGGGCACATAGTTGTCATCGTACTTTTCTTCTTCGTCGTCTTCCATCATAACCCCTATTTCTCCGTGCCTCGTCCAAACATTATAGTGTGGCATGAAACCCTTGTAAAGCAGGTGGGAGTGAAGGATTTTCCGGTTAGAGTAAGACCTCGTATTCCCACATTCAGTGCATGGACAACACATAAAACCATTCTGCTTGTTTGCCTCAGCCGCATCGAGAAACTCATGCACGCCCTTAATGTACTCGCAGGTGTGTCTCTCACCGTACATCCATTGCCGGTTCATCTGCGAGCATTATATATAATTATGTGTCCAAATTAATAGAAGTTCATCATCACATTAAAACCAAAGTGCATACATAGTTCTCATCTAACAACATATAGCTCTCTAGAGCATCTAATTAATTAAACCATACATTGAAACAATGTAAAACATTTCAATGCGAAAACAAATGCGATCATAATTGCAACCAAGGTAACAATTAATCCAACGGCATAATGATACCAAGCCTCGGTATGAATGGCATATCTTTTAATCTTTCTAATCTTCAAGCGCATTGCATCCATCTTGATCTTGTGATGATCGACGACATCCACAACATGCAACTCCAATATCATCTTCTCCTCCTCAATTTTTTTTTTATTTTTTCCTTCAACAAATTGTTTTCTTCTTCAACTAAATTTAACCTCTCGACAATAGGGTCGGTTGGCATTTCCGGTTCACATACATCCTATATAAATAAAATCTATGTCACGTTGGTCGGCATAATTTTCATAAACAATAAATGAACCAATAGTTATAAAGATAATATATATACCACATCCGAATTGTAGACAGGACGAGGGCCGATGGGGGCGGATACCAAAACCATCGCACTATATAAGATGCAATAATAAAAGTAAGAAAATAATACAAGTATCTATGTAAACATACAAGTAAGAATAGTTTCCTTTCAGAAAGGAGATAAGAACAAGAGGCTCACCACGGTGGTGCCGACGATGAGCTCGGCGCGGGTGATCCACGGCGGTGAAGACGGGGACGGGGCGTGACGGACCGCTAAACCTAGACAAATATTATGGAAAATGGAGCTTGGAGGTCGAGCTTGGAGAGGAGAAAGCTTAAGTAGTGTGGCTCAGGCATTCCATCGAACACTTTGTGTGCATAGGAGGTGAGCTAGAGCACCACCAAGCCCTCTCCCCCTCGGCCAGAGAAAAACAGAGCACTGGGGTGCTCTACTCGCGAGCGAGGGGTATATATAGGCACCTCATTGGTCCCGGTTGGTAACATGAACCGGGACTAAAGGGGAGCCTTTGGTCCCAGTTCAAGACACCAACCGGGACTAATGGTGGTGGGCCAGGAGCGAGGCCCATTGGTCCCGGTTCATCCCACCAACCAGGACCAAAAGGTCTAGATGAACCGGGACCAATGGCCCATATGGTCCGGCCGGCCCCCTGGGCTCACGAACCGGGACCAATGCCCCCATTGGTCCCGGTTCTGGACTGAACCGGGACTAATGGGCTGACCCGGCCTGGACCAAAGCCCTGTTTTCTACTAGTGCCTACGGGTTCAAGAACAATGTAGACATGACCGAGACACGTCTCCAGTCAAGAACCAATAGCGGAACCTGGATGCTCATATTGGCTCCTACATATTCTATGAAGATCTTTATCGGTCAGACCGCATAACAACATACGTTGTTCCCTTTGTCATCGGTATGTTACTTTCCCGAGATTCGATCGTCGGTATCTCAATACCTAGTTCAATCTCGTTACCGGCAAGTCTCTTTACTCGTTTCGTAATACATCATCTCGCAACTAACTCATTAGTTGCAATGCTTGCAAGGCTTATGTGATGTGCATTACCGAGATGGCCCAGAGATACCTCTCCGACAATCAGAGTGACAAATCCTAATGTCGAAATATGCCAACCCAACATGTACCTTTGGAGACACCTGTAGAGCTCCTTTATAATCACCCAGTTACGTCGTGACGTTTGGTAGCACGCAAAGTGTTCCTCCGGCAAACGGGAGTTGCATAATCTCATAGTCATAGGAACATGTATAAGTCATGAAGAAAGCAATAGCAACATATTAAACTATCGGGTGCTAAGCTAATGGAATGGGTCATGTCAATCACATCATTCTCCTAATGATGAGATCCCGTTAATCAAATGACAACACATGTCTATGGTTAGGAAACATAATCATCTTCGATTAACGAGCTAGTCAAGTAGAGGCATACTAGTGACGTTTAGTTTGTCTATGTATTCACACAAGTATTATGTTTCCGGTTAATACAATTCTAGCATGAATAATAAACATTTATCATGATATAAGGAAATAAAATAATAACTTTATTATTGCCTCTAGGGCATATTTCCTTCATCTTCGACACGTACATCTTATCTCCATCTCGTTCTTTTGAAGCATCTCGGCCTTCGCGGAGCTCAAAAACCTATTCACGATGCCTTCGGTCATCGTGCGGACCATGGTCGCCTGTGGGGTAGAGCAAAACGATATTTTAGAACCAAGAAAAAAATTGGAATGACTTTCCCTAAAAATAGGAGAAAAATGAATGCATGGTGCCAAAATTCTCGCCGAAACGGAAATGAATCAACATTCCATCAAAATATTGGAAACTATCGCATTTCAAATACCGGTACCTGCAAACACAAACATATATGCAACACCACAAACATATGCAACTGTAACATCCCAAAATTCTAAATTTTGGAATGTTATAAAAATTAGATAGACTTGATTGATTGTTTGATTGATTGACTGAAAGTGAGTGAATTCGAAACTTTTTGAAAGTTAAATGACAGGGAATAAAAGGACTTTCCCAAACTCTCATATTTGCTTTTGATCTCCGTGAATTCAAATTCTTTTCAAATACAAAACCCTGGAGAGAAGATGACATGACTTCTTCCATTTATATAAAATGAAAAGGGTGTTTGAAAAATATTTGAATTCCATTGGGAAATATTTTCCACTTCAGAAACTTTATTCAACTCAATGATTTTCACGAGAGAAGATAAAATGACTTCTTCAAATTATATGAAATATGAGTTGGGAGTTTCAAAAAAATTAAATTCAAAGTTCTTTTGGAATTAATTTTCAATTTGGAATGTTATACATTAGATCATCATGCATATCTTATTTTCTTGCATTTTGCTCAATCCTAGAAATTTCACGCAACTCAAGGACCCTCGGAGAGAGTTGGAGATTTCGTTATTTTCATATTTGAGAGTTTTCTCGAATTTGAAAGGAGGATCATTTGATTTATTTATTTCATCTTCAATTATTTTTCTGATATCAAAAATATAAGAGAGGGAATAATATGACTTTCCCAAATTTAGGAAAAATGAAGATTTAATGAATAAGTCAAATTTTGGTTTTGCCGAAGTTTATTTGCATTTCATTTGGATAGGGAAAAATGCGCGTTTTCAAAAATTGCATTTTAGGTCCGGAGTAAAGTTCATTTTGCTCGACTCATTTTTAGGAGTCGGGGAAAATTTACTTTAGAATTTTTGGAGCCTGTTTAGATTTTCTCTTCTGTGTTTTTCTGCGCGTGTAACCGTTTAAAAAAAAGGGCCAGCGCCCGCCTGGGCCAAGGCCCAGCCGGCCGGCCAGGCCAGGCGCCAGCCCCTGCGCGCGCGCCAGGCGCCAGGCAGGCGAGGCCGCCGCCGCCTCTTCGCTCGATGGCCGAGTCCCAGCGGAACTTAGTCGGTAGCCCCCTCCCCTTTCCTTTGTTTCGTTTTCCTATTCCTATTCCTACTCTATTTCTTGTCCCCTACCCCAAGTCTCCCTCCCCTCCCCAATATAAATACCCCCATAGACCCCCCCTCTCCTCACACCAAAAACCCAAACCCCCTCTCCTCCCCAAGCCGCGCCCCACCCCGCGCCCCTCACCCGCCACCGCCGCCCCTATAGCGCCGCCGCCGCCACCCTAGCACGCCGCCGTCGCCACCGTTCGCCGCGCCTCGCCGAAGGTAGCCCCGCGCCTCTCTTTTTCTTCCCTGTGGTTCGGTTCTTTTAAAAGAAACCGTTCTGGTTTTCTTTTCCGGTTTTTCTCTCCGATTCTTCGTTTTGGTTTCTTTTCCGAAACCCTAGATCGGTTTTCCGTTTTCTTTTTCGGTTTCTTTTCCGAAAACCCTAGATTGGTTTCCGTTCTTCTTTTGGACCGTTCGTCTCAACGAACGTGATCACGGATTATTCCTGGTTAGCGACGCCCGTTCATTTAACCGTTCGTCTCTTTCTTTTCGCCGGATTTATTCCGCGATCGTGATCTCAGATCCGATATTCTTTCTAGTCTTTCTTCTCGCCCATTTATCGGAATCAGGTGATTCAAGCGCCTGGAGTTTCGTCTCAAAACCGCCGTTCTGTCTAATTAACTTGAACAAGTTTTGCTATGGTAAAATTTGACCTAGTTTCAACTTTCTAGAACCGAGTTGTTTTCTTCCGCCGTTTGCTTTCCGTCGATTGTTCGGTTCGTTCTTTCTTTGCAACCGGACTTCTTAAGTTGAATTATCTGGTTCGTTCTCTTGTTCGAGTTTTACTTGTGCTTTAGATGAGTATTTATTGTGTGGTTACTATTGTTTGCTTACGATAGATTGACCGGAGTGTGACGAGTAGATCTATCAAGAGTTTTAAGTGCGAATCATCTTCATCTACATTGCAGGCAAGTTCACACTTTGATCATACCTTTTTCTACAACCCAGTTTTATTGCATTAGATCAATCCTCACACATTGCATGATTAGGATCTAATTAAATTGTGGGATGGGAAGTAGATGAGGTAGTACCTATTACCTGTATTATTATGAAACCTTTGGGAGTTACTTCTACGTTTGCTTATTATGCCATGCTATGCTAGTAGACGTGGATTGGGTGAGTGATATCCATGACAGATGTGAGTTGATAATTTTAAGGGTTTATATAAGGTGGCAACTTAAACACACATCTGGGTGGATTGAGGCACCTGATGTCTATCAGGACTTGCTTGTTTTTTTTGGACCGCCACCCAGGCTCAAAGGGATCATAAGGTAATTCATGCTAGAAACTTCCGTGTGCAGCCACATGCTACTATGGGCTCTGGCATAGTTGACTAGGTTGTGCGAACTCTTACGGGGTGGACTAGCAGATGTAGGGGATGTAGGTGTACCGGTCTGCCCCACTTGTAAGGTGCTAGCGCTTCTGAAAGACTATGTCTCGGTCATCCGTTTCTCAAACACCTTGTAGTGCGAGAAAACAAACGGAGGCGATCGAGTCATGTGGGGAAAAGTGCGCAAACCTCTGCAGATTGTACAAACTAATCATGATTAGCCGTGTCCCTGGTTATGGACAACTTGAGTATCTAGTACTTGAATATCATGTGAATCTCAACATGTTACTTCTAATTAATGTTGATGGGTTTTAATTGTTCACTTAATTCGGGTTGACAATGCTGTCAACCATTCTCAATGTTTCACAACCACCATGATAGTTAAATAAATTTATTCCTTTGAAGTAGGGAAAAATTGGCTTTACGCAAAAACCTTATAACCATAGATCTTTTCCACCAGCCATATATGCATATAGTGATAGCCATTGTTCATCATTTTCTCTATGGTGTGAATTTGCCAGTACATTCAATGTACTAACCCGTTTCGGGCTGCAACGTCTCATGTTGCAGGTTTCTTACGTCGAGTAAGTGATACGTTAGGGTTACAATTTCTACACTCAACTTTGCCGTTGGTGTTGATGGGAATCCACAACCTTGTTGCTTCCGCTATATTGGATTGAGGTAATAGTATTTACGTTACTTTATACATGTGATTTACCTCTATTATAAATCCTTCGAGTACTGTGTGTGTCAGCATACTGATCCAGGGATGACACATAAGCACAGAGACTAGATCCATTCGGGTCGGGTCGCTACAACAACACCACAAACATACATAGATCTAGCTAGGCCATAAAAAGTGCATGTGCACGTTGTTGGAGGGAGAAAAAATTAGATCTACAACATAAAGAAAGCTTTCCCCTTACTTACCTATCAAAAAAGGTAATTTAACCACTTAATTTGGATGAATCTATGGTGCAAATGAGGAGAGGAGGAGGAGGCAGCCGAGACAAGCTTGGAGGAGGAGCTGGAGAGAATGAAGTGGGGAAAGTGAGTGTGTAGGTGGCTGTCCAAAATATCTAGCTGGTCCCAGGTTACTAATGGCGCACCACCTACAAATGCGCCATTAGTAACCCTGGTTACTAATGGCACACCAGCTGGTGGTGCGCCATTAGTAGTTTTGCAAAAAAATGATAGTAGTGGCGCACGGGATGAGTGGTGCGCCATTACTAGTTAAAACTAGTAATGGCGCACTGTGCCCTGGTGCGCCATTAATATTTTTGGAAAAATAAAAAAATATGTTCGTAGTGGCGCACCATGGGTGTGGTGCGCCATTAGTATGGGTATGATAAATCAATGAGCTGGTCATCACAATGTCAAATGCCATTGGAAGACAAGAAATCAGGTCATCACATAACATCAATTGGATGGCCTCGTGAACAACCAAGACATCCTTGAATGGCTGCCAAGTTACTACTAGCAGGCTCAAAAGTCAAGTAAACTGAATATTGACCTTCTGAAGGTCTAAGTATGGCTGTGCTGTTAGGTTACTACTAGCAGCAACATGGAAGTACCAGAATTTGGTGGATTATCTAATGTACAAACAGCTGGAGCATCCGTAACAAGGTCAGGGCACAAACTAAATCAAAAGATAAAGGTATTTTTTGTGAAATATGCAGTACCACATACTTTTGTCACAAAAAATGGCTACGTAACTCACAAGTTGCTTTCTAACTACCCATTTCTACACTGAATTTTGATTACTCAAAAATCATAAAAATTCTTTAACACTGAATTTTTTAAGGGTTGCATTTAAATATTGCCTATGAACCATTCACATATTGTTTCCAAGGTCACAACTTCCTCTGTTCTAATATCCAGTCCAATTCTGAAACCAACTTCCTCTGTTCTAATATCAGGAGAGGGGTGCGGTTTGCATTACGAAATTGGCCCAAGGATTTTAACAGCGACAAGGTTTAGGGTGAAGCACGGAGTTTTAGGAGGGGGGTACCTCATCTTGTTGGAGCTGGTCGTTGGAGCACAACTGCTCCTCGGGCAGATCGGGCTCCCCTCCCTCCTCGTGACCCCGTAGTGGGGCGACGGGCAGCGAGGCGCCAGGGCGTTGGGGCCGATGGGGCGACGGGCAGTGAGGCGCCGGGGCGTCGAGGGCGGTGGGGCGACGAGCAGTGAGGCGCCGGGGCGTCGGGGGCGGTGGGGCGATGGGCAGCGAGGCACCGGGGCGTCAGGGGCGGCGCAGGTGAGGGTGTAGGGGGTCGGCGGCGGTGGTGGAGCGGGGGAGGGTGCGGGGGGTGCTTAGCGGCGAGGGGGATCTGGCGAGGGGGGATAGCGATCGAGATGGAGGGGGATCGAGACCGTGTGTCCTCATGAATATTCAATATTTTTTCATATTGAATATGAAAAAATATCATCAAATTTGAAAAAATATTCATGAATTCAAAAAGTGCCCATGAATTAAATTTAAAAATATTCATGAGTTAAAAAAATATTAACAAATTCAATACTTTTTCTGAATTAGAAATTCAATATCATAATAAACATAAATAAATATTCATGAGAACACTAGAACAGAAGAAATATCATTTCAATATGTCGAAATACAATCGAGAAATGAAGGCTACAATTTAAGTACAATCGATTGTAGCTAGCTCTCTGTTCACAATCTTCTTGCCCTTATTTTTCGTAAATGGAGTTCTTCTCTTGAACGGACGTCCTTTAGGTAGGGTGGTCCTGCTTCTATTTGTGCTGTATGCTGCTACTTCATCGTCGTCGTCATGTTCCATCTTCGGGTCGCCGTACTTGTCGAAGTCTTGCTCGTTGGCGACTCCATCCATTCCGATGATCTTCCTTTTGCCTCTCCTCACGACAACACGACCGGGCTTTGACGGGTCGGTAATGAAGAAGCATTGGTCCACTTGGGAACCAGTTCCCATGGCTCATTTTTCGCGGTGACGTTTGCGCCCGCGGTCTTGGATTTGGCTTCGGGTATAACAATGGTGGTGAAATACCGGTCTTCTTTTATGACGCTCTTGGCCCATCTGACACGGAACATTGGGACCTTCTCTCCAGCGTAGCTCAGCTCCCAGATCTCCTCGATCCTTCCATAGTATCTGTCCTGGTCATTACCAGTGTAGGACTCCATCGTTACCCCAGAGTTCTGATAACCATCGCTCTTCATGTCCTTTCCCTCGGTGTAGAATGTGTAGCCGTTGATATCGTACGCCTCATACGTCATCAGGTTGTGCTCAGCGCCCTGTGACAAGGCGAATATGAGTTTTTCTTCCGCAGAAGAATCCTCATGTAAAGGGTAAGACAGAAGCTTCTGCTTGAACCAACGTGTGAAACATGAGTTGTGCTCTTTGATTTTATCTCCGTCCATCCTCTGTTGGCCTCGGTCATTGTAAGTCTTCTCAATAAAGGTTTTGTGCTCTACCACCCAAGGATCGACCACGTCTATGTGTTGTAGCGCGACTAGGTTTGCTCTTTCAAAGTCGGCGAGTCGACCCTCGAAGTCGACATGCATTTCGCGGCGACCCTCACGGTGACCCCATCCAGCGAGCCTGCTGAGGTGCCTGTTAACGGGCAGACCAACGGGGTTCTCGATGCCTAGATAATTCGTGCAGTAGGAGATGCAATCTTCGGTCAAAAAGCCCCTAGCTATGCTTCCCTCTGGACGTGACATGTTGCGAACGTATCCTTTGATGACACCATTCATCCTTTTGAACGACATCATGCTGTGCAGGAACATTGGCCCGAGTTGGATGATATCCTCCATGATATGGACCAGTAGATGCACCATAACATCGAAGAATGCGGGCGGGAAGTACGTCTCAAGCTCGCATAGTATCACCACGATCTCTTCTTGTATCCTTCTGAGTTGCCTCGCGCCAACCGACTTCCGAGAGATGATGTCGAAAAAGTTGCATAGGACAACTAGCGTTTCATGGACGTGCGCGTCCATGATCCCACGGATTGCGACTGGAAGTATCTGCGTCATCAGCATGTGACAGTCGCGAGACTTCATCCCGCTGAACTTCTGCTTCGCTGAGTCTAGGTATCTGCTTATCTTCCCTGCGTAACCATAAGGAAGTTTTACTCCTAAGAGGCAGGTGAAAAACTGATCGATCTCCTCCTGACTTAGAGTGAAGCACGCGGGAGGGAAGTCATTTTCGGTCTTCTTGGCCTTTTTGCCTTTGCGACGACTTTCCGTGTCCTACTTCGCCTCATCATCATCATCATTAGCGTGAAGCTCCTCCCTGATGTCCATTGATTTCAAGTCTGCCCTTGCTTTCGGCCCATCTTTGGTCCTCTCTGGCATGTTGAGCAGGGTACCAAGCAGACTCTCGCACACGTTCTTCGTGATATGCATGACATCAAGGCTGTGAGGCACACGGTGGATCTTCCAGTACGGCAAGTCCCAGAAAATAGGCCTTTTTCCATACCTTCAGCAGCGGCTCTGGCGCCTTCCGCTTCTTTCCTGGCTCTGGCACCTTTTGCTTCTTTCCTGGTAGTGGGCAATATTTCCAATTTTTCAACAACTCGTCTATTTCCTTGCCGCTCCTCCTACGCGGGCATCTTCGGGGTTCGGTTTCACCATCGAACAAATCCTTGCGTTTTGTCCACGGGTCATCGTCGCGAAGCCACCTTCGATGTCCCATGAACACGGTTTTCGAAGACCCAGGATCTCTATCTAGCTGGTGATACGTTGTGTCATACATGCACCTGATGCATCCAGAAAATCCGTGGACCACCTGCCCCGTGACATATCCGTAACCGAGATAGTCCTGCACCATCGTGAGCAGCACAACTCTCATAGGGAAGTATTCTTTCTCTGCAGCATCCCACGTATTGGCTGGCATTTTTCACAGCGTGTCTAGCTCCTCTTTCAGCAGCCCCAGATACAGATTGATGTCGTTCCCTGGTTGTTTCGGCACTTCAATTAGCATAGTCATGTGAATGTACTTCCTCTTCATGCACAACCAAGGGGAAGGTTGTACATCCACACAAACATAGGCCAGGTGCTATGTGTGCTTCTCTGGCTGCCAAACGGATTGACTCCATCGGTGCTCGCGCCTAGCACGATGTTCCTTGGATCCTTCCCAAATTCTGGGTGTTCGAAGTTCAACGCTTTCCACTGGCTCCCATCCTTAGGGTGACTCAGCATCTTGTCTTTTTATTTATCTCTGGATCATTTGCGTCATCTTCTCGCTTCTTCTCCTCCCTATCCGCGTGCCAACGCAGGAGCTTTGCTACCTTAGGGTCCGCGAAATACCGCTGCAGACGAGGAGTGATCGAAAAGTACCACACCACTTTTTGAGGAGCTTTCTTCCTCTTGTTGTATCGAGTGACGCCGCACACCGTACATATGATAGACTCCGCATGCTCGTCCTGATAAATGATACAATTGTTCATACACACATTGTATTTCACGTGCGGTAAATCCAGAGGACACACGATTTTGTTCGCCTCCTCAAAACTGGTCGGGCACTTGTTCCCCTTGGGAAGACGTTCGTGCCAGAATGACATGCTCTCGTCGAAGCATGCGTCGGTCATTTTGTGTTTTACCTTCATCTACAGAGCCATGAGCGTAACTTTCAGGTGGGTATCCTTGGGCCTGCATCCTTCATACAATGGAGTAACCGCATCTATCTCCAGTTGGTCCAGCTTGGCTTTCTCTCGGGCCGCAGCTCTTGCGTTATCTGTCTGCTTGAGAAGCAGCTCTTGAATATGAGGGTCCTGCAATGGTCCATCGTCGTCTGCTTCGGCATCTTCATCTTCATGATCATGCCCTTCATCTTGATCTTCCTCATCACCATGTCCGGCATCTTCTACATGATGACTGTGTACAACATCACCATTGTGATCATATCCTAGAGATTCTTCGTCTTCTCGCCCGCCCTCGCCGCGGTGGCTGTCTTGCTGCCCTTCCTCATTTCTTGCTCGGTCCCCATGGACGACTTCATAGTCATCTTCATCACCTTGCCACCGATAGCCATCCATGAAACCACGCAAGAGCACGTGGTCCCGCACCTTCCCGGAATCTGGGTCCGCAATAAGGCTCTTCAGCTTGCATCTTGTGATGGGGAACGTAGTAATTTCAAAAAAATTCCTACACACACGCAAGATCATGGTGATGCATAGCAATGAGAGGGGAGAGTGTTGTTTACGTACCCTCGTAGATAGACAGCGGAAGCGTTATGACAACGCGGTTGATGTAGTCGTACGTCTTCACGGCCCGACCGATCAAGCACCGAAACTACGGCACCTCCGAGTTCTAGCACACGTTCAGCTCGATGACGATCCCCGAACTCCGATCCAGCAAAGTGTCGGGGAAGAGTTCCGTCAGCACGACGGCGTGGTGACTATATTGATGTTCTCCAAGATCAACTTGTGTATCTAGAGGTGCCCCCCTGCCCCTGTATATAAAGGAGCAAGGGGGAGGGGCGGCCAGCTAGGAGGAGGCGCGCCAGGGAGGAGTCCTACTCCTACCGGGAGTAGGACTCCCTCCTTTTTCCTTGTCCAACTAGGAGAGGGGGAAGGAAGGGAGAGAGGAGGGGAAGGAAAGGGGGGCGCCGCCCCCCTCCTTGTCCAATTCGGACTAGAGGGGGAGGGGGCACGCGGCCTGCCCTGGCCGCCCCTCCTCTTCTCCACTTTGGGCCCATGAGGCCCATTAACCCCGGGGGGTTCCGGTAACCCACCGGTACTCCGGTTTTATCCGAAACTTCTCCGGAACACTTCCGGTGTCCGAATATAGCCATCCAATATATCAATCTTTATGTCTCGACCATTTCGAGACTCCTCGTCATGTCCGTGATCACATCCGGGACTCCGAACAATCTTTGGTACATCAAAATATATAAACTCATAATGAAACTGGCATCGTAATGTTAATCGTGCGGACCCTACAGGTTCGAGAACAATGTAGACATGACCGAGACACGTCTCCAGTCAATAACCAATAGTGGAACCTGGATGCTCATAATTGCTCACACATATTCTATGAAGATCTTTATCGGTCAGACCGCATAACAACATACGTTGTTCCCTTTGTCATCAGTATGTTACTTGCCCGAGATTCGATCGTCGGTATCTCAATACCTAGTTCAATCTCGTTACCGGCAAGTCTCTTTACTCGTTTTGTAATACATCATCTCGCAACTAACTCATTAGTTGCAATGCTTGCAAGGCTTATGTGATGTGCATTACTAAGAGGGCCCAGAGATACCTCTCCGACAATCAGAGTGACAAATCCTAATGTCGAAATACGCCAACCCAACATGTACCTTTGGAGACACCTGTAGAGCTCCTTTATAATCACCCAGTTATGTCGTGACGTTTGGTAGCACGCAAAGTGTTCCTCCGGCAAACGGGAGTTGCATAATCTCATAGTCATAGGAACATGTATAAGTCATGAAGAAAGCAATAGCAACATATTAAACTATCGGGTGCTAAGCTAATGGAATGGGTCATGTCAATCACATCATTCTCCTAATGATGAGATCCCGTTAATCAAATGACAACACATGTCTATGGTTAGGAAACATAATCATCTTCGATTAACGAGCTAGTCAAGTAGAGGCATACTAGTGACGTTTAGTTTGTCTATGTATTCACACAAGTATTATGTTTCCGGTTAATACAATTCGAGGATGAGTAATAAACATTTATCATGATATAAGGAAATAAAATAATAACTTTATTATTACCTCTAGGGCATATTTCCTTCAGTCTCCCATCTTGAGTATATGCTCACTGACAAAATTATTGTCCTCCATCTTGCAGCTATAGAACTTATTGAAGACTTCATATCTCTCAATCCGGGCATTTGCTTGAAATATTAACTTCAACTCCCGGAACATCTCATATGCTCCATGACGTTCAAAACGTTGTTGAAGTCCCGATTCTAAGCCGTAAAGCATGGCACACCGAACTATTGAGTAGTCATCAGCTTTGCTCTGCCAGATGTTCATAACATCTGGTGTTGCTCCAGCAGCAGGCCTGGCACCCAGCGGTGCTTCCAGGACGTAATTCTTCTATGCAGCAATGAGGATAATCCTCAAGTTACGAACCCAGTCCGTGTAATTGCTACCATCATCTTTCAACTTTGCTTTCTCAAGGAACGCATTAAAATTAAACAGAACAACAGCACGGGCCATCTATCTACAATCAAACATAAACAAGCAAGATACTATCAGGTACTAAGTTCATGATAAATTTAAGTTCAGTTAATCATATTACTAAAGAACTCCCACTTAAATAGACATCCCTCTAATCCTCTAAGTGATCACGTGATCCAAATCAACTAAACCATGTCCGATCATCACATGAGATGGAGTAGTTTCATTAGTGAACATCACTATGTTGATCATATCTACTATATGGTTCACGCTCGACCTTTCAGTCTCCGTGTTCCGACGCCATATCTGTATATGCTTGGCTCGTCAAGTATAACCTGAGTATTCCGTGTGTGCAACTGTTTTGCACCCGTTGTATTTGAACGTAGAGCCTATCAGACCCGATCATCACGTGGTGTTTCAGCACGAAGAACTTTCGCAACGGTGCATACTCAGGGAGAACACTTCTTGATAATTAGTGAGAGATCATCTTAAAATGCTACCGTCAATCAAAGCAAGATAAGATGCATAAAAGATAAACATCACATGCAATCAATATAAGTGATATGATATGGCCATCATCATCTTGTGCTTGCGATCTCCATCTTCGAAGCACCATCATGATCACCATCGTCACCGGCGCGACACCTTGATCTCCATCGTAGCATCATTGTCGTCTCATCAATCTTATGCTTCTACGACTATCTTTACCGCTTAGTGATAAAGTAAAGCATTACAGGGCGATTGCATTGTATACAATAAAGCAACAACCATATGGCTCCTGCCAGTTGCCGATAACTCGGTTACAAAACATGATCATCGCATACAATAAAATTTAGCATCATATCTTGACCATATCACATCACAACATGCCCTGCAAAAACAAGTTAGACGTCCTCTACTTTGTTTCTTGCAAGTTTTACGTGGCTGCTACGGGCTTAAGCAAGAACCAATCTTACCTACGCATCAAAAACCACAACGATAGTTTATCAAGTTGGTGCTGTTTTAACCTTCGCAAGGACCGGGCGTAGCCACACTCAGTTCAACTAAAGTTGGAGAAACTGACACCCGCCAGCCACCTGTGTGCAAAGCACGTCGGTAGAACCAGTCTCGCGTAAGCGTACGCGTAATGTCGGTCCAGGATGCTTCATCCAACAATACCGCCGAACCAAAGTATGACATGCTGGTAAGTAGTATGACTTATAGCGCCCACAACTCACTTGTGTTCTACTCGTGCACAACATCAACACATAAAACCAGGCTCGAATGCCACTGATGGGGAACGTAGTAATTTCAAAAAAATTCCTACGCACACGCAAGATCATGGTGATGCATAGCAACGAGAGGGGAGAGTGTTGTCTATGTACCCTCGTAGACAGACAGGGGAAGCGTCATGACAACACGGTTGATGTAGTCGTACGTCTTCACGGCCCCACCGATCAAGCACCGAAACTACAGCACCTCCGAGTTCTAGCACACGTTCAGCTGACGATCCCCGGACTATGATCCAGCAAAGTGTCGGGGAAGATTTCCGTCAGCACGACGGCGTGGTGACTATCTTGATGTTCTACCATCACAGGGCTTCGCCTAAGCACCGCTACAATATTATCGAGGATTATGGTGGAGGGGGGCACCGCACACAGCTAAGAGAATGATCTCCAAGATCAACTTGTGTATCTAGAGGTGCCCCCCTGCCCCCCTATATAAAGGTGCAAGGGGGAGCGGCGGCCGGCCAGGAGGAGGCGCGCCAAGGAGGAGTCCTACTCATACCGGGAGTAGGACTCCCTCCTTTTTCCTTGTCCAACTAGGAGAGGGGGAAGGAAGGGAGAGAGGAGAGGAAGGAAAGGGGGGGCGCCACCCCCCCCTCTTTGTCCAATTCGGACTAGAGGGGGAGGGGCGCGTGGCCTGCCCTGGCCGCCCCTCCTCTTCTCCACTTTGGGCCCATGAGGCCCATTAACCCCCGGGGGGGTTCTGGCAAACGGGGGTTGCATAATCTCATAGTCATAGGAACATGTATAAGTCATGAAGAAAGCAATAGCAACATATTAAACGATCGGGTGCTAAGCTAATGGAATGGGTCATGTCAATCACATCATTCTCCTAATGATGTGATCCCTTTAATCAAATGACAACACATGTCTATGGTTAGGAAACATAACCATCTTCGATTAACGAGCTAGTCAAGTAGAGGCATACTACTGACGTTTAGTTTGTCTATGTATTCACACAAGTATTATGTTTCTGGTTAATATAATTCTAGCATGAATAATAAAAAGTTATCATGATATGAGGAAATAAAATAATAACTTTATTATTGCCTCTAGGGCATATTTCCTTCATCTTCGACACGTACATCTTATCTCCGTCTCATTCTTTTGAAGCATCTCGGCCTTCGTGGAGCTCAAAAACCTATTCACGATGCCTTCGGTCATCGTGCGGACCATGGTCGCCTGCGGGGTAGAGCAAAACAATATTTTAGAACCAAGAAAAAATTGGAATGACTTTCCCTAAAAATAGGACAAAATGAATGCATGGTGCCAAAATTCTCGCTGAAACGGAAATGAATCAACATTCCATCAAAATATTGGCAACTATCGCGTTTCAAATACCGGTACCTGCAAACACAAACATATATGCAACACCACAAACATATGCAACACCACAAACATACATAGATCTAGCTAGGCCATAAAAAGTGCATGTGTACGTTGTTGGAGGGAGAAAAAAGTAGATCGATAACATAAAGAAAGCTTTCCCCTTACTTACCTATCAAAAAAGGTAATTTAACCTCTTAATTTGGATGAATCTATGGTGCAAATGAGGTGAGGAGGAGGAGGCAGCCGAGACAAGCTTGGAGGAGGAGGTGGAGAGAATGAAGTGGGGAAAGTGAGTGTGTAGGTGGCTGTCCAAAATATCTAGCTGGTCCCAGGTTACTAATGGCGCACCACCTACAAATGCGCCATTAGTAACCCTGGTTACGAATGGCGCACCAGCTGGTGGTGCGCCATTAGTAGTTTTGCTAAAAAAATGATAGTAGTGGCGCACGGGATGAGTGGTGCGCCGTTACTAGTTAAAACTAGTAATGGCGCACTGTGCCCTGGTGCGCCATTAGTATTTTTGGAAAAATAAAAAAATATGATAGTAGTGGCACACCATGGGTGTGGTGCGCCATTAGTGTGTATCACACTAATGGCGCACAAACACATGGTGCGCCACTGCTATATAGTAGTGGCGCACCACATGTCTGGTGCGCCATTAGTGTCCGTATTATCTATAGCCCTTTTCCTAGTAGTGTGACCTCTAGTCAAAACCAGACCGGAGCAACTTACTGCCGGTTTAGAACTGATCATGTACTAACAACTGAGCATTGAAAGCCACGCCGGGTTGTAATAAACACCGGTTTATCAGAAAATATTCATAAATCCCTGATCAAAAAACAACAAATACAAAAGAAATATGCAAGGCTTTTCATGGGCTGCCAGGCCGCTGAGTTAAACCACTTTGCAAAGCCTTTTAAGATGGACCTCAATCTTTAACTAATCACCGTTTTAACTTTGACAAGTTTAGGGTCTATGAGATTGACTTTTCAAACGTTCGGTGGGTCATACCAGGTTTACATGGATGGAGTGGCTTACTTAAAGAGTTAGATAACCCAGGGTTTTAGGTGAATACACCTAGCTTCCAAGCCTGGCTTGATAGCCTACTACAAGGGTGCAAATTCGCTGTTCTTTGAGAAGCAAGGAGCCCCCAAGTAATATTTGAGCAATGCTCAGTGGTGACCTATGTTTGAGTTGTGCTTTATGCAACAGACTCTCTTTGGTTCCACATAATTTCCTTTTGGCTTTAAACCTATCAAAAGGTGTAGCTGTGTAAATACAACCAAGCCCCCTAGTGATTTCCCTTTTTGGTTTTAAACCGATCAAGAGGTGTAGCTATGGTTCGGATACGACCAAGCCCCCTAGTGATTTCCTTCATATCTGTGTGGCTTTATAGGCCAGGTTATTAGAACTCCACTTTGTTAGTAGAAGCCCCCATGGAACCACACATGATGTAAAAAAGAACAGAGACCCCGCTTTAACTGAGGCTCTGGTTTATTATATAATATATACATTGTCATAAGTACGTACATAAAAAGAGCCTGTGGCTCAAGTATGGTAAGGCCGAAGAAGAGCTATATTCCACGGCCGCTGGGTCTCCTCCTCCGATTTGCGTGAGTTTTTGTGCTCTCGAACATCGATGAGGTAGTATGACCCATTGTGTAGATTTTTGCTGACCACAAAAGGTCCTTCCCAAGGTGGGGATAACTTGTGCATATCAGTCTGATCCTGGATGAGCCGGAGCACCAGATCACCTTCTTGAAAAGTTCTAGTCTTAACCCGACGGCTGTGATAACATCGGAGATCTTGCAGATAAATCACCGAACGTGCTGCTGCTAAATCAAGCTCCTCATCTAACAGGTCCAGTGAGTCCTGACATGCCTTCTCATTCTCAGCTTCAACATAAGCCGCCACACGGGGTGAGTCATGATGGATGTCACTAGGGAGAACCACTTCTGGTCCGTAAACCATGAAGAAAGGTGTGTAACCTGGAGATCTGTTTGGTGTAGTGTTGATACTCCATAATACGGAAGGTAACTCCTCCACCCAACAACCCGGCGTCCGCTTTAAAGGAACCATAAGCCGGAGTTTGATACTTCTCAAAATTTCTTGATTTTCCCTCTCTCCTTGACCATTAGACTGGGGGTGAGACATTGATGCTACATCAAGCCGGATGTGCTCACGTTGACAAAATTCTTCCATATCACCTTTGGACAGATTAGTACCATTATCAGTGATAATGCTGTGTGGAAAACCAAACCGGAATATCACCTTTTTGATGAATTGAACCGCCGAGGCTGCATCACACTTACTGACTGGCTCTGCCTCTACCCACTTGGTAAACTTGTCAACCGCCACCAACAGGTGGGTCTTTTTGTCCTTGGATCTCTTAAAGGGTCCAACCATATCGAGCCCCCAAGTTGCAAATGGCCAAGTGATTGGAATCATTCTCAATTCCTTGGTCGGAACATGGGCGCGGCGTGCAAACTTCTGACAACCGTCACACCTTTTGACTAAATCCTCAGCATCAGCATGAGCCGTCAACCAATAGAAGCCATGACGAAAAGCATTAGCCACCAAGGATTTTGAACCG
This sequence comes from Triticum urartu, assembly GCF_003073215.2. Lineage (NCBI taxonomy): Eukaryota > Viridiplantae > Streptophyta > Magnoliopsida > Poales > Poaceae > Triticum > Triticum urartu. The sequence goes on along the minus strand of NC_053024.1, from coordinate 106,907,882 downwards.
GCATGGTGACCACAATCTCCTTCATGGATTTCTCGCAAAATCTCACAACCCTATTGAGGAGAAACACAACGCTGAATTGCTCCTATGGTGCTATAACGATGTAACTCCCCATTGATAATGGTCATTGACTTGGATTGCCGGATTATCTGCCAGGCCAAGGTTTCATGCTCCGATAACTCGCCGCGGTTCATGTAAGACAAGTATGGGACTGTCCAATCCGGTATAACATGCAAAGCCGCCACCAACTGGGCCTCCGGGTCAGGAATAGCCAACTCCTCCTTTGTGGGTATCATGACCGACGGATTATGCAGTACGTCGAGGAAGACATTAGGTGGCACCAGTTTACGCTGAGAGCCTAGATGACTTAAAGCGTCCACCGCTTCATTCTTTCGCCGGTCTATATGGTCAACTTGATAGCCCTTGAAATGACCAGCCACTATGTCCACCCCGCGTCAATATGCAGCCATGAGTGGGTACTTAGAATCCCAAGTGCCAGATACCTATTGAGCCACTAGGTCTGAGTTACCGAAGCACTTAACCCGGCTTAAGTTCATCTCCTTAGACATCTGAAGACCGTGGAGTAAGGCCTCAGACTCAGCTGCATTGTTAGTGTAAGGGAACATTAAACGAAGAACATAACAAAATTAGTCACCTCGTGGGGAAGTTAATATGACTCCAGCCCCCGAGCCCTCCAATTGCCTGGACCCATCAAAATGAATAGTCTAATAAGTGTTGTCTGGCTTTTCCTCTGGTGCCTGCAACTCTGTCCAATCATTGATGAAGTCCACGAGTGCTTGAGATTTTATCGCTGTGCGAGGTGTATACTTGAGCCCGTGAGGTCCAAGCTCAATAGCCCACTTGGCAATTCGGCCAGTCGCCTCTCTGTTTTGGATGATATCTCCCAAAGGGGCTGAACTAACCACTATGATAGGATGACCCCGAAAATAGTGCTTGAACTTCCGGCTTGCCATAAAAACTCCGTACACCAACTTCTGCCAATGCGGATACCTCTGCTTTGATTCGATAAGCACCTCACTGATATAATAAACCGGCCATTGAACAGAATACTCCTTTCCAGCCTTCTTGCGCTCCACAAAAATGGCCACACTAACAGCCCAGCATTAGCAGCCACATATAGCAGTAAAGGATCTTTATCGACCGGAGCCGCAAGGACAGGCGGTTCAGCTAACTGTCTCTTCAAATCCTCAAACGCTTGATCAGCCGCGTCACTCCAGAAAAAGCCATCCATTTTCTTTCACATTTGATATAAAGGGATAGCTTTCTCCCCAAGACGATTGATAAACTGGCTCAAAGCCTCAATCCGGTCTGCTAAACGTTGAACGTCGTTGATGCACCCGGTTATTCCAGGGACGTGATAGCTGAATTTTTTTCCGGATTAGCCTCAATGCCCCTGTTAGACACCAGAAAACCCAAGAGCTTGCCTGCCGGAACACCAAAGACACATTTGTCCGGATTAAGCATCATCTTATAAACCCGAAGGTTATCAAAAGTCTCCCTCAAGTCATCTATCAATGTTTCCTCCTTCCTGTACTTCACCACGATATCATCCACATATGCATGAACATTGCGCCCAATCTGCTTATGAAGACAATTCTGAACACATTGCTAATAAGTCGTCTGGGCACTCTTGAGCCCAATGGGCATGGAGACATAGCAGAAGGCTCCAAAGGGAGTTATAAAAGTTGTCTTCTCCTGGTCCTTAACTGCCATTTTGATCTGATGATAACCAGAATAAGCATCCAGAAAACACAAACGGTCACAACCTGCCGTAGAATCAATAATCTGATCAATACGAGGGAGGGCAAAGGGATCAGCTGGGCAAGCCTTGTTCAAGTCTGTGTAGTCCACACACATACGCCAAGTGACATTTTTCTTAAGTATTAGCACCGGATTAGCCAGCCACTTTGGGTGAAAGACCTCCACGATAAACCTTGCGGCCAACAGGCAAGCTACCTCCTCACCAATAGCCTTACACCTTTCTTCGTTGAAGCGATGGAGCAACTGCCTGACCGGTTTAAACTTAGGATCTATATTAAGTGTGTGCTCAGCGAGTTCCCTCGGTACACCTAGCATGTCAGAAGGCTTCCATGCAAAGATGTCCCGGTTCTCACGGATGAACTCGATGATCGCGCTTTCCTATTTGGGATCCAGGTTAGCGTTGATGCTGAACTGTTTGGATGAACCGCCGGGAACAAAATCAAATATTTTAGTGTCTGTAGCCGATTTAAACATCAATGCCGGATCGTGCTCCGTAGTTGGTTTTTTCAAACAAGTCATGTCTGCTGGATCAACCTTGTCTTTATAAAACTTCAGCTCCTCTGTGGCACAAACCGACTCAGCATAAGGCGCATCACCCTCTTCACATTCAGAAGCAATCTTCCTGCTCCCATGTATTGTGATAGTCCCTTTATGACCCGGCATCTTAAGTTGTAGATAAACATAACACGGCCTCGCCATGAACTTGGCATAAGCCGGTCGTCCAAACAGGGCATGATACGGACTCTTGATTTTCACCACCTCAAAAGTCAACGTTTCTGACCTTTAGTCATGATCATCTCCAAAAGCCACCTCTAGGGCTATCATTCCCACTGGATACATATACGCAGACTTACCAGGCACCACAACATGAAAAATGGTGTTTGATGGTTTAAGATTCTTATCTGTCAATCCCATACGGTGGAAGGTATCATAGTAAAGGATGTTGATACTACTTCCACCATCCATAAGCACCTTGGTGAACTTATACCCCCCAACTTGAGGTGCCACCACTAAGGCCAGATGACCCGGATTATCAACCCGGGGTGGGTGATCCTCTCGACTCCATAAAATTGGTTGCTCATACTAGCGCAGATACTGAGGCACTGCCTGTTCAACAGAGTTCACGGCCCTCTTGTGAAGCTTCTGATCACGCTTGCACAAGCTAGTGGTGAAAACATGATACTGCCCATGATACGTCCATTTTGCATCATGCTTTTATATCGATATTTATTGCATTATGGACTGTTATTTCACTTTATGTCACAATACTTATGGCTATTCTCTCTTATTTTACAAGGTTTACATAAGGAGGGAGAATGCCGGTAGCTGGAATTCTGGGCTGGAAAAGGAGCAAATATTAGAGACCTATTCTGCGCAACTCCAAAAGTCCTGAAACTCCACGGAACATCTTAAAATAAATAAAGAAAAATCCTCGCCAAAGATGAAGGCCAGGGGGCCCACACCCTGCTCACGAGGGTGGGGGCGCCCCCCCCCCTAGGGCACGCCCCCTACCCCGTGGGCCCCCTGGTGGCTCTCCGACGTCCATCTTCTCCTATATGAAGTCTTTCGATGAGAAAAAAAATAAGAAGGAACTTTTCAGGACGAGACTCCGCCGCCACGAGGCGGAACCTTGGCGGAACCAATCTAGAGCTTTGGCAGAGCTGTTCTGCCGGGGATACTTCCCTCCGGGAGGGGGAAATCATCACCATCGTCATCACCAACGCTCCTCTCATTGGGAGAGGGCAATCTCCATTAACATCTTCACCAGCACCATCTCAACTCCAAACCCTAGTTCATCTCTTGTATCCAATTCTTGTCTCAAATTCCGGGATTGGTGCTAGTAGGTTGCTAGTAGTGTTGATTACTCCTTGTAGTTGATGCTAGTTGGTTTATTTGGTGGAAGATCATATGTTCAGATACTATATGCATATTATTACCCCTCTGATTATGAACATGAATATGCTTTGTGATTAATTACGTTTGTTCCTGAGGACAAGGGAGAAGTCTTGCTATTAGTATTCATGTGAATTTGGTATTCGTTTGATATTTTGATAAGATGTATGTTGTCTAGCCTCTAGTGGTGTTATGTGAACGTCGACTACATAACACTTCACCATTATTTGGGCCTAGAGGAAGGCATTGGGAAGTAATAAGTAGATGATGGGTTGCTAGAGTGACAGAAGCTTAAACCCTAGTTTATGTGTTGCTTCGTAAGGGGCTGATTTGGATCCATATGTTTCATGCTATGGTTAGGTTTACCTTAATACTTTTGTTGTAGTTGCGGATGCTTGCAATAGAGGTTAATCATAAGTGGGATGTTGTTCAAGTAAGAACAGTACCCAAGCACCGGTCCACCCACATATCAAATTATCAAAGTATCGAACGCGAATCATATGAACGTGATGAAAACTAGCTTGACGATATTCCCATGTGTCCTCGGGAGCGCTTTTCCTATTATAAGAGTTTGTTACGACTTGTCCTTTGCTACAAAAAGGATTGGCCACCATGCTGCACTTTACTTACTTTTGTTACTTGTTGCTCGTTACAATTTATCTTATCACAAAACTATCTGTTACCACTTATTTCAGTACTTGCAGAGAATACCTTGCTGAAAACCGCTTATCATTTCCTTCTGCTCCTCGCTGGGTTCGACACTCTTACTTATAGAAAGGACTACAATAGATCCCCTATACTTGTGGGTCATTAGCCCACTATTCAACTACTTCGGATTGTTCTGATAACCCGACTGCTGCTGCTGCTGACTCCCCTGATGGTTGTAACCTCCCTGATTTCCCTGATTACCTTGATTGCCATGTCTGGAGATGCTGCCTCCATAACCTGGCCCATGAAAACCACCTTATGAACCGCCGGGCGGGCCATTGTCGTATTGAAACATATTGGAGTTCTTGAATTCTCGCATGATGAAACAATCCTTCCAAAGATGTGAAGCTGGCCTCTCCTTCGATCCATGCTTTGGACAGGGTTGATTTAACAGGCGCTGCAGATTGGGGCCTGACCCTCTGCCCCTCTGGGGCTGTTTGCCCTTATGACGCTAACCGTTATCCTGAGCATTGGTGTTAGCCACAAATTCCAAACTATTGTCTGCTTTGCGCTTACCATTGTTCCCATGACCTGCCGGGTTATGCCGTTGTCCCTTGGTGTTGCTGTTCTTCTTCCCTTTCCCCGGTTTGTCCTCCTTTGAGTCAGGGTCTTTGGTACTATCTGAACTGGCATATTTAACCAAAGCGGCCATAAGCGTTGACATGTCATTGCAGTGATGTTTGAGCCTTCCTAACTTCAGTTTTAACGGTAGAAACCGGCAATTGCCCTCCAACATCAAAACTGTTGTATCCGCGTTGATGCAATCCGACGAATGCATAATAGCTGAGGCTCGCTTCACCCGATGAGTTGTAGACTCCCCATCCTCTTGAACACAAGCGGCCAGGTCCACAATCGACATAGGCTGCTTACAAGTATCTTTAAAATTCTGGATAAACCGGTGTTTTAACTCCACCCATGACCCGACAGGGTTAGCCGGTAAGCTCTTTAACCAAGTACGAGCTGTCCCCTCCAACATCATGGTGAAGTATTTAGCGCACACTGCTTCATCCACATCCAGCATCTCCATTGCCATCACATAAATCTCAACCCATGACTCTGGTTGCAAATCGGCGGTGTAATTGGGCACCTTACGAGGGCCTTTAAAATCCTTGGGCAGTCGTACATTACACAACGCGGGGGTAAGACACATCACCCCTAAAGAACTGAAGACCACGCCTGGCTCCACTGAAGCGGTAGGACGAACCGGAGTAGGTTGACGAGCTGCTAACTCGGCTTCTCGACGTGCACGACCATGATCCACCACATCCTGCACATTAGCACCACCACCTTCCGTGTTATGCCCTCGCGGCGAGTTATGGTGACGTGCACTGCTTGACACGTCTGGTTCATCCTCAACGTGCCTGCTGTAGCTCCGACTAGAGGGGGGGTGGAATGAATCCTCTCGTGACTATGCAAATAAGCCTGCTACTGGTTTAAAGCTATTTGAAGGAGCTCTCTAGCCCGTCGTGTCCCAATCGCCACTGGTGACTCGCCGTCCATTGGGAGGGCTGCCAATCGTGAAGCGGCGGCCACAATGTTATCCAACGGGTTAGAGTAATGCCCTGGAGGCGTCGGAACATACTGTGGTACAATGTTGTTCTGACGAGGGGAGTTCATCATGCACGGATGAACCGGCGCTCCTATTACCGATGCCTCAGTCCGGTTTACCCCCGGCTGGTTACTAGTTCCTGCTCCTGGCGTGTTGAAGAGATTTCTTGGCTCATAACCCGGCAGGAGGTGCGACCGGTATCTCTTCCTCATGACATCATCTGAGGCACTCTGGTCCAGCCTAAGCCGGTAGGCCTGAGCTTCCAACTCGGCCCGTTCTGTAGCCATCCTGGCGTTCTCTGCTGCCAGGTCCGCTTTAGCCTCAGTTATCTGATCCTTCATGTTTGCAATCTCCGCATTGTGCTGATCTCGGGTTGCCGCATCCACTTCTGCTGCCATCAATGTTGCCAAAGCGTCGAATAAATCAGACAAAACCTGAGCCGGAGGCGGCGCGGAACCCCCTGCTCCTGCTGGCATTGCTGTTGCTGAACCGGAGAGCATTGCCGCGGCAGTAGAAGAGTGTTGCACTGGTTGTGTACCGGACATTAAGACCGCGACCTGGCTTTCCAGATCGAGGGGGTCCGGAATACTGTTGCCATCGGAACCTCCACTAATCCGGCCGTCCTACAGCTGATACAGCGACTTGGTCTCTCCGGTTGAAGACTTGTCATTAGAACAGACAACAGTTTCCCCATCAGATGCCGGTGTATCCTCATATTATGCTCCATGGATGACACCTACGAAAACATGCCTTGCTGCGGGCTGAACCTGGGCAGGGCTTGCACGCTGAGCCGTCTCGATGATGTCGGTGCAGGTGTCCGGCTCACGGCCCGGTTCGCCGATCTTGCCAATGAAGACGTGAATCCCACCAAAGGTGACCCGGTACCCGTATTCAATTGAACCGGCCTCGGGGCCCCATCCTGCGTCGTCGATGTAGAGCTTGCCGCAACGACTCTTCGTCATCCGGCCCATGGCGTATCCCTTGAGTCCTTCAAAGCTGCCCTTCAAGAACTCGAAACCATCGTGCGATAGCCCCACGGTGGGCGCCAACTGTCGTGGTTTTGTCACGGCAGATGTCCACGTGAAAGGACTTAGTCTTGGAGCCATCACTACGGATTAGCTTAAAGGGGTTAAACCAGACAAGGGACACAAGGGTTTTTATACTAGTTCGGCCCCTTCGATGAAGGTAAAGGCCTACATCTAATTGTGTTGGTATTGCTAGGGTTTCGATGACCAGGGAGCGAATCCGCTTTGCCTGGCTCTCGAGTTGTTGTCTGTTGTCCCTAAACCGCTGCTTGGTCGTCCCTTTATATACAGAGGTTGACGCCCGCTGGTTTACAACGTCCCGAGGCCGGATCATAAACGTGTCCGGCTCGGTCTCTATTCCTTCTAACTTACAATACAAGTTACATGAGAGAACCGGTGTATATCTATAGGCCTTAACTCGCCTTTGGGCCTTGGGCCTTCGTACTGCGCCACCATCCTTACGTCTTCATGGGCTTGTAATCTTCATAGAGTTAATCCGGCTACTCTTGGCCGGTTTACGTCTAGTAGTAATATCCCCAACAGGTCATGACATAGGCCACTTCAGCCTGGATGATCAGTCCTGCATTGGTCTCGAGATTGACAGTAGCTGGCCCTTCCCAGAGAATCACTTCTGGTTCAAAGAAAGCGTTTCCAATGCCGACGACTGGTTGAGCTAAAGTTCATTTCATCACCTTGTTATTTGTTGTGTGAGGAAAACTTTACTTTACTAGAACGTTTTGTTGGAAATGATCTATAATCCAACGTGTATCCTCGTCGTCGTTGTGGGTTGATGACTTGTTGTATGTAATCAATGGTACATTTTCATATTCGTCCATCAACTCACACCTACTAGTGGTGTCCATACGAACAGTGTAGTGATTTTTGTTGCAAAAATTAGATAGTGCTAGTGATTTTTAGCTGCATATTTTGACAAATAGCAGTGTTACAAGGTTGACAAATGGCAATGTTACTAGATAAACAAATGTCAACCTTTCCAGTTTAACAAATGGCAGCATACCCAAAATGACAGATGCAAATCTTACTCAGTTGTTTCTACGTGGTTGCATACGGGTCATGCAAAACAACCGTTTGTGTTGAAGGGATCCACAAATCCTGCACTGCGAGGGAAGACCATGGCTCTCACTTTGCATACGGTGTTCTATCTAAAACGTTTGCGATCAAGAGCTGCAAAAATCCTGCTCGCCGCATTTTCCCTTGGCTTCCTGGGGAAGCTGTCGGTTTGCATATGGGTGTTGTAACTACAACATTTGTGATGAGTGTTTTATATTTAAATACTATTGACATTTTTTTCAAAAGAAAATCATTTGATAAGTCTGTACATTAAGAGATAAAAATGCAAGTTTGTTCAAACCACATCTTTCATTCAGTCACACTGCGAATTTATATTCATATGATCGAGAATTCGAGATATAGTATTAAACCCCCAAAAGAACTATTTCCGGCGGCGGCGGAGGTGGCTTGCCGCACCGTCGTTGTCGTTGTCTTCTTCTGGAACACCGTTGTTGAAGTCTTAAAGGAAGCACAAAATGTTCTTCACATGTAAATCAAAAATCATGTTGTCGCGCGATCGACGGGCGGGGCGCGGGAGGACGGCAACTGGCACCGCTGAGAGGTAGCGGTCGACGGCAGCGTCCCATGCCGCTGAGCGGGGCCCGCGCATGGGCACGGGCGCGGCGGGTGCATCCAAATGCACGGGGACCGGCACTGCGGTGGGTGGAGGGTGCGCACGGCCAGGGGCACAGGTGCGGCGTGTCCAGCCAAATGCATGGGGGCCGGCGCCATAGTGGGTGGAGAGGCGCGGACGGGCACGGGCGCTGGCATATACACAAGCTCGCGCAGGTCCGCGGAGACATCGCTAACGCCCACGTCTTCCAGCTTGCGATAGTGCTTGGTGACCAGCCTGTCAATGCTATGGGGATGGTCTGGCGCGGGAGCGGGGGCAGCAACCGTCGCGGCCATCTCGATCCGGGCCATCTTCATGAGGCCGCATTCCTCCTTATTTTCTATCTCCTCCGGCTCGAAGTCGACTTCACCAAACTTGAATACTAGTGGCAGATGATCATTCTGCGCCATGGCTGTGGTGGAGGTCTACGGGAGGGAGGGGAATGGGAGGCAAATAGTAAGGTCGCCCATATTAAACAGCGGCTCAGGTGCCATTAATGGAGAGGAAATCGGGCGGCCATGGAAGTCAATGGGCTCGCTTCCCAGTGAGCCTACGCAGCATACATCTCACACGCTTCCCGGTGAGCCTGTGCATTGGAGGACGGCTTGCACGCCTCTCGGTCAGCCTACACACCAGTCTCCGCTCACACGCCTCCCGTTCAGTCAAGGTCAAGTAGTTGTCCGCATGGCACCCCCTATAGACATTAAAGCGAAGACACGTGGCATCACGTGAATGGTTAATAGAACGCACACGATTTGAATTATACAACCATTTGAGATATTAAAGTGACAGCTATTTTTTCAAAATGCCTTTGTTGGTTGTTATTCGAGTGCGCCTTCTCTCGAAATGGACACAAAAATCCCATAGCATGTCGGGTGCCATTCCATGATAGCATGCCAATTTTCATGAATTTCAGACGAGTTTTAGATTTACTAGAATTTAAAAACAAAGTATCTCTATGTTTTGCCGGCAATCAATGGTGCCCTAGTGTTTGAAATTCATCCCATTTCTTGCATGGGATCTAAGCATGCACCCAAGGACACAAATTTGATTTTCAACCAATTTATATGCACTGGAGCATGTGCATGTAGTTCAAATTTGAATTATGCACATAAATGCATTGAAAACTCAGTTAATGCATAAAAATGTCCAAACGAACCCCGAACAATCACAAAAATTGACACAACACTCATGTAGTTCTATGTTGACACGATAAAAAATTTGAAAGCAATAAGAGGCAATGGATATCGTTTCGTCCCCAAAGGTGGGACGTTCCCTACCGAAACCATCATGCTTGTTGTGAGAAGCTCTGCTTTCTGAGAAGCATATACCCAAACCTACCCCAAATGGGACAAATTTTGACCACGGCATGTTGATGCCTCTCCATGATAGCATGCCAAGTTTCATGAATTTCAGACGAGTTTTGGATTTACTAGAATTTAAAAACCAGGCATCTCAACGTTTTGTCAGCAATCAACGGTGCCCTGGTGTTTGAAATTCATTCCCATTTCTTGCGTGGGACCTAAGCATGCACCCAAGGACATAAATTTGTTTTTTCAACCAATTTATATGCACTGGAGCATGTGCATGTAGTTCAAATTTGAATTATGCACACAAATGCATTGAAAACTCAGCTAATGCATAAAAATGTCCAAACGAACCCCAAAAAATCACAAAGTTGACACATCACTCCTATTGTTCTATGTTGAAACGAGAAAAAATTTGGAAGCAATAAGAGGCAATGGATATCGCTTCGTCCCCAAAGGTGGGACATTCCCTATCGAAACCATCATGCTTGTTGTGAGAAACTCTGGTCTGTGAGAAGCATATACCCAAACCTGCCCAAAAATGGGATAAATTTTTTACCACGCCATGTTGATGCCGCTCCAAGATAGCATGCCAAGTTTCATAAATTTCAGACGAGTTTTGAATTTACTAGAATTTAAACACCAGGCATCTCAATGTTTTGTTGGCAATCAACGGTGCCCTGGTGTTTGAAATTCATTCCCATTTATTGCATGGGACCTAAGCATGCACCCAAGGACACAGATTTGATTTTTTAACCAATTTATATGCACTCGAGCATGTGCATGTAGTTTAAATTTGAATTATGCACATAAATGCATTGAAAACTCAGTTAATGCATAAACATGTCCAAATGAACCCCAAAAATCACAAAAATTGACACAACACTACTATTGTTCTATGTTGACACAAGAAAAATTTGAAAGAAATAAGAGGCAATGGATATCGTTTCATACCCAAAGGTGGGACTTTCCCTATCGAAACCATCATGCTTGTTGTGAGAAGCTCTGGTTTGTGAGAAGCATATACCCAAATATGCCCCAAATGGGACAAATTTTTGGATTTACTAGAATTTAAAAAACCAGCCATCTCAATGTTTTGGCGGCAATCAACAGTGCCCTGGTGTCTGAATTACATTCCCGTCTCTTGCATGGGACCTAGAAATTCACCCAATGACACACATGTGATTTTTCAACAAACTTTAGTGCACTGGAGCATGTGCTTGTAGTTCAAATTTTAATTATGTACATAAAATGCCTAGAAAACCCAGTTAATGTATAAAAAAGGCCAAACGAACCCCGAAAAATTCCAAGATTAAACACAACACTCCTGTTGTTCTATGTTGACACTAGAAATTTTTTGAAAGCAATAAGACGCAACGGATATCGTTCCGTCCCCAAAGGTGGCACGTTCCCTACCGAAACCATCACGCTTGTTGTGAGATGCTCTGGTTTTTGAGAAGCTTACACCCAAACCTACCCCAAATGGGACAAAATTTTCACCACGGCATGTTGATGCCGCTCCATGATAGCATGCCAAGTTTCATGAATTTCAGACGAGTTTTGGATTTGCTAGAATTTAAAAATCAGGTATATCAATGTTTTGCTGGCAATCAACAGTGTCCTGGTGTTTGAAATTCATTCCCATCTCTTGCATGGGACCTAAGCATGCACCCAAGGACACACATGTGATTTTTCAACCAACTTTGGTGCACTGGAGCATGTGCTTGTAGTTCAAATTTGAATTATGCACATAAAATGCCTAGAAATCCCAGTTAATGTATAAAAAAGGCCAAACGAACCCCGAAAAATTCATTCCATTTCATGCATGGGAACTAAGCATGCATTGAAGGACACATATTTGATTTCTCAACCAATTTATATGCACCGGTGCATGTGCATGTAGTTTAATTTTGAATTGTGCACCTGAAATGGCTAGAAAACCAGTTTAAAGTATAAAATGTCCAAACGAACCCTGAATAATTCCAATTCTTTTATGACACACATATAGTTGCATGTTCACTACAGATAAAAGGTCTAGCAATTCAAACGGCATCCATTGCCGCTATGACCCCATTATGTAATTCAAATCAAGTAGAACCCACACAGTTTATTATCAACAACCGTGTGAGATGTAGTACTGATAGCCCACAAGTATAGGGGATCGCAACAGTTTTCGAGGGTAGAGTATTCAACCCAAATTTATTGATTCAACACAAGGGGTTCCAAAGAATATTCTCAAGTATTAGCAGCTGAGTTGTCAATTCAACCACACCTGGAAACTTAATATTTGCAAGAAATTATTTAGTAGCAAAGTAATATGATAGTAGTGATAACGGTAGCAAAAGGTGAGAGTAGCAAAAGTAATGTTTTTGGTATTTTGTAGTGATGGTAGCAATAGCAACGGAAAAGTAAATAAACGTAGAAAAATATATGGAAAGCTCCTAGGCAATGGATCGGTGATGGAGAATTATGCCGGATGCGGTTCATCATGTAACAATCATAACCTAGGCTGACACGGAACTAGCTCCAGTTCATCAATGTAATGTAGGCATGTATTCAGAATATAGTCATACGCGCTGATGGAAAAGAACTTGCATGACATCTTTTGTCCTACCCTCCCGTGGCAGCGGGGTCCTAATGGAAACTAAGGGATATTAAGGCCTCCTTTTAATAGAGTATCGGAACAAAGCATTAACACATAGTGAATACATGAACTCCTCAAACAACGGTCATCATCGGTAAGTATCCCGATTATTGTCACTTCGGTGTTAACGAATCATAACACAGAATAGGTGACTATAGACTTGCAAGATAGGATCAAGAACTCTCATATATTGATGAAACCATAATAGGTTCGGTTCTAAAATCATGGCACTCGGGCCCTTGTGACAAGCATTAAGCATAGCAAAGTCATAGCAACATCAATCTCAGAACATAGTGGATACTAGGGATCAAACCCTAACAAAACTAACTCGATTACATGATAAATCCCATCCAACCCATCACCGTCCAGCAAGCCTACGATGGAATTACTCACGCACGGCGGTGAGCATCATGAAATTGGTGATGGAGGATAGTTGATGATGACGATGGCGACAGATTCCCCTCTCCGGAGCCCCGAACGGACTCCAGATCAGCCCTCCCGAGAGGTTTTAGGGATTGGCGGCGGCTCCGTATCGTAAAACGCGATGAATCCTTCTCTCTGATTTTTTCTCCCCGAAACCAAATATATAGAGTTGGAGTTGAGGTCGGAGGAGCTCCAGGGGGCCCACGAGGTAGGGGGGCGCGCCCCCACCCTCATGGACAGGTGGTGGGCCCCTGGGCTTCATCTTTTGCGAGGATTTTTTACTATTTATGAAAAGTTGTTCCGTGAAGTTTTAGGTCATTCCGAGAACTTTTGTTTCTACACATAAATAACACCATAGCAATGATGGTGAAAACAACGTCAATCCGGGTTAGTTCAATTCAAATCATGCAAGTTAGAGTCTAAAACAAGGGCAAAAGTGTTTGGAAAAGTAGATATGACGGAGACATATCAACTCCCCTAAGCTTGAACCTTTGCTTGTCCTCAAGCAATTCAGTTGATAAACTGAAAGTGATAAAGAAAAACTTTTACAAACTCTGTTTGCTCTTGTTGTTATAAATATGTAAAGCCAGCATTCAAGTTTTTAGCAAAGATTATGACTAACCACATTCACAATAACGCTTAGGTTTCAAGTTTACTCATATCAATGGCATAATCAACTAGCGAGCAATAATAATAAATCTCGGATGACAACAGTTTCTCAAAAAAATCATAATATGATATAACAGGATGGTATCTCGCTAGCCCATTCTGAGACCGCAAAACATAAATGCAGAGCACTTTTAAAGATCAAGGACTGACTAGACATTGTAATTCATGGTAAAAGAGATCCAGTCAAGCTATACTCAATGTAAACTAACAGTAATGAATGCAAATGACAGCGGTGCTCTCCAACTGGTGCTTTTTAATAAGAGGACGATGACTCAACATGAAAGTAAATAGATAGGCCCTTCGCAGAGGGAAGCAGGGATTTGTAGAGGTGCCAGAGCTCGGTTTTGAAACAGAGGTGAATAATATTTTGAGTGGTATACTTTCATTGTCAACATAACAACCAAGAGATGGCAATATCTTCCATGCTACACACATTATAGGCGGTTCCCAAACAGAATGGTAAAGTTTATACGCCCCCTTCCACCAAGAAGCATCAATCCATGGCTTGCTCAAAACAATGAGTGCCTCCAACTAAAAAGAGTCCCAGGGGGAGTTTTGCTTGCAATTATTTTGATTTAGTTTGCATAAAGCATGGGATTGGGCATCCCGGCGACTAGCCATTTATCTCGTGAGTGAGGAGTGGAGTCCACTCCTCTTGAGAATAACCCACCTAACATGGAAGATACGGATAGCCCTAGTTGATACATGAGCTATTCGAGCATACAAAACATGATATTTATTTGAAGGTCTAGAGTTTGGCACATATAAATTTACTTGGAACAGCAGGTAGATATCATATATAGGTATGTATGGTGGACTCATATGGAATAACTTTGGGGTTTATGGAGTTGGATGCACAAGCAGTATTCCCGCTTAGTACATGTGAAGGCTATCAAAAGACTGGGAAGGGACCAGCTAGAGAGCGACAACAGTCATGAACATGCATTAAAATTAATCAACACCAAATGCAAGCATGAGTAGGATATAATCCACCATGAACATAAATATCGTGAAGGCTATGTTGATTTTGTTTCAACTACATGTGTGAACATGCGCCAAATCAAGTCACTTAAATCATTCAGAGGAGGATACCACCCTATCATACCACATCACAACCATTTTAATAGCATGTTGGCACGCAACGTAAACCAGTATAACTCATAGCTAATCAAGCATGGCACAAGAAACTATGATCTCTAGTTGTCATTGCAAACATGTTTATTCATAATAGGCTGAATCAGGAACGATGAACTAATCATATTTACAAAAACAAAAGAGGTCGAGTTCATACTAGCTTTTCTCATCTCAGTCAGTCCATCATATATCGTCATAATTGTCTTTCACTTGCATGACTGAACGATGTGAATAATAATAATAGTGCACATGCATTGGACTAAGCTGGAATCTAAAAGCATTCAATAAATAGGAGAAGACAAGGCAATATGGGCTCTTTTGTCAGATCAACAATAATGCATATAAGAGCTACTTCAACAATTTAATCATAGTCTTCTCCTATCGACCCCCAAAGAAAAGAAATAAAACTATATACACGGGAAAGCTCCCAACAAGCAAAAGAAGAACAGGAAATCTTTTTGGGTTTTCTTTTTAATTACTACTACAAGCATGGAAAGTAAACTAATTAAAAGCTACAACTAATTTTTTTTCTTAAGGTTTATTAAACACACAAGAAGAAAGCATAAAAAGGAAAATAAACTAGCATGGATGATACAATGAAAAAGTATGAGCACCGACATCTAGCAATGAGTGTGTGAACATAAATGTAATGTCGTTGGGAAATATGTACTCCCCCAAGCTTAGGCTTTTGGGCTAAGTTGGTCTATGGCCACGGCTGACCTGGCGGATATCCATAATAATAGTTAGGGTCATACTGAGATGCAGTGGCTATCGCCTACTGAGTTGCAGCGTGGCGACGAGCGGCCTCCGCCCTCCTCTCGTACTCATCTACCTCCTCTCTAGTAATAACATATCTTCCATTTGCCTGATAATCAAAGAAGGCAGGAGTAGGGAGAGTAATACGGACAGCACGACGTCTGTCAAAGATTAAGCAATACTTCAGAGGTGATTCATTCCTCTCGATAAACTGGTGATGAACCATAGCATTGAAGTCTAGGTAAGCAGGGGTAATTCAATATCATCATTACGTATAGTTACACCAAGAAAACCAGCTAAGCGGGTTGCATAAATTCCACCAAAGCAATCTCCATTAAATCTATTCAGATGCAACCTAGGTGCAACAATGGCTCACAAATTATAAGATTTATCTCCTAACACAGCACTCTTAAGAATACTAAGGTCAGGGACACACATGTGACATGCCTCATCTTTACCGTTAATGCATCTACCTATGAAGAGAGAAAAATAATGTATAGCAGGAAAATGAATGCTCCCTATGGTAGCTTGTGTTATGTCTCTAGATTCCCCCATAGTTATACTAGCAAGAAAATCTCTAAATTCAGATTTGTGAGGATCCCTAATACTACCCCATTGTGGAAGTTTAAAAGCAGTGGTAAAGTCCTCTAAGTCCATAGTGTAAGAATTTTCATAAGGATCAAACAGGACAGTTGGAGAATTATGTGAAGATGAAAATTCAAACCTCCTCACAAAGGAACTAGTGAGATGGTGATACTGGCTGCACTTCTCTTCCTCGAAGCTCACAAGATCAGCGTTATGCAAATATGCGTTAAATTCTTCTTTAATTCCTGCTCAATCCATAAAACTTTCCGAAGGCCATTCACAAGGACGTACTGGAGCGTCTCTTGGTGGCTCTTCATCAGCATCACGCATTGCAAGCCTGGGTCCTTGCTTCCTTGAAGAACCACCTTGGAACATTTTCCTAAGCATATTTCTTCCTTTGAAAAATTTCTGAAATTTTTAATAACTTCAAAATAAAAGTAAACCAAACTCAATAATATTGATAGCAACTACTCCTACAAGTGCCTAGAGCCTATATCATGCATCAAAACTACTTTTGACCATATAAATTTGACATCCAAGCTCAAGAACAGGGTCACCTAAGCAGCAAAAATTTGCAAAAAAATAAAGCACTAGAAAAAAAACTAATTGGACCAATGGAGGAGTCACATATGAAGGAACAATCTCCCCAAGAAGTTTTGTGAGAGGTGCTTTGAGCAAGGAGATGGAAAATGGCAGCAAAATGAGCTTGGACTCGGGTATGAACTGGATATTCGTGTTTGTGGGAGGAAGAAGAAGTGTGTGGGTGAAAGGATAAGTGGAGGAGGGCCACCGTGGGCCCACGAGGCAGGGGGCGCGCCCTTGACCCTCGTGGCCAGGTGCCAGCTCCTCCTATTTTGTTCTCAGTGCCAAATATTCTAAAATATTCCAGAAAAAAAATCATATTTAAATTTCAGGGCATTTGGAGAACTTTTATTTTTAGGGTATTTTTATATTGCACGGATAATCAGATAACAGACAGAAAATATTATTTTTATTTTATTTAATATATATAACAGAAAGTAAAAGGAGGGTACAGAAGGTTGTGCCTTCTAGTTTCATCCATCTCATGCTCATGAAAAGGAATCCACTAACAAGGTTGATCAAGTCTTGTTAACGAACTCATTCCAAATAACATGGAACCGGAGAAATTCCGAATAACACTAGGTTACCTCAACGGTGATATGCACATCCCCAATAATAAGAATATCATATTTCTTCTTGACAGTAGGAAGAGGAAATTCAAAACCTCCAAATATAATCGATGGAATTTTTCCAATAGAGTTGATACTATGAACTTGAGGTTGTTTCCTCAGAAAGTGTACCATATGCTCATTACCATTAACATGAAAAGTGGCATTGCCTTTAGTGCAATCAATAACAGCCCTTGCAGTATTAAAAAAGGGTCTTCCAAGAATAATAGACATACTATCGTCCTCGGGAATATCAAGAATAACATGTCCGTTAAAATAGTAACGTTTGCAACTACAACAGGAACATCCTCACAAATACCGACAGGTATAGCAGTTGATTTACCAGCCATTTGCAAAGATATTTCAGTAGGTGTCAACTTATTCATACCAAGTCTACGATATAAAGAGAGAGACATAACACTAACACCGGCTCCAAGATCACATAAAACAGTTTTAACATAATTTCTTTTAATGGAGCATGGTATAGTTGGTACACCGAGATCTCCAAGTTTCTTTGGTATTCCACCCTTAAAAGTATAATTAGCAAGCATGGTGGAAATTTCAGCTTCCGGTATCTTTCTTTTATTTGTAATAATATCTTTCATGTACTTGGCATAAGGATTGGTATTGAGCATATCAATTAATTGCATACACAAAAAGATAGGTCTAATCATTTCAGCAAAGCTCTCAAAATCCTCATCATCCTTTTTCTTGGATGGTTTGGGAGGAAAAGGCATGGGTTTCTGAACCCAAGGCTCTCTTTTTTTACTGTGTTTCCTAGCAACAAAGTATTTCTTATCATAATGTTGATTCTTTGATTGTGGGTTATCAAGATCAACAGCAGGTTCAATTTCTATATCATTATCATTACTAGGTTGAGCATCATTATGAACATTATCATTAACATTATCACTAGTTTCAGGTTCATTACCAGATTCTTTTTCAGCATCAGAGATAGAAATATCATTTGGATTCTCAGGTGTTTCAGTAATAGGTTCACTAGAAGCATGCAAAGTCCTACCATTTTTCTTTTTCTTCATTTTAGAAGGACTAGGTGCATCAATATTATTTCTCTGAGAATCTTGCTCAATTCTCTTCGGATGGCATTCAGGATACAAAGGTTCCTGAGTCATTTTACCACCTCTAGTCATAACTCTAACAACGTTATCATTATTCTTACTATTCAATTCATTGAGAAAATCATTTTGAGCTTTAAGTACTTGTTCTACTTGAGTGGTAACCACAGAAGCATGTTTACTAATAAGTTATAAGTTCACCTTTGACATTAGCCATATAATCACCCAAGTGTTCAAGCATATTTGAATTGTATTTCAATTGTCTGCCAAAATAAGCTTTAAAATCTTCTTGCTTAGCCATAAATTTATCAAACTCATCTAAGCATGGGTTAGCAAACTTGGTAAATGGAATTTCAGCTTTATCATATCTATAGAGAGAATTTACCTTTACTACCTCTGTCGAGTTATCAAGACCATGGACTTCTTCAATAGATAATGGATTAAGGTCATTTGTTTCTTCAACAGGCGGTAAATTAAGACCGTGTATTTCTTCAATAGGAGGTTCTTAACATCTTCAGCTTTAATACCTTTTTCTTTGATAGATTTCTTTGCCTCTTGCATATCTTCAGGATTAAGAAATAGAATACCCCTCTTCTTTGGAGTTGGTTTGGGAATAGGCTCAGGAGCTGGCTTAGGAAGTGCCCAATTATTTTCATTTGCCAACATATTATTCAATAGAATATCAGCTTCATCACAAGTTCTTTCCCTAAAAACAGAACCAGCACAACTATCCAGGTAATCTCTGGAAGCATCAGTTAGTCCATTATAAAATATATCAAGTATTTCATTTTTCTTAAGAGGATGATCAGGCAAAGCATTAAGTAATTGGAGAAGCCTCCCCCAAGCTTGTGGGAGACTCTCTTCTTCAATTTGCACAAAATTATATATATCCCTTAAAGCAGCTTGTTTCTTATGAGCAAGGAAATATTCAGTAGAGAAGTAATAAATCATATCCTGGGGACTACACACACAACCAGGATCAAGAGAATTAAACCATATCTTAGCATCACCCTTTAATGAGAACGGGAATATTTTAAGGATATAAAAGTGACGAGTTCTCTCATCAGTAGTGAACAGGGTGGCTATATCATTTAATTTAGTAAGATGTGCCACAACAGTTTCAGCTTCATAGCCATGAAAAGGATCAGATTCAACCAAAGTAATTATATCAGGATCAACAGAGAATTCATAATCCTTATCAGTAACACAAATAGGTGAAGTAGCAAAAGGAGGGTCAGGTTTCATCCTAGCATTTAGAGATTGCTTATTCCATTTAGCTAATAACCTCTTGAGTTCATACCTATCTTTGCAAACTAAAATAGCTAAAGAAGCTTCTTTATCAAAAAATAACCCTCGGGAATAACAAGTGAGTCTTCATCATCACTTTCATCAGTATTATCAGATTCAATATTTTCATTCTCTCTAACTCTAGCAAGTTGTTCATCAAGAAATTCACCAAGTGGCATAGTAGTATCAAGCATAGAAGTAGTTTCATCATAAGTATCATGTATAGCAGAAGTGGCATCATCAATAACATGTGACATATCAGAACGAATAGCAGAAGCAGGTTTAGGTGTCGCAAGCTTACTCAAAACAGAAGGTGAATCAAGTGCAGAGCTAGATGGCAGTTCCTTACCTCCCCTCATAGTTGAGGGATAAATCTTGGCTCTTGGATCTTTCAAGTTCTTCATAATGATAAGCAGATATATATCCCAAGTGACTTAAAGAATAGAGCTATGCTCCCCCGCAACGGCGCCAAAAAATAGTCTTGATAACCCACAAGTATAGGGGATCACAACAGTTTTCGAGGGTAGAGTATTCAACCCAAATTTATTGATTCGACACAAGGGGAGCCAAAGAATATTCTCAAGTATTAGCAGCTGAGTTGTCAATTCAACCACACCAGGAAACTTAATATCTGTAGCAAAGTAATATGGTAGTAGTGATAACGGTAGCAAAAGGTAACAGTAGCAAAAGTAATGTTTTTGGTAATTTGTAGTGATAGTAGCAATAGCAACGGAAAAGTAAATAAACATAGAACAATATATGGAAAGCTCGTAGGCAATGGATCGGTGATGGAGAATTATGCCGGATGCGGTTCATCATGTAACAATCATAACCTAGGGTGACATAGAACTAGCTCCAGTTCATCAATGTAATGTAGGCATGTATTTCGAATATAGTCATACGTGCTTATGGAAAAGAACTTGCATGACATCTTTTGTCCTACCCTCCCATGGCAGCAGGGTCCTAATGGAAACTAAGGGATATTAAGGCCTCCTTTTAATAGAGTACCGAAACAAAGCATTAACACATAGTGAATACATGAACTCCTCAAACTACGGTCATCACCGGTAAGTATCCCGATTATTGTCACTTTGGGGTTAACGGATCATAACACATAATAGGTGACTATAGACTTGCAAGATAGGATCAAGAACTCTCATATATTGATGAAAACATAATAGATTCAGATCTGAAATCATGGCACTCGGGCCCTAGTGACAAGCATTAAGCATAGCAAAGTCATAGCAACATCAATCTCAGAACATAGTGGATACTAGGGATCAAACCCTAACAAAACTAACTCGATTACATGATAAGTCTCATCCAACCCATCACCGTCTAGCAAGCCTATGATGGAATTACTCACGCACGGCGGTGAGCATCATGAAATTGGTGATAGAGGATGGTTGATGATGACGATGGCGACGGATTCCCCTCTCTGGAGCCTCGAACGGACTCCAGATCAGCCCTCCCGAGAGGTTTTAGGGCTTGGCGGCAGCTCCGTATCGTAAAACGCGGTGAATCCTTCTCTCTGATTTTTTTCTCCCCAAAACCAAATATATAGAGTTGGAGTTGAGGTCGGAGGAGCTCCAGGGGGCCCACGAGGTAGGGGGGCGCGCCCCCACCCTCGTGGACAGGTAGTGGGGCCCCTGGCCTTCATCTTTTGCGAGGATTTTTTATTATTTCTGAAATGTTGTTCCGTGAAGTTTCAGGTCATTTCGAGAACTTTTGTTTCTGCACATAAATAACACCACAGCAATTCTGCTGAAAACAGCGTCAGTCCGGGTTAGTTTCATTCAAATCATGCAAGTTAGAGTCCAAAACAAGGGAAAAAGTGTTTGAAAAAGTAGATACGACGGAGACGTATCAAGTACAAAATATCTTGGAGCACCGTTGGTGTATAGTACGCCTATGGCTTACGCAAGAAGGTGCGGCGGCTACAGTCAACAGTCGGCGCGTCAAGCACACCAGCTCGCTCCCCAAAAACTCTCGCTCTGCTTCAGTCCCTTGATTTAAATTTTTAGTAGCCCCGGCATTTTACTCCCCCCTCTTCATCCTTCGCAATCTCAAAAATATCTACTCGCCCTTGATCCAAATTTTCAGTAGCCCCACCTTGTTACTCTCGCCTAGTAAAATGTTCAGTTACTATAGTATTTCCTCAAACACAACCTTGCCCCCCTCAAAACCATTGGTAGGTCGCCGCCATCGCCGGCACCACCATCCTCAACCTCTTCGTGTGTCCCGGGGAGCTCAAGGAGCCAATGGCCAAAAAGAGGTTTATCGCGGCCTTTTCGCCCGATGCCGGCGAGGTGGCCATTGAGGTGTCCTCGTCATCCTCCGTGGGTCTGATCCGCCGTCGCCAGTCCCCCGATCCGCCCGCCGCTGCGCCTGTATGCCGGTTCGAGGACTTCCCCGTCCTCCCTCGGACCCGGCAGCCGACGAGGTCCTACCTCGGGGTTCGGCAGCTGCGGTGGGGGACGTGTGTTGCCAAGATTACAGATCAAGAGACCCACACCTGCCGGTGGCTCGATAGCTTCCACACGGCCGAGCTCGCAGCCATGGAGTACGACCGCTGGTAGGTCCGCTACCACGGTGCGGCGGCTAGGCTCAATTTCCCCTTCGGCACATGTCCGGTATACCTCGTTCCACCGGAGCCAGGGGTGGTGAGCTCTGCTATGGAGCGGGAGGACCGCGAGGCATGGGAGGTCCTCGAGGCTGAGGCCGCCGACGAGGCCTACATGCAAGAGCTCCGCCGGTAGCACCTGGAGCGCGTGGAGGCGGAGCGGGCGATCTTTGCCAGGGCGGAGGGCGGAGAGGTTATCGCGCTCTCCTCCGATGACGAGGTCGAAGGCGGCGAGGACGACGGCGCGTAGAGCGGTGACGTGATCGCGCTCTCCTCCGATGATGAGGTCGAAGGCAGCGGTGATGGTGGCACGGAGGGCATCGAGGTGGGCCCCGAGGACGAGGAGATCAACGTCGACGAGTGGAGGAGTGCCTTACCCAACGACCCCGACGACGGCACCGGCCCGGACCCGGCTCGCGGCACACCGTACATGCCGAGGATGGATTGGCTCGACCTCTACTTCTACCGAAAGTAGTTTAGCTTAGTTTAAATTTATGGTTTATGTTCGATTATGAAAAACTATCTATGTTTATGTTTGAATGCATGCTACTTTCATTTTTCAATTGAACCTTCTTTGAACTTGATCAAATTGAACTTTACAACCTTAAGTTTAGGGGATCGAATAGAAAAGGCTAAAAATTGCTGGAGTATATATATCCACTAAGGGTATTAGTCCTTTAACTTTTTAAGGATCACCTAGAGATGTCCTTATGACTTGTTTATTTCAGTTCTTCACAATGTGATGCTCTATATGTGCAACTATTTGCCGTGCAGTTCAATTTCATCAATAACAGTTTCAACAATACCACTATAAATTACGATATTTGGTTGATGTTAAGGATATTGCAGTCAATATGCCTTTTCATTTTTCAATTGTTGTTTAGCAACATGCATTGTACTGAATTACTAAATATGCAATCCCAGGCTACATAGCAACAAGGAAGAGTGTTACCTTAATGTTCTGATGATGTCTAGATATACATGTAATAAAATCTTATATAATGGGATGGAGGGAGTGTTGTACTACATCATTTTTCAATTGTTATTTAGCTTCTAATATTAGCTTGGTGCTTTTAGGTACATATATCATTGCCAAAGATCCACACTTTTACCCTTTCTGCGTATGGGGCAATGAGATATTCTTGAACCAGCATCAAGTGAGGAAACTGATAAAGATTGCTATTAAAATAGGTCAAAAGATGTCAATCGAACTATTTGTTCACACTTTATGCAAGACAACAGTTAACTGCAGGATGGTAAGTAAGAACCCTCTAGCGTTCTTTTTACTGCTCGTAATGAGTTGTGTTAGATGAAAATATCTGAATCTTTTTTCTTTTGTAGTGGATCCTAAAGCAGTTTACTCAAGATTACCTCTAAAACTACATGATTGGCGGCCGGCCATCACAAGGGGTTGAACTAGAGTCATGCATGCCTTCTGCATCCAGGAGAGCACAATAGGGCCATTCCGCTTCACCTTGCTCAGCAACAGGAATGTATGTCGCCTCTTTCTTTACCATCTGTAATAGTACACTAGCACATATGTCTGTGCGTTGCAACAGAGAAAATTGATGTTTTGCACAAGCATAATGTCCCACAGTATCGGATTCATTATGAAGAACTTGTTGCAACGCAGCATCGTCCTTCTACAAAATGAACATAAAAAAATACGTCGCAATTTAGTCGTGTTCATTTTTTCTTTCTGGGGCGTAATGTCGCACTGATTTCATTTAAATACAATCCTTTTTAATGGCATTTAAGTATGATCCTTTCATTAATTACCATGAAGTTCTTACCCGTTTTAGTCGGAATCAAATCCTTCCTTTTTTAATTTAGTAGCCCCAACACATTAAGGCCTATAGATCCTTTCTTTTAATTATCCTACCTTTTTACCTCAAATCCTTCATGTAGAATTTATTAAGACCATAATCTTTCTAATAGTTATTCCACCGATTTACCCATAATCCTTTCTTTAATTAGCCACATTCGTTTAAATATTATATTTAAGCCCACAATCCTTCCTTTATTAGCTCATTTACTTAATTAGCTCTCCCTAAACATGAGCCTTGGACCTCACCCTTCCCCATCTACAGGAACGAAGGGCGATTTGTGCGAACCCCGGGCTCTCCACCTCGCCATTGCCGAATCGGCGGCTCCCTCGCCCTCCGCCGGACGCTCCGGTGGCGGGAGGACGGGGGAGGCCCGATTTGCAGCGTGTACATAGTGTAGGAGTGCCTAGGGAGCCAGCCGGTGACGTCGCGGAGGCGGCAGTGCGAATGGATCGGCTTTTTGCAGGTGTTGGTCTCCCCTTCGACGGCGAAGTTCCGGTGGAGCTCCGCGGTGGACCAACTCCTTTCTTCGGGCTCGCTGCTCGGTGGAGAGGCCGTGCACGGTTCCCCCATGCCGAAGATCGAGGGATGGCGATTCCGGCGGTTGAAGATCTGGAGAAGGAAGGCCATGTTGAGCGGTGCGATGACGATGACGGCCATGGGTGTAGGTCCTCAGGGACCGTTGATCGAAGACTTCCCGTTTCGCCCAGGGGCTGCTTTGATCCAAGGCGTCAGCGAGCAGCGGCGAACGGCGCGTCACCGGCTCGTCCACGGCGCCGGCGTAGTCGGGTTGCAGAGGGGCTTGGTTGTAGTTTCCTTTTCTATGTGGACCTTTCAGTAATTTGGCCGTTTTAATATCAACTCCTTTTCTCGCAAAAAAAATAAATAAACATGATGACTGCCACTGTATATTTAGAGTGAGTTGGGATTAGTAAATATGAAAGGTGCATAAGTCTTTGGTTGTTACATCTAAGAGATAGACAGGAGGTCTTGTGTTCAATTCTCACAATATTGATTTATTTTGACCCAATTATTTTTCGCGGTCTCTCTATGAAAGCCCATAAAAGGCCCATCAACATGCAAGTAACTGGCCCAAATCGCTTAACATGTGCAAATCAAACGTAAAGGACTAAACCAAACCAAGAATACCTATTCCATTTAATAGTAGGTATAGAAGTATAGGACCCTGGTTCATCATTCTTTATTTGGTGCTTATGTAATTCTTAAGCATACGTACCTTTGAATCGAATAATGCATTGGTTGTTTGAACCTGATGGATATGAGTAAAGCTATAGCCTACTTTCAAGTTTAAATTAGGTACAATTTTAAATAGCAACAATTAAATTAGGGTGAAATTACGTTGTACAGGTCATTACGGCACACACGGTTGGTAAAACACAAACGTTTGCGATATCCACCATAATCCAAGACGGTTCACAGAGAGGAAACGTGTGCAAGCATGCACACAGATGCCGTTTGCAAAGCGTGTGTGATGTTAGAGACTTTCACATATGGTGCGGCAAAACTAAATGTGTGTGATTGTCTACCTATCGTACACGGTTATAATCCTAAACTGTTTGTGATGTGCCAGGCATCGTAAAACTCCCGTGCCTAGAATCTTCCTAGAAAACTCCCGTGCCTGGAATTTGCCTGGATTTAGGTAAAACCACAAAACTCCGACTGCGATGGCAATGCGAGCACAAATGAGTAGCAAGGATGAAGCGTTTGGGATATTCGAGATATCGAAAATGGTTATATAGGGACAACTGTATGCATCAAGGCTCCCTATCCCCGACGGTTTCTGGGTCGTGTGGGAAGGACCCCCCCTAACGCCCACACTCACTTGGTGACGGTTCCAAATGCCGTTGCGGAAAGGGGTTAAAAACCGTTTGTATAGCACCGACGCGCACCAGTGTATATTCATACGTGCTTATGGAAAAGAACTTGCATGACATCTTTTGTCCTACCCTCCCGTGCAGCGGGTCCTCATGGAAACTAAGGGATATTAAGGCCTCCTTTTAATAGAGAACGGGAACAAAGCATTATCACTTAGTGAATATATGAACTCCTCAAACTACGGTAATCACCAAAAAGAATCCCAATTATTGTCACCTTGGGGTATGCGGATCATAACTCGTAATAGGTGTCTACAACTTGCAAGATCGGATCAAGTACACAAATATATTCATGACAACATATTAGGTTTAGATCTGAAATCATGGCACTTGGGCCCTAGTGACAAGCATTAAGCATAGGAAAGTAATAGCAACATCAATCTCAGAACATAGTGGATACTAGGGATCAAACCCTAACAAAACTAACTCGATTACATGATAAATCTCATCCAACCCATCACCGTCCAGCAAGCCTACGATGGAATTACTAACGCACGGCGGTGAGCGTCATGAAATTGGTGATGGAGGAAGGTTGGTGATGATGATGGCGATGGATCCTCCTCTTAGGAGCCCCGGACGAACTCCAGATCAGCCCTCCCGATGAAGAATAGGAGGCGGCGGCGGCTCCGTATTGTAAAACGCAATGAATCCTTCTCCCTGATTTTTTTCTCCGCGAATGTGAATATATAGAGTTGGAGTTAGGATCGGAGGAGGTCTAGGGGACCCACAAGGCAGGGGGGCGCACCAGAGGGGTAGGGCGCGCCCTCCACCCTTGTGGTCTCTAGGTGGGTCCCCTCTAGTTGATTCTTTCGCCAATATTTTTTATATATTCCAAAAATACTCTCCGTAAATTTTCAGGTCATTCTGAGAACTTTTATTTGTGCATAAAAATAACACCATGGCAATTCTGTTGAAAATATCATCAGTCCGGGTTAGTTCTGTTGAAATCATGCAAATTAGAGTCCAAAACAAGGGCAAAAGAGTTTATAAAGTAGACACGATGGAGACGAATCATATCCCAATTGTGCCCTGCTGCACGTCTCTGCCTTCACTTCTGGTGGGGAAGGGACTCTGCAAGGGGGTTGAGTGTCGGCTGACGGGCCCTTGCTTAGGAGCTGTGAGAGGTCGCTGAGCTGTTCTAGCTTGATGCCATATCGGTCCATAGTTGCACCTCTTCGATGTTTGAAGACGCATATGACCATAGTTCGGTTGAACCAAACACTTGGTATTTGATTTGGTCCCCACAGCGGCCCATGGTACTTTAAGTGCGAAGTTGTGCAGATGTGGCACATAATGCGTGAATTGGGTGGGTATGTTGTGGGGGACGTATTCCTATTTACGTGCAATGCGGGGATGTTCCTCAAACGGATAAAGAGCTCAGGCCCGTTTCCTTGCTTCCTGTGCCTTGACGGCAGGCTGATAATGGGGCCCCTCATTATTGGTTTGGACCTTGGCCGCTATGGTCGCTGTGTGTTCTTCACTCCGAAGTGGGCGTTTCGTATTACCGTTGACTGTAATGATGCCTTTAGGTCCAGGCATCTTCTTAAGTATGCATAATGGGGGACAGTGTTGAAACTAGCGAATGCTGCCCTGCCCAGGAGCGCATGATAACTGTTGTGAAAGGGGACAACGTCGAAGATCAGGTCTTCGTTGTGGAAGTTGTCCAGCAAGCCGAACACCCCTTCCAAAGTCAAGGTGCCTGAACAACGGCCTTCCACGCCCAGGGTCACCCCCTTAAATGTGGTGTTACTAGGCTTGATGCTTGATGGGTCAATGCCCATTTTCCTCACTGTATCTGCGTAAATCAGATTGACGCTACTGCCCCCGTCCACGAGGACTATGGTGAGGTGATATCCATCGATGATGGGGTCGAGGACCAGGGCCGCCGACCCTTTGTGACAGATACTGGTCAGATGGTCTCCGCGGTCGAAGGTGGTCGGACATGCCGACCATGGTTTAAATTTCATGGCTAAGGGCTCTATGGCGTAGACATCCCGAAATGCGTGTTTCCACTGGGGAGGGAATTCATTGTCTTTACGTCAGGAGGGAATTTTTTCTAGCCTCCATTGTTCGGCCTACAAGGTTCATCATCATCCTCGCTGTGGGGCTTTTGCCTGCGTCCTTGGTTGTGATCTTGCCGGCCTTCTTGATTACCCAACAGTTGCGGTTGGTGTGGTTGGCAGGCTTATCAGGCGTGACATGGATTTGGCAAGGTCTATCCAGGATTGTGTCCAACTTGGTGGGTCCATCCTAGTTCTCCTTGGAGGGTTTCTTTCATGGTCCTGTTTTGGAGTTGCGGAATCCGGCATTCACTATCATGTCTTCGGCTTCACCGCCATTGTGATGACACTTGTTTCTGTTGCACCGTGGTTTTCCATTGCCGTCCTGGACATCCGAAGTGTCGGGGTATTTTAGGTTGGTGCTTATACAAGCCAGCCAACTATCTTCCCCCGTGCAAAAGTGGGTCATGAGACAGGTGAGCGCTACCATCATCTTCGACTTATCCTGGCCGAGCTGGTGCACTAGCCATTCATCCTAGATACTATGCCTAAATGCAACTATTGCTTCTGCATCCGGACAATCGACGATTTGGTTTTTTTGTCAAAAACGAATTCCAGAATTACCGGGCTGATTCTTCAGGCTGTTGGACCACATGGCTCAGGTCATCGGCATCCGGAGGCCGGACGTTAGTGCTTTGAAAGTTAGCCCGGAAAGAAACCTTGAGCTCTTCCCAACACCCTATAGAGTTTTCACGAAGGCTCAATGAAAGCACCAATTCTGTCTCAAAACCGACCGATCTCGGGTAGGGGGTCCCGAGTTGTGGATCTTGGATCAATGGGGAATAAGGGACTAGGAACACGATGTTTACCCAGGTCCGGGCCCTCTCTAAGAGGTAAAAACCTACACCCTGCTTGATTATATTGCTTGTGTATATGAGGATTATAGAGTCGATTTACCACGAGATTAGATGAACTAAACCCTAGACTAGTAGGGTGATGGTTGGTATTCTGTCCCTAGAGACTAAACTCTCCAGTTTGTATAGGCACCCGGGGTACTAGGGTTACACATGGTTGGTTACAAGGAAAGGATAAACATGCTGAATCTTCTCATCTTGTCTTGGAGGACACACCAAGGCACAAAAAGCTACCTGTCCGGACATGGGGTCAACTCATAGTTCAGCCTTCCAGTAGTTATAATGCGGCCCATCTGTCCGGCCCATGATAGATAGGTCAGCAGCCCGAGGACCCCTGTATCCGGGACCCCCTCACCTAGGGGCGTGCCCTACCCCCTGGGCGTGCCCCCCGAGCTTGTGGCCCCCTAGAAGGCCTCTGGTGCCCATCTTCTGCTATATGATGCCATTTGCCTAGAGAAAATTAGAAGAATTTCGGGCTGAAGTGTCGCTGTCTCGAGGCAGAACCTGGGCAGGAGAACTCTTGCTCTCCAGCAGAGCGATTCCGCTGGGAAACTTCCCTCCGGGAGGGGGGAGATTAAAGCATCGACATCACCAACGATCCACTCGTCATGGGAGGACCAATCTTCATCAACATCTTTATCAGCACCATCTCATCTCAAACCCTAGTTCATCTCTTGTATTCAGTCTTTGTCCCAAAACCTACGATTGGTACCTCTGGGTTGTTAGTAGTGTTGATTACATCTTGTAGATGATGCTAGTTGGTTTATTTAGTGGAAGATTATATATTCAGATCCTTAATGATATTCAATACCCCTTTGATCTTGAACATAAATATGATTTGTGAGTAGTTACTTTTTTCTTGAGGACATGAGAGACATCTTGTTATAAGTAATCATGTGAAATTGGTATTCGTTTGATATTTTGATGATATGTATGTTGTTGCTTCATTTAGTGGTGTAATTTGAACGTCGACTACATGACACTTCAACATACGTGGGCTCCAGGGAAGGCATTGTGGAGTAATAAGTATATGATGGGTTGCTAGAGTGACAGAATAGTTTATGCGTTATTTCGTAAGGGGATGATTTTGATCCATATGTTTCATGATATTGTTAGATTTATCTTAATTCCTCTTCCGTAGTTGCGGATGCTTGTGAGAGGGGGTAATCGTAAGTGGGAGTCTTGTTCAACTAAGGATAGTACCCAAGCACCTGTCCACCCACATATCAAATTATCAAAGTAGCGAATGCAAATCAACTGATTATGATGAACGTGACTAGATGACAATTCCCATGTATCCTCGAGAGCACTTTGCTTTATATAAGAGAACTTTTCGGCTTGTCCTTTGCAATAAAAAGGATTGGGCCACCTTGCTGCACCTTTGCTATTATTGTTACTTGTTACTCGTTAATTATCTTGCTACAAAACTATCTATTATTGTTACTTACAACACTTGCAGAGATTATCTTGCCGAAAAACACTTGTCATTTCCTTCTGCTCCTCGTTGGGTTCGACACTCTTACTTATCGAAAGGATTACGATTAATCCCCTACACTTTTGGGTCATCAGTGATCTCTAGGGGTGACTAAGGTAGTGGTTATTTTGGTTGTGCCGCGTTGGCCGCCGTTGTCGGATTCTGATAGCGGTTTATATAGGTGTGACATGTGTCTGAGACAATTTTTTCAGACGTTCAAGCGCCTCGCCGGCTGAAAAAGGTAAGTCGTGCCGGTTTTTCCTCGATGGTGGCCACCGTTCATTAGCGTCATGCATTTGGCATGGGCGGTAGTAAAGGGATGGTCGCTCGTGTGGGTCGTCTACATGTTGTTTCACGCGCGTCAGGTGACCCTGAGTGTGCGATGTTTGCAGCTACTTTTTTAAAAAAAGGCATACGCCTGACTTTATAAATAAAGCCACACGGCAGAGTAGCGACACACATCAGTCATGAAACACCACCACAGTATAGAAAAGGGTACCAAGCTAACACCAGCGACACGCACGCCCACTACAAAGGATAAAGTGAGGCGCAGAGGCCAGAAACCTACATCTAAAAGATTCACCAGGCGACACAATTAAGTAGGGTCAACAACAGTTGGAGGCAACAGAAGATTGGCAGAAGCCTGAACTTTCGCAGTGAACATCTCTAGGGCATCCTTATTGGCCGCTTTAGTCAATAATTTCCACAACTTCAAGAAGATAGACAAGTTAACAGGAAATCAGTAGGTCACCCTCAATGGAGAATTTCTTCCTAGTAGTCCAAAGGGTCGAACATAGAGCACTAAAACCGACCCAGAATAACCATTTAGAAACACCAAGGAGCCCCAAAGAAAGGACACAAAGGTCAACAAACGAATTGGGGCCCTGGTAACCATTAACCTCTCCCGCCACAACACCTGGCCAACTTAGCCAACACACAGCGAAAGAAGATGTGGTTTGCATCTTCTAAATGCGGCTACTTAGTACGCCTATGTAGGTCCATGCATGTTGTGTCGCGTCCCATCGTCTGATGTATCCCATGCAAGTGTACGTTTCGGCAGGTGCCTTGGTCGCCGAGCCTCTATGAATTTGATTGGCAAAAACGGCATCAGACTAGAAGCGGTCCACTGTTCGGGTACATCGGGCTTGCCTACCGTCCGTTAACCCAGGGCCGTCTTCAGAAATTTGGGGGCCCGGGACGAGAATAAAAATAGGGCCTTGAATTTTTATAAATCATATACCTAAAGAACTAATGTAAGTAAAGTATACTCTTATTTAATTATGTAACATCAAATATGTGTTATTTGATACAATATTTAGAAAATATACCAAATGCTAATTGTAAAATAGTAAAGATGGTACTGAAGCAATAGACTGACCTAATTTGTACTAAAAGAAGTATAATCTTCGATTATATCTTCATAATTAATCTTCTCCTTTTTGCGATCAGATTCTTTGAGGACATTTATCAAGAGTACCCTTTTTGGATCGAGCATCTGCTTATAGTTTTGTTTTCTTCCTATGCTTTTCAGCACCAGAATCATTCTATGCATGATTCTTTCTGTTTTATAAAACAGACAAAAATAATATGAATCGTTTTGAATTCTGTGTAATATTTCACCTTGCATAAAACATACTTCACCTTGATGTAACATTGTGAAAAATTGTTTAACAAAAACGAGTCTACACTAGCAAAATAAAATAGGGCTTCTTCTAAAAGGATTTACAACGGCAGGGACGATGCGTCGTAGCGGCTGTAATACCTAATACGGCGCCGTGGAGCGTAGCCGGCCGGCGGCCGCGTACACACGTATCCAGTGGCGGAGCCAGAACTTTTGTGGAGCCTGGGCAAGTTTAGTCAAAGTGTATAATCTAAAAATAAAAAAATAGGTATTCAGATACACAACATATAATATAGCACCAAGCTTCTGAACCAGAAATCCACATTTATAATAAATTGAAAACATAAAAATAATAATCACACAAAATTTAATTTTAAAGTGAACTTATATATATATATATATATATATATATATATATATATATATATATCCATTTCATACACCTAATTAAGTTCAGACTTAGTACCAAAAGATATATAACCAGTCTTGAATTGAGGCAAACTTGCCATGTTGCAAACAAAATGAAAGCTATCCATACCAGATGTCATTGTGTAATTTCTTCCAACAGGGTCAAAAGCATCTCTCACATATTCATTGTTGCCAAAAGAAAGACATATAAGTAGACTGCCTAATGAAAAACGAAGGAAGCCGAAGCCGAAGCCGAATGAGAGGAAGGAGAGTAGACTGCCTGTGCGGCTGGGCGCCTGGCGTGATGCCGTCCGCTCGCCGCCGGCCCTGCGTCTAGCCGTGCAGGGTTAGGTCTGTGACCCAGCCCGTGCGCGGCTGCGCTAGCCGCCCGTGAGAAACGGATAGACAAGTAGTCAGGGAGTTCGAGCGATCGATGCACCTCGTGAAACAGAAGTTGTTTCGGTCAGAGAAGCTGGGCTGCAGACTGGTCTTGGGCCGTGAACTGCATGAACCTGTGAAAAACGAAGGCCCAAAATTTCTTTTGCCTGGGTAAAACAAGCTGCCGTACGTGATTAGCCCTTTATTAATTCGCTCGATCGCTGCTGTCGAGCACCAGCGTGCCCGGGCAAGTGCCCAGGGTCGCCGGGCGGTGCCTCCGCCACTGACGTATCCTACTCCTGCCGCCCTCGCCTGCCCACTGCTGTCGCCTAGCCGCCCCTTGTGCTGCTAGAGACCTCTCCTCGATCTAGGGATTGCTAAACCAGGGATAAAACTGGAACATGTGTGTGCGATGCGATCGGGAGTTACGGCAAACCAACAGGCAGGCTGCGAGGCTGTGTGCGTGCATGTATTTGGTTGCTAGAATGGGCTGCCTGGGTGTTGGTTTACTAGGCCCTTTTTTCATATATACACATAATATTTTCTGGACTGGGGCCCCTAAAATTTGGGGGCCCTGTACGGTCGGCCAATTTGGCCTTCCTTGACAACGGGCCTGCGTTAACCGCATATGGTTCTGGCCGGCAGATGTATGCATCTTACCACAGTACCTCGTAACAGTCTTCTCAGAATGTCGAAAGCTTAAAGCATGCATTGATGATCAAAGAAAACCACATTTTGGTCATTTTTCCCATAGCCGGCGTTGGCCACGCCCCCTTCAGTTGTAAATTGTCGTTGCAAGAATAAGCCCTTATGGCCGTAGCCTGATTTCAGGGCATTGGAGCGAGGCCGACCAAACAAGTCCCTCACAACCCCATAGGCATGCTCACCCGTAGGAGAAGGCCGTCTATGCACGTCCACGAGTTGTATTTTGGCTTATTGACACTCCCTCTTGACATGCTTATTGGCCGTACCAAACGGCCTACTGGACAAGCAATTGATGGAGTGATGAAACGTTCTGGCAGCGAAAACACCACAACCGAGGCGTATGGTCCCACCCAAACCCACAAAGAGCAGAAGGAAACCAAACGAGCCGACCAGACAATTCACAGGCTGATGAAAGATGAGAGCAGAGAGCACCGTGAGAGAACGCATGCACAAGCCACGCTTGTTGGCCAAGCCACGGCGTACAAGAGCCGGGCAGACATTCCAAAACAGGTTATTTGGCCACTTACCACGATGGTGAGAGGCGTGGCAGGACCTGACAACTACCTGATAGGGCATAGGCAATAAGTTGAAATGCAACAAGTAGAGTGGGCGTGGGGGCGGCTGGCTTCTACTCCCTCCTTTCCAGTTTAAAAGGCTCATCTAAAAAATCATATTTCTATTGTATTAGGCTCACTTTGAGTAACACTGAGTTAAGATGTTTTGAGTCTCACGTGACATTTAATTCATAAAGCTGAGAAAGAGGGAATTAATGGTCATACATATACATATGTATCTTATTCTACATGCAGCATGTAAGTCCAATTAAAGGAAGGGTAGTGCACTTATTTCATTGGGCAGTTTTGTATAAAACTCATGACATGCACTCATCATCACATTTGTCAATGAGATTTCACATTTGAGCCCTTCAAACTATAAGAACAAGTACAATAGTGGGTGATAGCCAGTTTACATGTCACTTTTGTCTATGTGAAGGAGAGAGATATAAAAAAGTAAGCGGAGTGGGCTCTTATGCAAGAGCCTAACTATATACGCATTCCTAGGAAAATACAATAAATGCGAAGAAAGAGATGAGGGCATCTCTAGCAGGTTGTATGTTAGACTTTTTGATAAAATGTCCATGTCATCAACCAACAAGATATCATACAACTATTCCAACAGATTGTATTTAAGTTATCCAATAGATGGTGAGAAAATAAAGATGATTGCTCTCTATTTTACCTTGGTGCTTGTGCAAATGTTGTTGGTTAATCTACATACTCCTTCCGTTTCTTTTTACTCCGCGTATAAGTTTTGGACAAAGTCAAACTACACAAAGTTTGACAAAATTTATATTAAAAATATGAACATCTACAATACTAAAACTATATAATATGAAAATACATTTTATGGTGCATCTGGAAATATTGATTTCATATTGTGAATGTTGATATTTTTTGATATAAAGTTAGTCAAACTTTACAAAGTTTGACTTTGAGCAAACCTTATATGCAGACTAAAAAGTAACAGAGGGAGTACAACTTTGGTCCTTCTTCACATTTATTACATGCCACGTCATCACTATGTCCTAAGTAGTAAATTTACCAACACCTATCTTACCATTGTTGGAGATGCCCTAAAGAGAAGATGAAAAAATACTAATGTAATAACCAACCTTATAGCACTACCGATTGCCCCTCTAAGCCGATGGCCGCCGGCCATCGGCATAGGCCCCCTGCCGTCGGCATATGCCTGTCGGTGTAGATCACGTCAGCGTAGATGTGTCAGACCGCCGGCATCGGCATATATGCCGACGACGCCCATACGGCCGTCGGCACATCTACACCGCCGGCAATGATTCTCACCTAACGACAACCGACGGCGCCGTCAAACACGCTGGCGAACCAACGGTTACCACATGGCAGAGATATGTTGTCGGCATAGATTTTCATCTATGCCAACGGCTTGGCCGTCGGCATATGAATCTATGTCGACGGCTTGAGCGTCGGCATAGATCTGTTCTATTTTTTTAATTTGCTCTGTTTTCTCTGTTTCAATTCAATTTGACAGCATTTAAAACCAGAAAAAATGACAATATCCACATACAGAGAAAAAAAAGAGAGATTTATAGATCATCATCATAGAGATACTCAAGATCATCATCATCATCATCATCATCATCATCATCATCTTCATCATAGAGATACTCAAGTTCATCATCTAAAGATACTAAAGTTCATCATCTAAAGATTCTCAACATCATCATCGTCAAAACACGTCAGCCAAGACCGCCACCGCCAAGACCAGCACCACTCTGCCAGATCGGAGTGACTAGGGTGGACGAAGCAGGAGTCGAGCCACCGGTCTCCTACATGTTTGAGAAGAGATTCTAACGGTAAATATGATATGATAGTGTTGAATGAATGAGAACGAGTTTGTCAGTAGTTAGGAAAATGTACTAACCGGAGTATCACTGCCTATGGCATCCCATTCATCGAACGTGGGCACGTGTGGGGGGTCTCCCGTAGGTGGTGGTGGGGGTCCCATTTGCGGTGGATCTGTGCGGCTATAGTACTGGCTCTCACTGGCCTTGCTATCACTCCGCTCGCGGGCCAGCTTCCATGACTCAATGTCTGAGAGCGGCCTCTTCAACTTGTCCTCCTGCAACGTAAAACAGAAGTTAGCCATATATAAGAACTTGACGGTAAAAAGAAGAACAAAAATGCATCATGCATATAGATATAGCTTCATGGCCTTAAAGCCCCGGTGGTTCCTGTTTCCTTGGCCGTGTGTCCCGTCTTTTCCACGGTTAGCCCGGGCCTTGCTGCTCTTGGCAACAAACTCTGCATCCTCGCCGAGGCACCTATCCACCAAACTCGCCCATCCATCATCCTTTCCAAAGCACCAAGGAGGAATAAACTAAATAATGGAAGCATGACCACGAAACAATGGTATTGACTGCTTATACATTGGAATGAAAAGTCTCTAATACTTACCTTCATGTACTGCTCCCTGTTCAAGGCAAGTCCTTGCTTCTGCGCTTCACTTTTGCTCATCTTTTGATGAAGGTGGGTGTGGTAGTAGTGCGAGACAGCAACCCAGCGCACCTTGTACTGCAACTTACGAGCTTTTTTCTTCGTCACAGCCAGGAAGACCACGTCGGCTCTGGCCTTGTGCTCGTCAAGAACTCTATAGAATTGCTGCAATCATGCATAAAACCAGAAGCAAATAAAGCATGCATTGAGTGATTCGATGATAAACTATGAACAAAACTGAAGGCACGTGATTCTGAAGAGAACTTACACAAAATTTGGT
This sequence comes from Triticum urartu, assembly GCF_003073215.2. Lineage (NCBI taxonomy): Eukaryota > Viridiplantae > Streptophyta > Magnoliopsida > Poales > Poaceae > Triticum > Triticum urartu. Next base: position 106,871,017 of record NC_053024.1, on the reverse strand, counting down.
TATCACAGCCTTAGCGGCCGGACCATACTCCGCGAGGCTGGAAGCTTCGTAGTGGGCCCAGCTCATGGCCAAAACCCGCAGCTCCGGGTCCCTGTCTAGCCTCGGGCAGAATAGGCCCAGACAAAACTCGTTCAACAGGACAATGATAAGGTCGTTCAGTTTACGACCCTGTCCATGAAGGATCCAGTTCCTGCAAAAGAATCAAAGAATTAGCATGTGTACACTAAGAAAATGTTGGCATGTGTTCAAAATATGATTGAGAGGCACTTACTCTGTCCCCTTGGGTTCAATGAGCCACTTGTTGGCCTCCATAGGTGGTGTAGGTAGTTTTGCAATACCACGCAGCCACCCCTTCGGAGCACCTGACGGCTGACGGCGTTCTGGGAACGGGGGTCCCCAGACTTGCCCATCTTCGCCAACAAGCATTCAAGACCCTCGCGAGGGGCCAAGCCTCACGAGGTGGATGACACAAGACCTCCTCAGGAGCAGACTCGCCAGTCTGGCTCGCGAGGGGCAGAGAGATCAATGCCAGGCAAACCTCGCGAGGTTCCAATGACGTGAGCCATGACAATCGAGACAAGACGGGTGCCAGGCGGGCGCCCGCACTCACAGTGTCCTTGGTTCCTCTTTGGTGTTAAGGAGGCAAGCGCAGACGAAGAGTGCCGAGGCGTCAAGCAAAGGTTTCCATATCAGTGCAACGAGACCAAGACCAGCAGGACGGCAAGACGGAAATCATCGTGGAGCCCAAGGCGGCGTCACCACCAGAGCCTTTGGCAGACGAAGACTGCTTTTGTCAGGATAACTTGTACTAGCTGTCCCCTTTCAAATTGGCCATTGTTGGCTCCCTTCCTGCTCAATATTTGGGGGGGGAGGACCAGAGCCCCTATAAATAGGATTAGCCAACACAGTAGGCGGAGGGACCGGCTCGACCTCATCTTAGATATGAGCCATTCCATCCTTAGCCACACACCAACCAAGCACAAGAACACCTCTCCTCACGAGGCTGTTCTTCCTCTTGTACTGTTCATCATCAGCCCGAGAGGCAATCCACCACACCACACTGGAGTAGGGTATTACACCACAACGGTGGCCCGAACCAGTATAATTCTTGTGTCCCTCGTGTTGTGAGTTCGTTGAGCTAGCCTTTGAGATCGCGAAGTGCTTGAGGGCGTGATCGGTGAGGGAGAGATCTTCGCGCACACCCCAGTGTTCGAACCTCAAGGGTTTGCCGAAACCCGAAATCCGACATTTGGTGCACCAGGTAGGGGGACGCCGGATCTCTTCTTCCGCCAGTTGATCCGCTCGTTGTTCCCCCGACACTCCGCGACTCCGATGTCCGGTGACTCAAGGACCAAAGTTGATCGCTGGGCAGCCTGGCCAGCCCGGGCGGCGCCGCCTGCTCAAGAAGACCTCAACCCAGCGCCCTAGGCAGCATGCGCACCACCAAACACTGCGGGGCGTGGGTGACGCGGTCACTCGTCGTCCGCCCTTACTCCGCAACAAGTCCGGGCAGCCGCAAGAGCCTCAAGCCACGCCGCGGCCACGGCGCCACACACCCGACGGGAGCAAGCAAACATGAGGGCCGCGCTCACAGTGGCTCGGGAGCTACTGCGATGCCAGTTAATGGAGAGCGGCTAGGATGCATTGCTGGAGCGCGTGCCGAGCTCTTGGACGCCGCGGCCTCGGGAGCACCACCTTTCTGCTCTCTGCTAACACCTCAAGCCGCGGCCGGGCCGCATGGCGGGCCTCGCCAAACCCTTGTGCCCACGGGCGTGACACCAGGCTTCAGCGACACCAGCACGACCAACGGAGCTGGAGGCCGGCTCACACCCGCGCCACCTCCAGTGGGCTTGGGCACGAGCGCTGCAACCTACGGCCCCGGCGGGATGCAACCCTACCATCGTCAAGGCAGCATGCTGGGCGGGGCAACATGGAGCGTGGGGCACTATGGCGAGGTCTTTGAGGTGACGGCCTCGGAGGCCTACGTGCCCCGCATGGTGGACTAGGAGTACATGCTGGAGGATGACCCTAGCTCGTTCCTCGAGCTGGGCTGGGAGGAGGCGCTAGAAGTTGGCACCTTTCAGGAGCCCTCCGGAAGCCTCACCAACCGCGCCGCCGACAACAGCTACAGGGTACCACTAATTTCTCAAGAGCAGGCTTACGGTAACCATGGGACGTAGGAGGATCAGGTCGCAGTGGTGGATGACGGCTCCAGCTCGTCGGCCTCCCTGCCGCTAGTGGGCACACTGGGGGATGTAGTAGAGGGGCCGGGAGAAAGGCCCCTCCTCGTGCCGCACGGAGCAAGGCGTCCCCTGGAGGTAGGCCCTCTGCCAGGGAGGTGCTCCAGAGCCTCTCCCCGGCAGAGGACCCGTGGTCGCCGAGGGCGCCGCTGGCGTCCCCTTTGCCCCTTGGTGTCATCCTGGTTACCGGTCGCCCCCAACGGTGGTCGAGGGAGGCGCAAGGCGGGGCCCTCGTCTGGCGATATGAAGTAAGGCTCACGCGTGTGAAGGTCTCCGCTCGTGACACTCTCACGTAATAATGAGTGGGGCTGTACATGCCCCGGAGCCTCAGGAGTGCTGCCCTCGGGCCTCGGTGGCTCCCTCCCACGTCCTAGTGGCAGCACTTAGCTCCGTGCGGTGAGGAGACTCGAAGACAAGAAGACTAGACTAGGTGCTGGACGTGGCCATTTGCTTTGGATCTCTTTTCTGTAACCCTGCCTTCTGGATTTGGATTTAAGTTGAAGTCGAATTTTCATTGATGCGCACGGGGGTGCCTTTTCTCGTTCGAGTGATTTCTTGCTATCTGGTTCTTGCCTTAATTCGGAGTTCACGCCTGTTGCTTCCCCCTTGTGGGCCCCTCACGAGCGGGGCTAGGCATGGCGCACGCACGCCACACGCATGTCGTGCCACGGCTAGCGCTTGCTTATCACGCGGCCCCATAGGAGTTACGATGAGTTCCTTAGGAGCTTCCCAGATACTCACAACCTCACGAGCCGGTTTGGGACTCGTCCAGGCTAAGGTAAACCGCAACTGCAAGTTTGCCCCAGGATACATGAGTTCACGAAGACACATATTCAACTCGACCTAGCAAGATAGAGGCAGTAGTATATTTGCATGAGGGGCTTCCCCTCCCAAAATGCTCTTACAACCTCAAGGGTTGCGCCCGAGCTTCTGTGTGCAGGACAAACAGCTAGGAAACACGGGATCAGTCAGACATGTCGCTCGCCGCGTCCCCCGGATCGCCCTCAGACGCATCGCTGGCATCGCTGCCACCATCGCAGGCATCACCTTGACCTCCACCAGCGCTGCCATCACCGTCGTCGACCACATCGCCTGCGTCTGCCGCGACCACCACCCCATCGTAATCGGAAGTGAAGGCCCTGACCAGCGCGTCCACATTGTCTTCCACCCATCATGACAGGTCACCCCGGATGGCCTCGGGTAGGGGAGCGATGGCGGCGTCAAAATCAAAGTTGGGGTCGGTGTTTTGGAGATGGCTGAAGACGCGGGAGAACGCACGCCCAAGCAGGCCGCGGCTCCTCTCTTCAACAAGTTGGCGAGCTGTCTCAGAACGATTCGCCAAGCGCGTTACCACGTCGGTGAAGAAGCGGGGGTGGCTGGCGTAGTCATTCGCGTGCGGATGAGGAGCATTCTCATCGCAGATGTGGCCCAGGGCGATACTTGCCCTGTTCCTGAGGTCCTAGAGCATGGGGGCTTGCACGTGCTCCAGCTTCCGCCGCTGAAGCACTTCCTCCCTGTTCTGCCGCGCGACAGACTCGGCATCAGCAACCCACTGCTGAAGAAGGAGCAGCTCGGTGTGGGCAGAGGCCAGTTCGGCCTGCGACGAGACCAGGGCGGCTGCGGTGGCCTCCTCGCGCCGCTCCACCTCGATCAACCTGGACTTGAGGGTAGCAGTCCTACCAGAAAGCTTCCATGAGCTTCAGCTTCAGGTCGTACCTGCCCCTGAGATCCGCGCGATCCTCGACCACCCGGCTATCGACCTCCTCCTAGGCCGTGTCCTCACGCGCGCCAACGGCATCCTCTGCTTGGGCAACTTGACGCTCCCTCGTCTCTAGACGTTTGAGCTCAAGGCTATGCTCCACGGCTTCCAGCACCAACGCCTCCTTGCGCTTCCGGATCTCTTCCTCTTCGGCAGGCGTCCCCCTCAACGACGCAAGGGTGGCTCTGCGCGCCTCCACTTGCAGATCCTAGGAGGTGCTCTTGGCTTGGAGCTCCCACACGCGCTTCTCCATAGCCTCGCGACGGCAGTCAGCTTCTTGAGCCTCTTCCAGTGCTCGGGACCAGGCCTCACGGGAGGCTGCGAGGGAAACCTCGGCCTTCGCATTATCAAGCTCGCGCTGGTGGCGCCCGAGGTTGATAGCCACCTTCAGCTTACGCCACTCCTCCACCAACCGAAGACCCTCGGCCATGAGGCGCGCGCCCACATCCACGAGCTATTCACCCAGCCGGTTCATCGCGCCCATCGCCTCCTGAAAGAGCTCGTGGCGGACGATGCTCCTTTCTTGCGCCAACTCGAGCATGTTGTTGACTCCGTCCTCCGCCGTGGGGACCGTAGATGGGGCCCGAAGTGGCTCGTTCCCTTTCGGCAGGGGGCTAGGGGCTGGCGCACACCCAGTTGCAGGCCAGGCCTCGGGAGGAGCCCGAACGAATGGAGGCCTGCTGCTTGAAGAGGAGCCCAAGACCGAAGCCACGCAGCCACCGTCCATGACCCAGGGAGGAACCCTTGGCACGCTTGTTGTGTTCCAAGCAAGGCCCCGAAGGAAGGACGGCGAAGGCGCGAGCTCAAGACGCCTTGTCGACGGGCTGGCTTCCCCGGTTGACTCCACACCCTGAGTAGCACGTGGGCTTGCAGCGCTCGAGTCTGGCGGGAGAAACGAGGCAAGAAGAGGCTGCTTCTCTGGATATTTCGCGGCCCTGGCGGAAGGGATCCTGAAGAGGCGTCGTCAGGAAGGGAAGCAGCACACGGAGAATCACCAAGATAAGGTACTTACTCATCAACGGCGATGTACTACCTCCATTTTAACGGCCCGAAGGTGCTGCTACCGCAGCGTGGGGACCCCTTCCTCTTGCAGAGCTCTTTGAAGTCCACGCAAAGCCGACCCAAGTGCTGGACATGGCGGCCAACACGAGGCAAAACTAGAGAAGTGCTTGAAGGGGCAGCCTCAGGAGCGCCAAGCCGAGGGGAGCTATCGGGCTCTGCCTCGCAGCGGCCTGCCGAGGCCTCAGGAGCCCCGACCTAGGGAGACGCGGACTGCATCGCCCCCTCAACTGCCGCCATAGGGCAAGAGTCACGAGTTCCCGAGGACGACGCCTCGGGAGCCCTGGGCGGCATTAGCACCCCGGCACCTGCGCCATCAGCCTCCAGCGGTGCTCGCCCCCCTTCATCCACACTTGGCGCGAGCCCGACACCAGCAGCAAGGAGGGGAATGACTTCGACAGGGTTCTCACGGGGCCCCACCAGACCGACTCGACGCAGCCCCCACTCATCGAAGGAGGGCATCTGCTCCGCGAATGTCGCCTTGTTCAAGCAGCGGTACAAAAGGCAACTCTTCCTCGGCATGTCGTCTGGCAACGGGACACCTGTCAGGACCTCGAGCACTGTTCGCCATGCCTCAAGGGGGAACCCGGACTCCTGAAGTCTCATGTGGTCCTTGCTGTTGAGAAAGGCCCACATCGGTCGAGAGTGGCGCTGAAGCGGAGCGATTCGGCGCCGGACGAACTTCTTCACCACCATAGGCGCAGTCACGTGAAGGTCCTTGAGCCTATTTAGCCTAAGCCAGACAGGGGTTAGGCGTGAATCGGTGAGCCTTTGGTGGCACTAACCGAAGCTAGGAATGGCAGGCATTGATGGAGAAGAGAGCAGGGGGCTGAGCACTCCGACATCAACAAATACCCACCGTGTCCGAAACTCGCTTGTGGATGGTGGGAGATCGAAGTCAATCCCCAAGCCGGTCGTCGCTGCCACGTCCTGAAAGCTCAGGCATCCTGAGCTCTGTCGGCGATCAATCAGGTGCAGCGAGAAGAAGTGGCTGAGAAGGGCAACGGAAGGAGCAATGCCTACCATGGCCTCGCAACCAAAGGCGAAGACGGCAAGAAGGGTCACGGATTGGGGATCAAGGTACAGCATATGGATCTGATAATGGGCAAGCACTGCATTGAAGAAGGCGGAGAAAGGAGGAACCAGGCGAGCCCAAAGAGCGTTGATGAAGAATGGAACCTCGATGGCTGTCCGGTCGATACGGGCACGAGACGCAGGCCACTGTCCTTCCCCACTCATTGAAGCTGAAGGCGAGCATGGGAAGCACCTTGTCCATGGCTTCTTGGTTGAGCACCAATGACCTGCCAACGGCAGGCTCAGTGGCCGGGCGTAGCCCGACGGAGTACAGGGGAGTCTTCCCTTTCTCAGACTGGTTCGATTCCATGGGAATGGGAGCATTGAGCTCAGATCGGATCGGGGGAGAGGCTGAGCTTCGAGGAAGCGGAAGAATTGGGGAGTGCGGGGCAACAACGGGAGGGAAACCGTGTAGAACGCGGTGGCCGCCTAGCCAGGCGGGTGTCAAGACAGCGTCGGGAAGCGAAGATGCCCACGTCCAATCAGGCGGCACGCGTCGACAAAGGCCATAGGCTATTGGGGACCGCGGTGCTCCGCATTTGCCCCTTGGCTTCGCCTCGAAGCCAAGCCCGAGCACGCCTTGGTCCCGGGGGCTACTGTCGGCGTTCTGGGAACGGGGGTCCCCAGACTTGCCTGCCTGCGGCCCATGGCGTGGCTCCGCAAGCGGGCCCATATGGCCCATCTTCGCCAACAAGCATTCAAGACCCTCGTGAGGGGCCAAGCCTCGCGAGGCAGACGACACAACACGTCCTCAGGAGCGGCCTCACCAGGATAGCTCGCGAGGGGCGGAGAGATCAAGGCCAGGCAAACCTCACGAGGTTCCAATTACGTGAGCCATGACGATCGAGACCAGACGAGTGCCAGGCGGGCGCCAGCACTCATAGTGTCCTTGTTTCCTCTTTGGTGTTAAGGAGGCAAGCGCAGACGAAGAGTACCGAGGCGTCAAGCAAAGGTTTCCATATCAGTGCAACAACACCAAGACCAGCAGGACGGCAAGACGGAGGTCACCGTGGAGCCCAAGGCGGCGTCACCACCAGAGCCTTTGGCAGGCGAAGACTGCTTTTTTCAGGATAACTTGTACTAGCTGTCCCCTTTCAACTTGGCCGTTGTTGGCTCCCTTCCCGCTCAATCTTTGAGTGGAGGACCAGGCCCTCTATACATAGGATTAGCCACCACAGTAGGGAGAGGGACCAGATCGACCTCATCTTAGATCTGAGCCATTCCATCCTTAGCCACACACACCAACCAAGCACAAGAACACCTCTCCTCACGAGCCTGTTCTTCCTCTTGTATTATTCATCATCAGCCCGAGAGGCAATCCACCACACCACACTGGAGTAGGGTATTACACCACAACGGTGGCCCAAACTAGTATAAATCTTGTGTCTCTTGTGTTGCGAGTTCATCAAGCTAGCCTTTGATATCGCAAAGTGCTTGAGGGTGTGATCGGTTAGGGAGAGATCTTCGCGCGCACCCCACAACTCAAGGGTTTGCCGAAACCCGAAATCCGATAACGGCAAGTTACCCCACAACTTGGGGTCAACCTCCCCTCCACCCTCCTCCTCACCCTCCCCTCCACTACCTTCCTCCTCACCCTCCTCCTCCTCACCCTCCTGCTCGCACTCCTCCTCCTCGCACTCCTCCTCCTTGCCCTCCTCCTCCTGAGGAACATACTCCTCCTCCTCAGACTCAGAAGGTGCCTCAGTATAGGAGGGCATTGAAGAAGACCCCCCTATCTCAGACACGACCCGGAGTTTTTTGACCCCTGTCTCTCCCCCTACCACCTCCTCCTCTAGGGGATCTCCCCCCACAACTTCCTCCTCTAGGGGCTCTCCCCCCACCACTTGCCCATGATTAGCAAACCTGCATTGAGAAGAGAATAAATAATTAGTAAGTGATACGTCCATTTTGCATCATGCTTTTATATCGATATTTATAGCATTATGGGCTGTTATTACACATTATGTCACAATACTTATGCCTATTCTCTCTTATTTTGCAAGGTTTATATAAAGAGGGAGAATGCCGGCAGCTGGGAATCTGGGCTGGAAAGGAGCAAATATTGGAGACCTATTCTGCACAGCTCCAAAAGTCCTGACACTTCACGGAAGTCAATTTCAGAATATATAAAAAATACTGAGTGCAAAAAGTTCACCAGGGGGCCACACCCTGCCCAAGAGGGTGGGGGGGCGCCCTACCCCCTGGGTGCGCCCCCTACCTCGTGGGCCCCCTGGTGGCCTTCCGATGGCCATCTTCTGCTATATGGAGTCTTTCGATGAGGAAAAAAAATCATAAGCCATCTTTTCAGACGAGACTCCGCCGCCACGAGACGGAACCTTGGCGGGACCAATCTAGGGCTCTGGCGGAGCTGTTCTGCCAGGGAAACTTCCCTCCGGGAGGGGGAAATCATCGCCATCGTCATCACCAACGCTCCTCTCACCGGGAGAAGGAAATATCCATCAACATCTTCACCAGCACCATCTCCTCTCAAAACCCTAGTTCATCTCTTGTATCCAATTCTTGTCTCCAAATGAGGGATTGGTACTTGTGGGTTGCTAGTAGTGTTAATTACTCCTTGTACTTGATGCTAGTTGGTTTACTTGGTGGAAGATCATATGTTCAGATCCTATATGCACATTAATACCCCTCTGATTATGAACATGAATATGCTTTGTGAGTAGTTACGTTTGTTCCTGAGGACATGGGAGAAGTCTTGCTATTAGTAGTCATGTGAATTTGGTATTCTTTCGATATTTTGATGAGATGTATGTCAGCTCTCCTCTAGTGGTGTTATGTGAACGTTGACTACATAACACTTCGCCATTATTTGGGCCTAGAGGAAGGCATTGGAAAGTAATAAGTAGATGATGGGTTGCTAGAGTGACAGAAGCTTAAACCCTAGTTTATGTGTTGCTTCGTAAGGGGCGGATTTGGATCCATATGTTTCATGCTATGGTTAGGTTTACCTTAATACATTTGTTGTAGTTGTGGATGCTTGCAATAGAGGTTAATCATAAGTGGGATGCTTGTCCAAGTAAGGACAACACCCAAGCACCAGTCCACCCACATACCAAATTATCAAAGTACCGAACGCGAATCATATGAACGTGTTGAAACCTAGCTTGACGATATTCCCATGTGTCCTCGGGAGCGCTTTACATCATATAAGAGTTTGTCCAGGCTTGTCCTTTGCTACAAAAAGGATTGGGCCACCTTGCTGGACTTTATTTACTTTTGTTACTTGTTACTCGTTACAAATTATCCTATCACAAAACTAGCTGTTACCTATTATTTCAGTGCTTGCAGAGAATACCTTGCTAAAAACCGCTTATCATTTCCTTCTGCTCCTCGTTGGGTTTGACAGTCTTACTTATCGAAAGGACTACAATAGATCCCCTATACTTGTGGGTCATCAAGACTCTTTTCTGGTGCCGTTGCCGGGGAGTGAAGCGCCTTTGGTAGGTGGAATATGGTAAGGAAAAATTTATATAGTGTGCTGAAATTTACTGTCACTTGTTACTATGGAAAGTAATCCTCTGAGGGGCTTGTTCGGGGTATCTTCACCCTGACCAGTAGAGCAAAGAGTTGCTCCTCAACCTACTGAACCTACTGAAAATGAAAATGTCTGCTTCGAAATTCCTTCGGGTATGTTAGAAAAACTGCTAGCTAATCCTTTTGCAGGAGATGGAACAAAGCATCCTAATGAGCACCTAATATATGTGGACGGAGTTTGTGGATTATTTAAGCTTGAAGGTGTGCCCGAAGATGTTATTAAGAACAAGTTCTTCCCTTTATCTTTGAAGGGAGATGCATCGACATGGTATAGGCTATGTGATGATACGGGGTCACGGAACTACAAACTATTGAAATTGGAATTTCATCAGAAGTTTTATCCTATGCATCTTGTTCATCGTGATCGCAATTATATATATAATTTCTGGCCTCGCAAAGGAGAAAGCATCGCTCAAGCTTGGGGGAGGATTAAATCAATGTTATATTCATGCCCCAATCATGAGCTCTCAAGAGAAATGATTATTCAAAATTTATATGCTCGGCTTTTTGATAACAATCATACCATGCTCGATACTTCTTGTGCTGGCTCTTTTATGACGTAGACTATTGAATTAAAATGGGATTTATTGGAAAGAATTAAACGCAACTCTGAAGATTGGGACCTCGACAAAGGTAAGGAGTCAGGTATGACACCTAAGTTTGATTGTGTTAAATCTTTCATGGATACCGATGTTTTCCGTAAATTTAGCACTAAATATGGACATGACTCTGAGATAGTAGCTTCTTTCTGTGAATCTTTTGCCACTCATGTTGATCTCCCTAGGGAGAAGTGGTTTAAATACCATCCTCCCATAGAAGTAAAAGTAGATGCACCTATTAAAGTTGAAGAAAAGACTATCACTTATAATGATCCTATCGTTCCTACTGCTTATGTTGAGAAACCACCTTTTCCTATTAGGATAAAAGATCATGCTAAAGCTTCAACCGTGGTTCATAAAAGCAATATTAAAACTTATACACCTCCTGAGCAAGTTAAAGTTGAACCTAATATTGCTATTGTTAAAGATCTCTTGTCTGATAATATTGATGGGCATGTTATTCATTTCCTTGATGAGACTACTAGAATTGCTAAAACTTATGCTAAAGATAAAAACAGACTTGTGGTAGGCATGCCTGTTATTTCTGTTAAAATAGGAGATCATTGTTATCATGGCTTACGTGATATGGGTGCTAGTGCTAGTGAAATACCTTATGACTTATACAAAGAAATTATGCATGATATTGCACCTGCTGAGATGGAAGATATTGATGTCGCAATTAAACTTGCCAATAGAGATACTATTTCACCAATGGGAATTATTAGAGATGTTGAAGTCTTGTGTGGGAAAACTAAATATCCTGCTGATTTTCTTGTCCTTGGTTCCCCACAAGATAGCTTTTGTCCCATTATATTTGGTAGACCCTTCTTGAACACTGTTAATGCTAAGATAGATTGCAAAAAGGATATTGTTACTATTGGTTTGGGTGATATGTCTCATGAATTTAATTTCTCTAAATTTCATAGACAACACCTTGAAGAGGAATTACCTAGTAAAGATGAAATTATTGGTCTTGCTTCTATTGTCGTACCTCCTAGTGATCCTTTAGAACAATATTTGCTAGACCATGAAAATGATATGTTTATGAATGAAAGAAAGAAGGGAAATAGATGAAGTATTCTTTAAACAGGAACCCATCCTGAAACACAATTTTCCTGTTGAAATCCTAGGGCATCCTCCTCCACCCAAGGGTGATCCCGTGTTTGAGCTTAAACCATTACCTGATACTCTTAAATATGCTTATCTTGATGAGAAAAGATATATCCTATTATTATTAGTGCTAACCTTTCAGGGCATGAAGAAGAGAGATTATTGAAAACTCTGAAGAAGCACCGTGCTGCTATTGGATATACTCTTGATGATCTTAAGGGCATTAGTCCCACTCTATGTCAACACAAAATAAATTTACAGGAAGATGCCAAACCAGTTCGTGATCATCAACGATGGCTGAATCCTAAGATGAAGGAAGTGGTAAGAAAGGAAATACTAAAGCTTCTTGAGGCAGGTATAATTTATCCCATTGCTGATAGTCAGTGGGTAAGTCCTGTCCATTGTGTCCCTAAGAAGGGAGGTATTACTGTCATTCCTAATGATAAAGATGAGTTGATCCCGCAAAGAATTATTACAGGTTATAGGATGGTAATTGATTTCCGCAAATTAAATAAAGCTACTAAAAAAGATCATTACCCCTTACCTTTTATCGATCAAATGCTAGAAAGATTATCCAAACATACACATTTTTTACTTGCTAGATGGTTATTCTGGTTTCTCTCAAATACCTGTGTCGGCCAATGATCAATCAAAGACTACTTTTACTTGCCCTTTTGGTACTTTTGCTTATAGACGTATGCCTTTTGGTTTATGTAATGAACCTGCTACCTTTCAAAGATGCATGATGGCTATATTCTCTGACTTTTGTGAAAAGATTTGTGAGGTTTTCATAGACAATTTTTCCGTCTATGGATCCTCTTTTGATGATTGCTTAAGCAACCTTGACCGAGTTTTGCAGAGATGTGAAGAAACTAATCTTGTCTTGAAATGGGAAAAGTGCCACTTTATGGTTAATGAAGGTATTGTCTTGGGGCATAAAGTTTCTAAAAGAGCTATTAAGGTTGATAAAGACAAAGTTGATGCTATTGAAAAGATGACATGTCCCAAGGATATCAAAGGTATAAGAAGTTTCCTTGGTCATGCCGGTTTTATAGGAGGTTCATTAAGGACTTCTCAAAAATTTCTCGGCCTTTGACTAATTTATTACAAAAAGATATAACATTTGTTTTTTATGATGATTGTGTAGAAGCATTTGAAACACTTAAGAAAGCATTGATCTCTGCACCTATTATTCAACCACCTGATTGGAATTTACCCTTTGAAATTATGTGTGATGCTAGTGATTATGCTGTAGGTGCTGTTATAGGGCAAAGAGCTGATAAGAAATTAAATGTTATTCAATATACTAGTAAAACTCTAGACAATGCTCAAAGAAATTATGCTACTACTGAAAAAGAATTCTTAGCAGTTGTATTTGCTTGTGATAAGTTCAGACCTTATATTGTTGATTCTAAAGTAACTATTCACATGGATCATGCTGCTATTAAATATCTTATGGAAAAGAAAGATGCTAAACCTAGACTTATTAGATGGGTTCTCCTGCTACAAGAATTTCATTTTCATATTATTGATAGAAAGGGAGCCGAGAACCCCGTTGCAGACAACTTGTCTAGGTTAGAATGTTCTTGGTGACCCACTACCTATTGATGATAGCTTTCCTGATGAACAATTAAATGTCATAAATGCTTCTCATACTGCTCCATGGTATGCTGATTATGCTAATTACATTGTTGCTAAATTTATACCACCTAGTTTCACATACTAGCAAAAGAAAAAGTTCTTCTATGATTTGAGACATTACTTTTGGGATGACCCACATCTTTATAAAGAAGGAGTAGATGGTTTTATTATACGTTGTGTACCTGAGCATGAACAGGAACAGATCCTACGCAAGTGTCACTCTGAGGCTTATGGAGGACAGCATGCCAGAGATAGAACTGCAGATAAGGTATTGCAATCCGGTTTTTATTGGCCTACTCTCTTCAAGGATGCCCGTAAGTTTGTCTTGTCTTGTGATGAATGTCAAAGAATTGGTAATATCAGTAGACGTCAAGAAATGCCTATGAATTATTCACTTGTTATTGAACCATTTGATGTTTTGGGCTTTGACTATATGGGACCTTTTCCTGCCTCTAATGGATATACGCATATTTTAGTTGCTGTTGATTATGTTACTAAGTGCGTAGAAGCTATTCCAACTAGTAGTGCTGATCATAACACCTCTATTAAGATGCTTAAAGAAGTTATTTTTCCAAGGTTTGGAGTCCCTAGATATTTAATGACTGATGGTGGTTCACATTTTATTCATGGTGCTTTCCGTAAAATGCTTGCTAAATATGATGTTAATCATAGAATTGCATCTCCTTATCACCCGCAGTCTAGTGGTCAAGTAGAATTGAGTAATAGAGAACTCAAATTAATTTTGCAAAAGACTGTTAATAGATCTAGAAAGAATTGGTCCAAGAAACTTGATGATGCATTATGGGCCTATAGAACTGCATATAAAAATCCTGTGGGCATGTCTCCGTATAAAATGGTTTATGGAAAAGCATGTCACTTACCTCTCGAACTAGAACATGAGGCTTATTGGGCTATTAAAGAGCTCAATTATGATTTCAAACTTGCCGGTGAGAAGAGGTTATTTGACATTAGCTCACTTGATGAATGGAGAACCCAAGCCTTTGAAAATGCCAAGTTGTTTAAAGAAAAAGTTAAAAGATGGCATGACAAAAGGATACAAAAGCGTGAGTTTAATGTAGGTGACTATGTATTGCTATACAACTCTCGTTTAAGATTTTGTGCAGGAAAACTTCTCTCTAAATGGGAAGGTCCTTATGATATCGAGGAGGTCTACCGTTTCGGCGCCATAAAAATCAACAACTTCGAAGGTACAAATCCGAAAGTGGTGAACGGTCATAGAATTAAACATTATATCTCAGGTAATCCTATAAAAGTTGAAACCAATGTTATTGAAACCGTAACCCCGGAGGAATACATAAGGGACACTTTCCGGAACGTTTCAGACTCCGAAAAGGAATAGGTATGTGGTACGGTAAGTAAACCGACTCCAAAACAGTTCTAGTGGCAATTTTCTTCCGTTTTGGAATATTTAGAAAAATAGAAAAATAAGAAGCAGTCCGGGAAGGACATGAGGGCCCCACGAGGGTGGAGGGCGTGCCCTACCCCCTGGGCGCGCCCCCTACCTCGTGGGCACCTCGTGTGCTCTCCGGACTCCGTTTTCTTACACAAAACGTATTTTGGTCAGTAAAAATTCATTATAAATTCTCCCGGAGGTTTTGACTCATGTATCATGCAAAAATCTCCTTTCTTTGTGTCGAGCTGTTTTTCTGACAGATCCAGGTCGTCATGTCATCTTCATGTCCCCCAAGGACCAGTTCTTCGAGAAGGTCATCAAGCCCTACCTCGCGGAAGTGCTGCAACACCCTCAAACCATTCAGATGCGTGAGGGGTTGGTGCACATCCGCGATGTTGAGTGACCAAGGAAGACCGGAAGCACGGAGGCAAGGCTCGAGACATTGGAGCAAGAAGTTTTCAAGTGTTAGGAGATGGTAGAGCATGGACTCGATTCCAATCACATTATGATCACGGAGTTCACCAACAACCACAAGCTAGACGTCAAGGACATTGGGGAGGCCATCTTCAAGCTTCATGAGAAAATCGAGCACCTCCAAGCCCAGATCTATGACCTGCAAAATCAAAACTATGAGTATGAATATAGATTCAAGAGGATGAGTTTGGCTGTAGATTTGAGGTTTCAGGAGACTCGATCATGCTTCTATGATGGTGAGCCTATGCCTTGGAATAAGGACGACAAGCCTACGCCATCAACAAAACCATCACCTTCTTCACCAACAAAGAAGAACAGAGTATCTGGTATGGGCACTCCCCTTGGCAACTGCCAAGCTTGGGGGAGTGCTCCGGTATCGTATCACCATCACTTTTATCTTTACAGCTTTTCTTAGTTCGACCCTTTTGATAATATTTTGATCTAGTAGAATAAAAGTTTTTAGTACGAGCTAGTTGTGAGTTTTGCTTTATGATCCTTCTATGTAATCAAGTCCATGCGGTATATATAATAAAGATTAGTGTTGAGTCAAGGGCCTGATTATTTTTCCATGATCTTAAGTGAATAAAAGAAAAGAGAAAGAATAAAAAGAAACAAAGAGATCATATGGATCTTATGGAGAGTAACGAGCTCACATAGAAAGAGTATGATGAATAAAAGTTGAGAGTTTACAAACATAGTTTTGGTCATCATTGCAATTAATAAGAAGTAATAAAGAAAGAGAGGTTTTCACATATAAATATACTATCTTGGACATCTTTTATGATTGTGAGCACTCATTAAAATATGACATGGTAAAGAGTTGACGTTGGACAAGGAAGACAACATAATGGGTTATGTTTTCTTGCATCTGAGATAAATTATATTGTCTTGGATCACCCAACATGATTGAGCTTGCCTTTCCCCCTCATGCTAGCCAAATTCTTTGCACCAAGTAGAGATACTACTTGTGCTTCCAAACACCCTTAAACCAGTTTTGCCATGAGAGTCCACCATACCTACCTATGGATTGAATAAGATCTTTCAAGTAAGTTGTCATCGGTGCAAGCAATAAAAATTGCTCTCTAGATATGTATGACTTATTAATGTAGGAGAAAATAAACTTTATACGATCGTGTGATATGGAAGAAATAAAAGCAACGGACTGCATAATAAAGGTCCATATCACAAGTGGCAATATAAAGTGACGTTCTTTCGCATTAAGATTTTGTGCATCCAACCATAAAAGCGCATGACAACCTCTGCTTCCCTCTGTGAAGGGCCTATCTTTTACTTTTATCTCCTACCTTGCGTAAGAGTCATGGTGATCTTCACCTTTCCTTTTTACATTTTATCTTTTGGCAAGCGCAACATGTTGGAAAGATCCTGGTATATATGGCTAATTGGATGTGAGTTTTCATGAACTATTATTGTTGACATTACCCTTGAGGTAAAACGTTGGGAGGCAAAACTATAAGCCCCTATCTTTCTCTGTGTCCGATTAAAACTCCATACCCATAGGTATTGCGTGAGTGTTAGCAATTGTGAAAGACTATATGACAGTTGAGTATATGGACTTGCTGAAAAGCTCTTATGTTGACTCTTTCCTATGTTATGATAAATTTCAATTGCTCCAATGACTGAGATTAAAGTTTGTTAGTTGTCAATGAAGTTTATGATTCATACTTGAAATTGTGATTGAATTATTACTCTAGCATAAGAGATCATATGACAATAATTATATAAGTTGTTGTTCTAAGAATGACCATGATGCCTTCATGTCCGTATTTTATTTTTATCGACACCTCTATCTCTAAACATGTGGACATATTTTTCGATTTCGGCTTTCGATTGAGGACAAGCGAGGTCTATGCTTGGGGGAGTTGATACGTCCATTTTGCATCATGCTTTTTTATCGATATTTATTGCATTATGGGCTGTTATTACACATCATGTCACAATACTTATGCCTATTCTCTCTTATTTTGCAAGGTTTATATAAAGAGGGAGAATGCCGGCAGCTGGGATTCTGGGCTGGAAAAGGAGCAAATATTGGAGAGCTATTCTGCACAGCTCCAAAAGTCCTGAAACTTCACGGAAGTCAATTTCAGAATATATAAAAAATACTAAGTGCAAGAAGTTCACCAGGGGGGCCACACCCTGCCCACGAGGGTGGGCGGCACGCCCTACCCCCCTGGGCGCGCCCCTACCTCATGGGCCCCCTGGTGGCCCTCCGATGGCCATCTTCTGCTATATGTAGTCTTTCGGTGAGGAAAAAATCATAAGCCATCTTTCCGGACGAGACTCCGCCGCCACGAGGCGGAACCTTGGCGGAACGAATCTAGGGCTCTGGCGGAGCTGTTCTGCCGGGGAAACTTCCCTCCGGGAGGGGGAAATCATCGGCATCGTCATCACCAACGCTCCTCTCATTGGGAGAGGGCAATATCCATCAACATCTTCACCAGCACCATCTCCTATCAAAACCCTAGTTCATCTCTTGTATCCAATTCTTGTCTCCAAGTCTGGGATTGGTACATGTGGTTTGCTAGTAGTGTTAATTACTCCTTGTAGTTGATGCTAGTTGGTTTAGTTGGTGGAACATCATATGTTCAGACCCTATATGCACATTAATACCCCTCTGATTATGAACATGAATATGCTTTGTGAGTAGTTATGTTTGTTCCTGAGGACATGGTAGAAGTCCTGCTATTAGTAGTCATGTGAATTTGGTATTCGTTCGATATTTTGATGAGATGTATGTTGTCTCTCCTCTAGTGGTGTTATGTGAACGTCGACTACATAACACTTCACCATTATTTGTGTTGGGGAACGTAGTAATTTCAAAAAATTTCCTATGCACACGCAAGATCATGGTGATGCATAGCAACGAGAGGGGAGAGTATGATCTACGTACCCTTGTAGATCGACAACAGATGCGTTTGGTTGATTTAGTCGTACATCTCCACGGCCCGATCGATCAAGCACCGAAACTACGGCACCTCCGAGTTCTAGCACATGTTTAGCCCGATGACGATCCCCGGGCTCCGATCCAGCAAAGCGTCGGGGAGGAGTTCCGTCAGCACGACGGCGTGGTGACGATCTTGATGTTCTACCATCGCAGGGCTTCGCCTAAGCACCGCTACAATATGACCGAGGTGGAATATGGTGGAGGGAGGCACCGCACACGGCTAAGGAACGATCACGAAGATCAACTTGTGTCTAGGGGTGCCCCCTGCCCCCGTATATAAAGGAGCAAGGGGAGGAGGCCGGCCGGCCCCTATAGGCACGCCAGGAGGAGTCCTCCTCCTAGTAGGAGTAGGACTCCTACTAGGAGGGGGAAAGAAGTGGGGAGGGAGAGGGAAAGGGGGGCGCCGCCCCCCCTCTCCTAGTCCAATTCGGACCAGGGGGGAGGAGGCGCGCGGCCCACCTCTGGCAGCCCCTCTCTCTCTCCAGTAAGGCCCATATGGCCCATTACTTCTCCCGGGGGGTGTTCCGGTAACCCTCCGGCTCTCTGGTTTTCTCCGAAATCACCCGGAACACTTCCGGTGTCCGAATATAGCCGTCCAATATATCAATCTTTACGTCTTGACCATTTCGAGACTCGTCGTCATGTCCGTGATCACATACAGGACTCCGAACTAACTTCGGTACATCAAAACTCATAAACTCATAATATAACTGTCATCGAAACCTTAAGCGTGCGGACCCTATGGGTTCGAGAACAATGTAGACATGACCGAGACACGTCTCCGGTCAATAACCAATAGCGGAACCTGGATGCTCATATTGGCTCCTACATATTCTACGAATATCTTTATCGGTCAGACCGCATAACAACATACGCTGTTCCCTTCGTCATCGGTATGTTACTTGCCCGAGATTCGATCGTCGGTATCCCAATACCTAGTTCAATATCGTTACCGGCAAGTCTCTTTACTCGTTCCGTAATACATCATCTCGCAACTAACTCATTAGTTGCAATGCTTGCAAGGCTTATGTGATGTGCATTACCGAGAGGGCCCAGAGATACCTCTCCGACAATCGGAGTGACAAATCCTAATCTCGAAATACGCCAACCCAACATGTACCTTTGGAGACACCTGTAGAGCACCTTTATAATCACCCATTTACGTTGTGACGTTTGGTAGCACACAAAGTGTTCCTCTGGCAAACGGGAGTTGCATAATCTCATAGTCATAGGAACATGTATAAGTCATGAAGAAAGCAATAGCAACATACTAAACGATCGGGTGCTAAGCTAATGGAATGGGTCATGTCAATCAGATCATTCACCTAATGATGTGATCTCGTTAATCAAATAACAACTCCTTGTTCATGGTTTGGAAACATAAGCATCTTTGATTAACGAGCTAGTCAAGTAGAGGCATACTAGTGACACTCTGTTTATCTATGTATTCACACATGTATTATGTTTCAGGTTAATACAATTCTAGCATAAATAATAAACATTTATCATGATATAAGGAAATAAATAATAACTTTATAATTGCCTCTAGGGAATATTTCCTTCAGTCTCCCACTTGCACTAGAGTCAATAATCTAGATTACACAGTAATGATTCTAACACCCATGGAGCCTTGGTGCTGATCATGTTTTGCTCGTGGAAGAGGCTTAGTCAACGGGTCTGCAACATTCAGATCCGTATGTATCTTGCAAATCTCTCTGTCTCCCACCTGGACTAGATCCCGGATGGAATTGAAGCGTCTCTTGATGTGCTTGGTTCTCTTGTGAAATCTGGATTCCTTTGCCAAGGCAATTGCACCAGTATTGTCACAAAAGATTTTCATTGGACCCGATGCACTAGGTATGACACCTAGATTGGATATGAACTCCTTCATCGAGACTCCTTCATTTGCTGCTTCTGAAGCAGCTATGTACTCCGCCTCACATGTAGATCCCACTACAATGCTTTGTTTAGAACTGCACCAACTGACAGCTCCACCATTTAATGTAAACACGTATCCGGTTTGCGATTTAGAATCGTCCGGATCAATGTCAAAGCTTGCATCAACGTAACCTTTTATGATGAGCTCTTTGTCACCTCCATATATGAGAAGCATAGGGAACATCTTTCATATTCTCTCTATCTTCTGCAGTGGTCGGGCATTGAGTCTTACTCAACTTCACACCTTGTAACACAGGCAAGAACCCTTTCTTTGCTTGATCCATTTTGAACTTCTTCAAAACTTTATCAAGGTATGTGCTTTGTGAAAGTCCAATTAAGCGTCTTGATCTATCTCTATAGATCTTAATGCCTAATATGTAAGCAGCTTCACCGAGGTCTTTCATTGAAAAACTCTTATTCAAGTATCCCTTTATGCTATCCAGGAATTGTATATCATTTCCAATTAGTAATATGTCATCCACATATAATATCAGAAATGCTACAGAGCTCCCACTCACTTTCTTGTAAATACAGGCTTCGCCAAAAGTCTGTATAAAACCAAATGCTTTGATCACACTACCAAAGCGTTTATTCCAACACCGAGAGGCTTGCACCAGTCCATAAATGGATCGCTGGAGCTTGCACACTTTGTTAGCTCCCTTTGGATCGACAAAACCTTCTGGTTGCATCATATACAACTCTTCTTCCAGAAATCCATTCAGGAATGCAGTTTTGACATCCATCTGCCAAATTTCATAATCATAAAATGCGGCAATTGCTAACATGATTCGGACAGACTTAAGCATCGCTACGGGTGAGAAGGTCTCATCGTAGTCAATCCCTTGAACTTGCCAAAAACCTAATGCGACAAGTTGAGCTTTGTAGACAGTAATATTACCGTCAGCGTCAGTCTTCTTCTTGAAGATCCATTTATTCTCAATTGCTTGCCGATCATCGGGCAAGTCAACCAAAGTCCATACTTTGTTCTCATACATGGATCCCATCTCATATTTCATGGCTTCAAGCCATTTTGCGGAATCTGGGCTCACCATCGCTTCTTCATAGTTCGTAGGTTCATCATGATCTAGTAGCATGACTTCCAGAACAGGATTACCGTACCACTCTGGCGCGGATCTCACTCTGGTTGATCTACGAGGTTCAGCAGGATCTTGTTCTGAAGTTTCATGATCATCATCATTAGCTTCCTCACTAGCTGGTGTAGGTGTCACTGAAACAGTTTTCTGTGATGCACTACTTTCCAATAAGGGAGCAGGTACAGTTACCTCGTCAAGTTCTACTTCCCTCCCACTCACTTCTTTCGAGAGAAACTCCTTCTCTAGAAAGTTTCCGAATTTAGCAACAAAAGTCTTGCCTTCGGATCTGTGATAGAAGGTGTATCCAATAGTTTCCTTTGGATATCCTATGAAGACACATTTCTCCGATTTGGGTTCGAGCTTATGAAGCTTTTTCACATAAGCATCGCAGCCCCAAACTTTCAGAAACGACAACTTTGGTTTCTTGCCAAACCACAGTTCATAAGGCGTCGTCTCAACGGATTTTTATGGTGCCCTATTTAACGTGAATGCGGCCGTCTCTAGAGCGTATCCCCAAAACGATAGCGGTAAATCAGTAAGAGACATCATAGATCGCACCATATCTAGTAAAGTACGATTACGACGTTCGGACACACCGTTACGCTGTGGTGTTCCGGGTGGCATGAGTTGCGAAACTATTCCACAATTTTGCAAATGTACACCAAACTCGTAACTCAAATATTCTCCTCCACGATCAGATAATAGAAATTTTATTTTCTTGTTACGATGATTTTCTACTTCACTCTGAAATTCTTTGAACTTTTCAAATGTTTCAGACTTGTGTTTCATTAAGTAGATATACCCATATCTGCTTAAGTCATCTGTGAAGGTGAGAAAATAACAATATCCGCCACGAGCCTCAATATTCATCAGACCACATACATCTGTATGTATGATTTCCAACAAATCTGTTGCTCTCTCCATAGTACCGGAGAACGGTGTTTTGGTCATCTTCCCTATGAGGCACGGTTCGCAAGTACCAAGTGATTCATAATCAAGTGGTTCCAAAAGTCCATCAGTATGGAGTTTCTTCATGCGCTTTATACCGATATGACCTAAACGGCAGTGCCACAAATAAGTTGCACTATCATTATCAACTCTACATCTTTTGGCTTCAACACTATGAATATGTGTGTGACTACTATCGAGATTCAATAAAAATAGACCACTCTTTAAGGGTGCATGACCATAAAAGATATTACTCATATAAATAGAACAACCATTATTCTCAGATTTAAATGAATAACCGTCTCGCATCAAACAAGATCCAGATATAATGTTCATGCTTAACGCTGGCACCAAATAACAATTATTTAGGTCTAATATTAATCCCGAAGGTAGATGTAGAGGTAGCGTGCCAACTGCGATCACATCGACTTCGGAACCGTTTCCCACGCGCATCGTCACCTCGTCCTTAGCCAATCTTCGCTTAATCCGTAGTCCCTGTTTCGAGTTGCAAATATTAGCAACAGAACCAGTATCAAATACCCAGGTGCTACTGCGAGCATTAGTAAGGTACACATCAATAACATGTATATCACATATACCTTTGTTCACCTTGCCATCCTTCTTATCCGCCAAATACTTGGGGCAGTTCCGCTTCCAGTGACCAGTCTGCTTGCAGTAGAAGCACTCAGTTTCAGGCTTAGGTCCAGGTTTGGCTTTCTTCTCTTGAGTAGCAACTTGCTTGCTGTTCTTTTTGAAGTTCCCCTTCTTCTTCCCTTTGCCCTTTTTCTTGAAACTAGTGGTCTTGTTAACCATCAACACTTGATGCTCCTTCTTGATTTCTACCTCCGCAGCTTTCAGCATTGCGAAGAGTTCGGGAATAGTCTTATTCAGCCCTTGCATATTATAGTTCATCACGAAGCTCTTGTAGCTTGGTGGCAGTGATTGGAGAATTCTGTCAATGATGCAATCATTTGGAAGATTAACTCCCAATTGAATCAAGTGATTATTATACCCAGACATTTTGAGTATATGCTCACTGACAGAACTGTTCTCCTCCATCTTGCAGCTATAGAACTTATTGGAGACTTCATATCTCTCAATCCGGGCATTTGCTTGAAATATTAACTTCAACTCCTGGAACATCTCATATGCTCCATGACATTCAAAACGTCGTTGAAGTCGTTATTCTAAGCCGTAAAGCATGGCACACTGAACTATCGAGTAGTCATTAGCTTTGCTCTGCCAGACGTTCATAACATCTGGTGTTGCTCCAGCAGCAGGCCTGGCACCCAGCGGTGCTTCCAGGACGTAATTCTTCTGTGGAGCAATGAGGATAATCCTCAAGTTACGGACCCAGTCCGTGTAATTGGTACCATCATCTTTTAACTTTGCTTTCTCAAGGAATGCATTGAAATTCAACGGAACAACAGCACGAGCCATCTATCTACAATCAAGCATAAACAAGCAATATACAATCAGGTACTAAGTTTCATGATAAATTTAGGTTCAATTAATTTACTTAAAGAACTCCCACTTAAATAGACATCCCTCTAATCCTCTAAGTGATTACGTGATCCAAATCAACTAAACCATGTCCGATCATCACGTGAGATGGAGTAGTTTCATTGGTGAACATCACTATGTTGATCATATCTACTATATGATTCACGCTAGACCTTTCGGTCTCCGTGTTCCGAGGCCATATCTGTATATGCTTGGCTCGTCAAGTATAACCTGAGTATTCCGCGTGTGCAACTATTTTGCACCCGTTGTATTTGAACGTAGAGCCTATCACACCCGATCATCACGTGGTGTCTCAGCACGAAGAACTTTTGCAACGGTGCATACTCAGGGAGAACACTTCTTGATAATTAGTGAGAGATCATCTTATAATGCTACTGTCAATCAAAGCAAGATAAGATGCATAAAAGATAAACATCACATGCAATCAATATAAGTGATATAATATGGCCATCATCATCTTGTGCTTGTGATCTCCATCTTCGAAGCACCGTCGTGATCACCATCGTCACTGGCGCGACACCTTGATCCCCGGGTACCGAGCTCGAATTCGCCCTATAGTGAGTCGTATTACAATTCACTGGCCGTCGTTTTACAACGTCGTGACTGGGAAAACCCTGGCGTTACCCAACTTAATCGCATACAATAAAGCGACAACCATATGGCTCCTGCCAGTTGCCGATAACTCGTTTACAAAACATGATCATCTCATACAATAAAATTTAGCATCATGTCTTGACCATATCACATCACAACATGCCCTGCAAAAACAAGTTAGACGTCCTCTACTTTGTTGTTGCAAGTTTTACGTGGTTGCTACGGGCTTAAGCAAGAACCAATCTTACCTACGCATCAAAACCACAACGATAGTTTGTCAAGTTGGTGATGTTTTAACCTTCGCAAGGACCGGGCGTAGCCACACATGGTTCAACTAAAGTTGGAGAAACTGTCACCCGCAAGCCACCTATGTGCAAAGCACGTCGGGAGAACCGGTCTCGCGTAAGCGTACGCGTAATGTCGGTCCGGGCCGCTTCGTCCAACAATACCGCCGAACCAAAGTATGACATGCTGGTAAGCAGTATGACTTATATCGCCCACAACTCACTTGTGTTCTACTCGTGCATATAACATCAACATATAAAACCTAGGCTCGGATGCCACTGTTGGGGAACGTAGTAATTTCAAAAAAATTCCTACGCACACGCAAGATCATGGTGATGCATAGCAACGAGAGGGGAGAGTGTGATCTACGTACCCTTGTAGATCGACAACGGAAGCGTTTGGTTGATGTAGTCGTACGTCTCCACGGCCCGATCGATCAAGCACCGAAACTACGGCACCTCCGAGTTCTAGCACACGTTCAGCTCGATGACGATCCCCAGGCTCCGATCCAGCAAAGCGTCGGGGAGGAGTTCCGTTAGCACGATGGCGTGGTGACGATCTTGATGTTCTACCGTCGCAGGGCTTCGCCTAAGCACCGCTACAATATGACCGGGGTGGAATATGGTGGAGGGAGGCACCGCACACGGCTAAGGAACGATCACGAAGATCAACTTGTGTCTAGGGGTGCCCCCTGCCCCCGTATATAAAGGAGCAAGGGGAGGAGGCCGGCCGGCCCTTATAGGCGCGCCAGGAGGAGTCCTCCTCCTAGTAGGAGTAGGAAAGCTACTAGGAGGGGGAAAGAAGTGGGGAAGAAGAGGGAAAGGGGGGCGCCGCCCCCCCCTCTCCTAGTCCAAATCGGACCAGGGGGGAGGAGGCGCGCGGCCCACCTCTGGCAGCCCCTCTCTCTCTCCACTAAGGCCCATATGGCCCACTACTTCTCCCGGGGGGGTTCCGGTAACCCTCCGGCTCTCCGGTTTTCTCCGAAATCACCCGGAACACTTCCGGTGTCCGAATATAGCCGTCCAATATATCAATCTTTATGTCTCGATCATTTCGAGACTCCTCGTCATGTCCATGATTACATCTGGGACTCCGAACTAACTTCGGTACATCAAAACTTATAAACTCATGATATAACTGTCATCGAAACCTTAAGCATGCGGACCCTACGGGTTCGAGAACAATGTAGACATGACCGAGACACGTCTCCAGTCAATAACCAACAGCGGAACCTGGATGCTCATATTGGCTCCTACATATTCTACGAAGATCTTTATCGGTCAGACCGCATAACAACATATGTTGTTCCCTTTGTCATCGGCAAGTCTCTTTACTCGTTCCGTAATACATCATCTCGCAACTAACTCATTAGTTGCAATGCTTGCAAGGCTTATGTGATGTGCATTATCGAGAGGGCCCAGAGATATCTCTCCGACAATCGGAGTGACAAATCCTAATCTCGAAATACGCCAACCCAACATGTACCTTTGGAGACACCTGTAGAGCACCTTTATAATCACCCGTTTACGTTGTGACGTTTGGTAGCACACAAAGTGTTCCTCCGGCAAACGGGAGTTGCATAATCTCATAGTCATAGGAACATGTATAAGTCATGAAGAAAGCAATAGCAACATACTAAACGATCGGGTGCTAAGCTAATGGAATGGGTCATGTCAATCAGATCATTCACCTAATGATGTGATCTCGTTAATCAAATAACAACTCCTTGTTCATGGTTAGGAAACATAAGCATCTTTGATTAACGAGCTAGTCAAGTAGAGGCATACTAGTGACACTCTGTTTATCTATGTATTCACACATGTATTATGTTTCCGGTTAATACAATTCTAGCATGAATAATAAACATTTATCATGATATAAGGAAATAAATAATAACTTTATTATTGCCTCTAGGGCATATTTCCTTCAATTTGGGCCTAGAGGAAGGCATTGGGAAGTAATAAGTAGATGATGGGTTGCTAGAGTGACAGAAGATTAAACCCTAGTTTATGCGTTGCTTCGTAAGGGGCTGATTTGGATCCATATGTTTCATGCTATGGTTAGGTTTACCTTAATACTTTTGTTGTAGTTGCGGATGCTTGCAATAGAGGTTAATCATAAGTGGGATGCTTGTCCAAGTAAGGACAGTACCCAAGCACCGGTCCACCCACATACCAAATTATCAAAGTACCGAACGCGAATCATATGAACATGATGAAACCTAGCTTGACGATATTCCCATGTGTCCTCAGGAGCGCTTTACATCATATAAGAGTTTGTTCAGGCTTGTCCTTTGCTAGAAAAAGGATTGGGACACCTTGCTGCACTTTATTTACTTTTGTTACTTGTTACTCGTTACAAATTATTCTATCACAAAACTATCTGTTACCTATTATTTCAGTGCTTGCAGAGAATACCTTGCTGAAAACCGCCTATCATTTCCTTCTGCTCCTCGTTGGGTTCGACACTCTTACTTATCAAAAGGACTACGATAGATCCCCTATACTTGTGGGTCATCAGTAAGGATATCAAATAAACAAGCATACAACAAAGAACATTAATAACAGAAGAACACATTAAGCATACGTGAAAGAACATTAATAACAGAAGAGCACATTATGCATACTATTGTAATGATCAATAAAAAAACTTACATTTTCTAGAACCCATATGAATCATCACTATTGTAATCTATTTGTCGAACGGTCTCATCATCACTATCACACATATCTTCTTCATTGTCTGACGGAGGTGGAGGCACTTCCTCATCGCCAGCGTCTTCATTTAACTTTTCAAGCATAATTATGTCTCTTTGATTCACAACTGCCTCACTATAAATCCATGTGTCATCATCGTTTGGGTCCAGGTCAACATAACCCAAGTCATCATCGTCCTTGTTTCATACCACGTCATCATGTTGCTCTTGAAAGTGTTGGGGACGCAGTAATTTCAAAAAAATTCCTACGCACACGTAGGATCATGGTGATGCATAGCAACGAGAGGGGGGAGTGTTGTCCACGTACCCTCGTAGACCAAAAGCGGAAGCGTTAGTACAACCCGGTTGATGTAGTCGTACGTCTTCGACCGATCAAGTACTGAACGCACGGTCAACTCGATGACGTCCCTCGAACTCCGATCCAGCCGAGTGTTGAGGGAGAGTTTCGTCAGCACGACGGTGGTGACGATGTTGATGTTCTACCGACGCAGGGCTTCGCCTAAGCACTGCTACAGTATTATAGAGGTGGAATATGGTGGAGGGGGGCACCACACACGGCTAAGAGATCAAGATATCAACTGTTGTCTCTTTGGGGTGCCCCCTGCCCCCGTATATAAAGGAGTGGAGGAGGGGGTGGGCTGGCCCTCTCTATGGCGTGCCCTAGGGGAGTCCTACTCCCACCGGGAGTAGGATTCCCCTTTTCCTAGTAGAACTAGGAGCCCTTCCTTGTAGTAGGAGTAGGAGGGAACGAAAGGGAAGGGAAAAGGAGAACGAAGGAAGGGGGCGCCCCCCTCCCTAGTCCAATTCAGACCAGCCCATGGGGAGGGGTGCGTCCACCCTTTGAGGCCTTTCTCTCCTTTCCTGTGTGGCCCATTAAGGCCCAATACGAATTCCCGTAACTCCCCGGTACTTCCGAAAATACCCGAATCACTCGGAACCTTTCCGATGTCCGAATATAGTCATCCAATATATCGATCTTTACGTCTCGACCATTTCGAGACTCCTCGTCATGCTCCCGATCTCAATTGGGACTCTGAACTCCTTCGCTACATCACAACACATAAACTCATAATATAACCGTCATCGAACTTTAAGCATGCGGACCCTACGGGTTCGAGAACTATGTAGACATGACCGAGACACGTCTCCGGTCAATAACCAATAGCGGAACCTGGATGCTCATATTGGCTCCTACATATTCTACGAAGATCTTTATCGGTCAAACCGCATAACAACATATGTTGTTCCCTTTGTCATCGGTATGTTACTTGCCCGAGATTCGATTGTCGATATCTCAATACCTAGTTCAATCTCGTTACCGGCAAGTCTCTATACTCGTTCCATAATACATTACCCCGCAACTAACTCATTAGTTGCAATGCTTGCAAGGCTTAAGTGATGTGCATTACCGAGAGGGCCCAGAGATACATCTCCGACAATCGGAGTGACAAATCCTAATCTCGAAATACGCCAACCCAACAAGTACCTTTGGAGACACCTGTAGAGCACATTTATAATCACCCAGTTACGTTGTGACGTTTGGTAGCACACAAAGTGTTCCTCCGATAAACGGGAGTTCCATAATCTCATAGTGATAGGAACATGTATAAGTCATGAAGAAAGCAATAGCAACAAACTAAACGATCAAGTGCTAAGCTAACGGAATGGGTCAAGTCAATCACATCATTTTCCTAATGATGTGATCCTGTTAATCAAATGATAACTCTTTGTCTAGTTAATCCTAATGATGTGATCATAACCATCTTTGATCAACGAGCTAGTCAAGTAGAGGCATACTAGTGACACTCTGTTTGTTTATGTATTCACACATGTATCATGTTTCCGGTTAATACAATTCTAGCATGAATAATAAACATTTATCATCATATAAGGAAATAAATAATAACTTTATTATTGCCTATAGGGCATATTTCCTTCAGTATCCCACTTGCACTAGAGTCAATAATCTAGTTCACATCTCTATGTGATTTAACACCAATCGTTCACATCTCCATGTGATTAACACCCATAGTTCACATCGTCATGTGACCAACACCCAAAGGGTTTACTAGAGTCAACAATCTAGTTCACATCGCTATGTGATTAACACCCAAAGAGTAGTAAGGTATGATCATGTTTTGCTTGTGAGAGAAGTTTAGTCTACGGGTCTGGCACATTCAGATCCTTATGTATTTTGCAAATTTCTATGTCAACAATGCTCTGCGCGGAGCTACTCTAGCTAATTGCTCCCACTTTCAAGATGTATCCAGATTGAGACTTAGAGTCATCTGGATTAGTGTCAAAATTTGCATCGACGTAACCTTTTACGACGAACCTTTTGTCAATTCCATAATCGAGAAACATATCCTTATTTCACTAAGGATAATTTTTGACCACTGTCCAGTGATCTACTCCTAGATCACTATTGTACTCCCTTTCCAAAAATAGTGTAGGGTATACAATAGATCTGGTACACAGCATGGCATATTTTATAGAATCTCTGGCCAAGGCATAGGGAATGACTTTCATTCTCTTTCTATCTTCTGCCGTGGTCGGGCTTTGAGTCTTACTCAGTTTCACACCTTGTAACACAGGCAAGAACTCTTTCTTTGACTGTTCCATTTTGAACTACTTCAAAATCTTGTCAAGGTATGTACTTATTGAAAAACTTATCAATCGTCTTGATATATCTCTATAGATCTTGATGCTCAATATGTAAGCAGCTTCACCGAGGTCTTTGTTTGAAAAACTCCTTTCAAACACTCCGTTATGCTTTGCATAATAAATCTACATTATCTTCGATCAACAATATGTCATTCACATATACTTATCACAAATGTTGTAGTGCTCCCACTCACTTTCTTGTAAATACAGGCTTCACCGCAAGTCTGTATAAAACTATATGCTTTGATCAACTTATCAAAGCATATATTCCAACTCCGAGATGCTTGCACCAGTCCATAGATGGATCGCTGGAGCTTGATCTTTTGTTAGCACCTTTAGGATTGACAAAACCTTATGGTTGCATCATATACAACTCTCACTACTACAAAAACAGCTATAGCCAACATGGACACTAATGGCGCACTGTACATGTGGTGCGCCATTACTAAATACTAATGGCGCACCACATCCACGGTGCGCCATTAGTAAAAAAATTAATTTTTTTCAAAACTACTAATACGCACCGTGGGATGGTGCACCATTACTAGTTCAACTAGTAATGGTGCACCACTCCCACGGTGCGCCATTAGTAATTTGGCCCAAACGTTCCCCCGAATGCACCCCCCCCCCCCCCCCCCGTGGACCGACTTTTCAGTTTCAAAAGAAAATAAAAGAAAATGATAGAAATGTCAAAAAAACAAAACAAAATAAGATTCCCATGTGATATGTGGTCTAGTTGTTAGCAAAATTTACAAACATGAATTTTCGACTTTTTTGCAAAATCTCTCAAGAATTTGTAAAAATGGGCATAACTTTTGCAAACGAACTCGGATGAAAAAGTTTTTTATATGAAAAATCATCTACTCGAAAAGTTACATCCGAATTTAATGGGGGCGACCCCGTTAAACATTTTCAAAATCCTCAAAAACCTAACGGAAAAAAAGATACGGGGCTTTTAAGATCCGGAGAGGGAAAAAATTCAAAAAATTCAAACTTACTAATGGCGCACCTGCCTATGGTGCGCCATTACTATCTTCTCGCATTCAAAATTCAAAATAAATCAAAAAAATAAAAAAGTTACTAATGGCGCACCTGCCCATGGTGCGGCATTAGTATCTTCCCGCCTTCAAAATTCAAAATAAATAAATAAAATAGTAATGGCGCACCTGCCCACGGTGCGCAATTACTATGCCGTATATATGGCTGGGCGTGTCCTCTCCTCCTTACCTCTTCATTCTTCTCCTCCACTCCACCTCTCCTCCACTCCACCTCTCCTCCACTCCATCTCCTCCTCTCCTCCACTCCATCTTCCCTTCTCTCCTCCACCATACTACCCTCCTCCTCTCCGGCGACCTCCTCTTCCTCCTCTCCGGTGACCTCCTCCTCCTCTCCGGCGACCTCCTCCTCCTCTCCGGCGACCTCCTCCTCCCTCCTCTCCTCCCCTCCCCTCCCCTCATGGTTTCTCCTCCCTCCTCTCCGGTGAGCTCCTCCTCCCTCCTCTCCGGTGAGCTCCTCCTCCCTCATCTCCTGTGAGCTCCTCCTCCCTCCTCTCCGGTGAGCTCCTCCTCCCTCCTCTCCTCCCATCCCCTCATGGTTTCTCCTTCCTCCTCTCCGATGCTCCGGTGAACTCCTCTTCGGCGACCTCGCCCTCCTCTCCGGCGATGTAGGCGAGCACCTCTCCGGTCACCTCCTCCTCCTCTCCGGGGAACTCCTCTCCGGCAAAAGAACACGGCAAAAGAACGTACAAGATCCAAAAACGGGAACAAAATTTGAAATAATATCGCGATCCAGATCCAAATTCAAAATTCAAAAATAGCAATGGCGCATGGTGGGGGTTAGATGGTGCGCCACTACTATTTTCCCGCCTTCAAAATTCAAAAATACTAATGGGGCACCGTGGTTTATACTAATGGCGCACCCTGGTTTATACTAATGGCGCACCAGTGGCCTATACTAATGGCGCATCGTGGCCTATACTAATGGCGCACCACTGGTGCGCCATTAGTAAAAAATACTAGTGGCGTGGTACTAGTGGCGCACCAGTAGTGCGCCATTAGTAGGCAAAACTGGTGCGCCACTAGTAGGCCTTTTCCTAGTAGTGTCTTCTTTAATAAATCCATTAAGGAATGCAGTTTTGTTTTTCCATTTGCCAGATTTCATAAAATGCGGCAATTGCTAACATGATTTGGATAGACTTACACATAGATACGAGTGAGAAACTCTCATCGTAGTCAATACCTTGAACTTGTCGAAAACCTTTTGTGATAATTCTAGCGTTGTAGATAGTAACACTACTGTCATCGTCCGTCTTCCTCTTGAAGATCCATTTAATCTCAATGGCTCGTCGATCATTGGGCAAGTCAATCAAAGTCCATACTTTGTTCTCATGCATGGATCTCATCTCAGATTTCATGGCCTCAAGCCATTTCGCAGAATCTGGGCTCATCATCGCTTCCTCATAGTTCGTAGGTTCGTCATGGTCAATTAACATGACCTCCAGAACAGGATTACCGTACCACTCTGGTGCGGATCTCACTCTGGTTGACCTACGAGGTTCGGTAGTAACTTGATCTGAAGTTACATGATCATTATCATTAGCTTCCTCACTAATTGGTGTAGGAGTCACAGAAACAGATTTCTGTGATGAACTACTTTCCAATAAGGGAGCAGGTACAGTTACCTCATCAAGTTCTACTTTCCTCCCACTCACTTCTTTCGAGAGAAACTCCTTCTCTAGAAAGGATCCATTCTCAGCAATGAATAACTTGCCTTCAGATCTGTGATAGAAGGTGTACCCAACATTTTCTTTTGGGTATCCTATGAAGACACACTTCTCTGATTTGGGTTTGAGCTTATCAGGTTGAAACATTTTCACATAAGCATTGCAACCTCAAACTTTAAGAAACGACAGCTTAGGTTTCTTGCCAAACCATAGTTCATACGGTGTCGTCTCAACGGATTTAGATGGTTCCCTATTTAACATGAATGTAGCTGTCTCTAATGCATAACCCCAAAACGATAGTGGTAAATCGGTAAGAGACATCATAGATCGCACCATATCTAATAAAGTACGGTTACGACGTTCGGACACACCATAACACTGTGGTGTTCCAGGTGGCGTGAGTAGTGAAACTATTTCACATTGTTTTAACTGAAGGCCAAACTCATAACTCAAATATTTTACTTCTGCGATCATATCGTAGAAACTTTTATTCTATTACGATGATTCTCCACTTCACTCTGAAATACTTTGAACTTTTCAAATGTTTCAAACTTTTGTTTCATCAAGTAGATATACTCATATCTTCTCAAATCATCTGTGAAGATCAGAAAATAATGATACCTGATGTTGGGGATATTACAACCAGTATGACCCGCCCAGGAGGGGCCGGGTCAGCCCTAATGGCGGGTTACATAAGAAGCCCAATATACATTCAAGATGATAGTTTATTAAAACATATAGAAGGCCCAAAGGACCGAGGCCGGCTTAAGGCCTGATACTGTAAACTGCCGTACGTAAGGAAAGACTTGTAAAGAAAGGCATGTAAAGGAAGTCACCGAGCCGGACAAGATTATGAGCCGGTCGGGACTATGTAGGCCACCAGGCGTCAACCGATGTATATAAGGGGACGACCCGGTGGCGGCTTAGGGCGAGAAACAACCAAATCGATAACCAAGCCGGCGAGTTGAAGCCCCTTGGAGATCGAAACTTCAGCAATAACAATCCCAACTAGACGTAGGCTTTTACCTTCATCGTAAGGGGCCGAACTAGTATAAAAACTCTCCTGTGTGTCCTTTGTCCCGATTAACCCCTTTAAGCTTCCTAGTGTGATGGCCCTATGACTAAGTCCTTGCTCTAGGACATCTGCCGTGTCAACTCCACGATAGTTGGCGCCCATCGTCGGGCCAGCGCACGGTGGATTTGAGTTCTTGAAGGGCAACTTCGAAGGGCTCAAGGTATACAATGTGGGCCAGATGACCAAGAGTCATCGCGGCAAGCTCTACATCGACGACGAAGGCTGGGGCCCTGAGGCCGGCTCAATCGACTACGGGTACCGGGTCCCCTTCGGCGGAATTCACGTCTTCATCGGTCGGATCAGCGAGTCAGGCCCTGAGCCGGACGTCCACACCAACCTCATTGAAACGGCTCAGCGCGCCAGGACCGCCCGTGTTCAATCTGTCGTGAAACATGCCTTCGTAGGCTGCATCCACGGTGGTGAATACTCCGAAGGATCGGTGGAAGGCGGGGAGACGGCCATCTGCTCTGATACTGCATCATCAACAGGTGAGACGGACTCGTTGTACCAGCTGCAAGACGGCATGCTCGGGGGCTATTCCGATGGCAGCAGTATTCCGGACCCCCTTGAGACGCCGAATTGGGCCGGAGTCTTCATGGCGGGGACGCAGCCCGGGCAGAACTGTACCGCATCGGCAGCAGCAGCTACCGGGTCAGCAGAAGCCGGGTCAGGAGACCCCGTGTGCCCCCCGGCTCAGATTCTAACGGACCTCATGGATCGGCTGACGAATCTGTTAACCGTTGTGGTAGAACTGGCAGATAAATCCCAACACGACGCAGAAGTGGCATGCGTGTGGGAGGAGATGGTGCAAGCTAAGGAAAATCTAGCCGCAGAGGAAACCCGTATGGCAGCAGAACGAGCAGCTCTGGATGCTCGTGCTCAGCAACTTCAAGCAGAAAGTTTCCGGCTCTCGGTGGATCTTAACGCATCAAATGAGGTCATGAGGAGGAGGCATCAGAAAACTTAGTCGCGTCTGCCTCTAACGCTGGATCCGAGGAACCTGTTCCATACACCCGGGGCTGGAGGGAGCCACCTGCCGGAGGCAAACCGGGTCACAACACCCGGTGCACCAGTTTAGCCAAGCGCCATGGAGCCACCTCGTGTGAATACAGCTCCTCCTCGTTATGTGTCAACACCTCCGGGTCACTTCTCCAACCCCCTGGAAAACCTCATCGCAGCATCGGCTCGTTTGGCGGCTCTCCCAATGGAAGGCGACTCTCCAGCAGCAGTTGAAACTCGGAGGGTAAGAGAACTACTTCAGACAGCTCTAGCCCAGCAGGATGCATACTCCTACAGTCGAGACAGGATTCATTCAACTCCTCGCCCAAGCTGGAGCCCGAGTTACAGTAGGCACATGCAGTCTGCAGAGATGTCAAGTAATGCTCAACGCCACAACCGGCCATATAGGCATGAGCCGATGCGGGCTGGAGCCCTTAACTTGGCAGATCAAGAGAGGATTCGTCAAGAGGCAGAACGAGCGGCTCAAATAGCGGCAGAGCAGGCGGCTCATCAAACCTTTCCGGCTTATCCAGCAACCTCGGTTGAGGCAGGAGTGGCCACAAGAACCGGAGGTGTGCCTTGCTTGGTACCGGCCATATGCAATGAGCAGTTGCCAAAGGATTTCAAGGGGCCTCGTAAGGTGCCTAATTACACGACTGACCTACAGCCGGGGGCTTGGATTGAGAGTTATGAGATGGCTATGGAACTGTTGGAGGTTAGCGACGCTGCAATGCCAAGTATTTTACCATGATGTTGGATGGAACAGCTCAGACTTGGTTGAAGGGATTGCCACCCAATTCTATTGGCTCATGGGCAGAGTTGAAAGCGCGGTTCATCCAGAACTTTAAGGACACGTGTAAAAAGCCAATGTTGATTGTGGACCTGACCAATTGCAAGCAAGAGGATGGTGAATCTACTACTCATTGGGTGCGCCGGGTCAAGGAGATAAATACATTCATCTGATAAGATGGATGCCGGCTCAGCAGTTTTGATGTTGGAGAAAAATTGCCGTTTTGAACCTCTGAAGCAGAACCTGGGGCGGCTTAAACGTGACTATAATGACATGGGAACATTGATGGCGGCTCTTGTCAAGTATGCTGATTCTGATACCACCAAGGACCCGGTGTCTGACGAAGAAAATGCAACAAAGGGAAAAAAGAACGGCAACGGCAAGGGTCACCAGCCTAACCCGGTGAATCAGGGAGGTAATAAACGTAAGGCTGATGAGTTTGTTTCTAATACTAACGCACAGGGTGGTAATCAGCGGCGCAAGGGCAGACAACCCCCTCGATCGGGCGGGTCAGGCCCCACCCTTGAGCAGTTGTTGAATGAGCCTTGTCCAAAACACGGCACCCGGGAGAAACCAGCCACCCACTTGTGGAAGGATTGCACGATCATGAAAGCATTTAAAAATTCAAACGCGTTTGATGGGGGTCACGGCCCGGGTGGCGGCTCAGGTGGAGGCGGCTTCCAGGGCCCGGGCGCCAGTTCAGGTGGAGGAGGTTCTCACGGTCAGGGTTATCCTGGTCACCAAGGAGGATATAATCAGCAACCCGGCCAAGGGAATCTGCAGCAGCAATCCGGTTATCAGAGCAACCCGAAGCAGTTGAGTAGTGGACAGTATCATGTATTTACTACCAGTTTATGTAAGAGGGACCAGAAACTTCACAAGAGGGCCCTCAATGCCGTTGAGCCGGCAATTCCACGTTATCTACGTTGGTCAGAGCAGCCTATTGTGTGGAGCAGAGAGGATCACCCGCCCCGGGTTGATAATATGGGTCACTTGGCTTTGGTAGTGGCACCGCAGGTTGGTGGATACAAGTTTACTAAGCTGCTCATGGATGGAGGCAGCAGCATCAACATCCTCTACTATGAGACGTTCCGCCGGATGGGATTGACGGATAAAAATCTTAAACAATCCAACACTGTTTTTCACGGTGTGGTGCCTGGTAAGTCGGCATACCCAGTTGGTAAGATTGAGCTGGAAGTAGCCTTTGGGGATGAGTATGACTCCAGAGTGGAAAATTAACCTTTGAGGTGGTTAAGATCAAGAGCACATATCATGCTCTGTTTGGGTGGCCGGCTTGTGCCAAGTTCATGGCGCGGCCGTGTTACGTATATTTGCAGCTCAAGATGCTAGGTCATAAAGGCACCATTACAGTACATGGGAGCCGGAAGATAGCGTTGGAATGTGAAGAAGGTGATGCTGCATATGCTGAATCTGTCTGTGCAACAAAGGAGTTATAATTTTACAAGGATCATGTTGACCCAGAAGACATGACGCCATTAAAGAAACCAACAACAGAGCATGAGCCGGAGTTGAAATTCAAATCAGCTGATGACACTAAGATGGTTGACTTTGTACCTGGCGACTCATCCAAGCAGTTCATTATCAGCGCAAACTTGGATCCGAAATAAGAAAGCACGCTCATCGAGTTCATCCATGAGAACTAGGACATCTTTGCATGGAAACCTTCAGACATGCCGGGTGTCCCGAGGGAACTCACTGAGCACACTCTTAATATCGATCCAAAGTTCAAACCTGTCAGACAGTTTCTTCGACGGTTCAATGAAGAAAGGCACAAGGCCATCGGAGAAGAGGTGGCCCGGCTCTTGGCAGTCGGGTTCCTTGTGGAGGTCTTTCACGCTGAATGGTTAGCTAACCCGGTGCTTGTACTCAAAAAGAATGGCACCTGGCGTATGTGTGTGGATTACACTGATCTGAACAAGGCTTTTCCGGCTGATCCTTTTGCTCTCCCCCGTATTGATCAGATCATTGATGCTACGGTGGGTTGTGCACGATTGAGTTTCTTGGATGCTTATTCCGGTTATCATCATATTAAGATAGCAATCAAGGATCAGGAGAAGACAACTTTTATTACTCCTTTTGGAGCTTTCTGCTATGTGTCTATGCCTTTTGGGCTTAAGAGTGCCCAGGCGACTTACCAGCGGTGTGTGCAAAATTTTCTTCACGATCAAATTGGGCGTAATGTTCATCCTTATGTGGATGATATAGTGGTAAAATCCAGGAAGGAGGAAACCTTGGTCACGGATCTGAAAGAGACTTTTGATAATCTCCGGGTCTACAAAATGATGCTTAACCCGACCAACTGTGTTTTTGTAGTTCCAGCCGGCAAACTCTTGGGGTTTTTGGTGTCCAACCGAGGTATTGAAGCTAACCCGGAGAAGATCAAGGCAATTACATTCCTAGCCAAGCCAACATGCATCAATGACGTTCAGCGGCTGGCGGGTCATGTTGCTTCTTTGAGCCGTTTCATAAGCCGGTTAGGAGAAAAGGCAATGCCTCTGTATCAGATGATGAAGAAAATAGATGTTTTTGTTTGGAGCAATGCTGCGAACGCTACTTTTGAGGATCTAAAGGCACAGTTGGCTGAGCCACCGGTCCTGGCTGCTCCAATTGAGAAAGAGCCGCTATTGTTATACGTGGCTGCCAAATCACGAGCTGTTAGTGTGGCTATTGTGGTAGAGCGCAAGGAGGCTGGCAAAGAGCATCCGGTTCAGCGGCCGGTTTATTATGTCAATGAAGTGCTCATTGAGTCTAAGCAACGATATCCACATTGGCAGAAGCTTGTTTATGGGGTGTTCATGGCGAGCCGGAAGCTTAAGCATTATTTTCAGGGACATCCAATCATTTTGGTTAGCTCTGCTCCTTTGGGAGACATTATTCAAAACAGAGAAGCCACTGGGCGAGTCGCCAAGTGGGCAATTGAGCTTGGGTCTCATGGGTTGAAGTATGTTCCACGTACTGCAATTAAGTCTCAAGCCCTGGTAACTTCCAGAAGAGAAGCCAGACAACATGTATTGGACTATTCATTTTGATGGGTCCAGGCAGTTGGAAGGCTCGGGGGCTGGAGTCGTGCTAACTTCCCCACGACGTGACAAATTTTGTTATGTGTTACGGTTGATGTTTCCTTGCACTAACAACGCAGCAGAGTATGAAGCCTTGCTCCATGGTCTTCGAGTGGCAAAAGAGATGAGCTCGAGCCGGGTCAGATGTCTTGGTGACTCGAATCTAGTGGCTCAACAGGTATCTGGCAAGTGGGATTCCAAGGACCCTTTCATGGCGGCTTATCGAGAGGTTGATGTCGTTGCAGGATATTTTAAAGGTTATCAAGTGGAACACATTGACCGTTGAAAGAACGAAGCAGCTGATAATTTAAGTCGGCTGGGGTCTCAGCGTAAGCCGGTGCAACCTAACACCTTTTTGGATGTTTTGCATAACCCCTCTGTCAAGTTGCCCACAGAAGAAGATTTAGCTGTTCCCCATGTTCAAGAATTCATCCGATTAACCAGTTAACTTGCCGATTAATCCCTACTCATAGGGTCACCGAGTAGCCGATAAACCGAAAAATCGTCCGATTAATTGATTAAATGGACGATTAATTTGCCGATTAGCCGATTAATCCCCTACTCGC
Organism: Triticum urartu; assembly: GCF_003073215.2. Taxonomy (NCBI): domain Eukaryota; kingdom Viridiplantae; phylum Streptophyta; class Magnoliopsida; order Poales; family Poaceae; genus Triticum; species Triticum urartu. The sequence goes on along the minus strand of NC_053024.1, from coordinate 106,832,135 downwards.
TAGCCAACCGAGCAGCTACCAGTTAACGATTTCCTCAACAATGGATGTTCCTGACCCGGAGGTGCAGTTAGTAGCGGCTCTTCATGTCATCCCAGATTGGACGGTGCCGTTCTTGGCTTACATGACCCGAGGAGAGTTGCCAGCGGATGAGACCCTGGCTCGACAGATAACCCGGCGCTCTAAGTCCATGATGATTTCAGATGGAGAGCTATATCATCGCAGTGTTTCCGGAGCGTTTCAGCGGTGTGTTTCCCCCGAAGAAGGTCAAGAAATCCTTCATGAGATCCATGAAGGCGATTGCGGTCATCACGCCGGGTCAAAATCTTTAGTGGCCAAGTCCTTTCGTCACAGCTTTTACTGGTTGACGGCTCACGCTGATGCAGAAGATCTGGTCAGTAGATGTGATGGATGTCAGAAATTTGCACGACGAGTGCATGTGCCGGCTCAAGAGCTCCAGATGATTCCAATCACTTGGCCGTTTGCGGTCTGGGGACTTGACATGGTGGGACCTTTCAGAAGGTCTAAGGATAAAAAGACACATCTCCTGGTGGCAGTTGATAAATTCACCAAGTGGGTTGAGGCGGAGCCTGTGAGTAAATGTGATGCAGCCATGGCGGTTCAGTTCATGAAAAAAGTGATTTTCCGTTTCAGTTTTCCACATAGTATTATCCCTGACAATGGCACTAATCTGTCCCAAGGAGCTATGGAAGAATTTTGTCAACGAGAACACATCCGGCTCGATGTTTCTTCTGTAGCTCACCCTCAATCCAATGGTCAAGCTGAAAGAGCCAATCAGGAAATTTTGAAAGGGCTCAAACCCCGGGTTATGGTTCCTTCACAACGAACGCCGGGTTGTTGGGTAGAGGAATTACCCTCGGTATTATGGAGTATCAATACTATGCCCAATAGGTCTATGGATTACACATCTTTCTTCATGGTTTATGGAGCAGACGTAGTATTGCCTAGTGACATCCGTCATGACTCGCCCCGTGTGGCGGCTTATGTTGAAGCTAATAACGAACAAGCTAGACAGGATGCACTTGACTTATTAGATGAAGAAAGAGACTTAGCAGCAGCCCGATCAGCAATTTATCAACAGGACCTGCGTCGTTATCACAGCCGCCGGGTTAAGTCCAGGACTTTTCAGGAAGGCGACTTGGTGCTCCGGCTCATCCAGGATCTCTCAAATGCACACAAGTTATCCCCACCTTGGGAAGGACCCTTTCTGGTCTGTAAAAATTTAAACAACGGGTCAAATTACCTCATTGACATTCGAGAGCATGCAGACTCACGTAAGTCGGAAGAGGAGACCCGCCGGCCATGGAACATTGCTCAACTTCGGCCATATTACACCTGAGCCACCGGCTGTCATCTTGTACATACGTTGACGTTGTATATACTATGATAAGCAATAAAGTAAGACCATCGGTCTCTTTTCTTTTCAAAGATTATGCATCTTTATCATTTCTTATTTACAAATGACTATTAAGGAGCTGATCATATTTGAATCAAGTTTAACCTTTTTGGTCCAGCTTATGATCATATCCAAATCTAGTTGCAAATCTCATGGTCACTTGGGGGCTTCCGGTTCAAACATAGGTCGTATTCGAACCAAAGAGAACATAGCTGTCGTAACCCTCTTGATCGGCTCAAGGCCAAAACTCACTGGGGGCTTCTTGATCGTATCTGAATCATAGCTTAACCCCTTTGAGTCCGACTTGGATCGTATTTGAATCAGGGTTGTTAAAAACCTCTCAAGGTCATTTGGGGGCTTCCTGTTCAAACATAGGTCGTATTCGAACCAAAGAGAACATAGCTGTCGGTACCCTCTTGATCGGCGCAACGCCAAAGCCATCGGGGGCTATATGGTCGTATTCGAACCTTAGCTTAACCCCTTTGGTCCGGTTTACTGGTCGTATTCGAATCAGAAACCCCCAACCTTTTGAATACAAGATTAAAATTATGCTTGTTATCTGTCGCTTGCCTTTTAGTTTGTTGTTGTTTCAATATTACAAATAAATTAGCCTGGTCTTCTTCACCGGCTCAATTATTGGACAACACAGCCGCCCGGGTCAGTCAAGCCGGTGGTTCAAGGATCGAAAGGTATGAGCTACTAAGGTATAATGATCATTGAGTATTCACAAAGCATTAAATTTTCATAAATATTGAGTTGTCAAATTCAATCACCCGGATTATTTAAACCGGCGATCTAAGGATCAAAAGGGACAAGGTATGGTCATTACTTATACACGCTTACCTGCTGCGTTAACTAAAAAGTTCGTATTAGCCCTTATCCTTTATTTATACTTGTTCCTGCTCTTATCAAGGTAAATATATTGGCTCTACATTAGGTGTTTAAACCCGTTTGGTTCTAAATCGCCATGCCAGTCTTTTCTTTGTATTTACAGGAACAAAGTTCAAACATTGCAGAGACAAGTATTAAACGATGTATAAGCAAGCGTTAAACATTGGCATCTGGAAACACAGATTCACATATAAGTATTTTATGCGCGATGGCATAAGCAAACATGCGGTGTTTTAACAACTAAAGTTATTACAAGGCTTTATAAGCCCATGAAGATGACCATTGTCCCTCCCTCACCGGTTCACCATCTTGAGTCTGCTGGAAGTTGGGTTTTGACCAATCAAAGCCGTTCATGGCGACAAATTCGGCTTCGTCGTCAATCAGGCCGACCGGGTCAACCTCCGGGGCAAATGTATCTTCTCTCACTGGTGGGATCAAGTATGTTACTTTATACGAGGGAGGGGCCATCTTCTTATTCTCACTATCAAAACCCGGCCGGTACTTGTCCACATTGGTGTCATCTCCAAGACTAGTCGCCTAAGGCTGGACTTCGCGGATGTAGGCTATGAAGTCACCCTGATCAAAAGGAGACCCGTCCTCCTTCACGGTGGGATAGCCCCTTGAGACGTCCGCCGGGTCTAGGTCTGGCACCCAAGCCTTGGAGCGGCTTAGGGCAGTCAAGGCTCCGGCTCACGCGCAGGAGCATTTTACTTCTTGGAACCTGGCAGGAAGGATGGACAACTTCTTCAGGACGTCGCAGAGCCGGTTGGGTCCTTGATTAGCAGGAGAGATGGCAGCCAGAGCCCGTTGTGCGCTGATATACAATTATTCAACCAAAGTGTATACTGCCTTCAGCTTAATCAATGGGTCTTGGCTCAGATTCTTACTTCGCGGACCTGCATAAATTTTTTACAGAGTCAGTTGGCGGATTATACTCCGGATTAGCAAAAATATATGAAAGGTCAAATCAGGTAGCTTACCAAAAATAGCAGCGACCATCTGAGACACCCGGCCCTTTAACCCGTTCAGCTCTGTTGAAATTTCTTTCAGAGCTGTTTTGGCTGTCTCAGCTCGTCGGGTCAGAAGTGTTTTCTCATTTTCCCAAGTCTTCTCCTTCGCAGTAAAGTTGGTCTTCAAATTTTCTGTTGCAGAAAGGCTTATTTGCAGTTTGGAAGTGGAAGATTGATAAACTCGCTAGCCGGGTCTTTGCGTCAGTCAATTGAGAGTTCAATTCAGACAAGGCATTCTGTGAAACGTTCAGACAAGTCAAGACTTGGTTTCAAATTCAAATATCCAAATTCAAGATTCAAGTCTCAAGTACTTTACGAATAAACCACTTGACACTTGGGGGCTAATGTATGCCAAATCAAATTTTTACGATTCTACAAACATATTTAAAGTCCCAAGTCCCTTACAAAGTAACAGTACTTGGCACTTGGGGGCTAATGTATGCAGTTCAGCGAGTTTATCAAGGTTAAACTGGAGTGTTAAGTACTTTTAAGATAGTTTTAAATTCTAAAGTACCGATTCATTAATGATCAAAATGAACCGGTCCTTGGGGACTATAGGTGAAGTTTTGTTCTATCCATATCAGGTAAGGATTTAGAGGTAAAAGTCTCGACCTATATTTTAAAGTCTACATGTTATTCTGCTTCTCTTATAATCTGAAGACTTGGGGGCTGAAGGAATACTAGTAAACCGGAAACAACGTACCTCATACTTCAACTGAAGCTGCTTGACCATCTCGATGTCAGACTTGCGACTGGAGTGTACATGACTGAGATAGCTGGATAAAATATCACTGGCATTGAGACGGTCATAGTTGGCAACGTCAAGGCAAACCTTCTGCCTCTCCAATGCCTCTTGCTTTGCTATACACCGAGCCAGCACCATTGGGTTCCCCGGCTTAACAAAGTGGCTCCCAGTAATTTGAACATCTTGGGCAAATGGAGACGGCGGATTGGCTGATCTTGACGGACCAGCTGTAGAGGGATCCACCGTGGCTTCAGCAAAAGTCGGCTCAGCAGGGTTTGCCTCATTGTCAATAGGCAGGTGTTCTGGAGCGTTAGCCAATGGAGAAGGCGGCCTAGCCGGGTCAGATGCTAGTACTGGCGGATCTTCCGCCGGTTTTGCCACCTTCGCCTTCTTGGAATTAGCCTGGCCGCTAAGGAAAAATATTACAGGGTTGTCAGCATAAAGATACAATTGAGCAACCCGAAAGAAAGGAGGATTTCTGATTACCCAGGAGCAGTCTTGAAAGCCGGAAATTGTGTTTGTGATGAGTCTCCTGAGGAATGAGACACCTCCAGAAAGGATAAAAGAAAAGAGTTAAAAGAAATACAAGGAGCAGGATTCATTAAAACGAGTTAAAGACAACAATAAGTAAACCTCGTTCGGGCGTTTCTGAGGGGTCTGTTGAAGGACGACAGTCGGTTCATCTTCAATCCCAACTTCACAACGACTTTCATGTTGCTGCTTTTTCAAATGAAAGTTGGGATCCAAGTGAGCTAAAGGGTTAGAAAACCTTACTTTACGAATCACTCGTCGAATTTTGGGTCTTGGTAAGGGCTCTGAGTCGGAGGAAATAATAGTTACCTCAGCTTCCCCGGCCTGACTGGCCCTAGTGTCATCCTAGTAAGGATCAGTATCAACAAGATTGTTAAAAAATTGGCCAAGGGAATCAAGAGCTACCTCCGAGTCAGATGTGTCATCAAGTTTCATCAAATCTTCAGCTGTGGTCTTCTTTTTCTTCTTCAATCTCCGGGTCGTTTTCTTAGCGTTCATGGCGGCGAGTTTCGCCTTCTTGGCAGCTTCGCGATCATATTTCACTTTCCAAAAGTCAGAATTGGCCTACAAAGACAAGAGGAAGGATCAGTGATAAACAATATGGCTGGACAAAATACAAAGGAAAAAAGATCAGAATATCCGTACTTCTGGTACCGGGTTAAGTTTACAGAAGGGATTTAACCCAACAATACTACAATCTTCATACTTCCCATTCACCAAAAGGTTTGACATTGAGACAATGTCTTCCTCGGTTAGTTGATCCGGGCTATGACGGAGAGAGTCGTCCGGGCCTCCACCATATTCATACATCAATTTTGAATGACGGCTTAATGGAATAACCCGCCATGAGATCCAGCAGCGGGTCAGATCGACTCTGGTTAAACCGTTCCCCAACAAAGCTTGATTCTTCTGATAGATGGAAGCATCTTCTTGCGTTCAGCAACGGTAAGTTTATCTGGCAGTGCGAACTTGGAGTCAAGACGATCAGGGCGGTAACCCGGCAGTGGCTTCTCGTTGGCTGGTGAGATGTCCTGACAGTAAAACCAAGTTTGGTTCCAGTCCTTTGGGTGACTTGGTAAAACTATGAGGGGGAAGACAGCACCCTGCCGGCGCTGAATTGAGATGCCTCCAAGCTCTAAGCTAAGGTCGTTGGTGCACTCGTTCTGCCGGTTCAGATAGAAGTATTCTCTAAACAGTTCCACAGTCGGCTCTTGCTGAAGATATACATCACAGAGCACTTGGAAGTTAGAAATATTGGATACGGAATTGGGCCCAATATCTTGAGGATGGAGTTTGAAAAAGTGAAGAACTTCTCTGAAAAACTTTGAACCGAGCTGAGGGAGTACTGGATTAGGGGGTCTCCGAACAGCCGGACTATATCCTTTGGCCGGCCTATTGGACTATGAAGATACAAGATTGAAGACTTCGTCTCGTGTCCGCATGGGACTCTACTTGGCGTGGAAGGCAAGCTAGGCAATATGGATATGTATATCTCCTCCTTTGTAACCGACCTTGTGTAACCCTAGCCCTCTCCAGTGTCTATATAAGCCGGAGGGTTTTAGTCCGTAGGACAACATACAATCATACCATAGGATAGCTTCTAGGGTTTAGCCTCTCTGATCTCGTGGTAGATCTACTCTTGTACTACCCATATCATCAATATTAATCAAGCGGGACATAGGGTTTTACCTCCATCAAGAGGGCCCGAACCTGGGTAAAACATCGTGTTCCCTGCCTCCTGTTACCATCCGCCTTAGACGCACAGTTCGGGACCCCCTACCCGAGATCCGCCGGTTTTGACACCGACACGGGCGGTGAGAAGCCACGGTTCATGTGGTCAGTAAAGACGATCACTTTGCTGTCTTTTGGATTTGGTCGTTCTTCTTCCGGGTCAGGAGCACGATAAGACATGATGCTTTTTGAGGGAAGAAACCCAATGAGGAACAACTCTTTTAAACGATCCTCAGTTATGGTTGAGGGGACCCAATTACAGATGGTGGGTGTCTTTGATGGCATGATGTGCAAGGAACTGAAAAAGAAATAACAACATGCCGGTTCAGTTTACGGTCAGGTTAACAGTTAAAGGTTGAAGATGTAAAACAAGTAATAGCGGCTTAACTAAGGGCTAATGACATATAAGGAAAAGAAAGCTAGAGTGGTAAGCCGCCATGACTACAGATTTTCTCAGAAAGAAGATTCAGATAAGTGTTGGCATAAACAAGTTTTACCAAGCTGTCATTATTATTTTGGATCAAATGGCCGTTCTGAAAAGAAAAATATTCTAGACCTAGAAATCTAGTACAGATGGGTTCGTCAGCTATAACAAAGCATCTATATAGGAAAAAAGGATCTACTGCTATCAAAAATGGATGCAAAACAACTACCGCGCGAGTTATATCTCCTCTTTGGATCAAGAGAGGCTGCGGAGGAAGAACTACCAAAAAGGTTCATGAAGAACGGTGAAGAACACCGATGAACTCACAAGCCCTAATGCAGATCTAAAAATTTTAAGAAGCAAGACTTACGGATGCGGATTCGTTGCAGAGGGTCGTCGCCGTTTATCTGGACAGTTCAGGGTGATGCAGCGGACAAGCTCGAGGACAATGATGAGCGTTGCGGCGGCAGCGGAGCTCGAGCAGCAGCAGAGATTGCGAGAGGAAGAAGATGAAGAAGAGGGGAGAATGAGAAAAACCGGCCGTGTGCCTATTTATAAGGGCAGATGCGAACAGACGGGCGCGAAAATCAAGGGAGCACCAAATAATGGTTATCCAGCTATATAGACGCGTCGATTCTTGAGAAGCATTAAAACTAAAAGGTCCGTTGGAAGATGACGTCATGAAAGTTTTTTGTATTTTCAAAAGATGACGTCATCGCGGGTTACAGAGTTTTTCAGACAGAAGATGGATTTCAACTAAGTATTGAAGATTGACAAAGAACAAAGTTCGAAGTCAACCTGGGGCCTAATGTTGGGGATATTACTACCAGTATGACCCGCCCAGGAGGGGCCAGGTCAGCCTTAATGGCGGGTTACATAAGAAGCCCAATATACATTCAAGATAATAGTTTATTAAAACATATAGAAGGCCCAAAGGCCCGGGGCCGGCTTAAGGCCCGATATTGTAAACCGCCGTATGTAAGGAAAGACTTGTAAAGAAAGGCATGTAAAGGAAGTCACCGAGCCAGACACGATTATGAGCCGGCCGGGACTCTGTAGGCCACCAGGCGTCAACCCATGTATATATGGGGACGACCTGGTGGCGGCTTAGGGCGAGAAACAACCAATCCGATAACCAAGCCGGCGAGTTGAAGCCCCTTGGAGATCGAAACTTCAGCAATAACAATCCCAACTAGACATAGGCTTTTACCTTCATCGTAAGGGGCTGAACTAGTATAAAAACTCTCCCTTGTGTCCTTTGTCCCGATTAACCCCTTTAAGCTTCCTAGTGCGATGGCCCTACGACTAAGTCCTTGCTCTAGGACATCTGCCGCGAGCCTCAATATTCAGCGGACCACATACATCAGTATGTATGGTTTCCAACAAATCTGTTGCTCGCTCCATTGTTCCAGAGAACGGAGCCTTAGTCATCTTGCCTATGAGGCATGGTTCGCAAGCATCAACTGATTCATAATCAAGTGATTCGAAAAGCCCATCGGCATGGATTTTCTTCATGCGCTTTACACCAATATGACATAAACGGCAGTGCCACAAATAAGTTGCACTATCATTATTAACTTTGCATCTTTTGGCTTCAATATTATGAAAATGTGTATCACCACGATCGAGATCCAAAAAACCATTTTCATTGGGTGTATGACCCTAGAAGGTTTTATTCATCTAAATAGAACAACAATTATTCTCTAACTTACATGAATAACCGTATTGCAATAAACATGATCCAATCATATTCATGCTCAATGCAAACACTAAATAACATTTATTTTAGGTTTAACACTAATCCCAAAAGTATAGGGAGTGTGCGATGATGATCATATCAATCTTGGAACCATTTCCAATACACATCGTCACTTCACCCTTAACTAGTCTCTGTTCATTCTGCAACTCCCGTTTCGAGTTACTATTCTTAGCAACTGAACTAGAATCAAATACTGAGGGGTTTCTATAAACACTTGTAAAGTACACATCAATAACATGTATATCAAATATACCTATGTTCACTTTGCCATCCTTCTTATCCGCCGATTACTTGTGGTAGTTCCACTTCCAGTGACCAATCCCTTTGCAGAAGAAGCACTCAGTTTCAGGCTTAGGTCCAGACTTGGGTTTTTTCACTTGAGCAGCAACTTGCTTGCCGTTCTTCTTGAAGTTCCCCTTTCTTCCCTTTGTCCCTTTACTTAAAACTAGTGGTTTTGTTTACCATCAACACTTGATACTTCTCTTGATTTCTACCTTCGTTGATTTCAGCATCACGTAGAGCTTGGGAATCGTTTCCGTTATCCCTTGCATATTATAGTTCATCACGAAGTTCTACTAACTTGGTGATGGTGACTAGAGAATTCTGTCAATCACTATTTTATCTGGAAGATTAACTCCCACTTGATTCAAGCGATTGTAGTACCTAGACAATCTGAGCACATGCTCACTGCTTGAGCTATTCTCCTCCATCTTTTAGCTATAGAACTTGTTGGAGACTTCATATCTCTCAACTCGGGTATTTGCTTGAAATATTTACTTCAACTCCTGGAACATCTCTTATGGTCCATGACGTTCCAAACGTCTTTGAAATCCCGATTCTAAGCCGTTTAAGCATGGTGCACTAAACTATCAAGTAGTCATCATATTGAGCTAGCCAAACGTTAATAACATCTGCATCTGCTCCTGCAATAGGTTTGTCACCTAGCGGTGCATCAAGGACATAATTCTTCTGTGCAGCAATGAGGATAAACCTCAGATCACGGATCCAATCCGCATCATTGCTACTAACATCTTTCAACTTAGTTTTCTCTAGGAACATATCAAAAATAAAACAGGGGAGCTAAACGCGAGCTATTGATCTACAACATAGATATGCTAATACTACCAGGACTAAGTTCACGATAAATTTAAGTTCAATTAATCATATTACTTAAGAACTCCCACTTAGATAGACATCCCTCTAATCCTCTAAGTGATCACGTGATCCATATCAACTAAACCATGTCCGATCATCACGTGAGATGGAGTAGTATCAACGGTGAACATCACTATGTTGAGCATATCTACTATATGATTCACGCTCGACCTTTCGGTCTCCGTGTTCCGAGGCCATATCTGTTATATGCTAGGCTCGTCAAGTTTAACCTGAGTATTCCGCGTGTGCAACTGTTTTTCACCCGTTGTTTTTGAACGTAGAGCCTATCACACCCGATCATCACGTGGTGTCTCAGCGCGAAGAACTTTCGCAATGGTGCATACTCAGGGAGAACACTTATACTTTGATAATTTAGTGAGAGATCATATTAAAATGCTACCGGCAATCAAAGAAAGATAAGATGCATAAAAGATAAACATCACATGCAATCAATATAAGTGATATGATATGGCCATCATCATCTTGTGCTTGCGATCTCCATCTTTGAAGCACAGTCATGATCACCATCGTCACCAGCGCGACACCTTGATCTCCATCGTAGCATCGTTGTGGTCTCTCCAATCTTATGCTTCTACGACTATCGCTACCGCTTAGTGATAAAGTAAAGCATTACAGGGCGATTGCATTGCATACAATAAAGCGACAACCATATGGCTCCTACCAGTAGCCGATAACTCGGTTACAAAACATTATCATCTCATACAATAAAATTTAGCATCATGTCTTCACCATATCACATCACAACATGCCCTGCAAAAACAAGTTGGACGTCCTCTACTTTGTTGTTGCAAATTTTACGTGGCTGCTACGGGCTTAGCAAGAAACGTTCTTACCTACGCATCAAAACCACAACGATAGTTTGTCAAGTTGGTGCTATTTTAACCTTCGCAAGGACCGGGCATAGCCACACTCGGTTCAACTAAAGTTGTAGAAACTGACACCCACCAGCCACCTGTGTGCAAAGCATGTCGGTAGAACCAGTCTCGCGTAAGCGTACGCGTAATGTCGGTCCGAGCCGCTTCATCCAACAATACTGCCGAACCAAAGTATGACATGTTGGTAAGCAGTATGACTTATATCGCCCACAACTCACTTGTGTTCTACTCGTGCATATGAAATCTACGCATAAAACATGGCTCGGATGCCACTGTTGGGAACGTAGTAATTTCAAAAAAATTCCTACGCACACGCAGGATCATGGTGATGCATAGCAACAAGAGGGGAGAGTGTTGTCCATGTACCCTCGTAGACCAAAAGCGGAAGCATTAGCACAACACGGTTGATGTAGTCGTACGTCTTCATGATCCGACTGATCAAGTATCGAACGCACGGCACCTCCGAGTTCTGCACACGTTCAACTCGATGATGTCCCTCGAAGTCCGATCCATCCGAGTGTTGAGGGAGAGTTTCGTCAGCACGACGGCGTGGTGACGATGTTGATGTTCTACCGACGTAGGGCTTCGCCTAAGCATCGCTACAGTATTATCGAGGTGGACTATGGTGGAGGGGGGCACCGCACACGGCTAAGAGATCAAGATATCAATTGTTGTCTCTTTGCGATGCCCCCTGCCCCCGTATATAAAGGAGTGGAGGAGGGGGAGGGCCGGCCCTCTCTATGGCGCGCCCTAGGGGAGTCCTACTCCCACCGGGAGTAGCATTCCCCTTTTCCTAGTAGAACTAGGAACCCTTCCATGTAGTAGGAGTAGGAGGGAAGGAAAGGGAAGGGAAAAGGAGAAGGAAGGAAGGGGGCGCCCCCCCTCCCTAGTCCAATTCGGACCAGCCCATGGGGAGGGGTGCAGCCACCCTTTGAGGCCTTTCCCTCCTTTCCCGTATGGCCCATTAAGGCCCAATACGAATTCCTGTAACTCCCCGGTACTCCCGAAAATACTCGAATCACTCGGAACCTTTCCGATGTCCGAATATAGTCGTCCAATATATCGATCTTTACATCTCGAACATTCGAGACTCCTCGTCATGTCCCCGATCTCATTTGGGACTCCGAACTCCTTCGGTACATCAAAACACATAAACTCATAATATAACCGTCATTGAACTTTAAGCGTGCGGACCCTACGGGTTCCAGAACTATGTAGACATGACCGAGACCCGTCTCCGATCAATAACCACATATTCTACGAAGATCTTTATCGGTCAAACCGCATAACAACATAAGTTGTTCCCTTTGTCATCAGTATGTTACTTCCCCGAGATTTGATCGTCGGTATCTCAATACCTAGTTCAATCTCGTTACCGGCAAGTCTCTTTACTCGTTCCATAATAAACCATCCCGCAACTAACTCATTAGTTGCAATGCTTGCAAGGCTTAAGTGATGTGCATTATCGAGAGGGCCCACAGATACATCTCCGACAATCGGAGTGACAAATCCTAATCTCGAAATACGCCAACCCAACAAGTACCTTCGGAGACACCTGTAGAGCACCTTTATAATCACCCAGTTATGTTGTGACGTTTGGTAGCACACAAAGTGTTCCTCCACTAAACGGGAGTTGCATAAACTCATAGTCATAGGAACATGTATAAGTCATGAAGAAAGCAATAGCAACAAACTAAATGATCAAGTGCTAAGTTAACAGAATGGGTCAAGTCAATCACATCATTCTCCTAATGATGTGATCCCGTTCATCAAATGACAACTCTTTGTTTATGGGTAGGAAACATAACCATCTTTGATCAACGAGCTAGTCAAGTAGAGGCATACTAGTGACACTCTGTTTGTCTATGTATTCACAGATGTATCATGTTTCCGGTTAATACAATTCTAGCATGAACAATAAACATTTATCATGATATAAGGAAATAAATAATAACTTTATTATTGCCTGTAGGTCATATTTCCTTTAGAAAGAACACTCCCTCGTATGTCATATGGCTTACCTTTGTAGTAATAATCATCGTTCCGATCCTGTAGCTTACCATATGGCGACACCTTAAACACAACTTCCCAACACTTTAGGTACTCTTTCTGGCATGGGTAAGGCAGATAATATACTTGTGTGGCCCGGGTAGCGGCGATAAACAGATCAGCTCCGGCATAGACGGTTGATGGTTTAACTTCAACTAAACCAACAGAAGGCGTATGTCTCAGACCCTTTTTGGGGTCGAACCATCGGCATTTGAACACAGTGAGACTTAGCTATTCGTGGCCACGTTTGAATGTAAGCTCATATATTTTTCCTACCCTTCTGTAGTAATGTACTTTATTATCTCCTTCGGTGAAGACTCCGGTATTTATAGTTTTGGGATCAGGCTAACTGTTCTAGTGCTCCTCTGTATGGAAGCGATACCCATTCACATCATACTTTTCGCATGTCATGACCCGACTGTTAAAACCCATGGAAACCCATCTCAATTCTTCATCCATTGATGTGTTTAGATCTTTTCCCTACAAGTTTAATTGAAATTATAGGGTGCATGAGTTTACTTGGAATTGTAGGGTGAACTGGGTAATAGGGAAGTGTGAAAATTTACTTTCTCGATGAACCATGCAACAAATTTTTTCCTTCCATCATGACCCTTTTGGAGAAGAGCATGTGCCTCCGGTTTAGTAGGAGGTAGCATTCCCGTCCACTCTTCATCAATGAATCGACTAAAATAAGAAAAGCGGTATGAGAACGAGGCAAAGTGAACATAATGAATTGACTACAAGAATGGTGCACAGGTATTACCTCATCCACTCATCCTCAAGTTCCTTGATGTTGTGCAAGATATAGAACATGACATCCTCCCACTCATCTTGTGGAATGATATAAGGTGTCGAGCATCCAGCCCTGCTACCTTGCCCGTTGAATAGAGGCAGCCTGGGTTTATACTTGGGTTCTTCTGTATTGTATCGAGACACATTATTGTGCAGCGTGGGAACATGGTCCCGATAGTACGCTGTCCTGAGGTCTGCCACCTCCTCTAGGATAACTACCTCAGCTATGGAAGCTTCAATCTTAGCTTTGTTTCCACATTTCTGTCTCTCAGGGCCGTACTGACAATGATTCTACACAGCCCCCCCCCCAACAATACCTCGTTCGCGAAGTGCCAAATGAGATGTGTCATCAAAGTAAAGAAGCTTGGCGGGAAGATATTCTCTAGCTTGCATATCAACTCTGGCGCCTTCTTATGCATTTCTTTTATCATCTCAGGACATACTTATTTTCCACAAAGCGTGCGGAAGAAATGGCTTAGCTCTGCAAGCACACGCTAGACACGCAAGGGAACATAGCCCCGAACCATCACCGGCATAATCTTCTCAATCCATACATGATAGTTGCTACATCTTGAGCTTGCGTTGGTTTTCCCCGAAGAGGAAGGGATGATGCAGCAGAGTAGCGTAAGTATTTCCCTCAGTATTTGAGAACCAAGGTATCAATCCAGTAGGAGGCCACGCGCAAGTCCCTTGTACCTACACAACACAAAGAGCTCAACGCAACCAACGCGATTAGGGGTTGTCAATCCCTTCACGATCACTTACGGAAGTGAGATCGGATAGATAATATTTTTGGTATTTTTGATATGATGATGCACAGTGAAAATTAAAAGGCAAAGTAAAAACAAAACAAGATTAAAGTGATGGAGATTGATATGATGAGAATAGACCTAGGGGCCATAGCTTTCACTAGTGGCTTCTCTCGAGAGCATAAGTTTTCTACGGTGGGTGAACAAATTATTGTTGAGCAATTGACAGAATTGAGCATAATTATGAGAATATCTAGGCATGATCATGTATATAGGCATCACGTCCGTGACAAGTAGATCAAAACGATTCTGCATCTACTACTATTACTCCACTCATCGACCGCTATCCAGCATGCATCTAGAGTATTAAGTTAAAAACAGAGTAACGCTTTAAGCAAGATGACATGATGTAGAGAATAAATTCATGCAATATGAAATAAAGCCCATCTTGTTATCCTTGATGGCAACGATACAACACGTGCCTTGCTACCCCTTCTGTCATTGGGAAAGAACACCGCAAGATCGAACCCAAAGCTAAGCACTTCTCTCATGGCAAGAACTACCAATCTAGTTGGCCAAACCAAACGGATAATTTGAAGAGACTTGCAAAGATAACCAATCATACATAAAAGAATTCAGAGAAGATTCAAATATTGTTCATAGATAGACTTGATCATGAACCCACAATTCATCGGTCTCAACAAACACACCGCAAAAGAAGAAGATTACATCGAATAGATCTCCAGAAGAGAGGGGGAGAACATTGTATTGTGATCCAAAAAGAGAGAAGAAGCCATCTAGCTACTAACTATGGACCCGAAGGTCTGAGGTAAACTACTCACACTTCATCGGAGAGGCTAGGATGATGTAGAAGCCCTCCGTGATGACGGCCCTCTTCCGGCGGAGCTCTGGAACTGGCCCCAAGATGGGATCTCATGGATACAGAAAGTTGCCGCGGTGGAATTAGGTTTTTGGCTCCCGTTCTGATTGTTTGGGGGTATGTGTGTATATATATAGGAGGAAGAAGTACGCCGGAGGAGCAACGAGGGGCCCACGAGGTAGGGGGGCGCGCCCCCCACCCTCGTGACCACCTCTTTTGTTCCTTGGAGCAGGGTCCAAGTCTCCTGGATCACGTTCGGTGAGAAAATCACGTTCCCGAAGATTTTATTCCGTTTGGACTCCGTCTAATATTATGTTTCTTCGAAACACTGAAATAGGCAAAAAACAGCAATTCTGGGCTGGGCCTCTGGTTAATAGGTTAGTCCCAAAAATAATATAAAAGTGGAAAATAAAGCCCAATATAGTCCAAAGCAGTAGATAATATAGCATGGAGCAATCAAAAATTATAGATACGTTGGAGACGTATCAGGCATCCCCAAGCTTAATTCCTCCTCGTCCTCGAGTAGGTAAATGATAAAAAGAGAATTTTTGATGCGGAGTGCTACTTGGCATAATTTCAATGCAAAATTTCTTAATTGTGGTGTGGATATTCAGATTAGAAAGATTCAAGACAAAAGTTCATATTGACATAAAGAATAATAACACTTCAAGCATACTAATAAAGTAATTATGTCTTCTCGAAATAACATGGCCAAAGAAAGTTATCCCTACAAAATCATATAGTCCGGCTATGCTCTATCTTCACCACACAAAGTATTTAAATCATGCACAACCCCGATGACAAGCCAAGCAATTGTTTCATACTCTAACTTTTTCAAAACTTTTTCAATCTTCACGCAATACATGAGTGTGAGCCATGGACATAGCACTATGTGGAATAGAAGGGTGGTTGTGGAGAAGACAAAAAGAGGGGAAGATAGTCTCACATCAACTAGGCGTATCAACAGACTATGGAGAGGCCCATCAATAGATATCAATGTGAGTGAGTAGGGATTGCCATGCAACGGATGCACTAGAGCTATAATTATATGAAAGCTCATCAAAAGAAACTAAGTGGGTGTGCATCCAACTTGCTTGCTCATGAAAACCTAGGGCAATTTGAGGAAGCCCATCATTGGAATATACAAGCCAAGCCCTATAATGAAAAATTCCCACTAGTATATGAAAGTGACATAACGAGAGACTCTCTATCATGAAGATCATGGTGCTACTTTGAAGCACAAGTGTGGTAAAAGGATAGTAACATTGTCCCTTCTCTCTTTTTCTCTCATTTTTTTATTTGGGCCTTTTCTCTTTTTTTTATGGCCTCTTTTTTTCGTCTGGAGTCTCATCCCGACTTATGGGGGAATCCTAGTCTCCATCATCCTTTCCTCACTTGGGACAATGCTCTAGAAAATGATGGTCATCACACTTTTATTTTTCTTACAACTCAACAATTACAACTCGATACTTAGAACAAATATGATTCTATATGAATACCTCCGGCGGTGTACCGGGATATGCAATGAATCAAGAGTGACATGTATGAAAGAATTATGAATGGTGGCTTTGTCACAAATATGATGTCAACTACATGATCATGCTAGCAATATGACAATGATGGAGCGTGTCATAAAAACGGAAAGGTGGAAAGTTGCATGGCATTATATCTCGGAATGGCTATGGAAATGCCATGAAAGGTAGGTATTGTGGCTGTTTTGAGGAAGGTATATGGTGGGTGTATGATACCGGCGAAAGGTGCGCGGTATTAGAGAGGCTAGCAATGGTGGAAGGATGGGAAAAAGTGCATATAATCCATGGACTCAACATTAGTCATAAAGAACTCATATACTTATTGCAAAAATCTAGAAGTTATCAAAGCAAAGTATTACGCGCATGCTCCTAGGGGGATAGATTGGTAGGAAAAGACCATCGCTCGTCCCCGACCGCCACTCATAAGTAAGACAATCAATAAATAAATTATGCTCCGACTTCATCACATAACGGTTCACCATACGTGCATGCTACGGGAATCACAAACTTTAACACAAGTATTCTTTAAATTCACAACTACTAAACTAGCATAACTCTAATATTATCACCTCCATATCTCAAAACAATTATCATGCTTCAATCTTCTCTTAGTATTCAACGCACTCAAAAGAAAATTTCACATATCTTGAACACCAAGCATATATATATTAAGCAAATTACCATGCTATTAAGACTCTCAAAATAATTTAAGTGAAGCATGAGAGATCAATAGTTTCTTTAAAACAAACTGCCACCGTGCTCTAAAAGATCTAAGTGAAGCACATAGAGGAAAATTGTAACGCTCAAAAGATATAAGTGAAGTGCATAGAGCAAAACTACATAGCTCAAAAGATATAAGTGAAGCACATAGAGTATTCTATCAAATTTTAATTCATAGATGACTCTCTCAAAAGGTGTGTACAGCAAGGATGATTGTGGAAAACTAACAAACAAAGACACAAATAATACAAGACACTCCAAGCAAAACACATATCATGTTGGTGAATAAAAATATAGCACCAAGTAAATTACCCATGGAAGTGGACGAAAGAGGGGATGCCTTCCAGGGCATCCCCAAGCTTTGAATTTTTGGTGTCCTTGGATTATCTTGGGCATCCCCAACCTTAGGCTCTTGCCACTCCTTGTTCCATAATCCATCAAAAGAACTCACCCAAAACTTGAAAACTTCACAACACAAAACTCAATAGAAATCTCGTGAGCTCCGTTAGAGAAAGAAAACATTAAACCACTTCAAGGTACTGTAATGAACTCATTATTTATTTATTTTGGTGTTAAACCTACTGTATTACAACTTCTCTATGGATTATAAACTATTTTACTAACCATAGATTCATCAAAATAAGCAAACAACACACGAAAAACAGAATCTGTCAAAAACAGAACAGTCTGTAGTAATCTGTAACTAACACAAACTTCAGGAACTCCAAAAAATCTACCAAAATTAGAAGACCTAGATAATTTGTTTATTGATCAGCAGAAATTGGAATCAGTATTTTATCACGTTCTGATGATTTTTAGTAATTCGGGCACTGAATGCAAAGTTTCTGGAAATTACAGCAAGATCAAATAACTATCATCCAAGAAGATCCAATAGGTCTAGCTTGGCACAAACACTAATTAAAACACAAAACCACATCCAAACAGAGGGTAGATGGGTTATTTATTCCCTAACAGAAGAAAAACACAAAAAACAAAAAATAAAATTGGGTTGCCTCCCAACAAGCGCTATCGTTTAACGCCCCTAGCTAGGCATAAAAGCGAGGATAGATCTGGGTATTGCCATCTTTGGAAGGCAATCCATAAGTGGCTCTCATGATGGTTTCATATGGCAATTTTATTTTACTTCTTGGAAAGTGTTCCATGCCCTTTTTAATGGAAATTGGAATCTAATATTCCCTTCCTTCATATCAATAATCGCACCAACCGTTCTAAGGAAAGGTCTACCAAGAATAATAGGGCAAGAAGGATTGCAATCTATATCAAGAACAATGAAATCTACGGGCACATAATTCCTATTTTCAACAATAATAACATCATTAATTCTTCCCATAGGTTTCTTAATAGTGGAATCCGCAAGATGCAAGTTTAGGGAGCAATCATCAAGATCGTGAAAATCTAGCAAATCACACAAAGTTTTGGGGATAGTGGAGACACTAGCACCCAAATCACACAAAGCATAAAGCTCATGATTTTAATTTTAATTTTGATAGTTGGTTCCCAGTCATCATAGAGTTTTCTAGGGATAGAGACTTTCGACTCAAGTTTTTCTTCATAAGATTGCATCAAGGCATCAACAATATGTTCGGTGAAGGCTTTCTTTTGACTATAAGCATGCGGAGAATTTAGCACGGATTGCAACAAAGAAATACAATCAATCAAAGAGCAACTTTCATAATTAAATTCCTTGAAATCCAATATAGTGGGTTTAGCAACATCCAAATTTTTATTTCTTTCAATCCCACTTTCGTCAATTTCATCATAAAGATCTAAATACTCCGAATATTTGGAACGCCTTCTAGGTAAAGGAAGATCATATTCAGTTTCATCAAGATTCATATTGCAAAACAAATTTTTGATAGGGGACACATCAATAACTTTTAGATCTTCATCTTGATTTTCATAAGAATTAGAAGAACATGCTTTAATAAAGGCATCTTTGGAAGCACGCATCCTAGCGGTTCTTTCTTTACATTCATCAATTGAAATTCTCATGGCTTTTAGAGACTCATTAATATCATGCTTAGGTGGAATAGATCTAAGTTTCAAAGCATCAACATCAAGAGCAATTCTATCAACGTTCCTAGCCAAATCATCAATCTTAAGCAATTTTTCTTCAATCATAGCATTAAAATTCTTTTGCGAAGAAGTAAATTCTTTAATATTAGATTCAAAATCAGAGGGCATCTTATTATAATTTACATAAAAGTTGTTGTAGGAATTCCCATAATTATTAGAAGGATTACTAGGATAAGGCCTAGGATTAAAATTCCCTCTATAAGCATTGTTACCAAAATTATTCCTACCAACAAAATTCACATCCATAGATTCATTCTTATTCTCAATCAAGGTAGACAAAGGCATATCATTAGGATCACAAGAAACACTCTTAGTAGCAAATAATTTCATAAGTTCATCCATCTTTCCACTCAAAACATTGATTTCTTCTATCGCATGCACTTTTTTATTAGAAGATCTTTCAGTATGCCATTGAGAATAATTAACCATAATATTATCTAGGAGTTTAGTAGCATCTCCTAAAGTGATTTCCATAAAAGTGCCTCCCGCGGCCGAGTCTAAAAGATTTCTAGAAGCAAAATTCAATCCGGCATAAAAATTTTGTATAATCATCCACAAATTTAAACCATGAGTAGGGCAATTAGATATCATTAATTTCATTCTCTCCCAAGCTTGTGCAACATGTTCATGATCAAGTTGCTTAAAATTCATAATATCGTTTCTAAGAGAGATGATCTTAGCGGGAGGAATATACTTAGAGATAAAAGCATCTTTGCACTTGTTCCAAGAATCAACACTATTTTTAGGCAAAGACGAAAACCAAGCTTTAGCACGATCTCTAAGCGAAAAAGGGAAAAGCTTCAATTTAACGACATCATTATCGACATCTTTTTTCTTTTGCATATCATATAAATCAACGAAGCTATTCAGATGAGTAGCGGCATCTTCACTAGGAAGGCCGGCGAATTGATCTTTCATAACAAGATTCAACAAAGCAGTATTGATTTCACAAGATTCAGTATTGCCAAGAGGAGCAATCAGAGTGCTAAGAAAATCATTATTGTTGGTATTGGTGAAGTCACACAATTTGGTAGTATCTTGAGCCATCGCGACAAACAAGCAATCTAACACACGAGCAAACAAAAGCAAATGGGCAAAAAAAAGAGGCAAATAGAGAGGGAGGATAGGGAGAGAGAGGGTGAATAAAACTGCAAGGGTGAATTGGGGGGAGAGGAAAACGAGAGGCAAATGGCAAATAATGTAATGCGGGAGATAGGGATTGTGATGGGTACTTGGTATGTTGACTTTTTGCGTAGACTCCCCGACAACGGCGCCAGAAATGACTCGTTGTCGGGAGTCAGATCTTGACTTGTCTTGCGCGAACCTCCCCGGCAACGGCGCCAGAAATCCTTCTTGCTACGTCTTGAGCTTGCGTTGGTTTTCCCCGAAGAGGAAGGGATGATGCAGCAGAGTAGCATAAGTATTTCCCTCATTTTTTGAGAACCAAGGTATCAATCCAGAAGGAGGCCACGCGCAAGTCCCTTGTACCTACACAACACAAAGAGCTCAACGCAACCAACGCGATTAGGGGTTGTCAATCCCTTCACGGACAATTACGGAAGTGAGATCCGATAGATAATATTTGTGGTATTTTTGATATAAAGATGCAAAGTGAAAAGTAAAAGGAAAAGTAAAAACAAAACAAGATTAAAGTGATGGAGATTGATATGATGAGAATAGACCCAGGGGCCATAGGTTTCACTAGTGGCTTCTCTCAAGAGCATATGTTTTCTACGGTGGGTGAACAAATTACTGTTGAGCAATTGACAGAATTGAGCATAGTTATGATAATATCTAGGCATGATCATGTATATAGGCATCACGTCCGTGACAAGTAGATCGAAACGATTCTGCATCTACTACTATTACTCCACTCATCGACCGCTATCCAGCATGCATCTAGAGTATTAAGTTAAAAATAGAGTAACCCTTTAATCAAGATGACATGATGTAGAGAGATAAATTCATGCAATATGAAATAAACCCCATCTTGTTATCCTCGATGGCAACGATACAATACGTGTCTTGCTGCCCCTTCTGTCACTGGGAAAGAACACCGCAAGATGAAACCCAAAGCTAAGCACTTCTACCATGGCAAGAACTACCAATCTAGTTGGCCAAACCAAATAGATAATTCGAAGAGACTTGCAAAGATAACCAATCATACATAAAAGAATTCAGAGAAGATTCAAATATTGTTCATAGATAGACTTGATCATAAACCCACAATTCATCGGTCTCAACAAATACACCGCAAAAGAAGAAGATTACATCGAATAGATCTCCACAAGAGAGGGGGAGAACATTGTATTGAGATTCAAAAAGAGAGAAGAAGCCATATAGCTACTAACTATGGACCCGAAGGTCTGAGGTAAACTACTCACACTTCATCGGAGAGGCTAGGATGATGTAGAAGCCCTCCGTGATGACGGCCCTCTTCCGGCGGAGCTCTGGAACCGGCCCCAAGATGGGATCTCATGGATACAGAAAGTTGCCGCGGTGGAATTAGGTTTTTGGCTCCCGTTCTGATTGTTTGGGGGTATGTGTGTATATATATAGGAGGAAGAAGTACGCCGGAGGAGCAACGAGGGGCCCACGAGGTAGGGGGGCGCGCCCCCCACCCTCGTGACCACCTCTTTTGTTCCTTGGAGCAGGGTCCAAGTCTCCTGGATCACGTTCGGTGAGAAAATCACGTTCCCAAATATTTTATTCCGTTTGGACTCCGTCTGATATTCTGTTTCTTCGAAACACTGAAATAGGCAAAAAACAGCAATTCTGGGCTGGGCCTCCGGTTAATAGGTTAGTCCCAAAAATAATATAAAAGTGGAAAATAAAGCCCAATATAGTCCAAAACAGTAGATAATATAGCATGGAGCAATCAAAAATTATAGATACGTTGGAGACGTGTCAATAGTCTTGACTCTTGTGCCCGGTCACTTTGCCCATTGAAAGATTGACCCCCTTACTTATATTTGACGCATAACCATTACTGAACTTCATGACGTGTTTCAGACACTTGAATGCCTCCATCTTATGATCCTTTTTAAGTATGAAGTCAGCATCTGGCTTGAACCAAGATTTTTGACTGCCTATGGGAGGCTGCATGCGTAGACGTGGTCTATCACAAATATTTTGTTGATCGACTCTTGCGTTGACACTATCCTTTGTCTTATCAGGAATGTTGAGGACCTTGCAAAAAAGGACTCTGCGACATTCTTTCCGGTGTGCATCATGTCGATGTTGTATGGAAGTTTGAGGTCCTTAAAATAGGGAAGCTGCATGAAGGGGGTAATGTGAGTCCAGTTGTGCGTCTAACCATATCCTTCAAAACATGTTTTCCCTTTTCCTTTTCCTTTGCCCTCGCCTTCGTCTTCGCCTGTGGCTTTGGCTTTGGCTTTGGCTTTGTCTTTGCCTTTGCCTTTCCCTTCGCCGGCAGGCTTAAGAGCTTTTAGCTGAGCAAGCACATCCGCACCAGAAAACATTGGAATCTCGTTTACTTAATGGACGACTAGGCCTTTTGTGAAGTTCTTTTTGTCTTCCCTATCAGGATGGTCTAGAGGGAGGAACTGTAGGTGCAGGTCAAAGGCAGCATACTTGCAACCTTTCTTTAGCAAAATGAAACGCAAGGCCTGCATGCACACTGGGCAAGGCATCTTCCCACTTGTATACCATCCGCAGAATAGGGCATAGCTGGGAAAGTCATGCATGCAATACTGTAGCCAAACTTTCATCAAGAAATTTTTCTGCATATGTCGGCCGTATGTCAGCGTCGGGAAGTACCAAGAATGGTGCAAATCATCCACCAATGGCTGCATAAACACACTCAAATCTTCCCCGGATATTCAGGTCCAGGAATTATAAGCAACAGGAACATGGTCTTGCGTTGCATTATGGCGCCGGGAGGGAGATTGAGTGGAATAACAAACACGGGGCAGCAGCTGTATGGATTAGACGACATACCATACGGATTGAACCCATCACCTTATATAGCAATTCTGACATTCCCAGCCTCGGCTGCTTCCTCCGGGTATTCTATATCAAATGACTTCCATGTTTCACCTTCTGATGGATGTACAATTTTATTTGGATTGTACCTTTTCCCTTCATTGTGCCACTTCATCATTTTGGTAGACTCCTCAGTGATGAAAAGGTGCGACAGTCTTTTTATAAAATCAAGATACCGAAGAACCTTCATAGGGATTTTTAGCTATTACTACTGACCCTGCTCATCAACCACCTCATTATACCGAGAGGAACCGCACTTCCTACAGTAATTGTCATTGGCATACTCATGCCTGAACAAAAGGCAATTCTTTGGACAAACATGTATTTTCTCATAATCCATGGAGAGCACCTTCATGATTTTCTTCGTAGCATACACGGTTTTCGGCAGTTCATGGCCCTCAGGGAGGCTGATAGCCCATACTCGCAGAAATGCTTCGAAGCAACCTCGGCTACAGCCGTACTCAGCCTCGACTGCCATCAGTTGCAAGATGGCATCTAGCACAGAGAGCTTGGCACCCTCATAAAGAGTTTTCTTTGACGTGGCCAAGATATCCATGAAGGCCTTTGCGGTTTCCTCTGGCTCCTCCAGTTCATTCGCTAAATGTGACGGAGGTGTTGGCTGTGCAGCAGAGACATCATCTAGCATGTCTCTAACCCCATCGTCCTCATAACCAGTGACGTGTTGTCGTATCACCTCCTCACTACCACAGTCCCGCTAGGCAAATTTTGTCGGCATATTAAAGTTGGGCATAAATCCATGCGTGTGAAGGTGCTTAGTCATCTCACTCTTGTCTCTGCGCATATGTCTCTTACATTTGGCACAGGGGCATTCTGGCACCATCCTCATTGGACTACGAAATATTTCTTTCAAAAACACATTAGTTTTCTCGACCCACTCTGTTGTTACTTGATTCCGATGGAAAAACCCACTATACATCCACTGATTATCTACCATCTCTACTTTATTGGAAGCCACACAAAAAAAATTAGGATTCATTTAAATTACTCACATCAATATTTTATTTTTTTATAGGGTTGACGAGAAATGACATTTAATCCACCTACATCTCTAATAAGTAAAGATAGGTCCTAATCCCACCCGAGAATGTGTAGATTGAGTACGTTGTCCAAGCTCTACTCCATTCCGAGACAAAATTTCTGCAGCACCTCTCCGCTGTTCTCCAAATACACGTCTCGGCAAAATGCTAGGAGAATGTGCATCTGGAGAACAATGGGGAGGCGCTGCCAAAATCCTGTCTCGAAATGGGGTAAAGCATGGAAAACGTACCCAATCTACACATCCTTGGGCTGTCCGTGGAAAACGCTGGACAATCTGAAAGAGCTGCGGTGATAAATATGCAATTGAGTGCATATTTATCGATGCAACCCTTTCGGACGGGAGACGCCTAGGTTACGCGACTTGATGTGAAAATTTAATCTACTGACATGGAAAAAGAGTAGACAAGGTCATGGAATTGTTGCTCACCCTTCGATGTAGACGATGTAGTCGATCAAAGGAGAGGGATGATCGTGGACCAACACCTCCAACATCGACGGTCACCCCACATAGATGGAACACCGCAAATCCTGTTAATTCCACCGAGTGAAAAAAATTAGGTCATGACCTCACATTAAGCATTGACACTTTAAACTATTAAAAAATCATATTTTGTCAAGTGTCAAATTTGTAAGCACTTAGCATATCCCAATTTAGGTAATCACCTCACATTAAGCATTAATACATCAATTTTTTAGCAAGATCATCATGATGAAATAACCACTTATCATATCCCAAATTTGAAGCACATCTCACATAGCTACTTAACAACATCACAAACTGAAAATAAAAGCTTTGTTAACAATTTTATAAACTAAGTGACTCAAGTTGCTTTTTTAACTATGATAATTCATTTTTCCGAGATTCATCCATCAAGCAACCTAACCGTAGCAAAAATAACTCATTTTGCCAAGATTCATCCATCCATCTAAGACACATAAAACATTCATCCATCTAGCAACCTAACAACAACCAACATCCATCCATGCATCCATTCATACATCCAACAGTAGCTGAATAATGCAAAAAATGAAAAAACAAACAAAGGAGTGCTGGCTCACCGGGCAGAGGGGCGTCGCAGCGATGGAGTTGAAGGCAGGGGCGGGGGGGGGGGGGGAGGGGGGGGCGGGGGCGGGGCTGGGCCGGCCGGAGAAGCCCGGCCAACACAACAGGGGGCGCGGGCCGGTGAGAGCCGCGGCCAGCCGTGGTCGGGACCGCCGCCGGCGCTGCGCAGGGTCGGGGAGGAGGCATTGGGGTCGGGAGGAGGCCGGGACGACGGTGCGGCCGGCAGGGAGGTCGCGGCACGCGGGGTTGGAGAGGGCAGGGGCGGGCTCGAGGTGGCGCGGCGTTGGAGAGGCCGAGGCGGGGTCGAGGAGGCACGGTGTTGGAGAGGCCGGGGCGGGGCTGGGCCGGGTTGGATGCGGCGGTGGCGGCGCGGGTGTGGAGGAGGAGGCGGCGTGGGCGGGTGGAGGCGCGCAGAGGCGGTGATGCGGGTTGGGAGGCGCGGGGTGATACGTTGGTAATTTTTGATTGCTCCATGCTATATTATCAACTGTTTTGGACTATATTGGGCTTTATTTTCCACTTTTATATTATTTTTGGGACTAACCTATTAACCGGAGGCCTAGCCCAGAATTGCTGTTTTTTGCCTATTTCAGTGTTTTGGAGAAACAAAATATCAAACGGAGTCCAAACAGAATAAAATCTTCGAGAACGTGATTTTCTCACCGAACGTGATCCAGGAGACTTGGACCCTACTCCAGGGAGTCAAAGAGGAGGTCACAAGGGTGGGGGGGCGCCCCCCCCCTAGGGCGCGCCCCCTGCCTCGTGGGCCCCTCGGTGCTCCACCGACGTACTCCTTCCTCCTATGTATACCTACGTACCCCCAAACGATCAGAACAGGAGTCAAAAACCTAATTCCACCGCCGCAACTTTCTGTATCCACGAGATCCCATCTTGGGGCCTGTTCTGGAGCTCCGTCGGAAGAGGGCCGTCATCACGGAGGGCTTCTACATCATCCTAGCCCCTCCGATGAAGTGTGAGTAGTTTACCTCAGACCTTCGGGTCCATAGTTAGTAGCTAGATGGCTTCTTCTCTCTCTTTGAATCTCAATATACAAAGTTCTCCCCCTCTCTTGTGGAGATCTATTCAATGTAATCTTCTTTTTGCGGTGCATTTGTTGAGACCGATGAATTGTAGGTTTATGATCAAGTCTATCTATGAATAATATTTGAATCTTCTCTGAATTCTTTTATGTATGATTGGTTATCTTTGCAAGTCTCTTCAAATTATCTGTTTGGTTTGGCCAACTAGATTGGTAGTTCTTGCCATGGGAGAAGTGCTTAACTTTGGGTTCGATCTTGCGGTGTCCTTACCCAGTGACAGAAGGGGCAGCAAGGCACGTATTGTATTGTTGCCATCGAGGATAACAAGATGGGGTTTATTTCATATTGCATGAATTTATCTCTCTACATCATGTCATCTTGTTTAAGGCGTTACTCTGTTGCTCTAGATGCATGTTGGATAGCGGTCGATGAGTGGAGTAATAGTAGTAGATGCAGAATCGTTTCGGTCTACTTGTCACGGACGTGATGCCTATATACATGATCATGCCTAGATATTCTCATAACTATGCTCAATTCTGTCAATTACTCAACAGTAATTTGTTCACCCACCGTAGAATACTTATGCTCCTGAGAGATGGCACTAGTGAAATCAATGGCCCCCGGGTCTATTCTCATCATATCAATCTCCATCACTTTAATCTTGCTTTCCTTTTTTACTTTGATTTTACTTTTTACTTTGCATCTTTATACCAAAAATATTATATCTATCAGATCTCACTCTCGTAAGTGACCGTGAAGGGATTGACAACCCTAATCGCGTTGGTTGCGAGTAGCTATCGTTTTGTGCAGGTACGAGGGACTTGAGCGTGGCCTCCTACTAGATTGATACCTTGGTTCTCAAAAACTGAGGGAAATACTTACGCTACTCTACTGCATCATCCCTTACTCTTCGGGGAAAACCAACGCAAGATCAAGACATAGCAAGAAGGATTTCTGGCGCATGCCGGGGAGTCTACGCAAAAGTCAACATACCAAGTACCCATCGCAATCCTTATCTCTCACATTACATTATTTGCCATTTGCCTCTCGTTTTCCTCTCCCCCACTTCACCCTTGCCGTTTTATTCGCCCTCTCTCTCTCTATCCTCCCTCTCTATTTGCCTCTTGTTTGCTCGCGTGCTAGTTTGTTTGCTTGTCGTCATGGCTAGTCCTCTTTCTGCTCCTATGTCTCCCGAGTTTGAAGTCCTTCACTTCAAACAAAAGCAAGGAGAAAACTTAAAGGATTCTTGGTTTAGAATGATGGAATCTTATCGTAAATGCAACCTAGAAGTAAATTTCAGAATTTTGCTTCGCAACTTTTATGTTGGGCTTAATATGTCTCATAGACAACTTTTGGATTGTGTTGCCAAAGGCAATTTTATTGAAATTGATCCCAGTATTGCGCATGAAATTATAGAAGGTATAGTAGGAACTTTACCTCAACAAAAGGTGCCCCATCATACCCAGGAGAAAATGCAAGTTTTTGAGAAAATTTGTGAAGTAACTAAGATTTTACAGAAATCTCTTGAACCTCATAAGAGCGTTAGCGTAAATCTTCACCGCATGAATATGTTGATTACTCTTTGCAATAAGCGGTTGGATTATTTAGATCTCAAGATATCTGAATATGAAGGGAAATGTAAGGAACCTCCCAGATTTGAGCATAACAACGCTAAAAGAATTAAGAATTAAGATGACAATACTTAGATCTATCCTCGCTTTTATGCCTAGCTGGGGGCGTTAAACGATAGAGCTTGTTGGGATGCAACCCAATTTTATTTTTATTCCTTGCTTTTTTCTCCTACTTAGTAATAAATAAATTATTTAGCCTCTGTTTTGGTTGTGTTTTTTGTGTTTGATTAGTGTTTGTGCCAAGTAGAACCGTTGGGAAGACTTGGGGAAAGTCTTGTTGAACTTGCTGTAAAAAACAGAAACTTTAGCGCTCACGAGAACTGCTGTCATTTTTATTTGAAGAGTGCTATTTAGTTAATTATTTTTAAATATGATTAATAGATAAATTCCTCACGTCCAGAAATTTATTTTATAATTTTTGGTGTTCCAGATCTTGCGCTAGCTACAGATTCCTACAGACTGTTCTGTTTTTGACAGATTCTGTTTTTCGTGTGTTGTTTGCTTATTTTGATGAATCTATGGCTAGTAAAATAGTTTATAATCCATAGATAAGTTGGAATACAGTAGGTTTAACACCAATATAAATAAAGAATGAGTTCATTACAGTACCTTGAAGTGGTCTTTTGTTTTCTTTCGCTAACGGAGCTCACGAGTTTTCTATTTTGAGTTTTGTGTTGTGAAGTTTTCAAGTTTTGGGTGAATTCTTTTGATGGATCATGGAACAAGGAGTGGCAAGAGCCTAAGCTTGGGGATGCCCATGGCACCCCCAAGATAATCCAAGGACACCAAAAAGTCAAAGCTTGGGGATGCCTCGAAAGGTATCCCCTCTTTCGTCCACTTCCATCGGTAATTTACTTGGAGCTATATTTTTATTCACCAACGTGATATGTGTTTTGCTTGGAGCGTCTTGTATTATTTGTGTCTTTGTGTCTTAGTATGCCACAATCATCCTTGCTGTACACACCTTTTGAGAGAGCCATACATGAATTAAAATTTGATAGAATACTCTATGTGCTTCACTTATATCTTTTGAGCTAAGTAGTTTTGCTCTATGTGCTTCACTTATATCTTTTGAGCTATGTAGTTTTGCTCTATGTGCGTCACTTATATCTTTTGAGCTAAGTAGTTTTGCTCTATCTGCTTCACTTATATCTTTTGAGCGTTATAATTTTGCTCTATGTGCTTCACTTAGATCTTTTAGAGCACGGTGGTGGATTTGTTTTAAAGAAACTATTGATCTCTCATGCTTCACTTAAATTATTTTGAGAGTCTCTTAATAGCATGGTAATTTTCTTAATAACAATATGCTTGGTATTCAAGATTTGTGAAACTTTATTTTGAGTGTGTTGAATACTAAGAAAAGATTGATACATGATAATTGTTTTGAGATATGGAGGTGATAATATTAAAGTCATGCTAGTTGAGTAGTTGTGAATTTAAATAATACTTGTGTTAAAGTTTGTGATTCCCGTAGCATGCATGTATGGTGAACCGTTATGTGATGAAGTCGGAGCATGATTTATTTATTGATTGTCTTCCTTATGAGTGGCGGTCGGGGACGAGCGATGGTCTTTTCCTACCAATCTATCCCCCTAGGAGCATGCGTGTAATACTTTGCTTTGATAACTTCTATATTTTTGCAATAAGTATATGATTTCTTTATGACTAATGTTGAGTCCATGGATTATACGCACTCTCACCCTTCCACCTTTGCTAGCCTCTCTAATACCGCGCACCTTTCGCCGGTGTCATACACCTACCATATACCTTCCTCAAAACAGCCACCATACCTACCTATTATGGCATTTCCATAGCCATTCTGATATATATTGCCATGCAACTTTCCACCATCTAGTTCATCATGACACATTCATCATTGTCATATTGCTTAGCATGATCATGTTGTTGACATAGTATTTGTGGCAAAGCCACCGTTCATAATTTCTTCATACTTGTCACTTTTGATTCATTGCATATCCCGGTACACCGCCGGAGGCATCCATATAGAGTCATACTTTGTTTTAGAATCGAGTTGTAATCATTGAGTTGTAAATAAATAAAAGTGTGATGATCATCATTCAATAGAGCATTGTCAAAAAAAAGAGAAAGGCCAAATAAAAAAAAGAAGGCCCAAAAAAATAAAATAAAAAGGGGCAATGCTACTATCTTTTTTTGCCACACTTGTGCTTCAAAGTAGCACCATGATATAGCGAGTCTCATATATTGTGCTTCAAAGTAGCACCATGTTCTTCATATAGAGAGTCTCATATGTTGTCACTTTCATATACTAGTGGGAATTTTACATTATATAACTTGGCTTGTATATTCCAATGATGGGCCTCCTCAAGTGCCCTAGGTCTTCGTGAGCAAGCAAGTTGGATGCACACCCACTAGTTTGTTTTGTTGAGCTTTCATACATTTATAGCTCTAGTGCATCCGTTGCATGGCAATCCCTACTCACTCACATTGATATCTATTGATGGGCATCTCCATAGCCCGTTGATACGCCTAGTTGATGTGAGACTATCTTCCCCTCCTTTCTGTCTTCTCCACAACCACCATTCTATTCCACCTATAGTGCTATATCCATGGCTCACGCTCATGTATTGTGTGGTGAAGATGGAGCATAGCCAGACTATATGATTTTGTAGGGATAACTTTCTTTGGCCATGTTATTTTGAGAAGACATAATTGCTTTGTTAGTATGCTTGAAGTATTATTATTTTTATGTCAATATAAACTTTTGTCTTGAATCTTTCTAATCTGAATGTTCATACCACAATTAAGAAGATTTGCATTGAAATTATGCCAAGTAGCACTCTGCATCAAAAATTCTCTTTTTATCATTTACCTACTCGAGGACGAGCAGGAATTAAGCTTGGGGATGCGTGATACGTCTCCAACGTATCTATAATTTTTGATTGCTCCATGCTATATTATCTACTGTTTTGGACTATATTGGGCTTTATTTTCCACTTTTATATTATTTTTGGGACTAACCAATTAACCGGAGGCCCAGCCTAGAATTGCTGTTTTTTTGCCTATTTCAGTGTTTCGGAGAAACAGAATATCAAGCGGAGTCCAAACGAAATAAAATCTTCGGGAACGTGATTTTCTCACCGAACGTGATCCAGGAGACTTGGACCCTACTCCAGGGAGTCAAAGAGGAGGTCACGAGGGTGGGGGGCGCCCCCCCCCCTAGGGCGCGCCCCCCTGCCTCGTGGGCCCCTCGGTGCTCCACCGACGTACTCCTTCCTCCTATATATACCTATGTACCCCAAAACGATCAGAACATGAGCTAAAAACCTAATTCCACCGTCGCAACTTTCTGTATCCACGAGATCCCATCTTGGGGCCTGTTCCGGAGCTCCGCTGGAAGAGGGCCGTCATCACGGAGGGCTTCTACATCATCCTAGCCCCTCCGATGAAGTGTGAGTAGTTTACCTCAGACTTTCGGGTCCATAGTTAGTAGCTAGATGGCTTCTTATCTCTTTTTCAATCTCAATACAAAGTTCTCCCCCTCTCTTGTGGAGATCTATTCGATGTAATCTTCTTTTGCGGTGTGTTTGTTGAGACCGATGAATTGTGGGTTTATGATCAAGTCTATCTATGAATAATATTTGAATCTTCTCTAAATTCTTTTATGTATGATTGGTTATCTTTGCAAGTCTCTTCGAATTATCCGTTTGGTTTGGCCAACTAGATTGGTAGTTCTAGACATGGGAGAAGTGCTTAGCTTTGGGTTCGATCTTGCGGTGTCCTTACCTAGTGACAGAAGGGGCAGCAAGGCACGTATTGTATCGTTGCCATCGAGGATAACAAGATGGGGTTTATTTCATATTGCATGAATTTATCTCTCTACATCATGTCATCTTGCTTAAGGTGTTACTCTGTTTTTAACTTAATGCTCTATATGCATGCTGGATAGCGGTCGATGAGTGGAGTAATAGTAGTAGATGCAGAATCGTTTCGGTCTACTTGTCACGGACATGATGCCTATATACATGATCATGCCTAGATATTCTCATAACTATGCTCAATTCTGTCAATTGCTCAACAGTAATTTGTTCACCCGTCGTAGAATACTTATGCTCTTGAGAGAAGCCACTAGTGAAACCTATGGCCCCCGAGTCTATTCTCATCATATCAATATCCATCACTTTAATCTTGGTTTGCTTTTTTACTTTAATTTTACTTTTTACTTTGCATATTTATACCAAAAATACCAAAAATATTATATCTATCAGATCTCACTCTCATAAGTGACCGTGAAGGGATTGACAACCCCTAATCGCGTTGGTTGCGAGTAGCTATCGTTCTGTGCAGGTACGAGTGACTTGAGCGTGGCCTCCTACTGGATTGATACCTTGGTTCTCATAAATTGAGGGAAATACTTACGCTACTCTGCTGCATCATCCCTTCCTCTTCGGGGAAAACCAACGCAAGCTCAAGACGTAGCATGGGGGGTGGAGGAAAGAATGAGTGGAGGAGAGGGGCGCCGAGAGGGGATAAGGTAATCTATGCCGACGGCATAGCCGTTGGCATAGTTTAAGATGCCACGTGGCAAACTATGCCGACGGCTATAGCATATCTGAAAACTAAAAAAATAGTACCACATTAAATACTTGGCTAATCCATACGAAGCAAGCTCCGGTATTCAGACTTTCGTTAGGAAAACAGACAATTTCTCTGAAACGGTCCATGCCCGGGCACCGGTCCGGTTTCCAAGCACTGAAGGTTTCAGAGTAATTGTTCGTTTTCCGTGATGGATGCCGGTGTTTTTTATTTACAGTCTGCATTCGTGAACACCCGACACGGCCGTCCCCGCCCCCCCCCCCCCTCCAGGTGTCGGCGGCGGCGCCGTCTGTGAGGGGGGACACACCCAAAGACGCATGCCGCCTCTTCAGACATGCCACCACACCATCCCGCATGTATGAGGGTCTGGTGCGATGCTCCGATGGCATTGCTACCCCCTCTGAGTGTTAGGGAACGTAGCAGAAATTCAAAAATTTCCTACGTGTCACCAAGATCTATCTATGGAGAAACTAGCAACGAGGGGAAGGAGAGTGCATCTACATACCCTTGTAGATCGCTAAGCGGAAGCGTTCAAGTGAACGGGGTTGATGGAGTCGTACTCGTCTTGATCCAAATCACCGATGACCAAGTGCCGAACGCACGGCACCTCCGCGTTCAACACACGTACAGCCCGGTGACGTCTCCCATGCCTTGATCCAGCAAGGAGAGAGGGAGAGGTTGAGGAAGACTCCATCCAGCAGCAGCACAACGGCGTGGTGGTGATGGAGGAGCGTGGCAATCCTGCAGGGCTTCGCCAAGCACCACGGGACAGGAGAAGTACTTGGGAGAGGGGAGAGGGCTGCACCAGAACATTGGTATGGCTTCCCTCCCACCCCCCACATATATATAGGGGCAAGGGAGAGGGGGGAAGGCGCAGCCTTGGCCCTTCCTCCAAGGAAGGGTGCGGCTAGGAGGAGTCCCTCCTCCCCAAGGCACCTCGGAGGTGCCTTCCCCCTTTAGGACTCTACCCTCCTCTTGTCCCTTTGGCGCATGGGCCTCTAGGGGCTGGTGCCCTTGGCCCATATAGGCCAAGGCGCACCCCCTACAGCCCATGTGGCCCCCCGGGGCAGGTGGCCCCACCCGGTGGACCCCCGGGACCCTTCCGGTGGTCCCGGTACAATACCGGTGACCCCGAAACTTGTCCGGTGACCAAAACAGGACTTCCCATATATAAATCTTTACCTCTGGACCATTCCAGAACTCCTCGTGATGTCCGGGATCTCATCCGGGACTCCGAACAACATTCAGTAACCACATACAAACTTCCTTTATAACCCTAGCGTCATCGAACATTAAGTGTGTAGACCCTACGGGTTCGGGAGACATGCAGACATGACCGAGACGTTCACCGGTCAATAACCAACAGCGGGATCTGGATACCCATGTTGGCTCCCACATGTTCCACGATGTTCTCATCGGATGAACCACGATATCAAGGACTTAATCAATCCCGTATACAATTCCCTTTGTCTAGCGGTACGATACTTGCCCGAGATTCAATCGTCGGTATCCCGATACCTTTGTTCAATCTCGTTACCGGCAAGTCTCTTTACTCGTTCCGTAACACATCATCCCGTGATCAACTCCTTGATCACATTGTGCACATTAAGATGATGTCCTACCGAGTGGGCCCAGAGATACCTCTCCGTTTACACGGAGTGACAAATCCCAGTCTCGATTCGTGCCAACCCAACAGACACTTTCGGAGATACCCGTAGTGCACCTTTATAGTCACCCAGTTACGTTGTGACGTTTGGCACACCCAAAGCACTCCTACGGTATCCGGGAGTTGCACAATCTCATGGTCTAAGGAAATGATACTTGACATTAGAAAAGCTTTAGCATACGAACTACACGATCTAGTGCTATGCTTAGGATTGGGTCTTGTCCATCACATCATTCTCCTAATGATGTGATCCCGTTATCAACGACATCCAATGTCCATGGTCAGGAAACCGTAACCATCTATTGATCAACGAGCTAGTCAACTAGAGGCTTACTAGGGACATGGTGTTGTCTATGTATCCACACATGTATCTGAGTTTCCTATCAATACAATTCTAGCATGGATAATAAACGATTATCATGAACAAGGAAATATGATAATAATCAATTTATTATTGCCTCTAGGGCATATTTCCAACAGTCTCCCACTTGCACTAGAGTCAATAATCCAGTTCACATCGATATGTGATTAACACTCAAGGTCACATCCCCATGTGACTAACACCCAAAGAGTTTACTAGAGTCAATAATCTAGTTCACATCGATATGTGATTAACACTCAAGGTCACATCCCCATGTGACTAACACCCAAAGAGTTTACTAGAGTCTAGTTCACATTACCATGTGATTAACACTCGATGAGTTCTGGGTTTGAACATGTTATGCTTGTGAGAAATGTTATAGTCAACGGGTCTGAAATTTTCAGATCCGTATGTACTTCGCAAATTTCTATGTCATCTTGTAGATGCAACTACTACGCTACATTTGGAGCTATTCCAAATAACTGTTCTACTATACGAATCCAGTTTACTACTCAGAATAATCTGGATTAGTGTCAAAGCTTGCATCGGCGTAACCCTTTACGACGAACTCTTTTACCACCTCCATAATCGAGAAAATTCCTTAGTCCACTAGTTACTAAGGATAACTTTGACCGCTGTCCTGTGATCCATTCTTGGATCACTCTTGTACCCCTTGACTGACTCATGGCAAGGCACAATTCAGGTGCGGTACACAGCATAGCACACTGTAGAGCCTACGTCTTAAGCATAGGGGACGACCTTCGTCCTTTCTCTCTATTCTGCCATGGTCGAGCTTTAAGTCTTAACTTCATACCTTACAACTCAGGCAAGAACTCCTTCTTTGACTGATCCATCTTGAACACCTTCAAGATCATGTCAAGGTATGTGCTCATTTGAAAGTACCATTAAGCATTTTTGATCTATCCTTATAGATGTTGATGCTCAATGTTCAAGTAGTTTAATCCAGGCTTTCCATTGAAAAACACTTTCCAAATAACCCTATATGCTTTCCAGAAATTCTACGTCATTTTTGATCAACAATATGTCAACAACATATATTCATCAGAAATTATATAGTGCTCCCACAAACTTCTTTGGAAATACAAGTTTCTCATAAACTTTATATAAACCCAAAATCTTTGATCATCTCATCAAAGCATACATTCCAACTCCGAGATGCTTACTCCAGTCCTTAGAAGGATAGCTGGAGCTTTGCATACTTATTAGCATCTTTCAGGATTGACAAAACCTTCCGGTTGTATCACATACAACCTTTCCTCAAAAATCGTCGAGGAAACAATGTTTTGACATCCTATCTGCAAGATTTCATAAATGATGCAGTAATTGCTAATATAATTCCAACAGACTCTTAGCATCGCTACGAATGAGAAAGTCTCATCATAGTCAACTCCTTGAACTTGTCGGGAAACACCTTAACGACAAGTCGAGCTTTCTCAATGGTGACACTTACCATCATTGTCTGTCTTCCTTTTAAAATCCATCTGTACTCAACAGCCTTACGACCATCAAGTAGTTCTTCCAAAGTCTACACTTTGTTTTCATACATGGATCCTACCTCGGATTTTATGGCCTCGAGCCATTTATCAGAATCCGGGCCCACCATCGCTTCTCCATGGCTCGTAGGTTCATTGTTGTCTAGCAACATGACGTCTAAGACAGGATTACGTACCAATCTGAAGTAGTACGCATCCTTGTCATCCCACGAGGTTTGGGAGTGACTTGATCCGAAGTTTCATGATCACTATCATAAGCTTCCACTTCAATTGGTGTAGGTGCCACAGGAACAACTCCCTGTGCACTGTCACACACTAGTTGAAGAGACGGTTCAATAACCTCATCAAGTCTCCACCATCCTCCCACTCAATTCTTTCGAGAGAAACTTTTTCTTGAGAAAGGACCCAATTCTAGAAACAATCCCTTATAGCTTTCGGATCTGAGACAGGAGGTATACCCAACTGTTTTGGGTGTCCTATGAAGATGCATTTATCCGCTTAGGGTTCGATCTTATCAGCCTGAAACTTTTTCACATAAGCGTCGCAGCCCCAAACTTTTAAGAAATGACAGCTTAGGTTTCTCTAAACCATAGTTCATACGGTGTCATCTCATCGGAATTACATGGTGCCCTATTTAAAGTGAATGTGGTTGTCTCTAATGCCTAACCCATAAACTATCTTGGTAATTCGATAAGAGACATCATGGTATGCATCATATCCAATAGGGTGCAGTTATGATGTTCGGACACACCATCACACTATGGTGTTCCAGGCTGTATCAGTTGTGAAACAATTTCCACAATGTCTTAATTATGTGCCAAACTCGTAATTCAGATATTCATCTCTATGATCATACCATAGATCTCTTATCCTCTTGTCACGATGATCTTTCAACTTCACCCTGAAATTACTTGAACCTTTCAATAATTCAGACTCATGATTCATCAAGTAAATATACTCAACATCTACTCAAATCATCTGTGAAGTAAGAACATAACGATATCCACTACACGCCTCAGCACTCATTGGACTGCATACATCAAAATGTATTACTTCCAGCAAGTTGCTTTCTAGTTCCATTTTACTGAAATCGAGGCTTTCAGTCATCTGGCCCATGTGGTATGATTTGCATGTCTCAAGTGATTCAAAATCAAGTGAGTCCAAACGCTCCATTTGCATGGAGTTTCTTCATGCATATACACCAATAGACATGGTTCGCATGCCTCAAACTTTTCAAAAATGAGTGAGCCCAAAGATCCATCAACATGGAGCTTCTTGATGCGTCTTATACCGATATGACTTAAGTGGCAGTGCCACAAGTAGGTGGTACTATCATTACTATCTTATATCTTTTGGCATGAACATGTGTATCACTATGATCGAGATTCAATGAACCATTCATTTTAGGTGCAAGACCATTGAAGATATTATTCAAATAAACAGAGTAACCGTTATTCTCCTTAAATGAATAACCGTATTGCGATAGACATAATCCAATCATGTCTATGCTCAACGCAAACACCAATCTCGATGGTAGAGGGAGCGTGTGATGCTTGATCATATCAACATTGGAAACACTTCCAACACATATCGTCAGCTCACCTTTAGCTAGTCTCCATTTCCGTAGCTTTTATTTCGAGTTACTAACACTTAGCAACCGAACCGGTATCTAATACCCTGGTGCTACTAGGAGTACTAGCAAAGTACACATCAACACAATGTATATCCAATATACTTCTATCGACCTTGCCAGCCTTCTAATATACCAAGTATCTAGGGTAATTCTGCTCCAGTGGTTGTTCCCCTTATTACAGAAGCACTCAATCTCAGGTTTGGGTTCAACCTTGGGTTTCTTCACTAGAGCAGCAGCTGATTTGCCGTTTCATGAAGTATCCCTTCTTGCCCTTGCCCTTCTTGAGACTAGTGGTTTCACAAACCATCAACAATTGATGCTCCTTCTTGATCCCTACTTTTGTGGTGTCAAACATCACGAATATCTCTAGGATCATCATATATGTCCCTGATATATTATAGTTCATCGTGAAGCTCAAGCAGCTTGGTGGTAATGACTTCGGAGAACCATCACTATTTCATCTGGAAGATCAACTCCCACTTGATTCAAATGATTGTTGTACTTAGACAATCTGAGCACAAGCTCAACAATTGAGCTTTTCTCCTTAGTTTGCAGGTTAAGAAAATCGTCGGAGGTCTTATACCTCTTGACGTGGGCACAAGCCTGAAATCCCAATTTCAGCCCTCGAAACATCTCATATGTTTCACGATGTTTCAAAACGTTTTCGGTGCCTCAACTCTAAACCGTTTAGCATTACGCACTGAACTATCATGTAGTCATCAAAACGTGTATGTCAGATGTTCGCAACATCCACAGACGACGTTCGAGGTTCAGCACACTGAGCGGTGCATTAAGGACATAAGCCTACTATGAAGCAATGAGGACAATCCTCAGTTTACGGACCTAGTCCGCATAATTGCTACTATCAACTTTCAACTAAATTTTCTCTAGGAACATATCTAAATAGTAGAACTGAAGCGCGAGCTACAACATAATTTGCGAAGACCTTTTGACTATGTTCAGGATAATTAAGTTCATCTTATGAACTCCCACTCAGATAGACATCCCTCTAGTCATCTAAGTGATTACATGATCCGAGTCAACTAGGCCGTGTCCGATCATCACGTGAGACGGACTAGTCAACATCGGTGAACATCTTCATGTTGATCGTATCTACCATACGACTCATGCTCGACCTTTCGGTCTCTTGTGTTCCGAGGCCATGTCTATACACATGCTAGGCTCGTCAAGTCAACCTAAGTGTTTCGCGTGTGTAAATCTGTCTTACACCCGTTGTATGTGAACGTCTGAATCAAACACCCGATCATCACGTGGTGCTTTGAAACAACGAACTGTCGCAATGGTGCACAGTTAGGGAGAACACTTTCTTGAGATTTTTAATGAGGGATCATCTTATTTACTACCGTCATTCTAAGTAAACAAGATGTATAAACATGATAAACATCACATGCAATCAAATAATAGTGACATGATATGGCCAATATCATATAGCTCCTTTGATCTCCATCTTGGGGCTCCATGATCATCTTGTCACCGGCATGACACCATGATCTCCATCATCATGATCTCCATCATTGTGTCTCCATGAAGTTGTCACGTCATCTATTACTTCTACTACTACAGCTAACGGTTAGCAATAAAGTAAAGTAATTACATGACGTTTATGTTGACACGCAGGTCATAAATAAATTAAGACAACTCCTATGGCTCCTGTCGGTTGTCATACTCATCGACATGCAAGTCGTGATTCCTATTACAAGAACATGATCAATCTCATACATCACATATATCATTCATCACATCCTTTTGGCCATATCACATCACATAGCATACCCTGCAAAAACAAGTTAGACGTCCTCTAATTGTTGTTTGCATGTTTTACGTGGCTGCTATGGGTTTCTAGCAAGAACGTTTCTTACCTACGCAAAACCACAACGTGATATGCCAATTGCTATTTACCCTTCATAAGGACCCTTTTCATCGAATCCGGTCCGACTAAAGTGGGAGAGACAGACACCCGCTAGCCACCTTATGCAACTAGTGCATGTTTGTCGGTGGAACCGGTCTCACGTAAGCGTATGTGTAAGGTTGGTCCGGGCCGCTTCATCCCACGATGCCGCCGAATCAAGATAAGACTAGTAACGGCAAGCATATTGAACAAAATCAACGCCCACAACTACTTTGTGTTCTACTCGTGCATAGAAACTACGCATAGACCTAGCTCATGATGCCACTGTTGGGGAACATAGCAGAAATTCAAAAATTTCCTACGTGTCACCAAGATCTATCTATGGAGAAACTAGCAACGAGGGGAAGGAGAGTGCATCTACATACCCTTGTAGATCGCTAAGAGGAAGCGTTCAAGTGAACGGGGTTGATGGAGTCGTACTCGTCGTGATCCAAATCACCGATGACCAAGTGCCGAACGCACGGCACCTCCGCGTTCAACACACGTACAGCCCGGTGACGTCTCCCATGCCTTGATCCAGCA
Source organism: Triticum urartu (assembly GCF_003073215.2). NCBI lineage: Eukaryota > Viridiplantae > Streptophyta > Magnoliopsida > Poales > Poaceae > Triticum > Triticum urartu. Next base: position 106,791,761 of record NC_053024.1, on the reverse strand, counting down.
AGGAGAGAGGGAGAGGTTGAGGAAGACTCCATCCAGCAGCAGCACAACGGCGTGGTGGTGATGGAGGAGCGTGGCAATCCTGCAGGGCTTCGCCAAGCACCACGGGAGAGGAGAAGTACTTGGGAGAGGGGAGAGGGCTGCACCAGAACATTGGTATGGCTGCCCTCCCACCCCCCACATATATATAGGGGCAAGGGAGAGGGGGAAAGGCGCAGCCTTGGCCCTTCCTCCAAGGAAGGGTGCAGCTAGGAGGAGTCCCTCCTCCCCAAGGCACCTCGGAGGTGCCTTCCCCCTTTAGGACTCTACCCTCCTCTTGTCCCTTTGGCACATGGGCCTCTAGGGGCTGGTGCCCTTGGCCCATATAGGCCAAGGCGCACCCCCTACAGCCCATGTGCCCCCCCGGGGCAGGTGGCCCCACCCGGTGGACCCCCGGGACCCTTCCGGTGGTCCCGGTACAATACCGGTTTACCCCGAAACTTGTCCGGTGACCAAAACAGGACTTCCCATATATAAATCTTTACCTCCGGACCATTCCGGAACTCCTCATGACATCCGGGATCTCATCCGGGACTCCGAACAACATTCGGTAACCACATACAAACTTCCTTTATAACCCTAGCGTCATCGAACATTAAGTGTGTAGACCCTACGGGTTCGGGAGACATGCAAACATGACCGAGACGTTCTCCGGTCAATAACCAACAGCGGGATCTGGATACCCATGTTGGCTCCCACATGTTCCACGATGATCTCATCGGATGAACCACGATGTCAAGGACTTAATCAATCCCGTATACAATTCCCTTTGTCTAGCGGTACGATACTTGCCCGAGATTCGATCGTCGGTATCCCGATACCTTTGTTCAATCTCGTTACCGGCAAGTCTCTTTACTCGTTCCGTAACACATCATCCCGTGATCAACTCCTTGATCACATTGTGCACATTATGATGATGTCCTACCGAGTGGGCCCAGAGATACCTCTCCGTTTACACGGAGTGACAAATCCCAGTCTCGATTCGTGCCAACCCAACAGACACTTTCAGAGATACCCATAGTGCACCTTTATAGTCACCCAGTTACGCTGTGACGTTTGGCACACCCAAAGCACTCCTACAGTATCCGGGAGTTGCACAATCTCATGGTCTAAGGAAATGATACTTGACATTAGAAAAGCTTTAGCATACGAACTACACGATATAGTGCTATGCTTAGGATTGGGTCTTGTCCATCACATAATTCTCCTAATGATGTGATCCCATTATCAACGACATCCAATGTCCATGGTCAGGAAACCGTAACCATCTATTGATCAACGAGCTAGTCAACTAGAGGCTTACTAGGGACACGGTGTTGTCTATGTATCCAAACAATTCTAGCATGGATAATAAACGATTATCATGAACAAGGAAATATAATAATAATCAATTTATTATTGCCTCTAGGGCATATTTCCAACACCGAGGGCCCCCATCCCGCCTAACGCTGGAGCGGTTGACCACGAGATCTAGCCCTTTGACTTTCCATGGACGGCTTTGACCAGTGGACCTCTCCACCCGGTTGTGTTAGGTCAGCCCATAGGAACACCTAGGAGCAACATCCGGGCTAAACCCACAACAAGATCCTCTCCATGTAGACCCGACGCGTCCGTTTCCCCCCTCCAGGTGCTGGCAGCGGCGCCGTCCGTAAGGGGGCCCACACCCCGGAGATGCGTGCCAGGCATTTGCAACCGCCACAACACTTCCAGACTTGTGAGAGGCCGCCTACGCAAGATTTGGCGGCATGCTAGCCCCCGGAGGCCGCCGGCCACAATCATAGACATGCGAAGGGAAATCCGCGTAGAGGGAAGTTTCCGGATACTTCTCCATCACCAAAAATTATGAAAAATTACCATCAGTCATATAGCACATGTGCCCCCATCATGTAAAAAACTCATGATTTTATCGCGCTTTGAGTATTTAATAATATTCACGCTGCACCATTACCGCAAAACGTCTAGTACTGTGTCATCGCCGTCCGTTAGGGGGGCCACACCCTAAAAATGTGTGCCGCCTCTTCACACATTCCACCACACCTCCCAGCATGTATGAGGGCCCGGTGCGATGCTCCGGTGGCATTGCTACCCCCAGGACCCCCGTCCCGCCTAACGCTGGGGTGGTTGACCACGAGATCTAGCCCATTCACTTTCCACGGACGGGCTTTGACCAGTGGACCTCACCACCCAGTTGTCTTAGGTCAGTGAGTCCTGGATTAAGGGGTCATTGGGCGTCCGGCATGGGTGACATGGGCCGGACTAATGGGCTATGAAGATACAAGACAGAAGACTCTCTCCCGTGTCCGGATGGAACTCTCCTTGGCGTGGATGGCAACCCTGTCGTTCGGATATGAAGATTCCTTTCTCTCGAACCGACTTTGTACAACCCTAGTCCCCTCCGGTGTCTATATAAACCGGAGGCTTTAGTCCATAGAGGCAACCACAATCATACAGGCTAGACTGTAGGGTTTTAGCCATTACGATCTCGTGGTAGATCAACTCTTGTAATCCTCATACTCATCAATATCAATCAAGAAGGACGTAGGGTATTACCTCCATCAAGAGGGCCCGAACCTGGGTAAAACACTGTGTCCCCTGCCTCCTGTTACCATCGACCTTAGACGCATAGTTCGGGACCCCCTACCCGAGATCCGCTGGTTTTGACACCGACATTGGTTCTTTCATTGAGAGTTCCACTGTGTCACCGTCAGAAGGTTCGATGGCTTCATCCATCATCTGCAACAATGCTGCCCTAGGGGAGGTTTTTCTCCCCGGCCAGATCTTCGTATTCGGCGGCTTCGCACTGTGGGCCAACGCCATCTAGAGTAGATCGACAACTACGCCCCAGGTCACCAGATTAGTTTTGGAAACATGGATTATGTCGCTGATATCCGAGGAGACTTGATCTTCCAAGGATTCACGACCCCAACCTCCGCTCTGGCCTTAGAGCTGGAGCGCCTCGCCAGGACCGAAGACGGGATTTCTAAACCCGCCGAACTATCTGTGGCCACAAGGCCTAGTGCCACAGAGCCAGAGGAAGCAGTGTCGCCGGCAACCATCACAAAGCCGGACTCTTCCTCGGACACTGGCTCCGAACTCTCGGAGTCAGCATCGTGTGAGCTCAGCCGAGGAATTCCCTTCCCGCCATACTCCATGGATTCTTTTCTCCCTCGGCAAACCTCACCTTTAAGCGAGGCCCTGGACTTGATGTGATCCCTCGTGATTACAGAGGAGCAACGTCCGGACTATGCCCAGCCCAGACTAGGGGCTGAGAGCGGTGAATTTGATGTCCCACCCAGCACCCACTTCATCGCCATTGTCGAGGACTTAATTGACATGCTCGATTACGGCTCTGAAGACATCGACGATATGGACGAGGATGCCGGAGAGGAGCCAGCCGAAAACCCGCCATTTACCAGACGCTGGACGGCCACCTCTTCGTATGACGTGTACATGGTGGATACCCCCAAGGAGGGTGACAACGATAATGAGAAAAATCAAGTTGAGGATAAACCTCCCGAGATACAACCAAAGCGTCGACGGCGCCGCTCTAAATCACGCCGCAACAAAGACAAAAATACCGGCACGAGAGACAACAATACTCTGGATGATGCCAAAGACCAAGAAAACCCCTTCGAGCAAAACTCTGAACAAGACGATCGATAGGATGGGCAAGTTAGCCCAGATGAACAGGCTGCAAACGTAGACTCGGAGGACAGTAATTACCTTCCACCCTCCGTGGATGAGGTGAGCCTCGGCGACGAAGACTTTATCGTGCCCGAGGAACCTCTCGATTAGGAGCGCTTTAAGCAACGAATAAGAGCCACTTCAAGGAGCCTGAAAAATAAACAGCAGCAGCTTCAAGCTGATCAAGATCTACTCAACGGCAGATGGACTAATGTCCTGGGAGCTAAGGAATATGGCCTCGTGCGCCCAACCAAAAGTTACCCGAAGCGTAAACTGCTACCTCAATTCGACGACAAGGCAGGCGAGCCCGTACCAGCAACACGTAATGCGGCTGACCGACCACCACGTGGCCGGGACAAAACGGCAACTCAAGCCGAACACCGGCCCATACTATCTCGCCATAAAGGCAGAGACACAACAGTTCGGGGATACACATATGAGCTGCGGCAGGACCTGAAGAATAAAGCAGGTCCGGCCAGATCGATCTACGGATCGCGGGGGCGGGCCCCGACGCGCGACGACGCCTATCAAGCCGAACATGACAAGCACAATCACGTCTGGGCCGAAAACCGCAGACGGACTCCATCCGAACTACGTCGCGATCTGGCCTGATATAGAGGCGCCGCACACCCCCTCTGCTTCACTGATGAAGTAATGGAACATGAATTCCCAGAAGGGTTTAAACCCATGAATATCGAATCATATGATGGAAGAACGGATCACACGGTATGGATTGAAGACTTTATTCTCCATATTCATATGGCCCGCGGTGATGATCTTCATGCCATCAAATACCTCCCCCTAAAACTCAAGGGACCGGCCCGACACTAGCTGAATAGCCTGCCCAAAAACTCTATTGGCAGCTGGTAAGACCTAGAAGACGCCTTCCGCGACAACTTCCAAGGCACATATGTTAGACCTCCGGATGCCGATGACTTAAGTCACATAGTTCAACAGCCCGGAGAGTCAGCCAGGAAATTCCGGACCAGGTTCTTAACTAAAAAGAACCAGATCGTCGACTGCCCTGATGCCGAAGCCCTAGCGGCCTTTAAGCATAGCATCCGCGGCGAATGGCTCGCCTGACACCTCGGCCAAGAAAAGCCAAAGTCCATGGCAGCCCTCATGTCACTTATGACCCGCTTCTCTGCAGGCAAAGATAGTTGGCTAGCCCATAGCAATAATAATGCAAGCAAACCTGGCACCTCCAAAACCAAGAATAGCAATGCAAGACCCGACGCAACAGGCATAAGCGTTGAAACAATGGTGACAATACTGATGACACGGCAGTCAACGCCGGATTCAGTGGCTCCAAGTCTGGTTAGTGGAAGAAGCCATATAAAAGGAATAATCAGGGCTCTTCTAGCTTGGACCGCATACTCGATCGTCCATGTTAGATCCACGACACCCCTAATAAACCAGCCAATCATACCCACCGGAGTTGTTGGGTCTTTAAACAGGCCGGCAAGTTAAACGCCGAAGACAAGGAGAAGGGGTTGTAAAGCGAGGATGACAATGAGGAGCCCCGTCCGCCGAACGGGGGGACAGAAGAAGTTTCACCCCAGGTTAAAACGGTGAATATGATATACGTTACCCATATCCCTAAGAGGGAGTGCAAACATACGCCCAAGGACATCTATGCGATAGAGCCAGTCACCCCAAAATTCAACACATGGTTGTCCTGCCCGATCACTTTTGATCGCAGGGACCATCCGACCAGTATCCGTCATGGCGGTTCAGCCGCACTGGTCCTCGACCCAATCATCGATGGATTCCACCTCACGCGAGTCCTCATGGATGGTGGCAGCAGCCTCAACCTACTATATTAGGATACAGTCCGCAAAGTGGGCATAGATCCATCAAGGATCAAGCCCACAAAAACTACCTTTAAAGGAGTAATACCAGGTGTAGAGGCCCTATGAACGAGTTCAATCACACTAGAAGTCCTCTTTGGATCTCCGGAAAACTTCCGAAGCGAGGACTTGATCTTCTATATCGTCTCCTTCCGCAGTGGCTATCATGCACTGCTCGGACGAGCTGCATTTGCATGATTCAATGTCATGCCACGCCCGTATTGATGAGACTCCCGCAATAAGGGGACACGATCTCTGCTTTGACAAGATGTGCTGATAAAACTGCATCTTGAAACATGGAGCGGGAGCCTAAAGAAAAAACGGTTCAAAATAATGATCGGGCTGTGACAAGATGTCACGCTACAAAAGTTGTCAGTGGATTGGACTCATAAAATATTATACTCTCTGCGTGCATGTGCGGTACTCGTTTTGCAGAACCGAACACGTTTTCTGTATTCGGAGGCTGTTTTGGAGCATTCAGATGAGGAACCCGCCTTGCAATGCCGAAGACAATATACGCGCCGGACACATCGTCATTGAAGCCTGGTTCATGGGCTACTGAGGGAGTCCTGGATTAAGGTGTCCTCGGGCGTCTGGCCTGTGTGACATGGGCCGGACTAATGGGCTCTGGAGATACAAGATAGAAGACTCTCTCCCGTGTCCGGATGGGACTATCCTTGGCATGGATGGCAAGCCTGGCGTTCGGATATGAAGATTCCTTTCTCTGTAACCGACTTTGTACAACCCTAGTCCCCTCCGGTGTCTATATAAACCGAAGGGTTTAGTCCATAGAGGCAATCACTATCATACAGGCTAGACTTCTAAGGTTTTAGCCATTACGATCTCATGGTAGATCAACTCTTGTAATCCTCATACTCATCAATATCAATCAAGCAGGACCTTGGGTATTACCTCCATCAAGAGGGCCCGAACCTGGGTAAAACACCGTGTCACCAGCCTCCTATTACCATTGACCTTAGACGCATAGTTCGGGCCCATAGGAACACCTGGGAGCAACATCCGGGCCAAACCCATAGCAAGATCCCCTCCGTGTAAACCCGACACGTCCGTTTCCCCCCTCCATGTGCCGTCGGCGGCGCCGTCCGTGAGGGGGGATGATGTGGAGCATCCCAAGGTCATCCCCATGGACCTACCATCGTCTCACCAAGTGCCTAGTGGACCCAGGACACGAACACGTGCAAGAGCTCTCGGAACCGAGGTGACATATCTCCTCTCACAATTCCACTTCAATGCACATGAGACATGGCTACTACCTCAAACGGACACATTGTGCATACTCAGGTATCAAGGAGTTGGCCATGAAGAAGCTAAGGAGCAAGGAGAATCAGAAGAGGAAGATGGGCGTGAAGACGGAGAAGAAGAAGAGCTGCGGACGAAGCCCCAGCCGCGGACGACCGGTCGGGACCGGACATCCGGAGCTTGAAGCCCCAGCCGAACTACAGTGAGCGGACGTCCGGCCAGGACCGGGCGACCAGCAACCCCGCACCCGAGCCAAACGAGCGGAAGTCCGACGCCACCGGATGTCTGGCAACCGGATGACCGGCCACTTCCGTAAATCCGCTACATCAACATCCGAGCTAGAACAAGTGGACGACCGACGACTACCACACGACCGGCAACTACCGGATGTACGGACGACCGTAAGCCACCGGACGACCGGCCCCCAGCGAACGTCCGGTACCTGTCTGTGCACAGGATTCGGGCCCGAGGCCCATGTACCGCCTCCTTTCGCCCCCATTTGCACTAAGACTATAAATATACCTCCTATTCCTCCTAGCTAGGGTAAGAAAAGGATTAGCTCATATTTCATGTGAGAGCTTCGCTCATCCACTTGGTTACCTTCTCCTTGGAGATAGCGCCTCCTCGAAGAAGATCCCCCAAGAGGATTCAAGACCCCTTCATGGGAAGAACCTCAAGACCTCCTCACGGAGAAGACCGGCTACCTTTGTATCATCCTTAGTTGACCATGGATTGTGTGATCTCTTATGTACTCGCGGATCTAGCATATGTGTGACTATTTCTTGTTGGTTTAGTGATTCTCTCGTGTTTCCCCTTGTGTTTCCCCTCGTGTTCTTCATGTTCATTGCGGGATCCGCTCCTTTCGTCAAAGATCGGCCCCTAGGGTTCCTACCCTATATCATCTTGGTACCTAGAGCCACGTTGATCACGATTTCGGAGCCTCCCCTTTGTGTTTCTAGCCTTGTTTTCTTTGATTTTGTCCCTAATTCGAAAATTCCCCAAAAAATAGCCCCAATTTTTTGTGTGATTTGTTCGTGTGTTGAAATTTTGTTGGATTTGTGTAACACCCACAATGCGGCTATATCTCCCACGTGTCGGGGCACGACTTAGAGGCATAGCCGCATGGTAGGCATGTCGCAAGAGGGGTAATCTTTACACATCCCATGTACTGAATAAGAAAGGGATAAAGAGTCGGCTTACAATCGCCACTTCACACAATACATAAATATATCATACATAATCCAGAATACAATCAAGGTCCGACTACAGAACCAAAATAAAGAAAGACCACACCAAATTCTAGATCCCCGATCGTCCCAACTGGGCTCCTCTACTGATCATCCGGAAAAGAAACATAGTAAAGGCCCGAATCCTCGTCGAACTCCCACTTGAGTTCGGTAGCGTCCCCTGCACTGGCATCATCAGCACCTGCATCTGTTTGGAAGTATCTGTGAGTCACGGGGACTCAGCAATCTCACATCCTCGCGTTCAAGACTATTTAAGCTTAAAGGTAGGAAAGGGGTGGTGAGGTGGAGCTGCAGCAAAGCACTAAGCATATATGGTGGCTAACGTATGCAAAAGAGAGTGAGAAGAGAAGCAAAGCACGGTTGAGAAGCTAATAGTGATCAAGAAGTGATCCTGAAGCTACTTACGTTCAAGCATAACACGAGACCATGTTCTCTTCCCGGACTCCGCCGAAAAGAGACAATCATGGCTACACACGCAGTTGATTCATTTTAGTTAAGTGAAGTGTCAAGTTTTCTACAACCGGATATTAACAAATTCCCATCTGCCCATAACCGCGGGCACGGCTTTCGAAAGTTCAAAACCCTGCAGGGGTGTCGCAACTTAGCCCATCACAAGCTCTCACGGCCAACGAAGGATATTCCTTCTCCTAGGAAGACCCGATCAGACTCGAAATCCTGGTTACAAGACATTTCAACAATGGTAAAACAAGACCAGGAAAGCCACCCGATGTGCCGACAAATCCCGATAGGAGTCGCACGTATCTCGTTCTCAGGGCACACCGGATGGGCAAGATGTCGGGTTGGCATAAACCCTGGTTGCCTAGGGGGCCGGACATCGCCCAGTTTGGACCAACACTCAGAGGAGCACTGGCCCGGAGGTTAAAAATAAAGATGACCCTTGAGTCATCGAAACCCAAGGGAACAAGGCTTAGGTGGAAAGTGGTAAAAACAAGGTTGGGCCTGGCTAGAGGAGTTTTATTCAAGGCGAACTGTCAAGGGGTTCCCATAACACCCAACCGCGTAAGGAACGCAATATCAAGGAACATAACACCGGTATGACGGAAACTACGGCAGCAAGAGTGGAACAAAACACCAGGCCTAAGGCCGAGCCTTCCACCCTTTACCAAGTATATAGATGCATTAAAGTAAACAAGATATAATAATGATATCCCAACTAAAATCCATGTTCCAAACAAGGAACAAACTTCATCCTCGCCTGCAACTAGCAACGCTATAAGAGGGGCTGAGCAAAGCGGTAACATAGCCAAACAACGGTTTGCTAGGAAAGGTGGGTTAGTGGCTTGACATGGCAATATGGGAGGAATGATAAAGCAAGTGGTAGGTATCGCGGCATAGCAATAGAGCGAGCAACTAGCAAGCAAAGATAGAAGTGATTTCGAGGGTATGGTCGTCTTGCTTGCAATGTTCTCAGAGTTGACGAAAACTTGATCCTCGTTACCATACTCAACAGGTTCCTCGATCACGTACTCCTCTCCCAGCTCTACCCAAGGCAAGAACACAAGCAAAGGCCCAACAATCAATCACGGTGCAATGCGCAAGCAACATGATGCAAAACATGGCATGACATGCCGGATGTGATATGCAATGCATAAGCGTGCTTCGAAAGGGAAGTGTCGGGGATATACACCGGGGTATGATCCGGGCGGAGTTATAACCCGGTTGGGACTTAGTAAACCGACTGACAGTTAATACAGATGACTAAGACGGACGGTAAACCGGCGGGTGGTAAACTGACAGGTGTTAAGGTAGGTGGTAAACCGGTTCGTGTTAAGTCACACGGTAAATCGGCAGGTTGTTAAACCGGCTGACAGTTAAGACAGACAGGTAAAACAGGCAGTTAACCCAGACGGTAAACCGGCAGGTTGTTAAACCGGCTGACAGTTAAGATAGGAGTTAAGTCAGATGATAACTCAGCAGACAATCATAAACCGGCAGACCATCTTAATCCGGCACCAATTATAACCCGGCAGACAGTGATAACTGGGTTGCCAGGAGTTATGAAGCCCGAGACGTTATGAAGCCCAAGATGTTAAGAAGCCCATGAAGAGAAGTCATAATAGTTAAGTCTTAAGTCCGAGTTGGACTCTACATGTAACCCGCCCCTTCAACTTATATAAGGAGGGGCAGGGCTCCCCAAAGAGGGACAAGGAAGAAAAAACAATCTTAAAGGGTTAGGGTTAACTGGGAGAGTCGGTTTACGGCGACTTCCTCATGATCATAATGAGATCTAGCCACAAACAACATGTAGGGCTATTACCAGATAATGTTTCCCGGGGCCCGAAGCTGTCTAAATCCTTTTCTTGTGTTGCGTCTCTCGATTCAGCTCAACCCTTCTGAAGCTACCACATAGATGCGTTGGCCTCACGACTAAGTCCTCACACTAGGACATCTGCCGTGACAACTCCACAATAGTTGGCGCCCACCGTGTTCCTGCGCACGGTGGTGTTGAGTTCTTGGAGGGAGCTCTTCAAGGATCAAGAAGCTCGCGATTTGTTGAACAAAGAGGAACCGATTTGGAAGGATCTATAACGACCCCATAACAATCAGCCGGAATGACATACGAGATTTGAGATGAGAGAAATTTAGGATTATGTTTTTTACAAGATGCCGAAAAAAAAATCATGGCGATCTACCGAGACCGAGACAAAGTATTGTTTGAGCTATCCTGGCCTCGGATGGAGTATGGTGGTTAGTCCATGATACAAATACCAGAGCTGTCGGATCATGAGTCGTCCACTCAGTTGCAATATCCGGATTAAGGAAAAATCATCAAAGATCAAAATCAATTCTGAGACGCTCAAGTCCAGACACGACCCGGCGTTGCGGCAAGTCACGAGGAGATTTAATCGCTGCTACTATTCATCTGAGGGAATCCCACGTATGTACATACCAAAGGAAAAGTACTACTCCCTCCGTCACATAATATAAGAACATTTTTGACACTACACTAGTGTTAAAAACGTTTTTATATTATGAGACGGGGCGATAGATTAGTAGTACTACTTAAGCTAGTACCCTGCCACGTGAAGTTCATCATCAAATATTCTTTTTGGAAGAGGGCCAGTACCACTTGAGTATTACTAGATCAGATATGTTTTGCCCTTAATTACTACATCCATCCGAGTTGGAAGAGATCGAGTACTGCTAGCGGATCATCAGAGCAAGTTTCAAAGAAAAGAAAAATATATGAGAAGGGAGGGCCACGACTCGGAAGCAGATTCTCCACGGGATTGAATTCCTCCGTTGACTCGTTCTGTTGACCCGTCGGACTACACCCGGAGCTGCAGCAATAGCGCTTTTGTTACAAGCCATCACTACCGTATCTCGCTTTAGCTCTGTTGACCCGCCGGGCTACACTGCGGGTTGTTGTTGTCGCTCGCCCAGCAGCCTTGAACCGGCCCCGCCTCTGAACCGCCGAGCACGCCTCTTAGTCGCCACCGAGCATGCCTCCGCTGGTCGATCCGCCGCGGCTGTTCTGAGCCGTCATCCGCCGCGGCCGCTCCGAGTCGCCCCAGCCTTACTCTGCCTTTACAAGCCGTTGTTCGTCTCCGCCTCCAAATCGCGGACGCGCCATTGAGCCGCCCTCGCCCGGTGCGGTCTCGAGCCGTCACCAATATGTTGATCCGCCACATGCTGCTCCGATTCTGCCGAAAATCAGCATGGTCTCGAGCCCAGCCTTGCATCGCCTCCATCAGTGAGCCGTGAGCCGGCCTGCCGGAATGCATCTATCACCCGTCGCCCTGAACCGGCCATGGCTGCGCCTCTCCGATCCGCCGCTGCCGCGGATGCACCTTCATCGACCCGCCCTGCAACCCGCCGGGTGCCGAGTCATCGCCATCTCATCCTTGCGATGAGCTGCCGTGGCCTGACCTTGAGCCGTTGCCACGAGCCGCCGGCCGCTGGGACTGGCCCCGAGCCACCTCGCTGCTCACCTCCTCCTCAACCGAGGCCTTGCGAGTCGCACCTGCTCTAGAGCCGCTCCTTTGAGCCGCTACTACCACCTCCGCTGTGAGTGAACCGCCCCCTGCTCCGTTGACACGCCGGGACTCTCCTGGCGGTTCGTACGTCTGCGTCCTCGTTTCCACTCACGCCGCCTAGACATCCTGCTGCTGAGCTGTTTCATGATAAACCGCCGTGGCCCAGTGGCGTTAAACCGGAGCGACCTCTGCTTACTTCAAATCGCCGCCTACAAGCCGCCTTACCACGCCGCTCTGAGCCGCCGCCATTGGCGAGTCACCATGCCTCGGTGGCTGCACCTGCGCCACCACGCTTCAAGCCGGTCCGGCCTCGCGGCCATTTCAACCATGGCATCGAGCCTCCACTCTTCGCCCTGTTGCTGTTTTCTTTAAATATGCCATGGTCAGGCACCACTAAGCTGGTTGCTGCCTCCAGGATGCCGCTTCTCCTGTGCCTGCAAACCGGCCCGCCCTTTGCTTCGCGCCGCTGCTGCATTACATGCGCCCTGGGCCAGCTTGCACCACTGCGCGTCCCGTCCGTGCGGTTCGTGACAAGCCTATCAGTCTTCCGCTATAACTCGCCGACTCTACTAAACCGCCGTCGTTGTTGACTTGTCTTGTACCACGACGAGGGCACCGGTTTACCACCCGCCGATGAACCGGCCCTCACCACCTGGCTACACCTCGAGCCGCCTCGGTCTCCCTTGGCTGTCACGCCCCGAGTCGCCGTGGCCGAGCTGCTGCCTACACCGCGGAAAACCTCAACTCGGACTCGTACTGCTTCCGACGGTTGCCTCCGCCGCTTCTTCTGTGGCCTCGGACTTCTCCGCGTCGTTGTTTAATGTACCTCGGCCGCCCTTGATGACCGGGCCACTTCCGGCGCGGTGACAAGCCGTCCCTGCTCAAACTTACTCCGCCAGCTGCAGGAGCGCTGATGGATTCACACAGTTGTGGCCTACGACCGCCTCGTTGCTGCGGTCCATGGTCACCTTGAACCGCCATCACGCGAGCTCGCGCCTGTGGCCCTGAGTTTCTGGGCTGAGTAGCCGCTTCAGTTCGCCACTCGCCACAAGTTGCCTCAGCAGATTCTTTAAGTCAGCCGCCACCAAGGTCGCCTCACCCCTCGTCTGCCATGGTTGTTTTCTTTTTTTGAGGAAAATGCCATTATGGCAGTTTATATTTCATGTGCAAACATCGATACATCGTTTGTCAATACATCTACTAGAAAATCCGGAGGCTCCGATTTCCAGACAATGGTTCTAGAGACCTCCGAATTTCTAGCCAACAAATCTGCCGCCATATTGGCCTCCCTAGGACAATGAGAAAATTCTATTGAAATAAAATTACGAGCTAAAAATGAGCATTCTTCATAAATTGCCGCTGCCGGACCAAGTGAGTTTCCTCCGTTTTGCATGATCTCAATAACTTCCATGCAATCACCTTCTACGCAAATTTTGTTACATCCCATTTCATTGGCAAGGAGGAGTCCATCTCGTAATCCCCGTGCTTCTGCCGTTGCCGCATCTTGTACGAATGGGATATTGCTACATGATGCTGCCACAAAGAAGCCCGTATGGTCCTGTAGAATCGCACCTGTCGCCCCGGTGCCGCTGTCACTATCAAAACCAGCATCAAAATTCAGTTTAAGCATGCCCTCCAATGGCTTCTCCCAGCCATGTCTCTTTATTCTGCCCTTCTTTGAATTTGCTCTTGAAAAAATTTTCGCAAGTGCTGAAATTGCTTGCGCCGATCTAGTGGGTTCATATAGTTGCTCACCATGGGTATAGCTACGTCGCTCCCATCATAAATACCACACCGCTGTGGCAACAAGGTCATTGCGCTGGACATCACAGACCAACGCCTTCGATGGGTTCTTGGACATAAGCAGATCAGCCGTAACTGAGCCGCTCTCCCTTTCCATCATGCAAACCTCGTTAACCACTGATGCCAAACCAAGCAGGCGCCAAACTTGTTGAACACGCGGGCATAGGAAGAGAGCATGTCGAATGCTCTCACAATCTGAGTTACACAAAGGGCATTGAGAACTAGTTATTATGTGTCTATTTGCAAGAACTCCTTGACATGGGATCGCTCCGAGTAAAGTTTTCCACACGTGGATTTTTACTTTTGATGGCACATTCAATTTCCAAACGGTCCTCCAAACTGGACTAGTACTTGAGGCTTGTATTGAGTTAGTCATCCTCAACTTTCGTCCATGTTGGTGCTCCCATTCTTCATGATAGGCCGAGTTCACCGTAAATGATCCACTCATATGTAAATGCCAAGAAACAAAGTCCTCCATCATCCCTATAGCCAATGGGATATTCAGAATACGTTGTGCATCAATTGGCCAAAACAACTCATGAATCAACTGTGCATCCCACACTCTGTTATCCGCATCAATTAATTCAGACACCTTGGTGATCACAATGTTAGCTCTAGGTGTCATAACCTTTCGAGTGGGGCTGCTTGGTATCCATGTGTCCTCCCATATATTTATCTGTGACCCATCTCCTACTCGCCATATATTCCCTCTCTTGAAAGTTTGAATGCCATACCAAAGACTTTGCCAAGTGTAAGAGCTACCCTTCTTAAGACTAAAATTAAGTAGATCACCCTCAGGAAAATATTTTGCTCTCAAGACTGTAGCACATAAAGAGTCTGGTTCACATAGAAGCCTCCAACACTGTTTAGCAAGGAGAGCCAAATTAAAGCAGTGTAAATCTCTGAATCCCATACCACCTCTCTCCTTCGGTACACATATCTTCCACCAGGCAAACCAATGCATATGCTTTTTCAAGTCATCATCACCCCACCAGTATTTAGACATGGCAGAAGTTATAGCACTGCATATCTGTTTAGGTAATTTAAAAACTGACATAGCATAAGATGGAATTGCCTGGATGATTGACTCTAATAAAATCTCTCTTCCTCCATAAGATAGTAACTTCTCTTTCCACCCTCTAATTCTGCTAAGTACTCTATCAATGAGATGTTGGAAGCAATCAGAGTGGTCCACACCCACAATTGGGGGTAGCCCCAAGTATTTGTCTGTAATCGCCTCTGCCATTATGTTTAGGGTGGTACAAACCTCCACCCTAGTCTCAACGGGTGTACATGGACTGAAAAAGATGGTAGACTTGGCCTCACTCACCATCTGACCTGAAGCTGTACAATAATCATCTAGAGCTCTTCGAAGACTAGTTGCATTCGTAGCGTCTGCTCACATCAAGATTAATGAATCATCAGCAAAAAGAAGATGTGACACCGAGGGGGCGTCTTTGCACACCTTAACTCCCAATAAATTCCCAGACTCCTCCTCATGCGATAAAAGACTTGAAAGGCCTTCCGCACAGAGCAAAAACAAGTAAGGGGAGAGGGGGTCCCCTTGTCTGAGCCCCCTCGAAGGAATAAAATAATCAGTAAGCACGTTATTCACCCGTACCTGGTATGTCACCGACCTGACACACTCCATGATCAGGTCCACCCAATTTGCCGTGAAGCCCAAATGTAGAAGAATCATTTGCAAGAAACTCCATTCCACCCTATCATATGCCTTATGCATGTCAAGCTTCACTGCACATGTGCCATATTTGCCCGTAGTTTTCTTCTTTATCGCATGGTAAGATTCAAAGGCCACCAGAAAATTATCCGTAATGAGGCGTCCCGGAACAAATGCACTTTGGTTTGGTGAGATGATCTCAGACAAAATATATTTCAGCCGGTTAGCCAGAAGTTTGGAAATCACCTTGTATACAACGTTACATAAACTTATAGGCCGAAATTGGGTTATAACCGTAGGATTTTCAACCTTTGGGATAAGAACAATAGTGGTGTTATTCCATCCTTCAGGGATCTTCTTCGAGTTAACAGCAATGAGCACTTCATCAATCAAATCCTCACCAATGATATGCCAAAACCTCTTATAAAAGACTGCATGGAGACCGTCCGGACCTAGGGCCTTTAGGTCGCCTATGTTGAACAAGGCCTTCTTCACCTCCTCTCGGGTGTATGCTTTGTTTAGTTCATCATTCATTGCATCTGTTACTCTTGGTTTGACTTTGTCAATTACATTCATGTCCGAGGCTTGCTGACCTGTAGTAAATAAAGAGGAGAAGTAATCTGCAGCATGAGTACGAATATCATCCTGGTCCTCTATCCAGTCACCATTTTCTCGTTGGAGACGCTTGATAAAATTTCTTTTCCGCCGGCCATTAGCCGCCCTATGGAAGAACTCTGAATTCCTGTCTCCCCTAGTAAGCCAGTCCGCCCGGCCCCGTTGGAGCCAGTAGATTTCTTCTTGTTCTAGAAGTTTTTCAATCTGCAAGTGTAGGTCATGTTGCTTAACCACTGCTTCATCTGATAGTGGTCCCGAGAGTACTACGTTCAATTCTTTCTGCAACTCCCGGAGTTTGTTACGAGGTCCCTTAAGAACCTCTCTATCCCAGCGATGAAGAGCCACATGAACATCTACAGTGCTGATCGCTAGTGGCACAGAGCCCAACTCCTTGTGCTTTTCCCACGCAGTTTGAACGATTGTTTCAATATCTTCCTCCGCTAGCCACCGCGCCTCGAATTTGCGGGTTCCTGACGGCCCCCTAGGCTGCACCCCCGGGTTAAAATCGGTATCAATAAGAACCGGCCGGTGATCAGATTTATCAAACTCCTCATTTGAAATAGCGAAACCAGGGAACAACTCTGCCCATTGCATATTCCCCACTGCTCGATCCAAACGCTCACGTAGGTGGCCTCGACGCCATGAGAACAGGTCGCCTGTATAACCAAGGTCATCTAGTCCACAATCAGACAAAGCATCACTGAACATTCGCATACTTCTTTGTGGTCTTGCGACTCCACCGTCCTTCTCGTGTGCATGTAGTATTTCGTTGAAATCGCCTGCCACTAGCCACGGCAAATTTATCATTGCATGTAACTCCCGCAAGTAATCCCAGGACAAGTGCTTCCTTTCTCCACTCGGCTCTCCGTAGAAACCTATGAAGCGCCACCCATTAACACTTGCTTCATTAATTCGGATGTCAATGTAATTAGCCTGAACTTCAAAAGATGTGACTCCCAATCCTGTGTACCAGAACATCACTAGACCACCGCTTCTTCCATCACTTTCCGCTACCGCCAAGCTATCAAAACCGAGTCTCCTCCTCAACCTTTCTGCCTTAGCTTTACACAGATGAGCTTCAGACAAAAAAAGCACATCCGGCCTCACCCGCCCTTGGACCCCCAAGAGTACACGAACTGCCGCGGGCTTCCTCATCTCACGGCAGTTCCAACATAATATTTTCATCGCAACCGGTCGAGCCCCAGCACGGAGCTCCGTCCTTGGTAATTGAAACAATCACGCCCAGCGGCCAGGTACCAAAACACCACCACTAGAAACGCAACCAATCTGAATAGATTGGAGCACAACTTTCTACACGAGACCTTCAAAATCTCATGCTTGAGATGTTCATCCGATCCAATCGATTGAACAGACAGATTGATCTATCACGGATTCCAGCAGCAAGGCGGCAGAACTGGTAGTAGAGAGACAAAACCAGCGATGGCACCTCACGGCAGCATCCTGGGACAAGAAACCAGCCACGACACCTTCCGGCGCCGCCCTGGGACAGAGAACACCGGCCCTCGCGCCGCCGCCGGGGAGGTGGCCGGCGGCGGACCAGTGGAACCCTAAGTCGCCCTGGGAGTCGCCCCTCGGGAGAGAAAACGCTTTTGTGCTTACGCTTTTGAGTATGGTTTGGATTCCATGGTTGTTTTCTGAGCCGCCGGATGCTTCTGTTGGTGTATCTCTGCTGCAATACACCGAACCGTTGTTAGACAAGGCCACAGGGGGGGAAGGTCAGCCAGGCAAGAAAGAATAGTTTCAAACGCTTGCATATTTTTCCGGTTCTGAGGCCGCAGTGGAAAAAGTGGTTACTGCCCATGTAATTACCAGAGTCAGGCAAAAAAGGACAAAAGTTCTGGCATGCTTTGGCATTATAATACACATTACGTGTACCTAGAAGCTACTATTAATTTACATATGAATAAAAGGGAAATCACGTAGTGGAGGAGTCAATCAATAGGAGCTGATAATACTTCATGGAGAATCAAGTAAACAACACATCCGTATTGCTGGTGCCTTTGTGCATGATTTTGGATCTGTGTATGGACCATCTGTTGTCCAAATAAATCAGGTGATGTCCATTTAAGTTTATTTTACTAGCGCATATTGTTTTGTCAAAAAACAATTACTCTGGCCTGTAATATTTTTATGCAGGACGGCTATTAAAAGAAAAAGGGGTGGTATTATACCGCGGAGGCACATTCGGCTGTGCCGCGCAACTTCACGGACACGCGTATCACGGTCCGGTTTACATCAACGCGCCGGCCGACTCGCCCGTCCGCGCCACCTTACAACGCCATGGACAACTCGCCCGTCCGCCCTCGCCTCCGGTTCATGCATCCGCGCCGGTTTACAACGCGGAGGACAACTTGCTCGTCCGCACCGGTTTACAGCTCCGCGGCCGATTCATCTGTCTGCTCCCACGGCCGACTTGGCCGTGGTTGATTTCAGCTTCACCGTGGTGATGATCAACTCCGCAGTGGATATTTTCTATCCTAACAAATCAGGCCGTCAATTTTTCGGCTTAAAAAGAAGGATTCCGGTTTATAATCCGGCTCGAGCGAAAGTTCTCTCCCGCAAACCTTTGAAGCTCTCAGTATCCGGTTTAACAATTTCCGGTTCAAAAGAATAATCTCTCGCAAGTTCGAGTTCTCAGGAAAAGTTAAGGGGACCAAAGAGAGTTTGTTGCAAGAGCACAACTCAAACATAGGTGCCCCTTGAGCACAGCTCACAATATCGTTTGGAGGCTTCCTATTCAAACATAGGTGTATTCACCAAAGAAAACCTAGCATTACTACCCTATTGATTCCGGCTATCATGCCAATATTATCAGTATTATCATAAGAGCACAGCTTTGATTATTTCGATAATCTGGCTATCAAGCCAATATTATCATAAGGGGTCAAAGAGAGTCTGCTGCACAACACAGCTCAAACATGGGTATCCCTTGAGCACAGCTCACAATATCACTTGGGGGCTATGTTCGAACCGTAGTAACACCTCTTGATAGGCTTAAAGCCACCAGGGAAATCACTTGGGGGCTCTGGTCATATCTGAACCATAGCTTATACCCTCTAGATCAGCATAAGGGCACCAGGGAAATCACTTGGGGGCTTGGTCGTATCCGAACCATAGCTACACCCCTTGATAGGCATAAGGCTACCAGGGAAATCACTTGGGGGCTATGGGTTCGAACCATAGTTACACCTCTTGATAGGCATAAGGGCACTAGGGAAATCACTTGGGGGCTTGGTCGTATTCGAACCGTAGTTACACCTCTTGATCGGCACAATGCCACAATTAGGAATACATGGGGGCTCTGGTCGTATCCGAACTATAGCTTAAACCCTCTTGATCATACATATACATCATCATATATTGCATCATACGTGGCATCATCATTACATCATCATAGCATGTATCATATGTGCATGGATATACCGGTTTATATGGCAGGAATCGGTTTTCAAACCTGGTTATATTATTCAAAATCTTTAATAGCCAACACAGTTGGATTTTATTATGGTTATCAATAACCAGTATTATGATTAAGGTTTTCAAAGTCGCTTTAGCGCAATGGCTATCATATTATCAATGGATATGATTTATTCTGCAATTGAAGGAATAGTCCCGAGTCGCTGCAGGCTTACGACCCGGCACTTGGGGGCTATATTATTCAAGTTAAGATTACATCAAATACACAAGTATCATGTCGCTGCAAGCATGCACCATGACACTTGGGGGCTAATGCAAAGTCATTGTTTGCTCACCTTATTGAAGACCTGACCCATCACATCGTAATGAGTCGGCCCTTGGGGGCTACCAATTGCTCCTGTCAACAATTCAAGGTACAAAGCTTTTAATCCATTATATTGAAGGGTCCACTGCTCAGTTGGTAAAGCACAAGGCTCTTAACCTTGTGGACGTGGGTTCAAGCCCCATGATGGGGGTTACATCATATAATGTTATTCACAATGAAATATATATAAAGTCCCAACTCAATATTATCTTACTGAGCCGACCCTTGGGGACTACACGTTGTTGTTCAAAGTCTACATGATTATATTTACAAAATCCTTGCTCATTATTGCATAATGACCCGGCCCTTGGGGGCTACACTGGTTGAAGTTTTTATAAGCATAAGGCAATTTCAAGTCCCAGGTTGCTGCAAGCATGACAACCCGATACTTGGGGGCTACATATGTGGAATACTCGGTTCTGACTGGTGATTGAGATGAACAACCTGGATTTCTTCAAAGCTTGTGACATTCATATTGAAGCAAGTCTTAAGCTGTTGCTATGCTACCTTCTTAAGACTTGGGGGCTACAAGTGATAGGCATATAAGAGGTACATTTTCAAGCTTGATGTTAACTACAATTATGACCCAGTGCCATCAATATTTGTAAACTGGCAAGGTTCTACATTCTTAAACCGGCAAAGTTCTACATTCTTAAACCGGCTGAAAATCAGATGAATATTTCAAAGATCAATATTTTTGTTAAGCATTGGGAGTTGAGTCAAAGGAGTTATTCTTCACAATATTTCTCTGTGACGAACCAATGTCAGCAAATTGATTATGAAGCTCGCCTATTGACCCGGATTTTATAGAAGAAGGAAGTAACAAGGACTTAAGGATGATCCGGATCACTTTAACATGGATAAATCCAAATTAAACTGGGGGCTAATGTCGGGGATATACCCCGCGGTATGATCCGGCCGGAGTTATAACCCGGCTGGGACTTAGTAAACCGACTGACACTTAAGACAGATGACTACGACGGACGGTAAACCGGTGGGTGGTAAACTGGCAGGTGTTAAGGCAGGTGGTAAACCGGTTGGTGTTAAGTTAGACGGTAAACCGGCAGGTTGTTAAACCGGCTGACAGTTAAGACAGATAGGTAAAACAGGCAGTTAACCCAGACGGTAAACCGGCAGGTTGTTAAACTGGCTGACAATTAAGACAGGAGTTAAGTCAGATGATAACTCAGCAGACAATCATAAACCGGCAGACCATCTTAAACCGGCACCAGTTATAACCCGGCAGATAGTGATAACTAGGTTGCCAGGAGTTATGAAGCCCGAGACGTTATGAAGCCCAAGATGTTAAGAAGCCCATGAAGAGAAGTCATAATAGTTAAGTCTTAAGTCCGAGTTAGACTCTACATGTAACCCTCCCCTTCAACTTATATAAGCGGGGGCAGGGCTCCCCAAAGAGGGACAAGGAAGAAGAAACAATCTTAAAGGGTTAGGGTTAACTGGGAGAGCCGGTTTACAGTGACTTCCTCGTGATCAGAATGAGATCTAGCCACAAACAGCATGTAAGGCTATTACCGGATGATGTTTCCTGGGGCCCGAAGCTGTCTAAATCCTTGTCATGTGTTGCGTCTCTCGATTCCGCTCAACCCCTCTCAAGCTACCACATAGATGCGTTGGCCTCACGACTAAGTCCTCACACTAGGACATCTGCTGTGACAACTCCACGACAGGAAGGATTGAACCAGGCATCAACTTGGCAAACCAAGAGTGCCGCTAGAAAGATGAGATGATTTCGGTCGAAATTGATATAAAGATCACCGGAATCGGATGCACAGTTTGCAAATGGAAAGCAAAACAAGAATGGCACGATTCTGCGATTAACAGCACAATGCCACCAAGAATGCAACAAGAAACTAAGCTACTGCACTCCAACATAACAACAAAGCACATGGCAGTGATCTACTCAAGAAGCTTGACAAAACATGAACACTGAGCTACGGCTAAATCACACAAGCATGGCAACAGGTTCAAACAAGCATGGCAAAAGTGCAAAAGATATCAGCATCACAAACTTAGTGAAAATACTAACATGCCAGGAATTAACATCAGGAAGCCATGTTTAGAGCAAGCAAACAACATGCTACAGGAACAGATCATAGCAAACAAAGGCATGGCATGAAACTAATAAATACATAGAACAAAAGTCCCTTACTGACCATGAGCCAAAAAGGCACAGAAGATAAGATGGCACCCATGTAAACATAGCAAGTTTTATTGCAGTTTCAGACTTAACAGAAAACAGAGCATGGCATAAACAGAATTACGAAGGCATCTTTGCGAGCGCAAATCACTCATCACAAAGCATTGCATGACAAGATAAGCATACTACCAGCAATAAGACATGTTCATGAATCTAACCATGGAAAGATCAAGTTCATAGCATGCATGGATCAACTACAACAACCACGGCAAAATTGATTAACATGTAAACAATCTGCCAGGAACATTTTATAGCAAAAGTAGAGCAAGATTAAGACATGCTAGGGCACTCCATAATTGCAAACAGTGACATGGATGGATAGAGCACAACCATATGTCCAAATCATCCTTACTGAAGCAACTCAAAACAAGCATGGATCTCACTGTAGCATCACGTTTACATGGCATAAAACTAACAGAAGAACAAAGACTTAGTAAAATCCCATGTCCCTGAAATCAGCAATATCACGAAGGCTACTTTGCATGTTTCTGCTAGTCACCACATTGATCACAAAAATACATGGAAAACACCTCTATAAATAAGGCATGACATATATCAAAACACATGTAGAGCTCATGTTCATATGAAGAACCCATCAAAAGTGGCAAAAATGACAAATCATCATAATCTGCTAAGTAACAGCACCTAACATTTTATAGCACTCTTCAATCAACGATTTGGGAATCAAGATGGACTTAAACAAGCATGTCACAATGGAACAAAATGAAGAGCACATCATCATGAACATTTTGATATATTATGCACATGAAATGGAGCTACGGTGATGAAGTTACTATGCAATGAACAGGGCCTGAAAATGTTACAGATCCAGGACCGAGATGTTCCGGGACGGAGCGGTGCGGGGACGGGCGAAGGCGTTTGGATCGGGGACCGGTGGATCTGGTCTCGATCCGGATCCGGCCGGAATTTCGCCAGAGTTGGCGCCGGCAATGGCGAGGACGACTAGAAGGCGGCGGCACGCGGTGGTGCGACGCGGAGGCGGCGGGGCGACGGCGAAGCGAGGCGGAGAGGCGGCGGCGGCACGCTCCGGCACGGCGAGCGGCGGACGAGGGCGGCGCCGCGAGGCGAGGCGAAGCCGGCAGAGGCGCGCGTCGGCGGGCGGAGATCCCGGACGGGGAGGCGCGGGGCAGCGTGGCCCAGCTGCGGCCCGGGGCGGGCCGCCCTCTGGCCCCTGCGGGACTAGCGGTGGGGAGGAGAGAGAGAGAATGCGCGGGGCTGACATGGCGCATTGTGGTTGGCCAGAGGGCGGTGGCGGACACGTCCGATGGCGGCGCAGACATGTCCGACGGTGGGAGAAGGAAGAAGCTAGGGTTTGGACCCGGATTTGGATGGGGAGAGAACATATTTATAGGTGGGAGGAGGTAGGAGTGTCCAAATGGAGTGTAGTTTTCGACCAGGCGATCGTGATCCGGTGGCGGAGGACATGGGAGAGGTTTGGATGGGTTATTGGGCCGTTTTGGAGGGGTGTTAGGCTGCAACAAACACGAGGCCTTTACGGTTCCCCGGTTAACCGTTGGAGTATCAAACGGACTCCAAATGACACAAAATTTGACACGCGGTACCGGTGGTGTACCAAGGCCACTTGGCAAATCTCGGTCCATTCCAAGAATGTTTAATACCCGCACACGAAAAGAGACAAAAGGGGCACACCGGTGCACGTAGGAGTGACGGGATGCAAAACGGACAACGGGGAAAATGCTCGGATGCAAAAGACGAACACGTGTGCAAAAGAGATGCCCATGATGACATGATATGAAATGCATGACATGAACGAAAATGCAAAACGGAAGACAAAACCCAACCACGAAGGGAAAATCATATCGCATCTCCGGAAAAGGCAAGAGTCGGAGTTACAAATATGGAAAGTTGTATCTAGGGTGTTACAACACTCCACCACTATGAGAGGATCTCGTCCCGAGATCTAGGATGGCACCGGAGGGGAAAACGGAAGAGGAAGAGGTAAAACAAAGTTTCTTCTTTGACAAACGAGTGAAACCAAAGAACCTCGAGAGGTTGAACAACTTGAAGGAAAAAATACAACGGAGATGATCGAAGTTGAAAACACTCCGTTAGGAAAGAGGAACAAGGAAGAACAAATTCGGGCAGCATCCGGTTGAAAAGTGATACGAAACTTGATAAGATGAAAAGAACTTGAAGAGATGACACAACACTCCGGTTGAGAAGGGAGGTAAAACTTGACAAAATGGGAAGAACTTGAAAAGAGGGCACGACACACCGGTTAAATGGATAAGCACGACGAGAACACAGTCCTCACAAATTCGAGATGATGAGAGAAAAGAGCAACATCACAATGCCTCCGGAAGAAAGAATAGAAGGTCGATCGTTGAAACAATAGAACATAGGAGAAAATGACAACTTCTGCCACAAATGAGCTTGGAAAACACCCTTCCAAGAAAATTATAACGAAGTTGTTGGAAAACCAACAATGAAAAGAGTAAGCTTGTAGTGGGATTATGGAAAACTTCTCAACATTGAGGCGAAATTCTGCCACTACGGAAACAATAGATTGGATTTATATCAACAAGGAGACGAGAAGCGTATTTCGCCGGAAGGATAAATGAATAACTTGGGTCATTTATGAGCACCATAAATAGCAACAATCCTTAGGGAAAGCTTTAGGTGAAATATAACCCAAGATAACTCCAATGAATATATTGATTGGTTTAAATATCTCATTCCTGACAACTTATCACCCATGAAACATGAAGGAAACTGTCAAGGATGACATAACACCATCTCAAAAGATAAGGTAGAACGAGTTGCACTTTAGAATGCAAGATGAAGCATGCTTGAACTTCTCAAAATAAAACATGTGTTGAACACCATGTTTATTTGAGAGTATAGCTTGGCGGATCTTAACTTCGAGAGAAATCTTGAGGACAAATGAAGAATGAAAGGAATCATTGACGAACCACCATGTAGAGCCTCCATGAAGAACTCCGGTAATAAAAGAATTATCAATCGAAAAGTAAAGTTGAAAAGAACTCTCAGAGAGTCCTTGCAATGATTAGATGAAGCTTCACGATGATAAAACCGAGAAAACTTCGAACTTCGGAAAGAAAGATGAACAAATGAAATCAGGAATTTTGATGAACCTGCGGAATAAGGAATTGAATTTACTCAATGAAACAAGAATAAGAATTACATTATGTCCATCCTTCACCAATTAAATTGATGACAAACAATGGATTTTGCATACTACTTATTCTCGTAGAAAGGATTAAGATAGATATGGCACAAACTTGAGAAGGTCTTCAATGATCCACCGGTGGGATTTGAAAGAATGAATGAATCTGTATGTTAACGAAGGAGAAGAACTCTTGAACGAACCACCATAAGAATTGAACATGAAAATAGCAAAAGCACAATTTACCGGGAAGAATTGGAAAACGAAAGATGATACTTGAGGGAATTTAGATGCAAGTGAACGAAGAGATCCCGAGCTGATTAGCGAATATTTGAATGATGCACCTGTAAGATTTGGAGAACAATAGCTGAAAGCTGAGGATGAATAAACCCAAAATCTTGGCCTTCGGAGAATCAAACTGAAAAGAATCTTGAATTTGCTCCGGATAGGTGAAAAGAATTCTCACAATCAAAAACAATTATGAGAGGATGGCATCAAGCTTGAACTACGCAACTTCGAGAGGACGGACCAAGATTTGAGGGAAACTCTTCTTTGGTCTTCAAGTGTTGAGAATGACGATGAGAAACACCACCATGAATTGTCGAGACACTCCGGAATGAAGAAATAGAAAGGTTGAACCAATGATGAAAAGAATGTGAAAGATCTTGGAGAAGGCATTTGACTGATGACACGTCATTCTTACGTCAAACTTGGAGAAGAATTTGAGGGTAACTCTGAGAAAAATTAGAAGAGCCAAGTAAGATCCTGGGAAAAGACCTGTGGGTTAGGGACCACTCAAGAGAAACACCGTTGAAATGATTACTTGAAAAGGAGATTGCACCGGTTGAATTGAATGGCTTGAATGAGATAACATCCTCAAAAGAACTGGAGCGAATTGAGAATGGAAACTTGAATCTTCTGAGATATCTTCAGCACTTTGGATAAGAATAGAGAGAGATGAACGAATAAGAGGTGCACCGGCATGAGAAAACATATGAAACGTGAGAAGGATATGATCGACAAAGTTTGGCTTGAATCCACCGGAGAAGAAAGAGAACGAATAATGATGAACTTGTAGAGCATCTTCAAGAGAACCACCGGGTAAGAACATTGACAGAAAAGAATGGAGAGACTTCTCATCAATAACATGACAGTTGATTAAGAAATCTGAATCCTTGAAGGAAAAGGGTGGTAGGGTGAGAAAACAAAGGCAGCTTGGGACGGAAGAAATGAGCACCGTTGAGAAGAACTAATATTTGATCTTGCGGATGTTGAAATGATCGGAAACGCTTGAAGAGAAACACGCCGGTTGAAAATGATTGACATGACAATCTCGATGATCAAGAAGGATTGGTATTCACATAGAAGTATGAGAACACCACTTAGGGAAGGTATGGAATCAACATTTGACTTCGAAGCAACTCGAATACCACAACTCAAAACAAACAAAGGATTGGCTTGCAAAATAAGCCGGAAACAAACATATGATAGATCCCATATCGTAACATGTGTCTGTTGGAAAGATATCCTACGAGATACTTGAATTCCCACTTATAAACTCCCGAAACTTTCTGGTTATGCAATCGGGTGTTCGGGATACAGGGGAAGCATAATGTCTCACCCAAAACTAGCAAATCCTACATCCAGCTATATGCATCCTTCAACACATAACCAAGAAACCTTCGGAAATCATTTACCTCAACCTTCGAAAAGCATTAGTTATACGAGTTATGGCAATAATCCCGAACTCCTGCCCCAGTACTGGGTGGCGCCGAGGTTATCTCACCGACAAATGCATAAAAGAGATTTGTGATGTTGGCGAACTTAGGTGTTCCAAAACTGCAACGATAAAATTGTGCTAACAACACCTCGGAGCTCAACTCCCCGGGACACTGCCACAACCCCTAAATGTCAGGAGGCACCAAGAACAATGTTCTCGTCACAAAACCATCGGAATGATTCCAAGATACCCGCGTGATCCTAAAAAAATTAGTGAAATTTGAGGAGAGAAGAGTCAAAACTCTACGCCAGGAGGCCTCACCAGAGCGATGAAGGAACTGGGAAGTAAAAAGAATCCTACTCTCTGATATATGTAATCCTAAGACTCAAAACATTTTTACTAGACTCAACAACGTCAGCGATTCGATCAAGAAGGAGGCTCCTAAGTCAGGGAAGGCTTTGTACCAACTTGTAACACCCACAATGCAGCTATATCTCCCACGTGTCGGGGCACGACTTAGAGGCATAGCCGCATGGTAGGAATGTCGCAAGAGGGGTAATCTTTACACATCCCATGTACTGAATAAGAAAGGGATAAAGAGTCGGCTTACAATCGCCACTTCACACAATACATAAATATATCATACGTCATCCAGAATACAATCAAGGTCCGACTATGGAACCAAAATAAAGAAAGACAACCCCAAATGCTAGATCCCCGATCGTCCCAACTGGGCTCCTCTACTGATCATCCGGAAAAGAAACATAGTAACGGCCGGAATCCTCATCGAACTCCCACTTGAGTTCGGTAGCGTCCCCTGCACTGGCATCATCGGCACCTACATCTGTTTGGAAGTATCTGTGAGTCACGGCGACTCAGCAATCTCACATCCTCGCGATCAAAACTATTTAAGCTTAAAGGTAGGAAAGGGGTAGTGAGGTGGAGCTGCAGCAAAGCACTAAGCATATATGGTGGCTAACGTACGCAAAAGAGAGCGGGAAGAGAAGCAAAGCACGGTCGAGAAGCTAATAGTGATCAAGAAGTGATCCTGAAGCTACTTACATTCAAGCATAACATGAGACCATGTTCTCTTCCCGGACTCCGCTGAAAAGAGACCATCACGGCTACACACGCGGTTGATTCATTTTAATTAAGTTAAGTGTCAAATTTTCTACAACCGGATATTAACAAATTCCCATCTGCCCATAACCGCGGGCACGGCTTTCGAAAGTTCAAAACACTGCAGGGGTGTCCCAACTTAGCCCATCACAAGCTCTGACAGTCAACGAAGGATATTCCTTCTCCTAGGAAGACCCGATCAGACTCGAAATCCCGGTTACAAGACATTTCGACAATGGTAAAACAAGACCAGCAAAGCCACCCGATGTGCCGACAAATCCCCATAGGAGTCGCACGTATCTCATACTCAGGGCACACCCGATGGGCAAGATGTCGGGTTGGCATAAACCCTGATTGCCCAGGGGGGCGCCGGACATCGCCCAATTTGGACCAACACTCAGAGGAGCACTGGCCCGGGGGTTAAAAATAAAGATGACCCTTGAGTCCGTGAAACCCAAGGGAAAATGGCTTAGGTGGCAAATGGTAAAACCAAGGTTGGGCCTTGCTGGAGGAGTTTTATTCAAGGCGAACTGTCAAGGGGTTCCCATAACACCCAACCGCGTAAGGAACGCAAAATCAAGGAACATAACACCGGTATGACGGAAACTAGGGCGGCAAGAGTGGAAAAAAACACCAGGCATAAGGCCAAGCCTTCCACCCTTTACCAAGTATATAGATGCATTAAAGTAAACAAGATATAATAATGATATCCCAACTAAAATCCATGTTCCAAACAAGGAACAAACTTCATCTTCACATGCAACTAGCCACGCTATAAGAGGGGCTGAGCAAAGCGGTAACATAGCCAAACAACGGTTTGCTAGGAAAGGTGGTTTAGTGGCTTGACATGGAAATACGGGAGGCATGATAAAGCAAGTGGTGGGTATCGCGGCATAGCAATATCGCGAGCAACTAGCAAGCAAAGATAGAAATGATTTCGAGGGTATGGTCATCTTGCCTGCAATGTTCTCAGAGTTGACGAAAACTTGATCCTTGTAAGCATACTCAACAGGTTCCTCGATCACGTACTCGTCTCCCAGATCTACCCAAGGCAAGAACACAAGCAAAGGCCCAACAATCAATCACGGTGCAATGCGTAAGCAACATGATGCAAAACATGGCATGACATGCGGGATGTGATATGCAATGCATAAGCGTGCTTCGGAAGGGAAGGATTGAACCAGGCATCAACTTGGCAATCCAAGAGTGCCACTGGAAAGATGAGATGATTTTGGTCAAAATTGATATAAAGATCATTGGAATCGGATGCACGGTTTGCAAATGGCAAGCAAAACAAGAATGGCACAATTCTGCGATTAACAGCACAATACCACCTAGAACGCAACAAGAAACTAAGCTACTGCAGTCCAACATAACAACAAAGCACATGGAAGTGATCTACTCAAGATGCTTGACAAAACATGAACACTGAGCTATGGCTAAATCACACAAGAACAGGTTCAAACAAGCATGGCAAAAGTGCAAAAGATATCAGCATCACAAACTTAGTGAAAATACTAACATGCCAGGAATTAACATCAGGAAGTCATATTTAGAGCAAGCAAACAACATGCTACAGAAACAGATCATAGTAAACAAAGGCATGGCATGAAACTACTAAATGCATACAACAAAAGTCCCTTAATGACCATGAGCCAAAAAGGCACAGAAGATAAGATGGCACCCATGTAAACATAGCAAGTTTTATTACAGTTTCAGACTTAGCAGAAAACAGAGCATGGCATAAACAGAATTACGAAGGCATCTTTGCAATCGCAAATCACTCATCACAAAGCATTGCATGACAAGATAAGCATACTACCAGCAAGAAGACATGTCCATGAAGCTAACCATGGCAAGAACAAGTTCATAGCATGCATGAATCAACTACAACAACCACGGCAAAATTGATTAACATGTAAACAATCTGCCAGGAACATTTTATAGCAAAAGTAGAGCAAGATTAAGACATGCTAGGGCACTCCATAATTGCAAACAGGGACATGTATGGATAGAGAACAACCATATGTCCAAATCATTCTTACTTAAGAAACTCAAAACAAGCATGGATCTCACTGTAGCATCATGTTTACATGGCATAAAAATAACAGCAGAGCAAAGAGTTGGTAAAATCCTAAGTCCCTGAAATCAGCAATATCATGAAGGCTACTTTGCATGCTTGTGCTAGTCACCACATTGATCAAAAAAATGCATGGAAAACACCTATATAAATAAGGCATGACATAGATCAAAACACACGTAGAGCTCATGTTCATATGAAGCACCCATCAAAAGTGGCAAAAAAGACAAATCATCATAATTTGCTAAGTAACAACACCTAACAATTTATAGCACTCTTTTATCAACGATTTGGGCATCAGGATGGACTCAAAGAAGCATGTCACAATGGAATGAAATGAAGAGCACAGCATGGTGAACATTTTGATATATTATTCGCATTAAACGGAGGTACGGTGATGAAGTTGTGATGCAATGAACAGGGCCTAAAAATGTTACAGATCCAGGGACTTAGAGAAAATTATACCGCGCGAAAACATGGACGGAGACGTTCTGGGACGGAGCGGTGCGGGGATGGACGAAGGCGTTTGGATCGGGGACCGGTGGATCTGGTCCTGATCCGGATCCAGCCGGAATTTCTCCGGAGTTGGTGCCCGCGATGGCGAGGACGACTAGGAGATGGCGGCGGGCGGTGGTGCGACGCGGAGGCGGCGGGGCGACAGTGAGCCGAGGCGGAGAGGCGGAGGCGGTGTGCTCCGGCGCGGCGAGCGGCGGACGAGGGCGGCAGCACGAGGCGAGGCGAGGCGAGCGGTGGCGAGGCGAAGGCGGCGGAGGCGCTCATCGGCGGGCGGCGCTGGTTCGGCGATGGAGATCCCGGGCGGGGCGGCACGGACCAGCTACGGCCCGGGGCTGGCGGCGGGGAGGAGAGAGAGAAGGCACGGGGCTGATGTGGCGCATTGTGGTTGGCCAGAGGGCGGTGGCGGACACGTCCGATGGCGGCACGGACATGTCCAGCGGCGGGAGGAGGAAGAAGCTAGGGTGTGGACCTGGATTTGGACTGGGAGAGCACATATTTATAGGTAGGAGGAGGTAGGAGTGTCCAAATGGAGCGTAGTTTTCGACCACGCGATCGTGATCCGACGTCGGAGGACATGGGAGAGGTTCGGATGGGTTATTGGGCCATTTTGGAGGGGTGTTGGGCTGCAACACACACGAGGCCTTTACAGTTCCCCGGTTAACCGTTGAAGTATCAAACGGACTCCAAATGACACGAAATTTGACAGACGGTCTACCGGTGGTGTACCAAGGCCGCTTGGCAAATCTCGGTCCATTCCGAGAATGTTTAACACCTGCACACGAAAAGAGACAAAAGAGGCACACCGGTGCATGTAGGAGTGTCAGAATGCAAAATGGTCAACGAGGAAAATGCTCGGATGCAAGAGACGAACACGTATGCAAAAGAGATGCTCATGATGACATGATATGAAATGCATGACATGAACAAAATGCAAAACGAAAGACAAAACCCAACCACAAAGGGAAAATCATATCGCATCTCAGAAAAAGGCAAGAGCCAGAATTACAAATATGGAAAGTTGTATCCGGGGCGTTACAATTTGATCCGTGGATTTGCTTTGCCTTGAGTGGATCTAGCTTTTCCCCCTTTCCCCACCTTTTCCTTCCACGAAATCGACCGGATTCGACGAATTTTGACCTCTCCACCACGTCCACGAGTTGTTCAACCCGTGCCCGAAAATTGCCCAGGCACCAGACGTCTGACCGCCTCTGGACGTCCGATGACCGGACGACCGGCCCATCCCGGACGTCCGACGTTCCCTGAGGAAACTGAATTTTTTTCAGTTTAGTCACCACCACCGCCGCACTTCCGCATACGCACTCCCACCACCTATACACCATCATCACTTCCGCATACCACCACCATTGCTTACCCGTATCGCACTCCGACACGTTTTGCCACTTCGAGCTTTGAGAATTTGAGTTGCGGTTCCGTGTCCTATTGTGTTTTGGCTATTTAGGTACGGTCTGTGTCACGACCGGTTTTCCGGACATAAATTTCCAGAAAATGGCCGTTGTGCTCACCAGCCCCAGGATTACTGTTAGCTGATGAGGCACCAACTTGTTACAGAAATTCCAAGCAAAAGTACAAAATGCGTAGTACAAGACCATTGTGGCCTATGAGTACATCAAATGGTTTTCTAGTGGTCGATGGCGGAAGCGGTTTGTGAATCATCAGTGTATGGGACTCCATTTCCCACGGGAACAGCTGACCAGGTTAACTCCTATCTTCGCGAGGCTGCTATCACCGTTGCTTAGTTTCCGGGGCTGTCACCGCAATGCTCCTCTCCGTGCAGAAATCTGGCCAAGACAATAGCCAGGGACAAGCCAGTGAGTACTTTGAATGTACTCGCAAACATTATGAACACTGGGATAATATAATTGATAATCATGCACTGAAATATTCTATGATCACATCGTCAGTCACAAATAAAACATCTTTTATGCATGCAAGCAGGTTATTTTCGTGCAACATGAATAAACAGTAATAGAGAGGGAATAAAATGCCGCAGTCGGGCGTCTGAGCGACACCACATAAAGGGCTTTAAAAGAAATGCCACATTCGGGCGTCTGGGCGACACCACATAAAGGGCTTTAAAATAAATGCCACAGTCGGGCGTCTGAGCAACACCACATAAAGGGATTTAAAGGAAATGCCACAGTAGGGCGTCTGAGCGACACCACATAAAGGGCTTTAAAAGAAATGCCACAGACGGGCGTCTGAGAGACACCACATAAAGGGCTTAAAAAGAAATTACCACAGTCGGGCGTCTAAGCGACACCACATAAAGGGCTTAAAAAGAAATGCCACAGTCGGGCGTCTGAGCGACACCACATAAAGGGCTTACAAAATAAATAAACACAATGAATATCCAGGAGGTAGAACCGTCCCAGGGATACTCAATAATATAATTAATGCAAAGGGTTAGTCCATCACAAAATAATAATCATGGTTCTCACAAGTCACCAGTCGGTATCCAAGTTTGGTTTAACAATATTTCCTCCGAAGACCGACACTAAGACCAACACTTGACCCATCCCAGACTGTAATCCTTAACCATGGACACGGCTATTCGAATAGGTTTAATCTCTGCAGAGGGTGTACTCTTTACCCACGAGTAACGGATTCCTTTAGTCCATCGGGACTAATTCCGTCTACGGCCTTTTAGTTGAAAACACGCCTAACTTGCACACACCAGCTTAACTCGTCGGTGTCTGGAATCACCCACGACACTTGTTAAGCAAAACTCTAAGTGGGGAGGCTACAACCTCGCGTAGCATGGGATCAAATTTATATCGCGCGCTCTAAGGGGTGGCCTCCCCTCTCGGTCTCAACCGGAAACACCCATGCCCCCGGACCAGGTGGCATGCCTACCGGCTACAACCGATATCTTCCACCATGGCCTCTCTGTACGGTGTGTGCTTGAAAGGGGTTGACGACTTACTGAACCGTACCCTACCTGCGGCGGGGACAAGTGGTAGTACATAGCAAGTATGGGGGTTACTGGAAACAAGACTCGGTCTACGGTCGACTCAGGAGGTTTATAAGTTCCCTGCATGACATGTAAACCAATATATTTCAATCAACAAAATCACCACTCAATATACCTTACCATGCCATACCGGGCATAACCGTCCCGACGGGGACTGGCGACAAGCTCACTCCTACCCAAGGCAGAGGCTTTCCCGGATTCCTTTCCGGCATTGCATGCAAGGCACATGAGGGTGATTACCATCACAATAATATTCATTTCCAACAGCAAGGAAATCACTAATATGCTTCCATGCAAATGATCATGTCACATGAAATAACAAGTTTTCCGAAATAAGGTGGTGTTATAAATGTGTCAAATAACACACCAAAAACATTATGCCAGGGTTCAGAATGCTTGCCTTTAAGTTGTGGAGGGGTGAGGTGCTCTCCAAAACTTTTGAAAGTTTCTTCTCTCTCTCCAAAATCTGGGGGGATTTACGCCTTCACTTAAACACGTGGACGGCGCGGTGAGACACTGACAGTGGGTCCAGGAAGTCCCACTAGTCAGGTTTGACTAGTCT
The DNA here is from genome assembly GCF_003073215.2 of Triticum urartu. Lineage (NCBI taxonomy): Eukaryota > Viridiplantae > Streptophyta > Magnoliopsida > Poales > Poaceae > Triticum > Triticum urartu. The sequence goes on along the minus strand of NC_053024.1, from coordinate 106,757,412 downwards.
CTCTTTCCCCCTCCTTCCCCTGTCCCGAGCGGAGGCGGAGCTCAGGCGATCGTCGCCGGCGACTGGCAGCTCTTCGCGGGGCCCCGAGGGCGGGGATGGATCCGCCACTCCAGTGCGGTCCTCCCGGTGGTTGCCAGGCCGGTGGGGACGGAGGGAGCTGCCGGCGACGAGCTTCGCGGCGGAGGAGGCTTTAGGGACGGAGTGAAAATTCTCCTGCAGTGAGCCCCGATCAAAATCGAGTAGTGGGGATGGCTTACGGGAAGATGAGGAAGCTCTTGGTGGAGAGAACGGAGAGTGGGAGGCTCTGGTGGTGCCGAATTGGCCGGGGCAGTGGCGGCGACTGCAGTTGCCGGAGATGAGGAAGGAGACCTCTCCGGATCGATTGGCTGCCACGGGAGAACTAGGGGAGCATTCTAAGGTTGCCTGTGTGCTTGAATGGGTTCGGGGCCTCCTTTTTATAGCTCGTCGAGGTCGGTTCCGCGGCGGCCGGATAAGCTCTCCGGCGACCGCCATTCTGTAGCTGCAGGGCATCGTGGCGTGGCTGGGGATGACGGCAGGAGCTAGCGGACGAGCGGGCACTGCTCCAGGGGCCAGGTGGCGAGCGGAGGAAGGTTCGGCGGCGCCGACATGGGCAGAGGCTGTCGGGCGGCGGCGGCTAGCTCTTGGCCTGTCGGGCGTGGCGAGGGGCGGCTTGGCGCGTAGCGGTGAGAAGGGGAGCGCGTGGCGTGGTGCTGCAGAGCGAGCCAAAGCCGTGGGGGCCAGCGTGTCGGCTCGGCGCACGTGCGTGCCAAACGCACGCTCTGCTCGCGCTCCGGGCGTGCACGGGACGTGCTCGACGTAATGCCAGAGCATGCTAGAGGTCGAGGTTGAGGCTGGGAAGAAACAGGACTAGGTTAGGGTTAGATAGAGGATGAATGGACATGGTGGTTAGGTCAGGTGGCCAAGTTCACAATGTAAACTTGAATCCATGCCAAATCTGGCTATGCACTCAGAGTGTTCGACAAAATGCTAGGGGCACTTAGGCAGGTCTTGGAGTGGCCAAAAACTCCAGATGGAAGTCTCTTTAGATGTACAAGAGGGTGGTGAGGTTAGTTTGCCAAAAGCAGAAACTTGTTAGTGCAAGTTTTGCAAAACTACAATTCTGGACAGGAAATAAATGACATTATTTCATGAACCAAAAATATGCCAATGGGTGCATGCTCCTGGACTTAGGGGTTTGGTAGGGCTTTCTACAAGTGGGAGAAAGCACAAGATCTTTGGAGCAAAATTAAATAGGGTTGCAGTACAAATCACAAGGCTGGACCAGAATGGAAAAGAGGTTGATTCACTCAAAATTTTCAAAGAACAGCACTAGGTTTTTGCATAAAGATGAATCATATGCTACTACCAATATCCCATAATTTTGTTGGAGGCTAGAAAGAATTATTTAAATGGGTTGTAGTGCAAATGCACTCTGGACCAGAGAAGAAAGATTGAGTGTAGAGCTCAAAATATTACATGAACAAAAGATATTTTTGTATAAAAATGATTTAAAAACATCACATGACATCTCCAAATTTTTGTGGGAATTTTAGGTGAATTTATCAAATGGTTGTAGTTCAAATATGGCCATATAACCTTGAAAAACCATTTTTCAAGAAAGTAAAGATCAAGCAACTTAATTAGTTAATTAGTTATATTAAATAAGGGAAAGTTTCTCTTGAAAGATTAAATAAGTCTAATGACATATTTGAAAAGTTTTCTCTTTGGGAAAAACTCATCATAACAGGGAAGGAAATGATTTAAAAATCAAAATGGAGCTCAGAAATTCAAAGTATTAATTCCTGGCAAAATTTTTAATTCATTAAAACAAGGCCAAATTTTTGGGGTGTCACAGTCTGACATCAACATCACCGCCGCTCATCTTCGCCACGGACGCATCATCAACAACGACCACCTCGACTACATCTTGGTATTCGTGCCAACAATTTGACACCATACTGTATGCAAGAAACGGTAACATCATCTTGGTATTGGATACATCATTCTTACCATCACATTGATAGCCATCATTGCCTTAATCCTTTGTGTCGCTTACCCATCGAGACTAGCTTTTGAGTATTGCCGGCAATGAGACTTGTGCACATTAGTGATCATACTTACCATAGCATACATACATCATTGGTGCATATCTTGGTATCACCTCTTGTGTCACAAGGTTGTCATCGCATACAGAATTGCTATCTTGGTTCGTGAAGCATTGCATGAGAAAAGAGCTCAAACAACAAAGAGCCAAATAAACTTTTAAGCAAAAGGGAAAGATAAGCAAAGAGCTTTTAAGAAAGACCAATAGCATCATACAACATTAATATTGTCATACTAGATCATCTTGGATCATAGCATCGAAACAACATACATAGAGCATACTTGGGATAGAAGTCGTTGCATTTTTGCTTAGTAGGTTGTGCACAAGTCTTTGTATCCGCCTATTGTGCAATCGTGCTAGTGTCTCTCTAGTGTTGTGTAACAAGAGCATTTTCGTGGATTCCACATTTTGGCTCATCCTTGGTTGCACAACCCCACTTATCTTTTTGCGTGTGTGTTTACGTGTACCTTATCTTGCTTGGTCTACTTGTTGCATTGCAAACTTGCAAATCTTTTCCAACATTATTGAAGCTCACTAACAATTGCATCAAATTTTGTGCCACCATCCTAACCAAGCTCCACCATAAGCTTTTACTTGTGTAGGTGTGAGAAACTGACAAGAATTGGTACCAATTGTGTTATTTCCTTGTTCCACATTGCAGTGATCATTGATCCACCTTCAACTTCGGTCAAGGTACATTTGGTATACATTCTTATCTTTCTACCACTCACATTTTTTCTCTTGGAATGATGGATAGGCCAAGTACTTCTACCAACCCACTCTTCATTGATCACGATGACGACATGAACTCCTACGTCACCAAGAGCCACCTCTTTGGTGCAAAATGTGCTTTGCATCAAGAGCAACAAGCAATGAGTGAACGCATCGACAACCTCGCCGCCGACTTGCGACTCTCCGAGCAACGTATAAGGGACTACTTCGACCACAAGCTCGACAATCACAAGCAAGAGAACGACGCAAGAATGGATGAGATTCATGCTTTGTTGCTCAACCGCTCTTCTTCCACTTCGTCCTCATCAAGACGGAGACGCTCAAGTTGACACTCCGACTTTACCCTCTCCGGCTCAAGTACACCGACATTGAACACTCTTCGACGTGTCACGCGCAATGATCGTCAAGCAAGCCTCAATCCCCTACGCGACACCGACTCTCAAGAGCACCGACACCGTCAAAACCAAGCTGCCTTTGCACAAGCACGAGAATGGCAACGACAACGCCAACATGAAGAGGAAGAGCAAGCGCGTCTACACCAAGATGCACAAGATGTCGAGGCACAATGCCAAGAACAACAACTCCGTGAAGCTCAAACACTTGAGGCGCAACGTGCCCTTCGAAATTCGAGTCACACCGTCGCCACACGCAATCCCCATCGGCGTGAACAAGAAGAAGCACTTTGCGAAGAAGTTCAAGAGAGGATTTACCAATCACGTGCGCATCGTCAAGTTCCTAAAGTTCATCCTCGAGCTCGACAAGCCCCTCCACAAGCTCCTCAAGAACCCCAAGAACCCCAAGTTCACCAAGAGCATGAAGACAATGGAAATCCTCCACGACAAGAGCAACATGAAGTTGACAACCCTCCTCACCAAGAGCAACACGAGTTTGACAATCATCAACAACATGGGCGTCATCATCCTCGACCCCAACACAATGAAGAGCAAAGCTACGGCAAGCTAAAGTTCACCATGCCCAAGTTCAATGGAAGCAACGATCCCGAAGAGTACCTTTCATGGGCATTGAAGGTCGACAAAATCTTCCGCTTGCAAAACTATGAAGAAGAGAAGAAGATCGCGATGGAATCCCTTGAGTTCCAAGACTATGTCCTCATTTGGTGGGAACAAGTCATCGAGTGCCGTGAGGCAATAGGTGAACCACCCATCACTACTTGGGCGCAAATGAAGGATGTCATGAGAGCACGCTTCGTGCCTACCTACTACAACTGCGACCTCTTCAAGAAACTTCAACTACTCAAGCAAGGAACCAAGAGCATTGAAGAGTACTACAAGGAAATGGAGATTGCCATGATAAGAGCCAACGTCACGGAAGATGATGAACAAACAATGGCACGTTTCTTGAATGGACTCAATCATCCCATCAAGAAGATCGTCGACTTCCAACCATACTCGAACCTCATCGAGCTAGTGCATCAAGCTACCGAAGCGGAACGCCAAGTACAAGATGATTACAAGTATGCCAAGTTCTCATCCAAGAGATACGGCTTCTCCAACACCCAAGCTTCAACGACTCCAACACCATCTACCAAGCCTTTTACAAGCAACATCGACAAGTCGAGTTCCAAGAAAGCTTCGCCAACTCCAAGTCATCCTCCTACAACGAGCAACTTCAAGCCGAGAGCTTCATCATCATCTACCCCAACCGATGAGACTGTCAAGACGAGTTCCTTCAAATGCTTCACATGCGGCGGCCGAGGCCATAAGTCCTACGAGGGCACCAACAAGCGGACCATAACCCTCAACGACGATGGCACTTATGACTCAATGAGTGAAGGACAAATGGAAGCCCTTGAGCAAGTGGCCATACACCGGCAAGTGAACAAAGAAGACACGAAACAAGTCTTTTGCGATGAAGATTCAAGTCCCGCCCTTGTTGTCTCCAAGGTCTTGACTCTTCAACATCAACAAGAAGAAGACCAAAGATGCCACATATTCCACACCAAGCCCGGCATCAATGGAAGATCCGTCAAGGTCATCATCGATGGAGGGAGTTGTCGTAACCTCGCAAGTGAAGAACTTTGCTCCAAGCTCCAATTGCCCAAGACAAAGCACCCACATCCCTACAAAGTTCAATGGCTTAGCGACTCCGGCACTATCCAAGTCGAGCAACGAGTACAAGTCTCCTTAAAAATTGGCGCCTACGAAGACACTTTGGAGTGTGACGTCGTTCCAATGACCGTTTGCCACCTTCTTCTTGGACGCCCATGGCAATTTGATAGAGGTGTCATCCACAACGACCGAACGAACCACTACATCCTCAAGATGAAGGGAAAGGAGTATGTACTTCGCCCTATGTCTCCAAGCCAAGTGATCGCCGACACACAAGCCAACCATCATGGAGAGAATAGTGAGAGAGCGAGCCAGCAAAAAGAGAGTGAGCGCCACAAGCCCAAATCGAGTGCATCCACGATGAGCGACAAGAAGAACTTAGTTCTCTTTGCCACCAAAAGTGAGATAAGAGGAGTGTGTGAGAACCCATCTAGTGTCCTACACTATGTCCTTTTGTGCAAGGACGACGCACCAAACATTAACACCTCTCACGCTCTACCTTTAGTGTTGTCTTCTCTTTTGAAGGAATTCCAAGGTGTTTTCCCCGACTAGCTACCTCCGGGACTACCTCCACTACGAGGCATCGAGCACCGCATTGACCTCATCCCCGAAGCACCTCTTTCGAACAAAGCTCCCTACCGCGTCAACCCCGAAGAAACCAAAGAAATACAAAGGCAAGTCTCATAGACCATGGACATGTGCGTGAAAGTTTGAGTCCTTCTGCCGTTTCGGTCATTCTTGTGCCAAAACGAGACGGTAGATTTCGCATGTGCTCCGATTGTAGACCTATCAATGCTATCACCGTTCGCTATTGGTATCCCATTCCATGCCTTCATGATATGCTTGATGAACTTAGTGGTGCCACTATCTTTTCAAAAATTGATCTTAAAAGTGGTTACTGTCAAATCCACATACAAGAGGGTGATGAATGGAAAACCACTTTCAAAACAAAGTTTGGTTTGTATGAGTGGTTAGTCATGCCTATGGGTTTATCGGAGGCACCGGGTACTTTCATGCGTCTTATGAATCATGTCTTTCGCCCTTACATTGGTGTGTTTGTTGTGGTCTACTTCAATGATATCCTTGTTTATAGCAAATCTCTTCAAGATCATGTCACCCATGTTCGCACCGTTTTGCAAACTCTTCAAAAAGAGTGTCTCTGTGCTAACATGGAAAAGTGCCTTTTCGGCGTTGATAAGCTCATTTTCTTGGGTTTTGTTGTTTCCTCTAAGGGCGTTCATGTTGATGACTCTAAGATCAATGCTATTAAAACTTGGCGACAACCAACCAACTTGCATCAAGTGCGTAGCTTCCTTGGTTCAGCCGGTTTCTACCATAGATTTGTGAAGGACTTTAGCACCATTGCTTCACCTTTGCATGCTTTGAGCAAGAAAAATGCGCCTTTTGTTTGGGGACCATCCCAAGATACCGCTTTCAATGAGCTTAAGAATTTTCTTACTCATGCTCCCGTGCTTGCATTACCCAACTTTGACAAACCATTTGAGATTCATTGTGATCCTAGTGGTAATGGCATAGGAGGTGTGTTAACGCAAGAGAAGCGCCCCATAGCTAACTTTAGTGAGAAACTTTCCGGAGCGCAACTCAATTACCCCATAATGACAAAGAGCTCTATGCATTAGTGCGGGTTTTGCATGAATGGGAACACTATCTTCGCCCTCATGAATTCATCATTCATACCGACCATGAAACACTCAAGTATCTTAAAGGTCAAACCAAGTTGAACAAGCGTCATGCAAAATGGAGTGAATTTATTGAGTCGTTTCCTTATATCATCAAGTACATTAAAGGTAAGGAAAATACTGTGGAGGATGCCCTTTCCCGCATATGCATGCTTGTTACTCAACTTGAATTGGATGTCATTGGCTTTCAGCACATAAAAGAGTTGTATGATCATGATCCTACCTTTGCTACTCCTTATGCCAAGTGTTTGACGCATACCTCTTGGGAACGCTATTACATCAAAAATGGATATCTTATCAGAGCTAACAAGCTTTGCATCCTCGAGTCTTCTCTTCGTTTGTTTCTTTTGCAGGAATCTCATGGAGGAGGACTAATGGGACATTTTGGACGCGACAAGACTTTTGCTACGCTTTCCAAGAACTACTATTGGCCCAAGATGTTTCGCAACGTCAACCGCTTCACCAACCGATGATCTACATGTCACAAAGCCAAGTCTAAAGCCCATTCCCATGGCCTTTACATGCCTCTCCCTATTCCTTATCAACCATGGGAAGATATTAGCATGGATTTTTTACTTGGCTTGCCTAGGACTAGAAATGGAAAGGATTCGGTATTAGTCGTTGTGGACCGTTTCTCTAAGATGGCACATTTCATTTCTTGCAACAAGATAGACAATGCTTCACATGTTGCCAATCTCTTTTGTAGGGAAATATTGTGTCTACATGGAGTGCCAAAGACGATCGTCTCGGACCACGACGTCAAGTTCCTAAGCTACTTTTGGAAGACCCTATGCGCCAAGCTCGAAATCAAGCTACTCTTCTCCACGGCGTATCATCCACAAACCGACGGCCAAACGGAGGTGACCAACCGCACACTCTCAGCTCTACTTCGCATGCTCATCAAGAAGAACATCAAGGAGTGGGAGGAGTGTCTACCTATCGCCGAGTTCATCTACAACCGCGCAAGACACTCAACAACCGGCAAGTCCCCCTTCGAGGTCGTCTACGGATTCAACCCATTGTCCCCATTGGACATCCTTCCTCTACCACTACAAGAGCGCATCAATATGGACGCAAGTGCACGTGTGACCCATCTCAAGAAGGTGCATGAAGATACAAGGCACACCATCGAGCGCCAAGTACAATGACTTGCGACCAAGCGCAACATCAACAAGCAACCCATCGTATTCAACATTGGTGATCTTGTGTGGCTACACCTTCAGAAAGACCGCTTCCCCACTGAACGCAAGTCCAAGCTTCTACCTCGAGCGGATGGACCCTTCAAGGTTCTTGCACGCTACAACAACAACGCTTACAAGATCGACCTCCCGCGCGACAAGTACAACGTGAACAACATCTTCAATGTCAAGGACCTCTCGCCCTACCATGGTGATGAAGAATTTGATCCGAGGTCGGATCTTCCCCAAGGGAGGGGAGATGATGCAGAGCATCCCAAGGTCATCCCCATGGACCTACCATCGTCTCACCAAGTGCCTAGTGGACCCATGACACAAGCACGTGCAAGAGCTCTCGGAACCGAGGTGACATCTCTCCTCTCACAATTCCACTTCGATGCTCATGAAACATGGCTACTACCTCAAACGGAGACATTTTGCATACTCAGGTATCAAGGAGTTGGCCATGAAGAAGCTAAGGAGCAAGGAGAATCAGAAGAGGAAGATGGGTGCGAAGACGGAGAAGAAGAAGAGCTGCGGACAAAGCCCCAGCCACCGGACGACCAGTCGAGACCGGACGTCCGGAGCCTGAAGCCCCAGCAGAGCTACAACGAGCAGACGCCCGGCCAGGACCGGACGACCGGCGACCCCGGACCTGAGCCAAACGAGAGGAAGTCCGACGCCACCGAACGTCCGGCAACCAGACGACCGGCCACTTCCGTAAATCCTCTACTTCAACATCCGAGCCAGAACAAGCGAACGACCGACGACTACCGAAGGTCCGGCCGCCCGTGAGCCACCGGACGACCGGCCCCCAGCGGATGTCCGGTACCTGTCTGTGCACAGGATTCGAGCCCGAGTCCCATGTACCCCCTCCATTCGCCCCCATTTGCACTAAGACTATAAATAGACCTCCTATTCCTCCTAGCTAGGGTTAGCAATGGATTAGCTCATATTTCGTGTGAGAGCTTTGCTCATCCCCTTGGTTACCTTCTCCTCGGAGATAGCGCCTCCTCGGAGAAGATCCCCCAAGCGGATTCAAGACCCCCTTACGGGAAGAACCTCAAGACCTCCTCACAGAGAAGACCGGCTACCTTTGTATTGTCCTTAGTTTACCGTGGATCGTGTGATCTCTTATGTACTCAAGGATCTAGCATATGTGTGACTATTTCTTGTTGGTTTAGTGATTCTCTCGTGTTTCCCCTCGTGTTTCCCCTCGTGTTCTTTGTGTTCATCACGGGATCCGCTACTTTTGTGAAAGATACCCTACATCAGGGGCACACCCCGGAGACGCGTGCCGCTCTTCAGACATGCCACCACACCACCCCGCATGTATGAGGGCCTGGTGCGATGCTCCGGTGGCATTGCTACGCCCCCCAGGGCCCCTGTCCCGCCTAACCCTGGAGCGGTTGACCACAAGATCTAGCCCTTTGACTTCCCACAGACGGGCTTTGACCAGTGGACCTATCCACCCGGTTGTGTGAGGTCAGCCCATACGGACACCTAGGAGCAACATCCGGGCCAAACCCACAGAAACATCCCCTCGTGTAGACCCGATGCGTCTGTTTCCCCCCTCTAGGTGCCGGCGGCGCCGCCGTCCGTGAGGGGGGCCACACCCCAAAGATGCGTGCCGGGAGTTTGCAACCACCACAACACTTCCATACTTGTGAGAGGCCGCCTAAGAAAGATTTGGCGGCATGCTAGCCCCCGGAGGCCGCCGGCCATAGTCATAGACACGCGAAGGGCAATCCGTGTAGTGGGAAGTTTTCAGATACTTCTCCATCACCAAAAACTATGAAAAATTACCATCAGTCCTATAGCACATGTGCCCACATCGTGTAAAAAACTCATGATTTTATCACGCTCCAATTATTTAATAATATTCACGCCGCACCATTATCGCAGAACATCTATTACTGTGTCATCACCGTCCGTTAGGGGGGCCACACCCCGGAGACAGGTGCCGCCTCTTCAGACATGCCAACTCACCTCCCGGCATGTATGAGGGCCCGGTGCGACACTCCGGTGGCATTGCTACCCCCATGGCCCCCGTCCCGCCTAACGCCGGGGCGGTTGACCACGAGATCTAGCCCTTTGACTTTTCACGGACGGGCTTTGACCAGTGGACCTCTCCACCCGGTTGTGTTAGGTCAGCCCATAGGAACACCTGGGAGCAACATCCGGGCCATACCCACAGCAAGATCCCCTCCGTGTAGACCTGACGCGTCCGTTTCCCCCTCCAGGTGCCGGCGGCGGCGCCATCCGTGAGGGGGGCACACCCCGGAGACGCGTGTCGCCTCTTCAGGCATGTCACCACACCATCCCGGCCCGCATGTATGAGGGCCCGGTGCGATGCTCCGGTGGCATTGCTACCCCCCCCCCCCAAGGTCCCCTTCCCGCCTAACCCTGGAGTAGTTGACCAAGAGATCTAGCCATTTGACTTTCCATGGACGGGCTTTGACTAGTGGACCTCTCCACCCGGTTGTGTTAGGTCAGCCCATAGGGCCACCTGGGAGCAACATCCGGGCCAAACCCACAGCAACATCCCCTCCGTGTAGACCCGATGCATTCGTTTCCCCCCTCCGTGTAGACCCGACGCATTCGTTTCCCCCCTCCAGGTGCTGGCGGTGGCACCGTCTGTGAGGGGGGCCACACCCCGGAGACGCGTGCCGCCTCTTCAGAAATGCCACCACACCACCCCGCATGTATGGGGGCATGTGCGACACTCCGGTGGCATTGCTACCCCCGAGGGCTCCCGTCCTGCCTAACCCTGGAGCGGTTGACCACGAGATCTAGCCCTTTGACTTTCCATGGGCGGGCTTTAACCAGTGGACCTCTCCACCCGATTGTGTTAGGTCGGTCCATAGGAACACTTGGGAGCAAGATCCTGACCAAACCCACAGCATGATCCCGCCCGTGTAGACCTGGCGCGGCCGTTTTCCCCCTCCAGGTGCCGGCGGCAGCGCCGTGCGTGAGGGGCCTACACCCCGGAGATGTGTGCCGCCTCTTCAGACATGCCACCACACCACCCGGTTGTGGTAGGTCATCCCATATAAACACTTGGGTGCAACGTCCCCTCCGTATAGACCCGATGCAGCTGTTTCCCCCCTCCAGGTGTCGGCCGGCAGTGGCGCCATCCGTGAGGCAAGTTACACCCCTCCGTATAGAATCGAAAAGTATGGTATTTATGCTTATATTAACACATGCTACATGTAAGTTAATCAAATAATAATACGTAAAAACATAAAAAATTCTATATGAAATGCAAAAAGAAAAAGGGGCTGCCGTCGGCATAGCTGAGGCCAGGGGCAGATATGGACGATGCGACGCGGATCGATGACGTGGCATCTATGCCGACGGCAACCGTCGGCATAGATGATGGTCGATGCGCCTCGGATCGATGACGTGGCACGCGCATCTATGCCGACGGCCGTCCGTCTCGGCCGTCGACATAGATCGGACACCGTTAGCCGCATGTCACGAGCGGGGCCGCCGGGCCAGCAACTATGCCGACAGCCACTGTAGGCGTAGGCTGGCCTAATCCGACGACTCATCTGTGCCGACGGGATAGCTCGTGATAGCCCGACGGCCTGGATCCGGCTGTCGGCATATCCTGGACTAGGCCGACGGGGGGCGTCGGCATATATATGGCTGTCGGCACCGGGCCCTGTTTTGGTAGTGTAGCTAGCCCACATTATTGTATGAGTGCATATAGATGATGGCTATAAATGACATGACAGTTTTATATAGCCATCAGCTGGTCATATTATTAACCATGCTCGGAGTATCAAAAGTACAGAAAGGATGACGTGGATCACGAGTTCTAGTGATTACACGTGGTCTAATCGGACGCGGCACGGCAGGTGGAGTGGCCGTTCGGCCGATCCGATTGCCTGGCCGATCGACCCCTAAAACACTGGCGTAAATTATTCGCCTCCATGCTATCAAAACCTTGCCACATTATATACTGTAATTTATCATTAAATAATAATATATGTACGCCTCCTTATATCTCCCCAAAGCACCAAATCCGTTCAGAAATCGCAGGTAGATTTGCGCCGAGGGAGTGCTTCAACATCGCATCTATGGCCTCCGCCGCGTTCTCCATCAGGTTGGTGTCGATGCGCCGCCTGGTTTTGTCGATTTTATTTTATGGTTGTCGTCTTCATGTGTGCGTGTTTTCTTTTTCTGATCTATCCGCTGTGATTTATCCGAAGGAGGTACGCGGAGAGCATGAGGGTCGAGGGAGCGGCGGAGGGTCGTCCTCCCTTGTACATCGAGGATCTGCCGCCTATCAAGGCGCCGAGGTTCTCGTGGTGGGCGGACGAGCTCGCCTCCGCCGTGGCTGCTGCTGCTGCGGCTAAGCCGCCGAAAAAGCGGTCCATCTCTGACCTCTTTGACCCAGCGCCAGCGTTGGACGTGCCTCCCGGCGGTGATAGCGGATGCAAGGAGCAAACGCAGGTGGACGGCGACGAGGCGCTGTGCACCATCGTGAGGCAGGCAAAGGAGGAGAAGTGGAAGCGGAGACGGCTGGGGGAGGAGGCGGCCGCGACTGCAACGCCGGAGAACACCGGAGGGCGAGAGCCTGAGGGGAATTTCGCGGCTACAAAGGTACGTGATCCAGTCCATCGCTATCGCAACCCACCTCTGCCTGTCTGTAAACGCAATGATGTCATCTGTTGTTATCCTTACGTTATTTTGCCCTGTTTTTTTTACTTTTGATCTGCTGGTCAGTTTTTGGTTGCTTTGCTTAACTGATGAGTGGTAATAATCTAACTAGAGTTGTACCATCGCACTATCAATATCCTAGTTTGCATATTGATATTCCCGTCTGATTAGACCATGTGTGATCGTTGGAACTCGTTAGATATGCATGCACTACCAATATCTTAGTTTGGGACGGGAATCACACTTAATGTCCAGGAAAATAACCCTGGCGCCCAGTCTTAGCGCCCCCATTGTAGATGGCCTTATAGTATTATTAGTATATGGCATGGTCTATCGTGTTGCCTTTTTCTCACACCTTGTACTAGATGGTGAGTTGTGTTTAATATGTGAATCTATGTGATGATAGCTGGTGTGGAAATGTTTCCAGACACCTTAGGCATGCATAGGAACAATGTTTTGAAGATGGTGTACGCGTGGCACTTTCCAATATGTAACAGTCAGCCTGTCACCATATGTTTGGCATGATGCATGGTCTGCTGTTTGTACTCTATTATGGAGTTTTCCCCTCAAAAAAAAAGGAAGTCATCTTTTGCCTTGTGTTTTCCAGTACGCCAAGAGTTTTATATCGGCCACATGGCTTACATGCCTCTACGCCGTGAACTGACCGTGTGGTACACCACAACGACCTGGCCGTTAGTTGCTTTTTTTTTGGCCGTGTGCTGCTGTTTTTGCCTCGGCCTATCCGTACGTCAGGACTCCGACATAATACGCTCGGCTTATGGTTGTATACCGATGAACTGTACACCGAGTAATTGATGCCGAGTGGCGCACACGGCATACGGTACGCCGAGGTAGATTCATCCTTCGCCGGGTGATTTGTACACCCAGCGTAGTGTGTTTTTCCTGTAGTGAATAGGGTAGAAATTTAACATGTACGATGTCGATGGGGCAAACCCATCCACACCTAGGTTCCAAACTTGTACCTAAGTTTCAAGTGTGTGGGAATGTAAGCCTCATTTCTTCACATCTGATATATAGTGCTTAAAAAATTTATGCATTGTATAAATCATTAACATTTCACATAGAGATAATGCTCGTAATATGCATACACCCATAGTACATGCCTGCATACAAGGCTCATCATGTGTTGCACCTTTTAAGATTTAATAGCCCATTTATTTGCTCTCTAAGGACTAGATTATGAATTTGTTCTTTAAAATTATATCACTTGATTACATAGTTCTATCAGCAGCTTGGTCACAAAACATGTTACTTTTCTTCAAAAACTGTTATCGCTATGTTCTACAACAACAAGTATCCCCAATAACCACTGTCCCGATTTAGTTTGATAGCTTGTTTTCCTCGTTCATGTTATGAACTTTGATAGTTTGACCAATGGGTGAGTACTGTGAAAGAATGCTAGATGGCACAGCTGCTTGAAAGAAGAGGGTACATAGTAGAGAGAGGGATCTATCACTACTCCTTGCTTGATGATCAAAATGCTGGTTCATCTTATGTAGAGGTGTGTGTGCCTATACTGCTTGAAAAGATGTGTAATACGATAGCTTAGAAAGAGAAGGAAATAACTATACTTAACCTAAGAGGGAAACTAATCATCCCAAATTCCTATATTTGATTGCTGTTGCCACATCTATTGCCGTCATCATTCCAACCATGCTATTGATGGCAGTATGCTAGACCATTGATTATCTGGATGTGATGACATTGTTTGTTAGTGCTGGATTATTTGTATTCTTTTCCCCAGGTGCAATGGGCCAGCAGGTGTGTTGAACATATGTAATTAAAAAGCAAACTAAAGTTTTGCCTCGTAAAGGAAATGCTGTGTTTTGTCTTGGTTCTGACAGTTGTGTGTTCTGGTTGTGTTTTGTCTCACCTTTTTTGAGTTTGTTATATGCGTGCACCGATGTATTTCCTAACTTATTCCAAGATTATTAATGTAATATGTATCGAGAGCCACACAACAAGCTAGACATTATGTTCTCTGTATATATATTTTACTATCTTTTTGTCGTTAGTTTTTGGGTATACAAATTCTTACTTGGGCATGTCTTAATAAAATAGATGTATATTAATTAATATATGGATTGCGTTTAAGGTGGTCTTGCACATTGTGCACACTATGTTGGATAAAATTGGGCATGCATATTCATAAATTACCATAACTTGGAAGTTAATATGATTGGTTTATCATCACCATATAAGATATTTGTTAAAATAATATTTTTTATAATACCATGGATGTGATCTTTTTATTGAACAAAACAACTACATCGCATGGTAGGGTCTTCTCTCTCAAGAAAACACGATAATTTCAGCCACGATGTATTGATAGCTAGATATAATGTATACTTTTACAAGCCTGCACATGGGCTCAATTCTTGAATGGGAGAGTTGCATTCTCGCTATGCATTTGAAGTAGGTGCTTATTTGCATTCATTGTAGTGTACCAATTTTCATTCTTAAGCTAGTGTGATAGAAAGTTCTAAATGTAACGAAAGAACCATAATAAAAACGCTTCCACAAACTTAGGGAACAATAGAAAATATAAGAAATATTACAGTCTGCACCAAGCTTGGGATCACCGGTGCACCCAAATCTTGGTCCATCTGATGGTTCGTGTTCGGGTACTATATACATCTACAGTTTGACCATTCCGATCACAATATAGAAAACTAGCCTATATATACATTTAATTTGCATTGGTAGAAAAGGGTTTTCTAAATGTCTCTATTTTCTTCTCTTGTTTCTGATAAAATTTCAATCATGATGTTTGTACTTTGGAACATGCATTACAAATTCTTATCTAAGTAGAAGATGTATTTGAGAGATCGAAAAGCTGGGAAGGTATAGACCAATGAACTAGGGGTGGAAAACTATAGAACCAACAGTAACCACCATTGTTTTTCAATCCTTTGTCTAGAAATGGACGAGAACACGTTTCTTTGTGTTTTCTACTTGACTAGAAATTTAGTGATTATTTATTTGCGGTTGTATTTGAATTTTTTTTCATGATTTGAATTCGTATTAAACATAATACTAGGTATGTGCATGAAGTATATTTATCCATCCCATGAAGTATCTTTTGAGTGACGACATGTTGTCGTATGTGATTTTAGCTGCGTAAACTAACATGGTTGTGAATTTGTGCATGTAAGATTGGATTATTCTATAAAAAGAATTGCTTTTCACCTGGTTGTTACTTTTACATAACCCAACCTTTGCTTTGACATTTGGGCCCAAATCATCTGACATGTGCACATACCAGTTCATTTTAAGGATATTTGTGTGTCTACATCTTGGCAATTTATTCCTAGATTTCGTCCTGGACTTCTTGTACCTCGTCTCCGGTGTGGTTTATGTCTGTGTTGTGTACAGTAAATGCACTTTTGGCAGAATTTTCATGTACCATGAGGAAAGATTTAGAAAACCCCGTAGTTTGCGCACAGTACTCATTCCTTAAATTGTTTATCTTATGTGATGATATATATACACTACTACTACTCTAATAATAATAATAATAATAATTAACTACACAAATGTTCTATTATTGCATTCATTTTACCGTTTGAATTCTGCATATCTTTAGCTGTTGCATAAATGTAAGATATGTTTTTTTTTGCATATTATTTCTGCAATGTTCTTGGTCTATTCAACTGGACTTGATTATGTAGAGCTGTCCAATCTGGTGTATGAGTTAGTCTGTATGAATCCATTACTATGTGTCCAACAGGAGATTCTACTATTCACTGTCCAAAATTCAAACTGACAATTAAATAATCCATATGGATATTTGATCGCACACACACACACACACACACACACACACACGCACACGCACACGCACACGCACACACACACATATTCATCTAATTCACCTTTAAGTCCACTAGTGCATGT
Organism: Triticum urartu; assembly: GCF_003073215.2. Taxonomy (NCBI): domain Eukaryota; kingdom Viridiplantae; phylum Streptophyta; class Magnoliopsida; order Poales; family Poaceae; genus Triticum; species Triticum urartu. The sequence continues at coordinate 106,741,025 of NC_053024.1, read as the reverse complement.
GTCCATATCAATTGTTTCCAGCATCAAAATGGATCAAACATTTATTCTTACGCAAAGTGTTAGAGACATGTTAGTCATTTATTAGAGCACCTATATATGCACGTGTGTGTGTGTCTATCATTAGGTTACAAGAAATGTTACGTTATTAGGAACTTAAAAGCTATATACTCCCTCTGTTCCTAAATATTTGTCTTTCTAGAGATTTCAACAGATGACTACATACGAAGCAAAATGAATGAATCTACCCTCTAAATATGTCTATATACATCCGTATGTGCTAGTCCATTTAAAATCTCTAAAAAGACAAATATTTAGGAATGGAGGGAGTATTTCCTAAACATGGTGATGACATCCGAGGCTGACACCAGCTAACAAGTTGTATTTAGAGAAGAACATCTGAGTTTGTTAGTTTTGCAGTGCGTGTAAATGAATGTTTCACCTACTAGCTGCAAATATGCAAGACCAGAATTCTGCCTGGTGGCTTTATTTATAAAGTCGGGCGTATGCCTTTTCTTTAAAAAAAATATGCAAGACCAGCTGAATTCTTTATAACACACTTGTGCTAAATTTCCGTGAGCCAAATTTAAGAAGAACAGAAAAAATAACAAGATATGTTCAATGACTTTTCGTTCTGCCTTCCTGATGATTTGTTTGAAGGTATACATGTGCAAATGTGATGTGTTATGTCCACTTTCATAGTATTTATTTTTCGTACTCACAGTTAATATGTATCTTATGTTTTGAAATAACGCTGCTCAATTATGTACATAGGACACACTTGAAAGTCCAAACTTGCCTGATGGACTGGATACTCATCGATCACAGAAACCTGAGACTTCACAGCATCACAGAAAAGAGACAGAAAATATATCTGAGGAGATCAATGATGCGAAGAAGGCTGACACACAAAAGTGCATTGATAATAATAAAAAGTGCATTCTAACGTACACAAGGCGCAAACATGGCAATTCGAAGGACAAGGAGGTACTAGAACTCTGTCGCAAATCACTGAACCATGTCAACTTCTCGGAAGCAGATGGTGTACTTGGCAGTAAGATGCATAGTTGTGAGCTACCTCAACAGCAAAGTCTGTGCAAACTGTTGTCGGATGCTACTTCTTCATCCACATCTATGGGAGAAGAAAAATGTGTAGCTATAGAAAGTAGTACTTCACATATGCCGAAGGAAGCATTCACCAAAACTAATGAAGCAAATAAGCGAGACGATCATGATGACTCTGCTGAGCTTAGTAACAAAGAGATGTCTGCTCCATTGATTGATCTGAATATGGCACCACCGGAATGTACTTATTTGGACTGCACCTATGATTCGAATTTGGAGGTGCCCAATCTTGAAAATACACATGGTGAAACTTTTAATTCAGAGGCTGAATTGCTTGATCGCAGAGAAAACTGGATGAATTTGTCTTCCAATTCACAGAAACCGGAAAACCAGCCACCTGCTGTTGACATGGAAAGAGTAAGGAGTTCAAGATCGGCAGACACATTTTTGCATGGAGAGGCAAACAAAGCTTATGACGCGGATGTTGTTGGTCCAGCACTGAGCTTAAGAGAACTCGGTGAGACTAGTCCTTCTACGAGACAGACAGTTCGTTTGATGGGCAAAGATCTCGAAGTTTGCATGACCAGAGGTGAATCGTTTACCGAGACTGCACAGAAACATAAAGGTACTTTTCGAAACAGGCTTCCGCCCGGCTTTATTATATGTAAATAAAGACAAATGTGTTCTTGCGATAAGGACAGCCTTTTTTTCTCTTTACAAGCTCAAAGTTTCCCGATTTTGCAGTAAATTCTACCAGTACAATTCAAGCTTCAACATATCATTCAAGCACAAGCCAGGCACAGTTTGAATACATGACTCCACATGATTCCAGTAGCCTGTTTCCTACAGCACATGTATCTTCTGGAGATCAACTGTCATATGAAAACAGGTATGGGAATTTTCCAAACTTGCAGACCAATCAGCCTTTTCTATTGGGGTGTCCACCTCCTCCCAGTTATGGTGCAGCATTCTATCAGCTGAATTCGCCGCCTTCTCGCGGTTATTTCTCTGATCCTATCCCTGGGGCAGAACCACTGGCAGCACCATTCTTGCCTATAACCGGACAGCATGGGGCACCATCTTCAGTTTGCCATGCCAATTTGCCTCGGCAACATATTGTAGATTCAACAAGCTCGTCTGTTTGCGTTCTTAACTCCGTGAGTTATACACTCAGCCATCCAGGCCATGTAATTCAAGAAGTTTCCAACAATTCATCGAGTGGTCGGGGTGTGCAGGAGAGATCAGGACTGGTGAAGCTCACTCCCGGGGCGAAGCATATACTGGTGCCAAGCGATAGCACGCAGGGCAACTCTGTGCCGGTGCACTCCTGTTTACCCTTTGGAAGTAGGAACGGAAATGCTGCAGGGTCTGGAAATAAAGGAGCCTGATCGGCACTGCTTTAATTCAAATTCATTTGTTCAGTTGGAGAATTTTGAAAAATGTTTACAACTTTCTTTCTGTGTAAAACTAGATTGACTGATCTATCAGTGATGATAGATCTAACCCTTTTCCAGAATCTAGAAACATTAGGGTTAGAACTGGGTATCCTCGTCGGTTTGTTGGTAGAAAGATAGGTAGAGTTTTCCGAATATAAAAATCTGGTTTGGTTACGGCCACACGGCGGAGTCCGCTTGGAGCATCTGCGGCTACTGTTCGCTGGAGCTTGCCGGTTTATTTCTTGGTTGGCGACCGGCACGAGCGTATAGCAGGTCGCACGCATGTAGTAAGATTGGGCCAATTAAAACCACTCGATCTGTCTGCGCCTACTATTCACTGGAGATTGCCGGTTTATGTCTTGCCGATTGAGACATCCAGTTCTTTTGGGTGATTCTCCCAAATCACCCCCCCCCCCCCCCCCCCCCCCCCCCCTCCCCAGTTTCTCCTAGAATCGTCACTTCATTTTTTTTACAAACCTATCTAGTTAAGATCTAATTAGTTATGATTATGAAGAAAAAAAAATGAAGTGACAATTCTTAAAGAAGCTATGAAGGGGGGCGATTCTAGGAGAATCGCCCAGAAAAACTGGCTGATCGGACCGACCGCCTGGCTGGTCGCACGTGTGACGTCCGATGGGCCCAATTAAAACCATTTGATCTCTTCCGTATGATCATCTTTTCACTCGCTTCGTCCAAAACAGAGACAAGAGGAGCACAACGTTGACTTTGAGCGAGCCGCACCTTCCCGTCGAACATAGCATCCTGCGCCGCTATTCGCAGACCCTGTGGCCGCAACAGTCGCGGTATTGATCATGATTGTCGTAGCACCCTGTCATCCTCGCCACGCGCCTTGCAGAAGTAGGTGATGGGTGTCGTAGCATCGTCGGCCGCTGGGCACAACATCACCCAAAATGTGCGTCGGCGATGACCATTCGTAGCTCACGCCATCCTCATAGCACACTCGGTGGCTGGTTGCAGCTCCTTGTGGAGCCCGTGGTAGCATGTTGGTGGCCAGTTGCAGCATCCTCTGGCTGATAGATCTAACCTCACCGCACTGCCAGCTTGTGCCCCCGCCGCGCAGCCATCGATGGTTGCAGATTCCGGCCCACACAGTTTGTTGATTCTGTCATTGATGGGAAATCGTGATATGGAGGGGAGTCGGACAGACAGTGGTGCCAGAGGGGGTGGCCTCACGCAGAGATGGATCCCAACCATTGCACTCTACTGTAGCCATGGGAAATATTTCTGTAGAAAGGAGGGATGGGTTGCAACTCGCGAGAGGGCTATTGAAGGAGAGAGAGGTCCATTCTATTTGCTGGTCAAACGGTAGCGGATAGTGATTTGGCAGGGGTGTTGTGCTTGACGGGCCCATCCGTAAGCCGGTGACGAAATGTTGATGTGGCAGACTTGCTGAGGTGGATAGGTTGCATAAGATAGTGCGGAAGACCTCTTGTGTGTATATGATGCTCATGTGTATCATGCATCTGAATTATTGTTGCATTTTTGCTTAAAACAACACAACTAAGATTACATGCTCTATTCAAGCATTTCGCTTTCCATATAAATGAAATATTTGAAAAAAAATATGCCCTAGAGGCAATAATAAAGTTGTTATTTATATTTCCTTATATCATGATAAATGTTTATTATTTATGCTAGAATTTTATTAACCGGAAACTTAGTACATTTGTGAATACATAGACAAACAGAGTGTCCCTAGTATGCCTCTACTTGACTAGCTCGTTAATCAAAGATGGTTAAGTTTCCTGACCATAGACATGTGTTTTCATTTGATGAACGGGATCACATCATTAGAGAATGATGTGATGGACAAGACCCATCCATTAGCTTAGCATTATGATCGTTTAGTTTTATTGCGGTTGCTTTCTTCATGACTTATATACATATTCCTTTGACTATGAGATTACGCAACTCCCGAATACCGGAGGAACACCTTGTGTGCTATCAAACGTCACAACGTAACTGGGTGATTATAAAGATGCTCTACAGGTGTCTACGAAGGTGTTTGTTGATTTGGCATAGATCAACATTAGGATTTGTCACTCCGCATATCAGAGAGGTATCTCTGGGCCCTCTCGGTAATGCAGATCACTGTAAGCCTTGCAAGCAATGTAACTAATGAGTTAGTTACGAGATGATGCATTACAGTATGAGTAAAGAGACTTGCCGGTAACGAGATTGAACTAGGTATGAGGATACCGACGATCGAATCTCGGGCAAGTAACATACCGATGACAAAAGGAATGACGTATGTTGTTATGCGGTTTGACCCATAAAGATCTTCGTAGAATATGTAGGAACCAAGATGAGCATCCAGGTTCCGCTATTGGTTATTGACCAAAGACATGTCTCGGTCATGTCTACATAGTTCTCAAACCCGTAGGGTCCGCACGCTTAACGTTCGATGACGATTTGTATTATGAGTTATGTGTTTTGGTGACCGAAGTTTGTTCAGAGTCCCGGATGAGATCACGGACACGACGAGGAGTCTCAAAATGGTCGAGAGGTAAAGATTCATATATTGGAAGGTTATATTCGGACATCGGAATGGTTCCGAGTGATTTGGATATTTTACCAGAGTACCGAGGGGTTACCGGAACCCCCCAGGGAAGTGTTGGGCCAACATGGGCCTAAGCGAGAGACAGAGAGGGAAGCCGCAGGGGGTGGTCGCGCGCCCCCCTCCTAGGGAGTCCGAATAGGACAAGGAGGAGGGGGCGGCGCCCCCCTTCCCTCTCCCTCTCCATCTCCTTCCTATTCCCTCCGGTGGAGAAAGGAAAAGGGGGGCCGAATCCTACTTGGACTAGGAGGCCAAGTACGACTCCCCCCATGGTGCGCCCCTCCTCCTGGCCGCCGGCCTCTCTCCCCCCTCCTTTATATACATGGGCAGGGGCACCCCAAAGGCACGCCAAGACTTCTCTTAACCGTGTGCGGTGCCCCCCTCCATAGTTTATTCCTCTGGTCATAGCGTCGTAGTGCTTAGCGTCGTAGTGCGCGGATCACATTACCATCACCGTCATGCTGACAGAACTCTCCGTCGACCCTCTACTGGATCAAGATTTTAAGGGACGTCATCAAGCTGAACGTGTGCTGAACATGGAGGTGCCGTATGTTCGGTACTTGGATCGGTTGGATCGTGAAGACGTTCGACTACATCAACCGCATTAATCTAACGCTTCCGCTTTCGGTCAACGAGGGTACGTGGACGCACTCTTCCCTCTCATTGCTATGCATCTCCTAGATAGATCTTGCGTGATCGTAGGAAATTTTTTGAAATTGCATGCTACGTTCCCCAATAATGGCATCCGAGCCAGGTCTATGCGTAGATGATATGCATGGGTAGAACACAAAGAGTTGTGGGTGATAATAGCCATACTGCTTACCACCAACGTCTTACTTTGATTCGGCGGCATTGTTGGATGAAGCGGCCCAGACCGACATTACATGACTGCGTTCATGAGACTGGTTCTGCTGACGTGCTTCGCACACAGGTGGCTAGCGGGTGTCTGTTTCTCCAACTTTAGTTGAATCGAGTTTGACTATGGCCGGTCCTTGTTGAAGGTTAAAATAACACACTTGACGAAAAATCGTTGTGGTTTTGATGCACAGGTAAGAACGGCTCTTGCTAGAAGCCCGTAGCAGCCACGTAAAACTTGCAACAACAAAGTAGAGGATGTCTACCTTGTTTTTGCAGGGCATGTTGTGATGTGATATGGTCAAGACGTGATGAGATATAAATTGTTGTATGAGATGATCATGTTTTATAAAAAGTTAACTGCAACTGGCAGGAGCCTTATGGTTGTCGCTTTATTGTATGAAATGCAATCGCCATGTAATTGCTTTACTTTATCACTAAGCGATAGCGATAGTCGTAGAAGCAATAATTCGTGAGACGACAACGATGCTACGATTGGAGATCAAGGTTTCAAGCCGGTGACAATGGAGATCATGACGGTGCTTTGGAGATGGAGATCAAAGGCACAAGATGATGATGGCCATGTCATGTCACATATTTTGATTGCATGTGATGTTTATCCTTTATGCATCTTATTTTGCTTAGTACGGTGGTAGCATTATAAGATGATCCCTCACTAAATTTCAAGGTATAAGTGTTCTCCCGGAGTATGCACCATTGCAACAGTTCGTCATGCCGAGACACCACGTGATGATCGGGTGTGATAAGCTCTATGTTCACATACAACGGGTGAAAGCCAGTTTTGCACGTGCAGAATACTTAGGTTAAACTTGACGAGCCTAGCATATGCAGATATGGCCTCGGAACACTGAGACCGAAAGGTCAAATGTGAATCATATAGTAGATATGATCAACATAGTGATGTTCACCATTGAAAACTACTCCATCTCACGTGATGATCGGACATGGTTTAGTTGATATGGATCACGTGATCATTTAGATGACTAGAGGGATGTCTATCTAAGTGGGAGTTCTTAAGTAATCTGATTAATTTAACTTTAATTTATCATGAATTTAGTACGTGATAGTTTTTGCATATCTGTGTTGTTATAGATCAATGGCCTGTGCTACCGTTCCCTCGATTTTTAATGCGTTCCTAGAGAAAGCTAAGTTGAAAGATGATGGTAGCAACTACACGGACTGGGTCCGCAACTTGAGGATTATCCTCATTGCTGCACAGAAGAATTACGTCCTGGAAGCACCTCTAGGTGCAAGACCCGCTGCAGGAGCAACTCCGGACGTTATGAACGTCTGGCAGAGCAAAGCTGATGACTACTCGATAGTTCAGTGTGCCATGCTTTACGGCTTAGAATCGGGACTTCAAAGACATTTTGAACGTCATGGAGCATATGAGATGTTCCAGGAGTTGAAGTTAATATTTCAAGCAAATGCCCGAGTTGAGAGATATGAAGTCTCCAACAAGTTCTATAGTTGCAAGATGGAGGGGAATAGTTATGTTAGTGAACATATACTCAAAATGTCTGGGTATCATAACCACTTGACTCAGCTGAGAGTTAATCTTCCTGATGATAGTGTCATTGACATAGTTCTTCAATCATTGCCACCAAGCTATAAAGGCTTCGTGATGAACTATAATATGAAAGGGATGGGAAAGAGAATTCTCAAGCTTGCGATGCTAAAGGCTGCGGAGGTAGAAATCAAGGAGTATCAAGTGTTGATGGTTAACAAGACCACTAATTTCAATAAAAAGGGCAAAAGGAAGAAGGGGAACTTCAAGAAGAACATCAAGCAAGTTGCTGCTCAAGGGAAGAATCCCAAGTCTGGACCTAAGCCCGAGACTGAGTGCTTCTACTGCAAAGGAACTTGTCACTAGATGCGGAACTGCCCCAAGTATTTGGCGAATAAGAAGGATGGCAAAGTGAAAGGTATATTTGATATACATGTTATTGATGTGTACCTTACTAATGCTCGTAGTAGTGCCTGGGTATTTGATACTGGTTCTGTTGCTCATATTTGCAACTCGAAACAGGGGCTACAGATTAAACGAAGATTGCCTAAGGACGAGGTGACGATGCACGTGGGAAATGGTTCCAAAAGTCAACGTGATCGCCGTCGGCACGCTACCTCTACATCTACCGTCGGGATTAGTTTTAGACCTGAATAATTGTTATTTAGTGCCAGCGTTGAGAATGAACATTATATCTTGATCTTGTTTGATGTGAGATGGTTATTCATTTAAATTAGAGAATAATGGTTGTTCTATTTATATGAGTAATATCTTTTATGGTCATGCACCCTTGATGAGTGGTCTATTTTTGTTGAATCTCGATTATAGTGATACACATATTCATAATATTGAAGCCAAAAGATGCAAAGTTAATAATGAAAGTGCAACTTATTTGTGGCACTGCCGTTTAGGTCATATTGGTGTAAAGCGCATAAAGAAACCTCATGCTGATGGGTTTTGGAATCACTTGATTATGAATCACTTGATGCTTGCGAACCATGCCTCATGGGCAAGATGACTAATAAGTTTCCGTTCTCCGGAACAATGGAGCGAGCAACTGACTTATTGGAAATAATACATATTGATGTATGCAGTCCGATGAATGTTGAAGCTCGCGGGGGGTATCGTTATTTTCTGACCTTCATAGATGAATTGAGTAGATATAAATATGTCCGGATCTCTTCATATCCAGGATCTAGGTCCAGATTATGATCCTCTGGCTGCGGAGCAGGGCTGTAGATCCCCTCGACGATCTTTCTCCATTCCTATTAGAAGAAGCCAGATTAAATTCAACTAGCGTAACTCTGGAAAAGGGTTAAGTAAAGCCGATCATCAAAAACTTACCCAGTCGATGGGGTTGTACATGGAAAAACCTTCCCGGCACTTCAAGCAAGTGAAGTCTTCCTTCTCCCCTTTGAAAAGATCAGCTAAGATGCTGGCCAGGGCGGCAAAGTTGTCCAGACCCTTGCGTAAACAATGGGATGCATCATCCTCCCCGTTGTAATGCCAAATGGGAAAACCCCTAGATTGGAGCGGCTGAACGCATCGCATTATTGAAATTGCCATTACCTCAATTATTGATAGCCCAGAGTTGGCAAGTACTCTGGTCTTACTTGCTAGTCTCGAAACTTCTGCAGTATCTTCTTCTTCAAGGCTTCGGGGACGCCAGCTGGCGCGCTTATTTAAAGGAGCACTAGAGAATTCAGGAAGACCACGCTGGATGGGTCCGGAAGAATGACGTCTTCAATATAAAACCACTCCGAGGGCCACTCTTCGGATGCCTTCTTCGGAGTGTCGGACGGGTATCCAGTCCCAGCTATGCGCCATACTTCGGCGCCGCCCACCTCAAATATGGATCCCTTTTGGGAGCGAGGGATGAGGCAGAAAAATTTCTGCCATAGCTTGAAATGGGCCTCGCAGCCCAGGAACAGCTCGTAGAGAGCAACGAAACCCGCAATATGTAGAATGGAGCCCGGCGTCAGATTGTGCAGTTGAAGGCCATAATACTCCAGTAGACCTCTGAGGAAAGGATGAATAGGAAATCCTACGCCTCTCAAGAGGAAGGAGACGAAGCACACCTGATCCTCTTTAGAAGGATTGGGGAAATTTTCCGCCAGGGCTTCGCCGTCAATGGAAGTTAATCTAGCCTGAACGGAGACTAGATCTGTGGGCGGAAGGTATCCCTGCGTCTGAAGTTTTCTCAGATGGGCGTGGGATACCGAACAACTTTCCCAGCCGCCTTTTTGAGGGCCATTGGGGCACGAGGAAGAGCTAGGAGCACTAGCCATGTTTAAGCGATTTCCTATGGCGAGTTCTAAGGATTTCTGTGGGGTGGGGAATGGCCTCTGAAATCTAATCTCTTTAAATAGGTGCCTTTCCCGCATGGTCAAGGGGTTGTTTGTAAAGAAACACCTAGACTATTCACATTCGCTTGACACGTGGAAGCCAAGGCGACCGTAGCAAAGAAACGATAGAAAATGGTATTTAATGTGCGCCCGAACTATCGTCAGTCAGGAGTACAATGGAGAACCCGCCTTGCAAAGCCGAAGACATAAGCCGGATACTACATCGTCATTGAAGGCAAGTTCGGGGGATACTGAGGGAGTCCTGGATTAAGGGTTCCTCGGATGGTCGGGCTATGTGACATGGGCCGGACTAATGGGTCGTGAAGGTACAAGATGAAGGCTTTTCCCTGTGTCCGGATGGGACTCTCCTTGGCATGGATGGCAAGTTTGGCGGCTAGTCGCATAGTTTCCTTTCTCTGTAAACCGACTTTGTAGAACCCTCGCCCCCTCCGGTGTCTATATAAACTGGAGGGTTTAGTCCGTAGAGGCAATCATAATCATATAGGCTAGACATCTATGGTTTAGCCATTATGATCTCGAGGTAGATCAACTCTTGTAACCCCTATACTCATCAAAGTCAATCAAGTAGGAAGTAGGGTATTACCTCCATTATGAGGGCACGAACCTGGGTAAACATCGTGTCCCCTGCGTCCTGTTATCTTCGATCCTCAGACGCACAATTCAGGACCCCCTACCCGAGATCATCCGGTTTTGACACCGACATCGGGTCCAATGAAAATCTTTTGTGACAATACTGGAGCAATTTCCTTGGCGAAGGAATCCAGATTTCACAAGAAACCAAACACATCAAGAGATGCTTCAATTCCATCTGCGATCAAGTCAAGGAGGGAGACATAGAGATTTGCAAAATACATACGGATCTGAATGTTGCAGACCCGTTGACTAAGCCTCTTCCACGAGCAAAACATGATCAGCATCAATACTCCATGGGTGTTAGAATCATTACAACGTAATCTAGACTACTGACTCTAGTGCAAGTGGGAGACTGAAGGAAATATGCCCTAGAGGCAATAATAAAGTTGTTATTTATATTTCCTTATATCATGATAAATTTTTATTATTCATGCTAGAATTGTATTAACCGAAAACTTAGTACATGTTTGAATACATAGACAAACAGAGTGTCCCTAGTATGCCTCTACTTGACTAGCTCGTTAATCTAAAATTGTTAAGTTTCCTTACCATAGACATGTGTTTTCATTTGATGAACGGGATCACATCATTAGAGAATGATGTGATGGACAAGACCCATCCGTTAGCTTAGCATTATGATCGTTTAGTTTTATTGCTATTTCTTTCTTCATGACTTATACATATTCCTCTGACTATGAGATTATGCAACTCTCGAATACCAGAGGAACACCTTGTGCGCTATCAAATGTCACAACGTAACTGCGTGATTATAAAAATTCTCTACATGTGTCTACGAAGGTGTTTGTTGAGTTGGCATAGGTCAAGATTAGGATTTGTCACTCCGTGTATCGGAGAGAGGTATCTCTGGGCCCTCTCGGTAATGCACATCACTATAAGCCTTGCAAGCAATGTAACTAATGAGTTAGTTATGGGATGATGCATTATGGAACGAGTAAAAAGACTTGCCAGTAACGAGATTGAACTAGGTATGAGGATACCGACGATCGAATCTCGCGCAAGTAACATACCGGTGACAAAGGGAGTGACGTATGTTGTTATGCAGTTTGACCGATAAAGATCTCCATAGAATATGTAAGAACCAATATGAGCATCTAGGTTCCGCTATTGGAGATTGACTGGAGATATGTCTCAGTCATGTCTACATAGTTCTCGAACCCATAGGGTCCGCAATCTTAACATTCGATGACGATTTGTATTATGAGTTATGTGTTTTGGTGACCGAAGTTTGTTCGGAGTCCCGGCTGAGATCACGTACATGACGAGGAGTCTCGAAATGGTCGAGAGGTAAAGATTCATATATTTGAAGGTTATATTCGGACATCGGAATGGTTCCGAGTGATTCGGGTATTTTACCGGAGTACCAAGGGGTTACCGGAACCCCCCGGGGAAGTGTTGGGCCAACATGGGCCTAAGGGAGAGAGAGGGAGCCCGTGGGGGGTGGCCGCGCGCCCCCCTCCTAGGGAGTCCGAATAGGACAAGGAGGAGGGGGCGGCGCCCCCCTTCCCTTTCCCTCTCCCTCTCCTTCCTGTTCCCTCCTATGAAGAAAGGAAAGGGGGGGGGCGAATCCTACTTGGACTAGGAGTCCATGTAGGACTCCCTCCATGGCGCACCCCTCCTGGCCGCTGGCCTCTCTCCCCCCTCCTTTATATAAGTGGGCAGGGGGGCACCCCAAAGGCACACCAAGACTTCTCTTAGCTGTGTGCAGTGCCCCCCTCCATAGTTTACTCCTCCGGTCATAGCGTCGTAGTGCTTAGGCGAAGCCCTGCACGGATCACATCACCATCACCGTTTCCACGCTATCGTGCTCACGGAACTGTCCCTCGACCCTCTACTGGATCAAGAGTTTGAGGGACGTCATCGAGTTGAACGTGTGCTGAACACGGAGGTGTCGTACGTTCGGTATTTGGATCGGCTGGATCGTGAAGACATTCGACTACATCAACCGCGTTAATCTAACGCTTCCGCTTTCGTTCTATGAGGGTATGTGGACACACTCTCCCCTCTCGTTGCTATGCATCTCCTAGATAGATCTTGCGTGATCATAGGAAATTTTTTGAAATTGCATGCTACGTTTCCCAACAATATTATATATTATGAATTATAGACATGTTCCAACACTTCAAGTTGGCCCAACGGAAAGCGTGTTTTCAGGATCTAAAAATGTCATTTCAGGTTAACCCTACAATACATTTTGTCACTATTGGGGAGAGGAATAGGTGTTTAGAGAAGGTAGTTATAGAGAGAATAGATATGGGATGTCGAATTTTAGTCACAATTCTCTATTTGTTTTTAATGAGTATTATGTCTAAGAACTGATAGAGAAGTTTATTCATTTGTTTGATTAGCATAAATTCATTAGGATTACCTAAAAGGATGATAACGGGACTTATGGTAAGAGGTTGAGATATTCTCTCAAACAATCATCACCCACTTCTCAGTGCCTACCCCTATTAATAAACTGGTGGAATTAGATTCTTGCATCATATTTTCTAGTTAAACAACATGTGCTTGAGACCCCCCCACCAGCCTTTTGTTTTGCGGAAACTCCCCACCAACCTAAGAACACAAAGTCAAGGGAGGGAACTCCCCGTGGATCTTATGGTTACTGCGAAGTTAAAATGGATATGAACAAAGCTTATGATCATGTTGAGTGTGGATAATCTAAAGTTGATGATTCTAAAGATGGCTTCAATTTGTAGTGTGTTGAATTGATCATGGAATGTGTATCCTTATCCAACTACAGAGTTCGATTTAATGATACTGACCGAGAAGGTCACCCTCTATAGGTCTTCGACAGGGCTACCTGCTATCCCCATATCTCTTTCTGCTAGTACTTTGGCTCATGGAGAGGAGGTGGGTGGAGTAGCAGGTATCGAGTATGCAGAATCTCACCATCTATTTCTCATCTTTTATTTGTAGATGACTCTCTGATCTTTATGAAAGTAAAGGCTCATAATGCAAGCACTCTGAAACGGATGCTCGACACATATTGCACTAGCTCTGGGCAACTTGTGAGTACCGCTAAGTCTAGCATTTTTTCATCCCTAATTCTAATTAATGTCTGTGTCAGAGAAAATGTGTGCAGAAATTGAACTTTGTCATGGAAGCTCTCTCTGACACTTACTCCCTCCGCGAATAAGTGTACATCTAGTTTTATTCTAAGTGAAAGTTTTAACACTTTGACCAACTTAACAAAAAATAATAGTAACGTATATGACATTAAATGGGTATATTGTAAAAGTACATTTGAAAACGGATCTAGTGATACTAACTTAGTATCCTAAATGCTCCTACTTTTCCCTAGAAAGTTGGTCTAAATTTTAAAACTTTAACTTAAGACAAAAGATAGATGTACACTTATTCACGAGCGGAGGGAGTAGTTGGGACTTCCTACTATGGTACGGGTCGACAGGAGTGTTGCTTTCAACATCTTATTGATAGAGTATGTCAGCGGCTGAAGGGTTGGAAAGAAAAAAGATCCTTCCTATGGAAATAAAGGAGATTTTGATTAAATCTATTTCTCAAGAAATTCCATCGTATGCCATGCATAGTTTTAAATAGCGCGCTAAGCCTCTTAGCGGCGGACCTTTTCTAAATGCTATAGCGAGCTATTTAAAACGTTTGTTCATTTGTTTGGATCAAAGTCTCTTAGCGCAAGACCTTCTGTAAATGCTATAGCGTGCTATAGCGGAGCTATAACGGGCTATTTAAAACAGTGATGCCATGTCGGTGTTCAAACTATCAAAGAGAGTTTGCAAGTTAATTATTGATGAAATTGCTGGTTTTGGTGGGGAAATAAAAAGAAGATGCATTGATTTTCTTCGTGGTAGTTATGCATTCTGAAGAAGGAAGGGGGTTGGTGTTTAGGGACCTTCACAGTTTTAAACTTGCTATGTTAGTGAAGTAGTGATGACGACTAATCTAGAACCATGACTCTCTGTGTGCACATGTGTTGAGTGTATAAAATGTTATCCAAATGGCAATATCTTGAAATCATGACTGAAAAAGGGATCCTCATACACTTGAGAAAGCTTAAGCATAGTCGCCGGGATTGAAACTTTTTGGAGGGGCTGCATTTGGCGAGTTGGGACTGGACCACAAATTAATACTTCCTTCGTCCCAAAATTCTTGTGTTAAATTTGTCTAAATACAGATGTATCTCCTTGGATTCCAACCATTGTTATCATGCAAAGTCCTCACACCAAGAGGTGCAACCATGTTGACAAAGGTAGAAAAATTAATAGACCCGTACTAAAGACAATGGGATGAGGTTCTTATGCGAGATATTTTCTCTCCAGTGGATATTCAAAGAATTTTACAAATTCCACTTAATGTTGAAGGTTTTGATGATTTTGTTGCTTGAAACAGTACCCAATCTGGGACCTTCTCTGTTCGTTTAGTGTATCATCGGAAGCTCGAACATCATTATGGGCTTAGACTAGTGAGTGACGATGGACAGGGGAATGCACAGTTAAATCCCGTCTATAAGAACAGCCAGAACTTGAGGCTCCCAAGAAAGATCAAACACTTCCTTTGGAAGGTGGTGCGAGGTGCTCTCCCCTGCTATGGAATACTTCCAGGTCGACACATTCTATGCACTCCCCAATGCCTCGATTGGTGTGGAGGACATTCAACCATGCTTCTTTATCCGCCATCGAGCGCGGGATGTATGGACCGAGCTGGGCTTGATCGATGTTATTCCATAAGCTATGATGCAAGCTAGATCGGGTTCTATTACAATGGACATCCTGTCAAAGCTGGAACCGGGCTCCGGTGAAATATTGGTACCAGAATTTGCAATTGTGGCTGCCTGGTATACTTGGTCGCAGCGCCGTCAATTTTGGAGTAAATTGTATAAAACCATCATTTTGAGAGTTAGGTTTGCGAAAAAAAACTAGGATATAGTTTCTCTGCAAAAAAACACCACGTCTTGCGTAATTCTTTTACAAAAATCACTGATCAGCGAATCGGGCCGCGTTAAGTGAGTTTATGACAGTTGGGGCTCTTTTTCGCTTACGTGGCATAACAGTTTAGGTTTCATGCAAAAAAGCCCCCAAATTTCTCTCCTTGCCAAAAGAATTTGTCGCAGGCCCATCCCGACCCCAACCACCGTCGCCCCTCCCGACCCCGGCCACCACCCATTCCAACCTCAGCGGCCCCCATCCTGACCCCGACCGCCGTCGCCCCTCCCGACCACGGCCACCACCCGTTCCAACCTTGGCAGCCCCCATCCTGACCCCAGACGAGGCAGAGGCCGCCGTCGCCGTTGCTGCACCGAGGCAGAGGACGCCTCCCATGGCCCTCCCCTTGCCGCCTGCTGGCCGAGGAGCAGTTCGACCTCGACGCCGGCGAGGTTCATCTGCCGCCCCAAGCCTCCATGGGCGCGGCCCCAGAACAGGACGATGGATCGGGTCGTCGCTCTCCTTGATCCAGAACAGGACGAGGCAGAGGAGGCCATAGGCGGCGGCCGATGTAGAGGAGGCAACAGGGACGGGGCTCTACCAGCGGGATCCGGCCAGGAACGAGCAAGGGCGGCGGAGGACAGCTGGATCTGGTGGCCCGGGGTCCTGGTGGTCATCGCCTTTGGCTCGCTGAAGCTTCCGGTGGTGAGGCGCTCGCGGCCCAGCACGAGGAAGCAGGGAGGCGGGATGGAGGGACGGCGTCGGGGTTGGTGCGCCTGGGGAGGGGATGGCGGTGAGGCATGGTCGTCGTCGCTCGCCGGCGAGCGCGAGAAGGCGCAGGAGGGGGGAGGGCCGGCGTCGGGGTTGATGCTCCTGGGAAGGGGATTGCGTTTATGTTTTTTTATTTAGGGGTGCCTGTGTAAAATCTAAGGACTCATTTGTAAATTTGGAATAACACTGATCTGACACGAAATGTTATGCCACGTAGGCAAAAAAATGGGCTCCAACTGTCATAAACTGACTTAACGCGACCCAATCCGCCGATTAGTGGTTTTTGCAAAAGAATTATGCAAAACGTGGTGCTTTCTGCAGAGAAACTGTATCCTAGTATTTTTTGCAAACTTAGCCTTCAAAGTGATAATTTTATGCAATTTACTCTCAATTTTGAGAAAATCCAAACGCCTGACAGAACGACACTTTCAATCAAGGCTCTAGCGAGCAATTTTATCCAAGCCTCAACACCTAAAAGTTCTGATCGAATGAGTAATCTGATGCGGAATAGGTTGAGACGAGGTAGTCAAAATCAATATGGATGCTTCATTCTATTCGGAGACTCTTGATGGCGCAACTGGTACTATTGCTCGCGACGATCGAATGAATTTCATAGCGGCAACAACATGGTTCTTACCTTATTTGAGTGCTCATTTTGTCGAGTTTTTTTTTTTTGAACTCATTTTGTCGAGTTGATTGCTATCAAATTACAGTTTCCTGTCGAGTCTATACAGCATCGGGATGTATACCAAGGCACGGAGGTAGCAACCACCATGGAATGCAATCATCTTACCCATGATTTTGTGAAAGTTTCCTATACTAGATCCTCTAGCTTTTGGAACACCTCGATCCCTGACATTATTTCTTATTTACTTGTAAATGACACATCTATCATTTGAGGAATAGAGCCTTATTGCTCTGAATTATAGATCCCTTTGTTTAACTATCTTTAACCCAAAAACAATATTGTTAGACGAATCACGTGGGGAAGCCTGTACGGGTTTCTAGTTTTATTTCATGCAACTATGCGACCCTACCAATGAGCTTTGGGCTGTGCTATATGATCTATAATCTCCAATACTTAAATAGTTGATCCCTGTTAACTCTAATTTTTTCAACATGCAACCTTTCATATCATCAAATATGTCACGTCATCATCCACTAAAATTATTTTGTAGCACATGCATAGTGGTATGTTACCCTAAACACCCCTCTCCTCATTAGGCTACTCATAGTGGGGAGTGTCATATACTAGTATCATGCATATGATACTAGTGTATGATACTACCTTCATAATGCATACTAGTCATAGTTTTAAATAGTCGGCTATAGCTATAGCCCCACTATAGCCTTTTCAGCAGGGTGCTGATAAACGACCGCCTTCATAAATAGCTCGCTATAGCTGATTTGGAGGCCTGCCGCTATTTTTCATAGCCCTCTATTTAAAACATTGATACTAGTATCATAGAGTAGTATCATAGATGATCATATTTATTTCCGTGCATGACACAAAGTAGTATAGCATTTAATATGATACGATATCTATCTATGTTACTTCCTCCGTCACAGTTTACAAGTCATACGCGTATACCTAGGTTACCAATTTTATCACCCTAATATAAACTATATACCACAAAATTATACCTTTTGAAAATAGAACATCTGAAGTTTATATTGGTATATTTTTTGTAATATATGACTTGTATTAGGTTAGTCAAATTGACGATCTAGGGGTACGCGCACGCTCTGTAAACTGAGAGAGAGGGAATACTCTAACCCTCTCTCTCTTCTTTAATTCTCTGCCACATCAGCGTGTTTACTATTCCTGAGTGCATGATACCGGCTAAAATACTATCACTATGGTCAGCCTTAGCTAACTGGCACAAGCAAATTTGTCTTCGGATGTGTTATGTTACTAGCTAAGTTACTTTCACTATGACTAGCCTAAGACATAAGCTGTCAAGAATTCTGCTGATCGCGCGTAGTACGGTTAATTGCATGCATCCTTTCAGAAACCACTTATCTACATAAAAAATTAATACTCATGTGTCCCCACATTGGAAGATGAAGATAGAGAATACAGTGGTCTGGTAGTATACTCAGAACTCTCTATCTTCTTATATTCTTTCTTCAACATAAGCTGACTTTTCCAAAACTCCAAGCAACAAAGTGTTCTAGCACTCAAGTGCACACATTGACGGCCGCTTGCAACTGCTATCGCCTCCTTGGTCCCCCAAAGACGATCTCGATGGTCTTTTTGGTGCCTCTCTTTGGCACCTCGGCCAACATGGGCGATTGCCATGTTGCTTGCTTGACAACAACGTTCTCACTGTCGTCTCCTTGCCATTTTCCTAAATGAGGGTTGTCGGTGCTGAGGCGCTAGCATGACCGTCTATCTCTCTAGGTTAAAGGGTGGCTTCAAATCTTAGCCTTTCTCTGACACCACATGTTGGGTTTCACCCTAAAAACTGATCACAACAATGTTATCGTGAACAACAGGTGAAAATAAAACTCTTGGCCAAGGACGCTTGACTTGATCTTCTTTTCTCTTTTATTTCCGAACTATTGGTACAATAAACGCATACGCAGCAAGGGAAACCTCCACACAAGGGATGACTCGCACTAGTCTTCTATATATACCTATGTATACGCCTGCCTGAATTATCACACTATCAAATATAGTCACAACCTCCCCCGCAAAAAGAAAATATAGTAACAACATAGAGAACAGCTGTCAGCACTAACCTGCTAGAACAGACTCACACTATCACCTATAATTAATGAATTATCACTTGTATAACTCAAACAACTACGGCAAGCTACCAAATCACATGTGCTAATTAAATTATAGTACCATTCTTGTGGTAATTAAATTATAGTATTACGACTAGAGCTTTCTACGCAGAACACTTACTACTAGTAGTACTGCCTAATCAGCAGACAGCACGTCCGTGCAAGATCTCATCTTGCGTGCCCACCCAGTCACATGCACGACACGAGAATCTCAAACCAGGAAGCAGCACACGAGAAAAGCAGAAAAGCACTCGATCGAAGTCACATGCAGATCGGTGGGGCAGGGCCAGGTCCGGTGGGTAGAGAGGAGAACAGACAAGTGAATTGAGGAAAAAGAGGAGATAGAGAGAGGGCCCAGGCAGCTACTTATTGATCCAAGTGGCCACCCGCTAGGCTAGCCGACAGCAAGGTCCTGGTACCATCACGGATGGCCCACTGTGCACTTTTCATTTCTTTTTTTTTTAAACCGCAACCCGCCGTCCGCTTGCATATCATCAACCCACTTGCAGGCAACTCCGAACAATTTGCACATGGGATGAGACAACCTTCGACCGGCTTTTGCTGCTGCCCAGTTTAACCCATGTTAGTTTACCTGTTGGTTTTTTACTTTGTGACAAAATTATATTGTTAACAGAAAAAACATGGATGTTACTAGATGAGCCCCATAGGATAGCCGTTGTTACTGACCTATTCGACTCGGAACATGACCGGAGTGCCCCTCGGGAGGTGGCGGTAGCCGGCGGAGAGGAAGTACTCGGTCAGCCCCCTTGCCCCCCTCCACCTCGAGATCGCCCACACTTGTAGGGTGTTCTCCACCCGAACTCCGTGCAGCGACCCGACCTCAAACGGTCAAGTCTCTTTGCTTCAGTGTCATCCCTGTATCGGTAATGCTGACACACACAGTACTCGAAGGATTTATAACAGTGTAGCAATCACACACTTATTACGTCGAATGTCTCCAAAAGAGAACTTATTACAATAAATATGGCTTAAGGCCATCTAATACGATAACAGCGGAAGGCTTGGAAGATAAAGTGAGTCCATCAACTCCAACGACATAGCTGAGCTGCACGGCAACGACCTAGCGAACCTTACTCCTCGTCTGAAAAGTCTGCAACGTGATATGTTGCTGCCCGAAAACGGGTCAGCACATGGAATATACTGGCAATGTAACATAGTAGAGCAATGAACAGAAATAATGCTAACACTATATGCATATCTGGCTGGTGGAGGCTGTATGGTTATAATGTTATTGCGAAAAGTCAATTTTTTCCTACAACAAAAGAATAAGTTTTATTTTAACTATCATGGTAGTTGAAACATCACTGAGAAGGTTCCTCCAACTCAATCCCATTTAAAGTAGTTCATTAACCCAACAAATTAATTTAGAGTGATGAGATACAAAAGGAAAATCCAAGTACTAGATACTCAAGATGTCCATAACCGGGGCACGACTAACCATGATTAGATTGTACACTCTGCAGAGGTTTGTGCACTTTTCCCGCAAGACTCGATCTCCTCCGTTGGATTTCTCACACTACATGATGTTTGAGAAACGGATGACCGAGACACAGTCCTTCAGAAGCATTTACTCTTTACTCTGGGTGGACAGTTACACCTACTTTCCCTCTACATCTGCTAGCCCATCACTGAAAGAGGTCACATAGCTTACTCATACTATGCCAGAGCCCATAATGGCTTTGTAGCTGCACACGGAAGTTTCTAGCATGAATAATCTTAAGATCCCTTTGAGCCTGGGTGGCGGACCGTAGGATGATCACACGGGTACTCTGGGATATCCTAGGACAACACTGGATTCTCCAGGTGCCCAAACAAGCAATCCACCCAGATGTATATTAAAGTAGCCACCTTAAGTTGAACCATTAATTAACAATCTCACATCTGTCGTGGATACACTCAAACCCGATCCACGTCTACGATCATAGCATAGCAATATAAGCAACATAGAGGTAACTCCCGAGGGTTTGATAATAAAACAGGTAATAGGTTCTACCTCATCATCTACTTCCCAAACGCACAAGTTAATCACATCCTAATCATGCAATGTTTGAGGATTGAAACTAATGCATAAAAACTGGGTAATAAAGGGCTATGATCAAAGTGTTACTTGCCTTGCTGATGATCCGTGAAACCTAGAGACTCGTAGTAGCACGCTTCGCACTCTGGGTATTCTATCGCAGACAAACAATAACATACATAAGCAATCAAACAAAGATGCACAGGTAAAACTCAAATAAGAAGATCTAACCAGAAAGTTCAACTTAAGAACTCCGGTTTGCAAAAAGAATCAAATCAAACGGAGCAACGAAACACAAACTGCGAAAGAAACAAGATCCGATTACTAATCTGGACTAAAGTCTAATTTTATAGTACCAAAATCTTGTTCAAGTTGGTTAAACGGAAAGAGGGCTTCGAGACGAAGATCTAGGCGCTTGAATCGCCTTATTTTGATAAACGAGCGAAAAGAAAAACTAAAACGAAAATCGGATCAGAAATCGTGATAAAAAATAATCTCGAAAAACCCAAGAAAAAGAAAAACGGACGAACAGGCTAACGAATGAACGTTCGTTGTCTGTGACTAACGGGCGAAGACCGTTCGTTAAAACGAACGTACGGAGGAACGTTCGCTGAATAAACTAAATCGAGAAAACCAACGATTCGGTCTAAAAAACGTAACTAGGGTGATTCGAACTTCGGCGCGGCTCTGACGGCTTCCGGCGAGCGGGCGGCGGCGCGTGCGACGGCGGGGTGCAGTGCGGGGCGGCGGAGGGCGGCGCGGCAGAGGCTTGGCGGCGGCGAGCGGCGGCGGGGCTGGCGGCGTGGCCTGCGGGGGCGGGCGGCGGTGGCAGCTTGGGGCTCCAAGGGGGGGCCGGGTCCGGCTTTTAAAGGGGGAGGGGAGGCGGCTTGCAGGAGGGGCGAGTCCATGGCGGCGGCGGCTCGGACTCCCTCGAGGAGTCCGGCTCGGAGACGATGGCGGCGCGGGGCTGGCTGGGCCAGCTAGGCCGCGACCCAGTTCGGTCCGGCGGGCTTCCTCTTTTTCTTTAACATATTCCGCCGAAGAGAAATCCTAAAAAAATTAAAAAATCTAAAAATAACAAAACAATTTTTCACAGTCTAAATAGAATATTTAGAACAAGGTGAACATTTTCTTGGCCTAAAATGCAATTTTTGAAAAATGCATATTTTTCCTATGCAAATAAAAATAGCAATAAAATCCGAATAAAATCAAAAGGTTGATTTTAATATTTTTCCTCCAATATTTCGTTTATTTTGGAGAAATCATATTATCTCCTCTCATATATTTTAATATGAAATATTTTTGGAGAGAAAAATAATAAAACAACTGATCCTCGTTTCGATATTTGATAAAATTCAAATATGAAAACCGTGAAATCCCCAACTCTCTCCGAGGGTCCTTGAGTTGCTTAGAATTTCGAGGATCGCGAAACGAAAATCAAATAGAATATGATATGCATGAATGACCTACGTATAACATTCCAAATTGAATATTTGGGATGTTACAAACCTACCCCCCCTTAAGATGAATCTCGCCTTCGAGATTCATGTTGGCTAGGAAATAGGTGTGGGTGGTCTTTGCGAAGATCATCCTCTCGTTCCCAGGTGGCTTAATCCTCGGTATGGTGGCTCCACTAAACTTTGCAAAATTTGATAACCTTGCTACGAGTAACTCGGCTAGCAAACTCTAGAATCTTGACAGGCTTCTCCTCATACGTCAAATCACTTTTCAACTGAATTGCTTCCAGGGGCACCATATCTCTTAGAGGAATATCGACCATCCCCGCATGACACTTCTTCAACTGGGAAACATGAAACACATCATGTACTCCTGACAGTTCTTCGGATAACTCCAACTTGTAGGCAACTTCTACCATGCGTTCCAAAACACGGTACGGTCCCACAAATCTCGGGGCTAATTTCCCCTTAACACCAAAACGTTTAACACCTCGAAGAGGTGACACTCACAGATACGCTCTATCTCCGATTTCATAGACTACCTCCTTGCGTTTTGAATCTGCATAATTCTTCTGTCGGGACTGAGCTACCTTCAGTCTATCTCGAATTAGTTTAACCTTCTCTTCTGATTCCTAAATCAAATCTGGTACAAACAACTGGCGGTCTCCAACTTCATCCCACATCAACGGTGTTTGGCATCTTCTCCCATACAATGCTTCGAACGGTGCCATCTTCAAACTGGCCTGGTAGCTGTTGTTGTATGAGAACTCTGCGTAGGGAAAATTATCGTCCCAACTAAATACTTAGTCTAATGCACAAGCTCTCAACATGTCCTCCATAATCTGATTGACTCTCTCAGTCTGTCCATCTGTCTGCGGATGAAAAGCTATACTGAACTCCAGTCTGGTACCCAAGGTCTGGTGCAACTGATGCCAAAATTTTGAAGTAAACTGCGTTCCTCTATCCGACACGTTGGTCCTCGGAACTCCATGCAGACATACGATCCTGGTCATGTATATCTTGGCCAACTTCGCACTTGTATACGTGGTTTTTATAGGGATAAAGTGAGCCACTTTCGTCAAGCGATCAATTACTACCCATATAGAATCATATCCTGATTTGGTCCTGGGCAATCCGGTGATAAAATCCATGCCAAGCTTATCCCACTTCCATTCAGGTATTGGCATAGGCTGTAGCAATCCTACTGGCTTCTGATGTTCTTCCTTCACTCTCTGACATACATCACAGACGGCTACATACTCGGCAATATCCTTCTTCATACCAGTCCACCAGAAACGCTCCTTCAAATTCAAATACATCTTGGTGTTTCCGGGGTGTATCGAGTATGGCGAGTCATGAGCTCCCTGTAATATCAACTTCCCGATCTCTGCATTATTGGGCACATATATATACGGTCCTCAAACCACAAGGTGTCGTGCTCATCCTCATGAAACCCTTTGGCTTTCCTTTCACTCATCTTCTCCTTTATCTCAGTGATATCTTTCTCATCTTTCTGAGCTTCTCGAATCTTTTCCAACAGTGTTGATTGATACGTCTCCGTCGTATCTATAATTTTTTATTGTTCCATGTCAATATTCTACAACTTTCATATACTTTTGGCAACTTTTTATACTATTTTTGGGACTAACATATTGACCCGGTGCCAGTTCCTGTTTGTTGCATGTTTTTTGTTTCGCAGAATGTCCATATCAAACGGAGTCCAAATGGGATAAAAACTGACGGATATTTTTTTGGAATATATATGATTTTTGGGAAGAGAAATCCACGCTAGAAAGTGCCTGAGGGGGCCACGAGGCAGGGGCGCGCCCCTGGCCCTCGTGGCCACCCCGTAAGGCAGTTTATGCCCTTCTTTCGCCGCAAGAAATCTAATTTCCGGATAGAGATCGTGTTAAAATTTCAGCCCAATCGGATTTACGGATCTCCGGGAATATAAGAAACGGTGAAAGGGAAGAATCTGAGAACGCAGAAACAGAGAGAGACAGAGAGACAGATCCAATCTCGGAGGGGCTCTCGCCCCTCCCACGCCATGGAGGCCATGGACCAGAGGGGAAACCCTTCTCCCATCTAGGGAGGAGGTCAAGGAAGAAGAAGAAGAAGAAGGAGGAGGGGGGCTCTCTCCCCCTCGCTTCCGGTGGCACCGGAGTGCCATGGGGGGCCATCATCATCACCGCAATCTTCACCAACAACTTCACCGCCATCATCACCAACTCTTCGCCCCTCTATGCAGCGGTGTAACCTCTCTCTTACCCCTTGTAATCTCTACTTAAAGATGGTGCTCAACGCTATATATTATTTCCCAATGATGTATGGCCATCCTATGATGTTTGAGTAGATCTGTTTTGTCCTATGGGCTATTTGATGATCAAGATTGGTTTGAGTTGCATGTTTTATTATTGGTGTTGTCCTATGGTGTTCTCCGTGTCACGCAAGCATGAGGGATCCCCGCTGTAGGGTATTGCAATACGTTCATGATTCGCTTGTAGTGGGTTGCGTGAGTGACTGAAACACAAACCCGAGTAAGGGGGTTGTTGCGTATGGGATAAAGAGGACTTGATGCTTTAATGCTATGGTTGGGTTTTACCTTAATGATATTTAGTAGTTGCGGATGCTTGCTAGAGTTCCAATCATAAGTGCATATGATCCAAGTAGAGAAAGTATGTTAGCTTATGCCTCTCCCTCATAGAAAATTGCAATAGTGATTACCGCTCTAGTTATCGATTGCCTAGGGACAAATAACTTTCTCGTAACAAAAAGCTCTTTACTAAAACTAATTTAGTTGTGTCTTTACCTAAACAGCCCCTACTTTTCATTTACGTAACCTTTATTATCTTGCAAACCTATCCAACAACACCTACAAAGTACTTCTAGTTTCATACTTGTTCTAGGTAAAGCGAACATCAAGCGTGCGTAGAGTTGTATTGGTGGTCGATAGAACTCGAGGGAATATTTGTTCTGCCTTTAGCTCCTCGTTGGGTTCGACATTCCTACTTATCGAAAACTGTTGCGATCCCCTATACATGTGAGTTATCAAGACCTTTTTCTGGCGCCGTTACCGGGGAGCAATAGCATGGGGTGAATATTCTCGTGTGTGCTTGTTTGCTTTATCACTAAGTAATTTTCATTTGCTGTTCTTAGTTGTTCTTTATCTTTAGTTATGGATATGGAACACGAAATACCAAAACAATTAGGTGTACTTTCTGCTCATGGAGATGGGGAACCTCCTAAAACTCTCGATGCTGGTTATGTGAAAGATATTATGTACTACTTTAATAATCCTAAGAAAACCCCATTCAATTATGTAATGGGAGTAACGTTGGATCAACGTGAATACTTTAGGGATTACCGCTTTACACAAAAAGGGAAACTATTATGGGATCAAATTCATATATTGAATTGGTATGCTAAGCAACTATGCTTGAGATATGATTATACTTGTTGCTCTAGGATGAAGGCTCCATACCTTCCCTTTTTATGCGAATTTAATGATAACAAAACCTTAGCTTCTTATGCTAATGGTATATATGATTACTATGATGTGGAACAAATAGAAGAATTTGTTGCTTTTATGGGTGCTTATGAAATTGAATCTATGT
The DNA here is from genome assembly GCF_003073215.2 of Triticum urartu. NCBI lineage: Eukaryota > Viridiplantae > Streptophyta > Magnoliopsida > Poales > Poaceae > Triticum > Triticum urartu. The sequence goes on along the minus strand of NC_053024.1, from coordinate 106,714,972 downwards.
TTAAAGAGTTTGAAGATTTTGATGATTCGGTTTATAGACCTGAAAATTTAGCTATCCTGAAATATTGTTATGAGAATTGTGAATACAATTATGAAATTGATGCGCTTATTGAGAAAGTCTCCGCTGTCCAAGAAGAGACTAATATTTTGCAGGAATCTATGGAAGAAGAAGTTGATGAAACTGTGAGATCATTGGATGAAAAGATGAGGAAGAGAGCGAAGAACAAAAGGAGGAAGAGCGGATTGATCACCCGTTCCCACCTTCTAATGAGAGTAACTATTCAACTCATACATTGTTTAATTCCCCTGCGTGCTTACCGAAGGATGAATGCTATGATAATTGCTATGATCCCATTGATTCTATTGAAATATCCCTTTTTGATGATGCTTGCTATGCTTGTGGCCAAGATGCCAATATGAATTATGCTTATGGAGATGAACTTGCTATAGTTCCTTATGTTAAACATGAAATTGTTGCTATTGCACCCATGCGATAGCCCTATTATCTTTTTGAATTCTCCTGACTACACTATATCAGAGAAGTTTGCACTTATTAAGGATTACATTGATGGGTTACGTTTTACTATTACACATGATGATTTTGATAAATATAATATGCATGTGCTTGCTTCTCCTACTTGCAATTATTATGAGAGAGGAACTATATCTCCACCTCTCTATGTTTCCCACATGATAAAATTTCAAGAAACTGTTTATACTATGCATTGGCCTTTACTTTGTGTGTATGAATTGTTCTTTTATGACATGTCGATGCATAGGAAGAGAGTTAGACTTCGTTGTTGCATGATATATGTTACTTTGTGCTCACTACTAAATTACAAATCATTGTTAATTAAAATTGGCTTTGATATACCTTGGGATCCGGGTGGATCCATTACTTGAGCACTATATGCCTAGCTTAATGGCTTTAAAAAGCGCTGCCTGGGAGACAACCTAGAAGTTTTAGAGAGTCATTTATTTCTGTTGAGTGCTTTCATATAGTTTAAAAACAACAAAAATAAAGAGGGGAACCCAAAACTTTTTCAAAAAGGAAAGTGAAAATGAGAGAGACAAGCATTGTTGAAGTGGGAGAGCTCCTTGAACTTTGCTCATGCTCACGGCAACTTTGTGAATCTTGATTACAGAAACTTTTCAATAAAAATAATTATCCCCTTGTACAATTCAATTGTATTATAAAAATAATGTGCCAGTGTTCTTGAGGTGATATGATCTTGATGTATCGCGAGCTTTGCTATTATAGTTGGATCTCATGATGTTTTCTCCCCCCTCTACTCTCTTGTAATGGATTGAGTTTTCCCTTTGAAGTTATCTTATCGGATTGAGTCTTTAAAGATTTGAGAACACTTGATGTATGTCTTGCCGTGCGTATCTGTGGTGACAATGGGATATCACGTGAATCACTTGATGTATGTTTTGGTGACCAACTTGCGGGTTCCGCCCATGAACCTATGCATAGGGGTTGGCACACGTTTTTGTCGTGATTCTCCGGTAGAAACTTTGGGGCACTCTTTAAAGTTTCAAAGTTATGCTTGTTTTGCCTTCCTATGATAGTTGATTATTGTTCCCATAAATTGTTTGATCACAAAATCCCTATGCATAGGAAGTGGTTAGACTTAAATGTGCTAGTTATATTCTTCATGATGCTCTCTTTATGTTTCAATTCTTATCCTTTATGTGAGCATCATTGAAATCATCATGCCTAGCTAGGGGCGTTAAACGATAGCGCTTGTTGGGAGGCAACCCAACTTTATTTTTGTTCCTTTCTTTTTGCTCCTGTTTAGCAATAAATAATTTATGTAGCCTATATTATGATTGAGTTTTCATGTTTTAATTAGTGTTTGTGCCAAGTAGAACCGTTGGGAAGACTTGGGGAAAGTCTTGTTGATCTTGCTGTAAAAAACAGAAACTTTAGCGATCACGAGAATTGCTTCCATTTTTATTGAAGAGTGATATTTAGTTAATTCTTTTTGCAGATGATTAATAGATAAATTCCTCACGTCCAGAAATTTATTTTAGAATTTTTGGGGTTCCAAAAGTTTGCGTTAGTTACAGATTACTACACACTGTTCTGTTTTTGACAGATTCTGTTTTTCGTGTGTTGTTTGCTTATTTTAATGAATCTATGGCTAGTAAAATAGTGTATAAACCATAGAGAAGTTGAAATACAGTAGGTTTAACACCATATAAATAAATAATGAGTTCATTACAGTACCTTGAAGTGGTGTTTTGTTTTCTTTCGCTAATGGAGCTTACGAGTTTTCTGTTAAGTTTTGTGTTGTGAAGTTTTCAAGTTTTGGGTAAATATTGGATGGACTATGGAATAAGGAGTGGCAAGAGCCTAATCTTGGGGATTCCCAAGGCACCCAAGGTAATATTCAAGGACAACCAAGAGCCTAAGCTTGGGGATGCCCCGGAAGGCATCCCCTCTTTCGTCTTCGTTCATCGGTAACTTTACTTGGAGCTATATTTTTATTCGCCACATGATATGTGTTTTGCTTGGAGCGTCATTTTATTTTCTTTAGTTTTGCTTGCTTTTTGAATAAAATACCAAGGTCTGAAATTATTAAATGTTAGAGAGTCTTCATATAGTTGCATAATTGTTCAACTACTCATTGATCTTCACTTATATCTTTCGGAGTAGTTTGTTGTTTGCTCTAGTACTTCACTTATATCTTTTAGAGCATGGTGGTAGTTTTATTTTGAAGAAATAGATGAACTCTTGTGCTTCACTTATATTATTTTGAGAGTCTTTAGAACAGCATGGTAGTTTGCTTTGGTTATGAATCTATTCCTAATATGATAGGCATCCAAGAGGGATATAATAAAAACTTTCATATAGAGTGCATTGAATACTATGAGAAGTTTGATACTTGATGATTGTTTTGAGATATGGAGGTAATAATATCAAAGTCGTGCTAGTTGAGTAATTGTGAATTTGAGGAATACTTGTGTTGAAGTTTGCAAGTCCCGTAGCATGCAAGTATGGTAAACGTTGTGTAACAAATTTGAAACATCAGGTGTTATTTGATTGTCTTCCTTCTGAGTGGCGGTCGGGGATGAGCGATGGTCTTTTCCTAACAATCTATCCCCCTAGGATCATGCGCGTAGTGCCGAGGTTTTTGATGACTTGTAGATTTTTGCAATAAGTATGTGAGTTCTTTATGACTAATGTTGAGTCCATGGATTATACGCACTCTCACCCTTCCATCATTGCTAGCCACTCTAGTATCGCGCAAGTTTCGCCGGTACCTTAAACCCACCATATACCTTCCTCAAAACAGCCACCTTACCTACCTATCATGGCATTTCCATAGCCATTCCAAGATATATTGCCATGCAACTTCCATCATCATCATATACATGACTTGAGCATTCATTGTCATATTGCTTTGCATGATCGTAAGATAGCTAGCATGATGTTTTCATGGCTTGTCCGTTTTTGGATGTCATTGCTACGCTAGATCATTGCACATCCCGGTACACCGCCGGAGGCATTCATATAGAGTCATATCTTTGTTCTAGATATCGAGTTGTAATATTGAGTTGTAAGTAAATAAAAGTGTGACGATCATCATTATTAGAACATTGCCCCAGTGAGAAAGGATGATGGAGACTATGATTCCCCCACAAGTAGGGATGAGACTCCAGACGAAAAAAAGAGAAAGGCCAAAAAAAGAAAGAAGAAGGCCAAAATAAATAAATAAATAAATAAATAAATGAGAGAAAAAGAGAGAAGTGTGATACGTCTCCAACGTATCTATAATTTTTGATTGTTCCATGCTATTATATTATCAACCTTGGATGTTTATATGCATTTATATGCTATTTTATATGATTTTTGGGACTAACCTATTAACCCAGAGTCTAGTGCCAGTTTCTTTTTTTCTTTGTTTTAGAGTATCACAGAAAAGGAAAATCAAACGGAGTCCAATTGACCTGAAACTTCACGAAACTTATTTTTGGAAGGAAAGCAACCCGGGAGACTTGGAGTACACGTAAGGGAAGCAACGAGGAAGCCACGAGGCAGGGCGGTGCGCCCACCCCCCTGGGTGCGCCCTCCACCCTTGTGGCTCCCCTGACATACTTTTTCCGCCTATATATCTCCATATACCATAAAACGATCGGGGAGCACAATAGATCGGGAGTTCCGCCGCCAGAAGCCTCCGTAGCCACCGAAAACCAATCTAGACCCGTTTCGGCACCCTGCCGGAGGGGGGAATCCCTCTCTGGTGGCCATCTTGATCATCCCGGTGCTCTCCATGACGAGGAGGGAGTAGTTATCCCTCGGGGCTGAGGTTATGTACCAGTAGCTATGTGTTTGATCTCTCTCTCTCTCTCTCTCTCTCTCTCTCTCTGTCTCTCTCGTGTTCTTGAGGTGATACGATCTTGATGTATCGCAAGCTTTGCTATTATAGTTGGATCTCATGATGTTTTCTCCCCCCTCTACTCTCTTGTAATGGATTGAGTTTTCCATTTGAAGTTATCTTATCGGATTGAGTTTTTAAAGATTTGAGAACACTTGATGTATGTCTTTCCGTGCGTATCTGTGGTGACAATGGGATATCACGTGATTCACTTGATGTATGTTTTGGTGACCAACTTGCGGGTTCCGCCCATGAACCTATGCATAGGGGTTGGCACACGTTTTCGTCGTGATTCTCCGGTAGAAACTTTGGGGCACTCTTTAAAGTTTCAAAGTTATGCTTGTTTTGCCTTCCTATGATAGTTGATTATTGTTCCCGTAAATTGTTTGATCACAAAATCCCTATGCATAGGAAGTGGGTTAGATTTAAATGTGCTAGTCATATTCTTCATGATTCTCTCTTTATGTTTCAATTCTTATCCTTTATGTGAGCATCATTGAAATCATCATGCCTAGCTAGGGGCGTTAAACGATAGCGCTTGTTGGGAGGCAACCCAACTTTATTTTTGTTCCTTTATTTTTGCTCCTGTTTAGCAATAAATAATTTATGTAGCCTCTGTTATGATTGAGTTTTAATGTTTTAGTTAGTGTTTGTGCCAAGTAGAACCGTTGGGAAGACTTGGGGAAAGTCTTGTTGATCATGCTGTAAAAAACAGAAACTTTAGCGCTCACGAGAATTGCTTCCATTTTTTATTGGAGAGTGCTATTTAGTTAATTATTTTTGCAGATGATTAATAGAGAAATTCCTCACGTCCAGAAATTTATTTTAGAATTTTTGGGGTTCCAGAAGTTTGCGTTAGTTACAGATTACTACACACTGTTCTGTTTTTGACAGATTCTGTTTTTCGTGTGTTGTTTGCTTATTTTAATGAATCTATGGCTAGTAAAATAGTGTATAAACCATAGAGAAGTTGGAATAAAGTAGGTTTAACACCAATATAAATAAAGAATGAGTTCATTACAGTACCTTGAAGTGGTGTTTTGTTTTCTTTCGCTAATGGAGCTTACGAGTTTTCTGTTAAGTTTTGTTTTGTGAAGTTTTCAAGTTTTGGGTAAAGATTCGATGGACTATGGAATAAGGAGTGGCAAGAGCCTAAGATTGGGGATTCCCAAGGCACCCTAAGGTAATATTCAAGGACAACCAAGAGCCTAAGCTTGGGGATGCCCTGGAAGGCATCCCCTCTTTCGTCTTCGTTCATCGGTAACTTTACTTGGAGCTATATTTTTATTCGCCACATGATATGTGTTTTGCTTGGAGCGTCATTTTATTTTCTTTAGTTTTGCTTGCTTTTTGAATAAAATACCAAGGTCTGAAATTATTAAATGTTAGAGAGTCTTCATATAGTTGCATAATTGTTCAACTACTCATTGATCTTCACTTATATCTTTCGGAGTAGTTTGTTGTTTGCTCTAGTACTTCACTTATATCTTTTAGAGCATGGTGGTAGTTTTATTTTGAAGAAATAGATGAACTCTCATGCTTCACCTATATTATTTTGAGAGTACTTAGAACAACACGGTAGTTTTCTTTGGTTATGAATCTAGTCCTAATATGATAGGCATCCAAGAGGGATATAATAAAAACTTTCATATAGAGTGCATAGAATACTATGAGAAGTTTGATACTTGATGATTGTTTTGAGATATGGAGGTAATAATATCAAAGTCGTGCTAGTTGAGTAATTGTGAATTTGAGGAATACTTGTGTTGAAGTTTGCAAGTCCCGTAGCATGCACGTATGGTAAACGTTGTGTAACAAATTTGAAACATGAGGTGTTATTTGATTGTCTTCCTTATGAGTGGCGGTCGGGGACGAGCGATGGTCTTTTCCTACCAATCTATCCCCCTAGGAGCATGCCCGTAGTGCCGAGGTTTTTGATGACTTGTAGATTTTTGCAATAAGTATGTGAGTTCTTTATGACTAATGTTGAGTCCATGGATTATACGCACTCTCACCCTTCCATCATTGCTAGCCTCTTCGGTACCGTGCATTGCCCTTTCTCACATTCAGAGTTGGTGCAAACTTCGCCGGTGCATCCAAACCCCGTGATATGATACTCTCTTTCACACATAAACCTCCTTATATCTTCCTCAAAACAGCCACAATACCTACCTATTATGGCATTTCCATAGCCATTCCGAGATATATTTCCATGCAACTTTCCACCATTCCATTTATCATGACACATTCATCATTGTCATATTGCTTAGCATGATCATGTAGTTGACATAGTATTTGTGGCAAAGCCACCGTTCATAATTCTTTCATACATGCCACTCTTGGTTCATTGCATATCCTGGTACACCGCCGGAGGCATTCATATAGAGTCATCTTTTGTTCTAGCATCGAGTTGTAATCATTGAGTTGTAAATAAATAGAAGTGTGATGATCATCATTTTCTAGAGCATTGTCCGAAGTGAGGAATAAAAAAAAGAGAAAGGCCATAAAAAAAGAGAAGGCCAAAAAAAGAAAGAGAAAGGCCATAAAAAAGAGAAGGCCAAAAAATGAGAGAAAAAGATAGAAGGGACAATGCTACTATCCTTTTCCACACTTGTGCTTCAAAGTAGCACCATGATCTTTATGATAGAGAGTCTCTTGTTTTTTCACTTTCATATACTAGTGGGAATTTTTCATTATAGAACTTGGCTTGTATATTCCAACAATGGGCCTCCTCAAGTGCCCTAGGTCTTCATGAGCAAGCAAGTTGGATGCACACCCACTTAGTTTCTTTTGTTGAGCTTTCATACATTTATAGCTCTAGTGCATCTGTTGCATGGCAATCCCTACTCCTTGCATTAACATCAATCGGCATCTCCATAGCCCATTGATTAGCCTCGTTGATTTGAGACTTTCTCCCTTTTTGTCTTCTCCACATAACCCCCTCATTATATTCTATTCCACCCATAGTGCAATGTCCATGGATCGCGCTCATGTATTGCGTGAAGGTTTATGAGTTTGAGATTACTAAAGTATGAAACAATTGCTTGGCTTGTCATCGGGGTTGTGCATGATGAGAGCATTCTTGTGTGATGAAAATGGAGCATGACTAAACTATATGATTTTGTAGGGACGAACTTTCTTTGGCCATGTTATTTTGAGAAGACATGATTGCTTAGTTAGTATGCTTGAAGTATTATTGTTTCTATGTCAATATTAAACTTTTGTCTTGAATCTTATGGATCTGAACATTTATGCCAAAATAAAGAAGAATTACTTAGAGAAATATGTTAGGTAGCATTCCACATCAAAAATTCTGTTTTTATCATTTACCTACTTGAGGACGAGCAGGAATTAAGCTTGGGGATGCTGATACGTCTCCAACGTATCTATAATTTTTTATTGTTCCATGCTATTATATTATCAACCTTGGATGTTTTATATGAATTTATATGCTATTTTATATGATTTTTGGGACTAACCTATTAACCAGAGCCCAGTGCCAGTTTCTGTTTTTCCTTGTTTTAGAGTATCGTAGAAAAGGAAAATCAAACAAAGTCCAATTGACCTGAAACTTCACGGAACTTATTTTTGGAAGGAAAGCAACCCAGGAGACTTGGAGTCCACGTAAGGGAAGCAACAAGGAAGCCACAAGGCAGGGGGGGCGCCCACCCCCTGGGCGTGCCCTCCACCCTCGTGGGCCCCTCGTGGCTCCCCTGGCGTACTTCTTCCGCCTATATATCTCCATATACCCTTAAACGACCGGGGATCACAATAGATCGGGAGTTCCGCCGCCAGAAGCCTCCGTAGCCACCGAAAATCAATCTAGACCCGTTCCGGCACCCTGCCGAAGGGGGGGAATCCCTCTCCGGTGGCCATCTTCATCATTCCTGTGCTCTCCATGATGATGAGGGAGTAGTTCTCCCTCGGGGCTGAGAGTATGTACGAGTAGCTATGTGTTTGATCTCTCTCTCTCCCTCGTGTTCTTGAGGTGATACGATCTTGATGTATCGCGAGCTTTGCTATTATAGTTGGATCTCATGATGTTTTCTCCCCCCCTCTACTCTCTTGTAATGGATTGAGTTTTCCCTTTGAAGTTATCCTATCGTATTGAGTCTTTAAAGATTTGAGAACAATTGATGTAATACTTGCCGTGCGTATCTGTGGTGACAATGGGATATCACGTGATTCCCTTGATGTATGTTTTGGCAACCAACTTGCGGGATCCGCCCATGAACCTATGCATAGGGGTTCGCACACGTTTTCGTCGTGATTCTCCGGTAGAAACTTTGGGGCACTCTTTGAGGTTGTATGTGTTGGTTGAATAGATGAATCTGAGATTGTGTGATGCATATCGTATAATCATACCCACGGATACTTGAGGTGACATTGGAGTATCTAGGTGACATTAGGGTTTTGGTTGATTTGTGTCTTAAGGTGTTATTCTAGTACGAACTCTAGGGCTGTTTGTGACACTTATAGGAATATCCCAACGGATTGATTGGAAAGAATAACTTTGAGGTGGTTTCGTACCCTACCATAATCTCTTCGTTTGTTCTCCGCTATTAGTGACTTTGGAGTGACTCTTTGTTGCATGTTGAGGGATAGTTATTTGATCCAATTATGTTATTATTGTTGAGAGGACTTGCACTAGTGAAAGTATGAACCCTAGGCCTTGTTTCAACACATTGCAATACCGTTTACGCTCACTTCTATCATTCGTTACCTTGCTGTTTTTATATTTTCATATTACAAAAAATATTATCTACCATCCATATACCACTTGTATCACCATCTCTTCGCCGAACTAGTGCACCTATACAATTTACCATTGTATTGGGTGTGTTGGGGACACAAGAGACTCTTTGTTATTTCATTGCAGGGTTGCTTGAGAGAGACCATCTTCATCCTACGCCTCCTACGGATTGATAAACCTTAGGTCATCCACTTGAGGGAAATTTGCTACTATCCTACAAACCTCTGCACTTGGAGGCCCAACAACGTCTACAAGAAGAAGGTTGTGTAGTAGACATCAAAGGGCAATGTTACTATCCTTTTACTACACTTGTGCTTCAGAGTAGCACCATGTTCTTCATATAGAGAGTCTCTTGAGTTATCACTTTCATATACTAGTGGGAATTTTCATTATAGAACTTGGCTTGTATATTCCGATGATGGGCTTCCTCAAACGCTCGAGGTCTTCATGAGCAAGCAAGTTGGATGCACACCCACTTAGTTTCAGTTTGAGCTTTCATACACTTATAGCTCTAGTGCATTCGTTGCATGGCAATCCCTACTCACTCACATTGATATCTATTGATGGGCATCTCCATAGCCCGTTGATACGCCTAGTCGATATGAGACTATCTTCTCCTTTTTGTCTTCTCCACAACCACCATTCTATTCCACCTATAGTGCTATGTCCATGGCTCACGCTCATGTATTGCGTGAAAGTTGAAAAGGTTTGAGAACGTCAAAAGTATGAAACAATTGCTTGGCTTGTCATCCGGGTTGTGCATGATGTGAATATTTTGTGTGGTGAAGATGGAGCATAGCCAGACTATATGATTTTGTAGGGATAACTTTCTTTGGCCATGTTATTTTGAAAAGACATGATTGCTTTATTAGCACGCTTGAAGTATTATTGTTTTTATGTCAAATGATAGACTATTTCTTTGAATCACTCGTGTCTTAATATTCATGCCATGATTAGATATGTGATCAAGATTATGCTAGGTAGCATTCCACATAAAAAATTATCATTTTTATCATTTACCTAGTCGAGGACGAGCAGGAATTAAGCTTGGGGATGCTGATACGTCTCCGTCGTATCTATAATTTTTGATTGTTCCATGCCAATATTCTACAACTTTCATATACTTTTGGCAACTTTTTATACTATTTTTGGGACTAATATATTGATCCAGTGCCCAGTGCTAGTTCCTTTTTGTTGCATGTTTTTTGTTTCACAGAATATCCATATCAAACGGAGTCCAAACGGGATAAAAACTGATGGAGATTTTTTTGGAATATATATGATTTTGGGAAGAAAAATCCACTCGAGACAGTGCCCGAGGGGGCCACGAGGCAGGGGGCGCGCCCTAGGGGGGCAGGCGTGCCCTTGACCCTTGTGGCCACCCCGTAAGGCGGTTGATGCCCTTCTTTCTCCGCAAGAAAGCTAATTTCCGGATAGAGATCGTGTTAAAATTTCAGCCCAATCGGAGTTACGGATCTCCAGGAATATAAGAAACAGTGAAAGGGAAGAATCTGAGAACGCAGAAACAGAGAGAGACAGAGAGACAGATCCAATCTTGGAGGGGCTCTCACCCCTCCCACGCCATTGAGGCCATGGACCAGAGGGGAAACCCTTCTCCCATCTAGGGAGGAGGTCAAGGAAGAAGAAGAAGAAGAAGGAGGGGGGCTCTCTCCCCCTCGCTTCCGGTGGCACCGGAGTGCCACCGGGGGCCATCATCGCCAACTCTTCCCCCCTCTATGCAGCGGTGTAACCTCTCTCTACTTAAACATGGTGCTCAACGCTATATATTATTTCCCAATGATGTATGGCTATCCTATGATGTTTGAGTAGATCCGTTTTGTCCTATGGGCTATTTGATGATCAAGATTGGTTTGAGTTGCATGTTTTATTATTGGTGCTATCCTATGGTGCTCTCCGTGTCGCGCAAGCATGAGGGATCCCCGCTATAGGGTGTTGCAATACGTTCATGATTCGCTTATAGTGGGTTGCGTGAGTGACTGAAAGACAAACCCGAGTAAGGGGGTTGTTGCGTATGGGATAAAGAGGACTTGATGCTTTAATGCTATGGTTCGGTTTTACCTTAATGATATTTAGTAGTTGCGGATGCTTGCTAGAGTTCCAATCATAAGTGTATATGATCCAAGTAGAGAAAGTTTGTTAGCTTATGCCTCTCCCTCATAGAAAATTGCAATAGTGATTACCGCTCTAGTTATCGATTGCCTAGGGACAAATAACTTTCTCGTAACAAAAAGCTCTTTACTAAAACTAATTTAGTTGTGTCTTTACCTAAAGAGCCCCTACTTTTCATTTACGTAACCTCTATTATCTTGCAAACCTATCCAACAACACCTACAAAGTACTTCTAGTTTCATACATGTTCTAGGTAAAGCAAACATTAAGCGTGCGTAGAGTTGTATCGGTGGTCGATAGAACTTGAGGGAATATTTGTTCTGCCTTTAGCTCCTCGTTGGGTTCGACACTCCTACTTACCGAAAACTGTTGTGATCCCCTATACTTGTGGGTTATCATTGATTTAACCTCCAATGTTGCCAAAAACCCTTTAGGAACTATTTCCAATCGAAGTTCCCTAAGATCCTCGGCTAACTCCTTTGGCATCCCTCCGCTTACGAGGGTGTTGACATAACTCTTACGGCTCAAAGCATCTGCTACGACATTGGCCTTTCCTTGATGATAATGCAGCTTCATATCATAATCCTTTATGAGTTCTAACCATCTCCTCTGCCTGAGGTTCAGCTCCTTCTGTGTGAAGATGTACTTCAAACTCTTGTGATCCGTGTATACCTCGCAACGGTTTCCGATAAGAAAATGTCTCCAAGTCTTGAGTGCATGCACTACCGCTGCCAACTTCAAGTCATGTGTGGCATAATTTAACTCATGTGGTCGAATTGTCGTGAGGCATACGAAACAACTCTTCCGTCTTGCATAAGTACTCCTCCAAGTCCTAAGCGAGAGGCGTTGCAATACACTTGGAAATCCTTGTGTATATCCGGCAGAATCAACATTGGGGTTGTAGTCCACCGTTTCTTCAACTCCTAGAAACTTGCTTCACATTGTTCAGTCCAATGGAATTTGGTGTCCTTCTTCAACAACGTCGTCATAGGCTTCGCAATCTTAGAGAAATTTTCAATAAATCTTCGATAATATCCCGCGAGTCCAAGAAAACTGCGGATCTCTCAAACTGAGGTGGGTGCCAACCACTCAGTGACTGATTGAACCTTGGTTGAGTCCACTGCTATACCCTCTCCTGATATAACATGTCCAAGAAATCCAACTTCCTTCAACCAAAACTCACATTTGCTGAACATGGCATACAACTGATGTTCCCTGAGCTTCTCGAGAACTAAACATAAATGTTCCTTGTGCTCCTCTTCACTCTTCGAGTATAACAAGATATCATCAATGAACACCACAATGAACTTATCCAAGAACTCCATGAACACCTTGTTCATCATACTCATGAAATAGGAAGGGGCGTTAGTTAATCCAAAAGACATGACCGTATACTCATACAGCCCGTACCTTGTGGTGAAAGCTGTCTTAGGTATATCCTTCTCTCGAATCTTCAGCTGGTGATATCCTGATCGCAGATCAATCTTCGAAAACACTTTAGCTCTTGTCAATTGGTCAAATAAATCATTGATCATCGGTAGGGGGTACATGTTCTTAATCGTCACTTCATTCAACGCACGATAATCAACAACCATTCTTAGAGACTTAGCCTTCTTCTCAACCAAAAGCACTGGGGTTCCCCATGGTGATGAACTCCTTCGAATATAACCTTTCTCCAACAACTCCTTAATCTGCTTCTTGATCTCTTCTAGATCGTTTGCGGGCATTCGGTAGGGTCTCTTTGATATTGGCCCGGTACCTGGCAATAGCTCTATCAAAAACTCGATGTCTCGATCCGGTGGCATGCCTAGTAACTCCTCTAGAAAAACATCTGGGTAATCCTTCACTACAGTCACTTCCTCTTGAACAACTCCAGTGAGGGTATTTACTTGGCTCCTCCTAGGTGCATGCCTAGATACATAGATGATCCTTTTTCCCTCCGGGGTGGTGAGCAAAATTGACTTACTCGCGCAATCGATGTTTCCCCCATACATAGATAGCCAATCCATTCCCAGTATCACATCCAATCCTTGTGACTCCAAAATTATCAAGTTTGAGGGGAAAACATGGCTTCCAATGGCTAATGGAATCTGAAAACATCCACTGCTTGCCATATACTCAGCTCCGGGTGAGGTTACTAGCATAGGTGTCCTAAGAACTTTAGTGGGAAGTTTATATTTATCCACGAATCCCCTTGATATGTATGAATGCGATGCACCAGTATCAAAAAGAACAATTGCAGTAAATGACTTAACCAAAAACTTACCGATAATGGCATCAGGCTACTCCTCAACCTCCTCCATGTTCACATGGTTCACTTGTCCCCTGTTGAAAGGGTTGGGCTTCTTCCTAGCGCTTCCCCCTACAAAAAAAGACACATCCGTGACATTTTGGGCTGAACGAATTTTTTTCTGTCATACATATGACACTTCTATGACGATAATTGTGACAAAGCCCGGTATCATCATAGATGTGGTGGGATCCTACTTCTATGATGAAAAATCATGACAGAAAATGGGATTTTCATCCTGGGCGGGCCGGAGACGTAGCTGCATGACATTCTTTGGGCCGTCCATGACAAAAAAAACCATGGTAGAAGCGAGGGGGAGGAAAATTTCGGGGAGTTCCCTGTTACGGTGGGAGGTCGGGGGCCGAGCGATGCGCGATTCTCTTGTACACGTACGCGCGTGTGTGCGAGGCGTTGGCTCTAACTGAACCCGAGCGAGGAGTTGGGCTCTAACTGAACCCGAGCGATTGCACTGCAGGCTACGCGTTACTGAACCCGAGCGATCGATCGATGGTTGTTAACTAAACCCGATCGAGCGATTCCTTCGCTACTGCTGCTAACTGAAGCCGATCGATGGGATGAACAGTGAGCGTTGCGGGGGGTTTGGATGAACAGTGAGAGGTGGCGTTGCCTCTGGATGAACAGGACCCCGTGGTGTGGTGGAGGGCTGGATAAACAGTAGACGGTGGAGCGGTGCCCGTGGAGGGGTGGATGGACAGGACCCCATGGTGTGGAGGGCTGGATGAACAGTAGACGGTGGAGGGGTGGTTGAACAGAACCCCGTAGTGTGGAGGGCTGGATGAACAGTAGACGGTGGAGGGGTGGTTGAACAGGACCCCGTGGTGTGGAGGGCTGGATGAACAGTAGACGGTGGAGGGGTGCCCGTGGAGGGGTGGTTGAACAGGACCCCGTGGTGTGGAGGGCTGGATGAACAGTAGACGGTGGAGGGGTGGTTGAACAGTAGCCGGTGGAGTAGCGCGCGGTGGAGGCTGGATGAATAGGAGCCCGTGGAGGCTGGATCAACAGGAGCCCATGGAGGCTGGAGGAGGTCGACGGTGGAGATGAACAGTATCCCGTGGAGTCCAGTTTTGCTGTATGCCACACCCCTCCCGATGAACAGGACCCCCGTTTCGACCGTAGCGCTCCAACACAAGCCCGTTTCGTCCGTTTTGCGGTACGCCACACCCCTCTCGATCAACAGGACCCCCGTTTCGACCGTAGGAGGTCCGTTTACTTTGTTTTGCGGTACGCCAGACCCCTCCCGATGAACAGGATCCCGTTTCGAACATGGCCGATCGAACACAAGGCCGTTTCCTCCGTTCCGCGGTACATCGCCGTACGTATGCGCGAGTAGGCGTTCGAGACCCTGCCCGTATGTACACATACGTGGCCGTATTTTCTTTCTTGCACCCTGGCCGCTGTACGTACGTGTAAATGTTACATGCACGCCTCTACTACGACACGTGCGCGCCTCTACATCGACCAGTATGTACGTACACGTTCGCGACCAGAATGACAACTCTACGTACACTTCGACCAGGTGGGTCCCGACTGTCAGGCACTTCCTTGCCTGCGAAGATGTAGCTGGTCGGTCCCAGCAGTCAGGGGGCGAATCGTTTTGTTTTTTTGCCCGGACGCACTTCCTTGCGTGCGAAGATGTAGCTGGTGGGTCCCAGCAGTCAGGGGGAATCGTTTTTTTCGCGAAATACGGTGGCCCGTCCGGTGGGTCCCGCTGTCAGGTGGAGGAATAATTATTTTGCACGTAATAAGGAGGCACTTCCTTGCTGCGGCCGTGGACCCAGCTGTCAGCCTCTCCACGTACAGTCCACATCCGATGGAAGCCGTTCCTTGACCACGTTGACCATGCTGCGCCGAGAGCACCAGGGCGGTGGACAACGGCGACGCCTAGGAAGGGGACGACGCGGAGCCGGGGAAGACGTGGCAGTGGATGCCCACGCGTAGAGGAGTACGAGGGTTCATTGGTTCGGTGCGGTGTGAGGCTGCCGTCACCGCAGAATAACAGGGGGTGTGGGTGAGTAGAGGGATGGCCTGGCCAGCGGTGGGAGTAGTAGGGGGCGATGAGGCCTCCGGCGCATCGCAGCCGGCCACGGGAGGCAGGAGCACGAGGCACGATCGACGCTGGTTTGGGCAGCTGGAGCAAGAAGACCAGAGGTTGAAGAGCACTACAGCCGTTGGATGGACATCGTACAGTCACTGGAGCTAGAATCGTGCATATTGACTAAGTTGACAAAGCCCTCCGTCCCCGTCAACTTAGTAGGCCCACAAGTCAGCCTGCCACTATACTGGGTCCCAACTAACAGGGGGAGTATTCATTTTTTTGTGCGTAATAAGGAGGCACTACCTTGCGTGCGAAGATATAGCTGGTGGGTCCGAGCGGTCAGCGGCGGTAATGTTTTTTCGCGAAATATACAGAGGCCCTTTCGGTGGGTCCCTCATGTCAGGTGGAGGAATCATTATTTTGCGCGTAATAAGGAGGCATTTCCTTGCATGCGGCCGTGGACCCAGTTGTCGGCCTCTCCACGTAAAGTCCACTTCAGATGCATGTCGGTCATTGACCACGTTGACCTGGCCGCGCCGAGAGCACCTAGGCGGTGGACGACGGCAAGGCCTAGGAAGGGAACAACACGGAGGCAGGGAAGACTCGACAGTTGTTTCCCACGCGGAGGGGAGTATGACTGTATGAGGGTTTACTGGTTCGTCTGCCGTCGCCGGAGAATGGCCCACGCGGAGGGGAGTATGACTGTACGAGGGTTTACTGGTTCGTCTGCCGTCGCCGGAGAATAACAGCAGGTGTGGGTGAGTAGAGGGATGTCTAGGCCAGCGATGGGAGTACGGTGGGGCGGTGAGGCCTGCGCGGCAGCAGAGCCGGCCGCGGGGAGGAGGGAGCAGGAGTCCCGCCGGCGCCTGTTTGAGCGGCTGGAGCAGGAAGAACAGAGATTGAAGAAGCACGACGATCGTTGGATGGCCATCCAATAGTCACTGCTTGTGTGTCAACCTTTTTTTAGGAAAGCCTCAAATCTGTGGAAAACAGCATACAACCCATTTGCTAATTCTTAAAGTTTTTTTGGAGCCCATATTCTTTTTGTTAGCATTACAGCCCATATTGTGGCCACGGTTAAAAAATTATACGAAATTTTGCATATTTCGGTGCGGTCCGAACTGTTTTTAATCCGGAAATTTCGACTCACATTCAAACTAATTTTAAAAATAAATGTATATCAATATAAAATCCAACAAATTCTCCACGCATAAAAATTAATGTAATTTAAAATCTCGAAATGAAAAAAAAGATATTTGAAACTAATTGCCGGTTTGATGTGTTTTAAAAATGTACAGCCCATTTCTCCTTACTGATGGGCCATTTTCTCGGCCAGCCGAATGAAAGCTCTCCTCGTCTTGAAAGATTTGCAGCCCAACAGGCCTAACAAAGCGACTTACTTGGCAAATCACAAAAAAACTGGGATGTGAAACAATGATGTAGCATCTATGCAGCCCATTTAAATCCCATTTGCATTTTTCTCGAAAGCTGCGGACTTGCTGGGCTGGGTGAAAATATCATGTTGGGCTAGACGGAGAAATGTTATAAAAACATAAACACATGATTGCACGTTAGTAAAATCTTTGCAAGCTTATGTACGCAATCACTAGGAGTTAACTTGCCAAGTTATATATAAACAATTATTATTATTTTGTAAGAACTTTCAACTTATGAAATAAAATATCATTTTAATTTGATGAGTTAATAGTAAGTGGGGTATTATTATTTTTTAGGCTAGACATGGGACAGTTGAGTTGGTTCTAGGGTAAAGTACTGGGAGAAAACTCAGTTTACATCGAAAAAGAAAGTGGGAGAAAATTCAGAGACCTGCTGGGTCCACCTGAGGAGGGGAATATGTTGGGAGGAAGGAGATTCAAAGCACGGCAGCCGAGTGAACTAGTTTTTTTATGGACAAGTGAACTAGTTTACATACATAAGCAAATTGCCACTAAAAAAAGCAATCAGGTTAATGGGTTCTTAAAAGAAATATTTCGGACAAAACAGATAATTACGACACATAGGCTAATGCATGAAACACTCACATGATAAAGGTGCTTATAAACAGATAAAGTACAACATCTAGACCTTCCTGGCACGCTTGATCTTGACGCTGCGGCTGTCCGTGTACTCGTCGGTTACGGGAAGCAGACATGCCCTCATGTCCAAGATCTGCATGTACATGTCGTAGCATGCGTATGCGCCCTTGGCCGCATAGGTTATGTAGGCTAGATTCAGAGGTACCTCCCATGTGTTCAGGTCGTCTTCTTTCATGTTGGCGTATCAGGGGTCGATGATGGTCTCAGCGAGGTCAACCACGGAGTCCTTCTCCTGCCCGTTGCTGATGATCTTGTATTACTTCTGGATGTCGACAAGCTTATTGCACCAGATGGCCGAATCGTCGCGTTCTTCCTTCTCTCCACCGTAGCGAAGGTGCAGTCGGCGCTGCCGATGAAACGGGCGAATGCTCCAGAACCTGGTGCAGCCATAGGATTGAGGCGAGGCAGAGCTTCACCGAGTCCGTATCGTTGGTGTAAATCACATTCAACTTGGTGCAGCCATAGGACTGAACGGCGAACTCAAAGGGGAACTCCTTGCTGAAGTCCATATCCAGCAGGCTCACCCCTCGGATTGCCCTTGGAGTCTCTTCGAGTGAACGAGTGTGTAAGCGGCGGCAGCAGTTCGTTTTTCAGCTCTTGGGGAACTGGATTCAACAGTAAGCTGAGTGTGTACAAGCGACAACAGTTACTACCCCTCCCTCGTCCGCTGCACGCCCGGCAGAAGATGCACCCTCGGCCACACGTCGGTTCATGAGCGGGTCTGTATTGGTACTGTAATAACAGGTGTTAGTGGTCACTTTACTTAAATTTAATTAGCTTTAATAGAAATTTGTACTTAAAACAAGCAATGCATTCGCTCGTTCTATCAGTGCCACAGGATCAACATGCACAACAATTAGAATTATTATTCTCAGGACGCACACGATCATCACATTTGTCGCATTTTCACAAAATATAATACTACCGGGTTTGAACTGTTTGTTATGGTTGTTGTCCTCTGCATCATCATGCCGTGTTTCCCAGCTTGCAAGATTCAGAACCAACAAATAAGATCCAAATAATAAGTACAACAAAGATGCCTACACATCTCATTGATTCCCAGCTTGCAAGATTCAGAACCAACAAATAAGATCCAAATAATAAGTACAACAAAGATGCCTACACATCTCACTAATTCCCAGCTTGCAAGATTCAGAACCAACCCATTAGAGCCTTTTGATAAAGTGAATATCGGGATTAAATCCATCTTGGCTAGCCATGTCATACAATCGAAGAACTTGGCGAATGCTCTTGACCGTCACAACATCTGTAGTTGAGTATTCCTGTTTGCACAGCATGTTTGCACAGCACAAACAAGGAGACAGGAGAGCATGATTTCACTTTAATAGCGGCCTCCTTGAACTCAACCTCCAGCTCTACTTGGATGAGGTCTTCCTGGAGTTCCATGATTCAATTCATGCGCCTTTTTCTGTAGTTCACCTGAAATGAAGCAAAGATTCCATCATTCAGCTAGCAAGAAGTACTTGCTCTTGTGAGCTGGCAGGTTCTTCTTTAGTAGTTGCACTAAAATTGAGGAACATTAAGGTTGGCTGTCCGGCTCATGTAAGGTGCAAATATAATTTTCTTATCCTTTTGTGCAGTTCCACTAAAATAAAGTGCCATTGTGGTGACAGTGACAACTCCATCTTGCAAAGGCTAATAAAATGTTGCACGAGATTACCAGCAGAACTTGACGGAGATTTTGGAAACTCCAATCACCATTTTGTGCAGTTCCACCAAAATTGAGAGATGTTGCCCATGTGACATTTTAGTTGAACTGCACAAGACACTCATTCCAAAAAAAGTGTTTTCTGTAGTTCACCAAAAGGTCACAATAGCAACAAGGTGAAATGGATATCCCTATCTGCACAAAAAGATAGAAAGTAAACAGTTGCTGGTCAATAAGAATATACGAAACATATACAAAATGAAAAGAAGCATCTTAATTATGTTCATGGCAATCACGCAAGGATAATAGAAATTTTAAAACGTCAGCGATGCGTCATGTTACCAGAAGCATTACGATCAACAATGAGATTCCTCAAATATGGGATTACTTTAATGGTTGCATTGCTTGTTTACTAGACACAGTAAATCAACAGCAGCTAAAGAGTTGGTTTAAGGGCATGGGACCGTGGGGACACTAGGACACTCAGCAGCATAAAGGAGCAACTTACTTATCATTCTGGGGAAAACAGCAGGAGTGTCATTGTACTATGTGAGGGCAGCAAATCTAATCCTGGAGACCTTTTACTGTGTGAGGGAAGCAAATCTAATCCTGGAGACCTTTTACTATGTGAGGGCAGCAAATCTAGTCCTGAGACCTTTTACTATGTGAGGGCAGCAAATCTAATCCTGGAGACCTTTTACTATGTGATGGCAGCAAATCTAATCCTGGACATACTCTATTGACTTGTCCACCAGCCGCCACTTTCTATCCTTTTTTCAACCAATAATAGATCTGTTCCTTATCCAGTTTGTACTGCGTTTTCCCATTATTTCCCTTTTCAACCAAGAGACCGGTTGGGTATCTGGTCTCTACTACTTTCACCATATTATTTCCTATTTGAATCAAGTCCTAGATTCATGCTACAACTTTCCCCCCTTTCTTCGTTGTTCGAACAAAGCCCTAGATTCGAATGCATGAAGTAGCTTTACCTCTAATAATACTAAAAATTTAGGTGGCTTTGGAAGAGCTGATGGGATTAGAAAAAGATGCACATGCAGACACGTGGGGAGCTGGGGCAGTAGAGCAAGGCCGCTTTCGAAGAACTTATACCTGAGGGTCACTGGGATGTCGGCGGCGGCAGGTCGGATCTGCGGACAATACGGTAGGGAGGAAGAAGGCTCGGAGGACCTCCTGAGCCGGCCATGTGTCGGAGAGAACGGCACGGGCAGAGGATCAGGCCCCTCCGGCAGCTGTGGGTTTCCTCCCTCGGCGGCGATGACCGCGTGAACGATGCACCTTTTAGTCCTCTACACACACCGGCCGAAGGGATCCGACCGGATCTGTGACCAGTGGTGAGCAGAGAGAAAATGTCACTATCGCTGTCTTGTTTATATCTGGAGAGGATGAGAGAATGAAGAGAGCAACCCTAGTAAAGCAAGCGCTCAGGCCCCTGCGTCCATATATAGTGGAGTGATTATCTTTTTTCTCTCCACAACAAGCGTTTCAATTTGTGTACGTGGCATTGAGGAAAAGAAACTCTCTATTTAAGGTGACTACTATACGACTCCTACTTACTACTAGTAGTACTACATTATTGTTCACTTGTGCTCCCCGCCCCTCCATTCATTGAACAACCCCACGGGTGAATAAACACACAGTAAGTACTGTATTTATATAGAACGGACAAGCTCGAACTGTTTTCGTGTAGTTAGAAGTTGAGGGCGGGGCTTTTCCCGGGCAGTACGCGCGGCAGTTTTCGGGTAGGGCCAGAAGACTATTTTAATTTTTTTAAAAACTTCGAGACGGCCACATAGCATGGAGCCGACCCCAACGATTTTAAGCTTACATGCACGGTACATGCTATCCTAGACTACTATACACATGAAACTACCACACGAGCGTCCGGGCGGCGCTTGGCTCTTCGCCTCTTCGGGAAGTCAAACAATGATGGAATACTACTGCACTAGAGGAGTACTACAGTATGCTTCTGGCCATCTGACACCGATCGAACTGCTGCATGTCCACCGCGTGCGGGAGGGAGAGTGTGTAGCGAAAGCTTCTCCTAGTCTTGCCAGCCACCACGCTCCTGGGTGAGGGAGGGACGCTCCTGCCTTTGCGTGTATGACAGGTGGGCCCTACAGGTGTGTGGTCAACCTGTCATGCAACCAAAGGCATGTGCAGTTAAGTCCGCGAGGGAGAGGATAATCAAACTTCTCATTGATGTACGAGTTGACGTGACACATCAAAGCACTGCATTCGATATATTTCAATAATTTGCGTGTGTGACTCCCAGATGCAGAGGCCGGGGGTCATCGTACTCCTTTTCGAGAAAAAATAGACGCGTGTGTGAGAGGACGAGTGCGTGCGTGCACCTCTTCTCTTCCTGTATAACGTACTACTAAACTCAGAGTACAAGTTTTTGTGGGTGGCACGATGGTGCGTGCGAGAAGTCCCGGGAGATAGGTTTAATGCATTAATTGCAATGCATGCATGCATAAAGTACATGCATTGGTCAATTTTCTCTTAATACTTGCATGCGATGATTTAATGCACCTTGGAATCTGAACATGTGTTGGGAACAACTAAATTGAGCCTTATAAAATGGAAAAACTAAAATTTTGAGATAAGCCCTATAAAACCGGAAAGGAGGGAGTAGAAAAAGAAGTACTCCATCCGGGAATAGTGCCGCAGTTCGAAACTTGAACCGTCAATAAATTTTGAGCTTGCGTCTCGTCACATTCCAAATTACTCCACGCTATATTGAATTGCAAACCTGTTCACACCGATCACAACCTAAACGGTTTCCCACTTAGGAGCGTATTAGTACTCGGTTATAAATACTAGTATGCCAAGATGACTGCACATTCCTCCTCAACTCCTCATCCACAAAAACAAACAAGTCATTCAGCATCCTTCCCTTGCGTCTGCCATGGCCAGCGTGAGTTCTGGGTCGAGAGATTGCCACCAGGGAGAGGCGAGCATGGAAGTGGAAGCACGAGAGATGTCCCGCCTCGCTGCGAGAGCAGCCGACATGTCCCACCGCACGGAAGAAGCAGCACAGAGGTCCCGCCGTGCCGCTGAAGCAACATGGAGGTCCCGCCGCGCCGTCGATGCAGCAGACTGGTCCGACCGCGCCGCGGAAGCAGCAGAGATGTCCCGCCGCGGCACGAATGCAATAGAGATGTCCCGCGCATGCCATGAATGCAGTAGAGATGTCCTGCCGCGCTGCGGCGGCCTGGGAAAATTTCTCGCGGGCACGCGACGACTGTTACACGTGCATGCATGCGATCGTCCATAGCCAGACGGATCAGATCTCCCGCTCGGCGAGGTTGCAGGACGACATGATAGCCTCGTTTGAACATGCTACCGGCGTCATCCGGCAACTAAGGGAGGGCAATGAGAGGCTCTAGGCCGAGTGCGACCTGCTGAGGGAGAAGATCATCCGAAGTGCAGACCTGCAAGAGGAGACTAGTGCCTTGTTGAAGAAACTTATGGTCGAGAATGACATGCTCCGCAACTAGCGCCAAAGGTTGGTGGAGGAATCTGTGGATGTTCTTAAGCAGCGTCTTGAGGACACGAAAGAGCTCATTGCCGCTCGCCGCGGAGACTAGTTTCCTGGTTTCTTTTGATGTAATAATCAGTTTAGGATGTGGATTGTGTCGTCGGTTGTGAAATGTTGGGTTCTAGCGCGGATGTTTGGCCTTTGTTGGCCTCTTGGGATGTTGCGATTTCAATCTGGTAGCTTTTAGTCCTTCGTGTTAGGCTAGAGTTGTGTTGAACTTCTTGTGAATTGTGGTGGTTTTCAGTAATGAAAATCGGAAGGGGCAAGCCCTTCTTTGATAAAAAAAATTCAATCGTCCTTATATATTCATCAGTCTTGCTATAAGTCGGAGTAGATGCTATATAGGTCCGTCGGATCTTACATCAAGATCCGTGCTTTCAGATTTTCTTTTTTCTCTCTTAAATCTCAGTCGAGTGAGACATAGCCACGCCATTAAACAGAGGCTCGGGCGCCATTAATGTAGACCTTGGGAGAGAGGTGGACAGCAGATGGAGGTCAAAGGGCTCTCCTCCCGATAAGCACACGCAGGGGTCTGATCACACGCCTCTCGTACTCAAATAGCTACCCTGCACGTTGCCTCCTAGCTAATAAAAAAGGGGACGCGTGGCGGCACGTAAATGGTACTAGTAAGTAGAGCGCCCACGGTTTCAATAATACTTGTGTTTCCGATTGTAACGTGACAACACTTCTTCCAAGATGACTTTGTTGATTGTTAATGTGTGCGCCTTCGCAAATCGGATTGCAAATTTACCACAACATGTTGGTGCCATGTCATGGCACCAAGCCAAGTTTCATTATTTTCATGCGTGTTTTGGATTTACATGAATTAAAAAACTAAGTTTCTCAATGTTTCCAACCCAGCCACGACGCCCAGAATTTTGAATTTCATTTCCATTTCTTGCATGGAACCTAGAAATTTACCCGAGGACACACATATGATTTTTCAACCAACTTTGGTGCACTGGAACATGTGCTTGTATTTCAAATTTGAATTATGCACACAAAGGTGACACGTTCCCTCCCAGAACCACGAGCCTTCTTGAGAGAAGCTCTGATTTGCAAGAAGCTTATACCAAATTTTGTTCCTATTCGGCCATTTTTTTACCACGGCATGGTACTACCATGACATGACACCATGCCAAGTTTCATGATTTTAAAACCAAGTTTCTCAATGTTATTGACCGAGCCACGATGCCCAGATGTTTTAATTTTATTCTCATTTTTTGCATGGGACCTACTCCCTCCTTCCATCTATATAGGGCCTAATGTGTTTTTCAAGACAACCTTTGACTATTTTACAAGATTAATAGCACATGAGATGTATACTATGCAAATTATATTATTGGAAGCTCCTTTGACATACAAAATTGAAGGTATGCTTTGTGTAAGTTGCATGTCATATATTATTGCTCTAACGTTTGGTCAAAGTTAGCCTCGAAAAACGCATTAGGACCTATATGCATGAGAGGAGTTGACTTCGAGAGAACGTGTTTGTTCGAGAGACACCGAGGAAGACTACTATATATCAATGGTGCATGTTGGCGGGAATTAAACTAAGGGATGCTCTTATTGGTTTCGGGGATATAGGGGAAGAGTGAGAGGCGGGTGGGGGGTAGCTAGAAGGAGATTGTTAAGTGTGAGTGTGTGTTTTACCCATCTAGGTGGAAGTTATGTGCACAAAAGAGGAGAACGATTCAATGTGGCGTTAGGATTGAGGGTAATTAACTACATATGGAGACATAGAGACCTTGAACGTGCATGTGTGAGAGGTATACATGTATACGTGGGATGTGTGTGTGTGTGCGCGCGCATGATCGAGATAAAAGAAAGAAGACATAAGTCATAAGATCAACGACATGGGAGAGACAGATCGGTATGACAATATGCATGCATGTGAGAATGCATGGAAGAAGTCCCGACAATTGAGCATGTGTTATTGTCTTTAAGAGATAGTGGCGTGGGCTGGAGCATGCATCTATGGCGAGCAGAGGGAGTGAGGTGCAATGATTGTGCAAAAGAGACCAACCTATAAATGCATATGTATGGAGAGACATATATAGTGTGGGTGATAGGAAGCAAGACTCCGTGCGAGAAAGAAATGTTGACGGAGAAACTACAGATAGATACAGAGATGGAGATGCTAGCTAGAGGGACATCCGCTAGTTTGGGTGTTGGAGATGACCGTCGGGTGGTTCAAAGGGTGAAGTTATATATGTGTGTGAGAGGGCACTTGACTGCATGTAGAGAGAAACATATGTAGTGTGCGTGATAGGAATCAAGAGTGGGGGCGAGAAAGAAGGTTGATGGAGAAACAGATAAATAGAAAGATAAAGATGCTAGCTAGTGTGTGTTAGAGATAGGAGTCGAGTGGATCAGAAGGCTGGGTTATGTGTGTGGGTGTGAGAGAGATAGAGAGAGGGTGCGTGTGAGTCACATACAAACAGATATCAGAGAGAAATGAGATCCAGAGAGATGGAGTTTTGTGTCTGCGAGAGAGAAAGATATTTCACAATGAGAGTGATAGCTAGAGAGACATACGAGGGAACACAAGATATCTCTAGGGAGAGAGGGTGTGTGTGAGCGACATACAAGAGAACAATGGAGAAATATGAGACCATGGGATACAGAGTTTGTGTTTGTGTGTGAGAAAGAGATATTGATGAGGAAGAGTCATAGGTTCTCATATCTAAGGAGCGAAAGACATCTCTGTATGAGGGGTGTGCGAGTGGCACACATGGGAATAGTAGAGAGAAATGAGACCCCGGGAGACAAAGTTTTGTGTTTGTGTGAGAGAAAGAGATTCCACATGGAGAATCATAGTTAGAGACACATAGCAGGGAGCGAGATATACTTAGAGAGAGATAGAGTGATGAAGGTCGAGGGAGAGAGTACCGTCAGTGTGTTACGAAGATAAAAGATCATTCTCGACATACAGGTAGCACGAGAGATACCTGAGAGACGATGAACGTGTATAGGTCCAGAGAGATAGTCCTATATAAGCATGAGTGATAGCTATATGAGACGAATATCTGAATTAAAGGGGATTCAAATATTTAAACTGGAGATCACGACATCGATAATATCATAACGCAAATTGGTGTATCAAACATGCATATTCATTTGAATTTGGGCAGACGTGTAATGTTATATAGTTTATCAATATTGGTGATCCATATATTCTTCCATTACAAACAATGCATGGTTTATATGCAATTAATGTCTAAACGGATTACACTATATGTTGCGTGTGTGAAACACATTATACATGTTTGAGAAGTAAAAAACCCGCATGAAACACACATTAATTGGAGACAGTTAGCGAGGAATGCATACATTGGATTTCAACATAAAGTGGTTTCAAATATTTGAAAATCCAAATTGATGGATACAACCTTATGAATCTGAGATCATGCCATTTGTAAACCATATTTATGTATAAATGGTGTTGTGCTTTTGAAAGTATATATAAAAAAATGATGTATATAGAATGTAATTCCAATTGAAAATGGATCCCGCCCGAAAAAAATAGAATACAAACGGGATTCGAATTGAGTTGGCACGGTAAACGTGCACTCTGCAAAATTTTAAAGAAGCGGGGAAGTCGTATTAACCGCCCGGAACCAAAATCTGCGAGATGGAAATCACTGCTGCCTATCCCTGCCACGCAAAGCCTATATGGTGGATTTCTATAGGTTTCAATAGGGGTAGGTTTGTAATTTCACCCAAACATGACGTAACCACCTCTCACCCAGATTCATACACGGTGAGCGCCAAAACACAGTGTGTCCTCGGCCGAAATCGACTCCCTCCCCGATTCATATTCATACACGGTGGGCGCCAAAAACAAACTCTCGTCGGCAAATATTCGATGTATGCGAGATTACCGTCCTATCCCCGACCGACTAGTGTTGCTGTGATGTAGTAGAAATTTGAAACGGGGGCTAAGTTTGTAAATTTCCTCACATTTGAGACAAGCGCGCCCTGAATACATGGTTCCCCGTCCTCTCTACCTCCCTTTTCCCCATTCGTACTCCGTGGGCGCCAAAACACCCTCTCCACCCCACCCTCCTCCGTCCGCCGCCGTCCACCACCCCATCCACCGCCGTCCTCCTCCACCATGCCGGAGCTGATACCCCGACACTGTCGTCCATTAGAAGATATCGACCTCTCTCATCCATGGCTTCGGACCGGGATCCTTGCATCCCGTCCTCTCGCTTCATCACCGCCGTCGTCCACCTTGCCGGCGCCGCTCCTATGACCGTCTCGTCCACCGCGCCCCGTCGCCACCGTCTACCCTCCTAGATCTGCTTCCATGCCGCCGACAGCCATCGCTACCGCAGCACCGTCAAATTCTCAGCAGATGCCTACACGGCACCGCACCAGAGGCGGTACTCTTTCGTATCTGCTCAACTTATTTATCGCAGCAAGAAAATAGATTGCCACTGCTTTACTCTGATTTCTTGTCTTGGTTGCGAAGTTGCCTCTGTCTGGTTTGCACCTTCAGATCCGCCATGGCACGCTCAACACCATACTCGCAATTCTTATGGTTTTCCCCTTTTATATTCCACACTAGTTAAATCACAGTAGACTAAATTTCAAAATTGGGTCAGTCGATTTTTCAGAGCTCGCCGGAGTTCGCCAGTGTGATCGAAGGGGCTCGGGTGGTTGTGGGGCCTCGCTGAACAAAGAAAACTCAACGCGGGGGGGGGGGGGGGGGGGGGGGGGGGGGGGGGGGTGGAGGAACACAGGCGGTGGGGGCCGGTGGTCCGGCCAGCGGCCCGTGCGGTGTTCTGTATGGGAAGAATCAGAGAAGAGGAAGAAGAAGGGTTAGGAGACGTAGGATCTTCATCCAACCGCTTGAAATGGTCGAGAGACAGCTAGGAGTTGCATTCTTAATGCGCTTTGGTTCATCATGTGTGGGCACTGCGCAACCAACATTTTATTATCCAAAATCTTCTTGCTCTTCTTTACCATGTTCCTCTTTCGTTCTTCTTTAATATGTACTCTCTCCGTTCCTAAATACAAGCCTTTGTATAGATTCCACCATGGACTACATATGGAGCAAAATGAGTGAATATACACTCTAAAATGTACCTGGATACATCTGTATGTGATCCATAGTGGAAATCTCTACCAAGACTTATATTTTGGAACGGAGGGAGTATGATAGTAGTACAGTATGTTCCTTGTACTGAAGATGAGTGATACGTCTCCAACGTATCTATAATTTTTGACTGCTCCATGCTATATTATCTACTGTTTTGGACTATATTGGGCTTTATTTTTCACTTTTATATTATTTTTGGGACTAACCTATTAACCGAAGGCCCAGCCCAGAATTGCTGTTTTTTGCCTATTTCAATGTTTCGAAGAAACGGAATATCAAACAGAGTCCAAACGGAATGAAACCTTCGGGAACGTGATTTTCTCACCAAACGTGATCAGGAGACTTGGACCCTACTCCAAGGAGTCAAAGAGGCGGTCACGAGGGTGGGGGGGCGCCCCCCCCCTAGAGCGCGCCCCCTGCCTCGTGGGCTCCTTGGTGCTCCACCGACATACTCCTTCCTCCTATATATACCTACGTACCCCCAAACGATCAGAATAGGAGCAAAAAACCTAATTCCACTGCCGCAACTTTCTGTATCCACGAGATCCCATCTTGGGGCCTGTTCTGAAGCTCCGCCGGAGAAGGCCGTCATCACGGAGGGCTTCTACATCATCATAGCCTCTCCAATGAAGTGTGATTAGTTTACCTCAGACCTTCGGGTCCATAGTTAGTAGCTAGATGGCTTCTTCTCTCTTTTTGGATCTCAATACAAAGTTCTCCCCCTCTCTTGTGGAGATCTATTCGATGTAATCTTCTTTTTGTGGTGTGTTTGTTGAGACCGATGAATTGTAGGTTTATGATCAAGTCTATCTATGAATAATATTTGAATCTTCTCTGAATTATTTTATGTATGATTGGTTATCATTGCAAGTCTCTTCGAATTATCCGTTTGGTTTGGCCAAATAGATTGGTAGTTCTTGCCATGGGAGAAGTGCTTAGCTTTGGGTTCGATCTTGCGGTGTCCTTTCCCAGTGACAGAAGGGGCAGCAAGGCACGTATTGCATCATTGCCATCGAGGATAACAAGATGGGGTTTATTTCATATTGCATGAATTTATCTCTCTACATCATGTCATCTTGCTTAAAGCGTTACTCTGTTTTTAACTTAATACTCTAGATGCATGCTGGATAGCGGTCGATGAGTGGAGTAATAGTAGTAGATGCAGAATCGTTTCGGTCTACTTGTCACGGACGTGATGCCTATATACATGATCATGCCTAGATATTCTCATAACTATGCTCAATTCTGTCAATTGCTCAACAGTAATTTGTTCACCCACCGTAGAACACTTATGCTCTTGAGTGAAGCCACTAGTGAAACCTATGGCCCCCGGGTCTATTCTCATCATATCAATTTCCATTACTTTATTCTTGCTTTGCTTTTTTACTTTGCCTTTTACTTTTTCACTTTGCATCTCTATACCAAAAATACCAAAAATATTATATCTATCAGATCTCACTCTCGTAAGTGAATGTGAAGGGATTGACAACCCCAGATCGTGTTGGTTGCGAGTAGCTATCGTTTTGTGCAGGTACGAGGGACTTGAGCATGGCCTCCTACTGGATTGATACCTTGGTTCTCAAAAACTAAGGGAAATACTTACGCTACTCTGATGCATCATCCCTTCCTCTTCGGGGAAATCAAACGCAAGCTCAAGAGGTTGCAATGAGCAGGGATATTTGCAGTGTAGAGGTCTATACGGTCGATTGTGATGGACAGTTTGAACCTCTTTGATTCGTAGGATCTTGTAAACATAGGAATAGGATTTGTAGTGGCCTGCCCACTTGAATCCTATAAGAATAGCAAGGAAATGTGGGGAGCCGTGTCGCCTTTGAGAGTTACATTGATATTAACAGTACCGCACCTTCACTTGAAGAGAGCTGGTATCCGAAGCCTTTCTAGCCGTACCAGCAATACTAGCACATATATTCCAGCAAGTTCCACCTTGCTGATTTTACTCTAATGCTTAAGGTTTTCCCGTTATATCTACACTATGATCTGTGTAGCTGCTTTGTGTCGCACTAGCAGCAGTCCACTCTTGAAGCTAAACACTGCAATGACTTACAAAATTGGCACCAAGGCATTGAGTGCCATTATGGATGCAATGAAACTCATACGCTCCCCACTTGTTGATTCTTGTTCAGAATATCATCCTAATGACTATTCTAACCTCGAGGAGTCAAAGGCAGATGGCCTGTCCTGTTCACCCATCAAGGTGCCTGTTCTAATTTGGCAATGTTTTATTGATTGTGGGTATCTTGCATATGTTGTCTTGCATTTCTTCTACTTTGTTGCACCGCCATCTTCTTAGTTTACTCATCATATATGTCGAGATGCCATGCCCATCCATTATCAATACATATTCCATCTGTCATCATACCATGTTTTTCCACTCAAATGTTGTTCTTGTGCAGCAGACATCAAAAAGGAAGAGGGTGATTGCCGAACCTGAAGGAGCACCATCAAAGTCCTTGAAAACGTGGTGGTGCCGGAGAAATCAGACAGCACCCCACTTATATTGGTTGTACAACCAGTGACACAAAATGTAGGACCGACACCAGCAGACTGTACCCATACTTCACTGGCCACACCACTAGCCCCACCACACAGGACCTGCACTCCAGCAAAAGGTATACCGATTTCATTTGCCATAGCACTAGTTGTGCCATAGAAAAATCCCACTCTAGCAAAAAGTACAACAAGTCCACTGGCCGAAGACCTATCCCAACTGCAAAAACGGCCAATTCCTATAGATAGGAACCCCATTCCATTTATTCCCAGTTTAAAATACAATGCTTTCAATGTTGTTAGGGACTACGTGCATATATTCCCGTCATGGGAAGATTATTGTGAAGATAAACACCATTTTCACATCTTCCTGTCCAACTTACGTGTAAGTGCTATTATTCATGGTTATTATTTTCCTGTTTTCTGCTGATTGAACACATGAATGATTTACATTACATTGTTGTAACTAGGCAAGGGTCAATCTGGATAGTCATGACGAGGAAAGCTTGCTTGTGCTTTTCAAGGAAGCATTGCAGCAGTATCGGTGTTACCTGAGGAAATCACACTTTGATGGCAAGTCTATAAACGAATTTCCGGTGAAGTCTCCTGTGCTAAATTTAGAAGACATTGAATGGAAAAACCTTTTTATGCACTGGTCTCGTTCCCAGGATGAGGTACTGTCTATGAAATCACATGACAATTTGAACTTCTACGTTTCCGCATGTGCCTTACGGATCTTTTTTGCAGGAAATCTGCTCGAAGAAGAATTCTGGTTTGGCAAGAACGACAGGATATCGCAAATATGTTGCCCGCTGCTTTGCTCTTGTTAGTACTTGTTGTCCTGTATCACTGTACTTGCATACATACCTGGTTCATTATGTGACAGCAGTATGCATGATAGGTTGCTTATCAATTGTTCGCTCCAAATTATCTGATCTGTATGAATGGTTACATTAGTGTAGAATATATCCAATGCCAATGTTTTTTTAGCTCTGCAATTGTTCTTGTAAGTACATGCTGTCCTTTATCAATGTACTTATAATGTCAGGTAGTTGTTCATGTACCATCACTCTGCAGCTTATTTTCCTTTGCCCTCCATTTTATACACATCAGATCTATATTTACTCTTACCATAAGGTTGATACTGAAGAATTTTAGCTGTGCATTGCTCTTGGCTATACCTTTTGCCTGTATTGATGCACTTACATTTATAGCTACTTAGTTATGTAGCATCACTCTTCATCTTATCTTAAATATTCTCCATTTTTTCATATATTATCACATCTATATTTACTCTTAACAAAATGTAGAATAAAGGCAATGCTTTTGGAGAAGATTCTGTGGTAAACTTCTTGAATTGCCCCCCCTCCATCAACATGGACAAGGCCTTTATAGAGCCTGTCTTCACCAATAATGTAAGTTTGTCCATCTCAAGCCTTCAAACTTTTTTGTATATATTTGGTTAGGCATGACTGCAACAGCTGTTTATTTTTGGTGTTTGCATCAAATTGCTTGTTTAAAGTTTATTATGTAGTTCATAAACAAAAGTTTGTCCTTTCTCAATTTAAGTTTTCAGTTGTACAAATAACTTCCTTCTTCATACCATGTAAATTAAACTATACAGAGCAAGTGATCCTCTTTTGCACTGCATGTATGCTTCTGTTCTTCATCCGTAATCCAGTGGTGTGGTGAACCTACCCACCACAGCACAATGTCATATTCTGCAGTGTCTTAACTATGAACAATGTCATATCACTCTACTATTATTTAAACCGTCTCTTTATTTGCCAATCTGAAATGGTATAAATTGACAGCACACTAACCACTGATACATATGAGTTCTTGATCTGTAATCCAGTGGTGTCGTGAAGCTGCCAACTCCTTCACAATGTCATTTCCTGCCATGTCTTGACCTGAACAATACCATATTGTGTTAATGCAAATTTAAACTGTGTCACTTTATTCGTCAGTAAGAAATGTGATGAATTGTCAGCACTGATACTTTTATGTGCAAAACCTGTCATCTGTCTGCTTGTTTATCTTTCAGAGTGAGGAAGATATAAGTGTTGAACAAGCGCAGTCTCATCATCTTGCTCAGCTGCTTGCGCTGCAGCTCCCCAGCAGGGCTAACCTTTCTTGAACTCTATTGAAGTGCTGTCGGTTTTGTATATTATTTTGTCGGCGTGTTTATTTGCACTGGTGGCGATATTTGATGCCCAGTGTATGTAATCTGCTGTCTGCTTGTGCTTTATTATCATAGTGGCGAACTTTGATGCCTAGTGGATGTAATATGCCGTAATTTCTTTATTGGATAGTATAGGTTTTTTCTTATTCACGATGCTGCAGTTATTTTACTGTATATATATCATGTCTTCGCAGTAAACCGGCCAACCCGTAAAATTACGGTACATAATCGGGCCGTCAGCAATCAAGATGTAGGTTGGGCCTGAAACGTGCCGATCAGCTCACGGGCCGGCAGCAGCCCGAAATGAAGCCCGACCCATGATTGTGCGAATCAAATCACGGGCTTTTAACAGGCCGAAAAATTGTCTCGGTCCTTGTTTGGCCCAATCAGATATCGGCTGCGAGCAGGCCAGATGCAAACCGAGCCGTAGTTAGGCCCAACTATATGACGGGCTTTTAACAGGCTGAAATTAATGTAGGGCTGAAATGTTAAACGGGCCTTAACAGGCCAAAACTAATATCAGGCCGAATTACTAAGTGGGCCTTTAGCAAGTGGGCCCAAAAGCATAGTGTCCAGTTGACGGGCTGAATCCAATATGGGCCATAATTAGGCCCAAAACCTCTTAAAGGGCCAGACCTGATCTGGGCCGTAATTTGGCCCAGAACGTGGTAGGCTTTAACGGGCCGGATCTCATATGGGCCACTATTAGGCCCGGAGCGTGGCAGGCCATTAATAGTCCGGATCAAATATGGGCCGGCATTTGGCCCAAAACATGGCAGCCAGTTAACGGGCCGGCCTACTAGGGTCCACAAAATCTTGTGGGCCTATAGCTGGGCCGGCCCATTAATGTCGGTGAAATCTCGTGGGCCTTTAGCTGGGCGGCCCATTATGATCCGCAAGAATTTTGTGGGCCTTTACCTAGGCCGGCCTATTATGGCACACGAAAATCTTGTGGGCCTTTACCTGGGCCGGCCCATTATGGCCCGCGAAATCTTGTGGGCCTTTAGCTAGGCCAGCCCATTATAGTCCGCAAAATTTCATGGGTCTTTAGCTGGGCCGGTCCATTATGGTGCGCAAAATCTTGTGGGCCTTTAGGTGGGCCGGCCCATTTAAACTTGTTGGGTCGTGCCACGTGTCGACGTATCATAGGCGCATTCTGTCCAGTGAGTGGATGACATCTGTCCCGACGATGAGCCGACACGTGTTTCCTCTAGCCAATGATGATTTTACACGTGGAAAATCCCCATTTGTCGGGGCTGTTAATGGGTTATCAGATCCAAAACCCGACCCGATAGCTTAACGACATTCTGTTACAGTGGATGACACGTGTCGGTCACCCTTGACGAAATCACTTCTGTGACGCGATTTATCGTCATGGAAGTGGACACTTCCGTGACGATAATTTTGGTAATGTCATGGAACACTTCTACGATAGCACAGGTATGACTATCTTGATTCTGTCATAAATTTGTCATGGATGTACATGCATGACAAAAAAAGCGACCTACTATGACAAACACGTATCATCACGGAAGTGTATTTTTTTTGTAGTTTCCATTGCCATTTCCATTCTTCGCTTCAGGGCACTCAGTAGCGTAATGTCTAGTCTTCCCGCACTTGAAACAAGTAATGTGACTTAGGTCCTTCTTGGCGGGTGTGGCTGGGTTAGAGCGGTTATGATTACTACCTGCTCCGTTCCCGTTTCCATTCTTGGGGCCACTGTGGTTGTGAGAACTCCCTCCATTATGGTTGTGACCTCCATGGTTATGGACAAGTCCTCCCGAGTTCGGGGTTAATCGAGGCTTCTGCTGAGCTCCTGAGTTGTACCTTCCTTGTCCATACTTCCTTTTGCGGCTCTCAATTTGCCGTTGCTTCCCTTCAATCATAAGAGCCTTGTCTACCAACTCCTGGTAGTTTTTGAATGTTGCCACCATCAACTGCATGCTCATCTCATCATTCAGCCCATCCATAAACTTCTCCTGCTTTGCGGCATCTATGGCCACATCATTAGGGGCATAACGAGATAGCTTACTAAATTCATCCACGTACTGCCCCACAGTACGGTTCCCTTGGCGTAAGTTGTGAAACTCATGCTTCTTCATGCTCATAGCTCCAGTTGAGACATGGGCTGTGCGGAATGCTTGCTGAAACTGATCCCTTGTAACAGTGGCTATAGGATAGGTGACAGTGTAATTCTCCCACCATGAGGCTGCTGATCCATCCAACTGATGTGCGACAAATCACACCTTCTCAGCATCAGTGCATCCTGCAGTGGTTAACTCCCTTCCAATACTGCGGAGCCAATCATCTGCCTCTATCGGCTCGGTGCTACTGGAGAACACCGGCGGCTGAAACCTCAGAAAACGGGCTAAGTTGTCAACTGGTGGTGGTGGTGGTGGGTTGTTGTTGTTTTTATTATTATTGT
The DNA here is from genome assembly GCF_003073215.2 of Triticum urartu. Lineage (NCBI taxonomy): Eukaryota > Viridiplantae > Streptophyta > Magnoliopsida > Poales > Poaceae > Triticum > Triticum urartu. The sequence continues at coordinate 106,679,807 of NC_053024.1, read as the reverse complement.
TGCCCTGGTTCTGAACTAACAACTGCATCAGTGTATTCTGCTGCTGGATCAGCTGAGTGAGCTCCGGTGGAAAGGTAAATCCGGGGTCACGTCTCGGAAGCATCTGAGGGTTTAGAGGGAAGAGAAGTAGAATAGAATGAGGTCTAGTGAGGAAAACACTACCCATATGCACATGAGGCAAACACAATCATATCACTCAATCAATCAAGCAAGGGCATACAAATCGATCTAACTATCATTACAAAAGTGCTCAGACTACACTATATACATGGTAGACTACTACTACTGTTTTGGTGGTCATCTAGAAATTTTGATCAGTGGAAGACTCCATGATGTCTGCTCCAGCTTCGTCTTCAAAGTCATCATCACTACTATCCGGGTCAGAATCGGTGTCGTTGATGATGATGTAGTCTTCAGAACGAATCTCCTTAGGTTTGTCGTCTTCTCCTCCTGACGCGAGGTCTCCCATGAATACTCCTAGCTTCCTTGTCAGATCGTCATTCATCTCCACTAGTATCGTCATCTCCTCCTCGTATCCATCGCATGTAGACTTGACTTCTTCTTCAAGCTCGGTGATCCTTGTCATCGCCTTCTTCAAATCTATCATGCCTACGCACATCTGATTCTCCTGGCGACGAATGTGCTGGTTTAACTCCTGGATGAAAGCTGCGATTGATCTATCCTTCCTGGTGCTGATCATCTCCCATTGCTCATCTAGGTGCCCACAAATCTGGTAGATAGTATCCTTAAGCTCCTTATGGTAAACTTCTCCAATGCGTCCCATGGTGATGTGGGCTGCCATACTCTTTCCTAGACTCCAGGTTGGTGCATCAAAGGAAAACTCTATGGGCCTAGTGACTGGCGTGAATGTCCTTCCTGGAACTTGAACTTGAATCATCCAACGCTCCTTTTCTGGTAAGGTGGCGTTGTAAGTCCCAGTGATGCATGGTATTCCAATGTTCAGGTACTTAGTGTATTCCTTCAAGTGTCGTCCAAAAGGTGCTTCTTCATCCGGTTGTGCAAACTTATTCCTTGTGTCCGCCATCCTAAAGAGTAGAAAATGGAGAGGAGTGAGAAATGAGAAGAGAGTAGTGATCTAAGGCTTTAGCTTAGTGTTCGTGTCCTACACTCAGCGTGTGCTCTGATACCATCTTGTAGAGACCCGACCTCAAATGGTCAAGTCTCTGTGCTTCAGTGTCATCCCTGGATCGGTAATGCTGACACACACAATACTCGAAGGATTTATAACAGAGTAGTAATCACACACTTATTACCTGGAATGTTTCCAAAAGAGAACTTATTACAATAAATATGGCTTAAGGCCATCTAATACGATAACAACGGAAGGCTTGGAAGATAAAGTGAGTCCATCAACTCCAACGGCATAGCTGAGCTGCATGGCAACGACCTAGCGAACCTTACTCCTCATCTGAAAAGTCTGCAACGTGATATGTTGCAGCCCGAAAACGGGTCAGCACATGAATATGCTAGCAATGTAACATAGTAGAGCAATGAACAGAAATAATGCTAACACTATATGCATATCTGGCTGGTGGATGCTGTATGGTTATAATGTTTTTGCGAAAAGCCAATTTTTCCCTCCAACAAAGGAATAAGTTTTATTTTAACTATCATGGTAGTTGAAACATCACTGAGTAGGTTCCTCCAACTCAATCCCATTTTAAGTAGTTCATTAACCCAACAAATTAATTTAGAGTGATAAGATACAAAAGGAAAATCCAAGTACTAGATACTCAAGATGTCCATAACCGGGGACACGGCTAACCATGATTAGATTGTACACTCTGCAGAGGTTTGTGCACTTTTCCCCACAAGAATCGATCTCCTCCGTTGGATTTCTCGCACTACATGATGTTTGAAAAATGGATGACCGAGACACAGTCTTTCAGAAGCATTTACTCTTTACTCTGGGTGGACAGTTACACCTACTTTCCCTCTACATCTGCTAGCCCACGACTGAAAGAGGTCACACAACTTACTCATACTATGCCAGAGCCCATAATGGCTTGTGGCTGCACACGGAAGTTTCTAGCATGAATAATCTTAAGATCCCTTTAAGCCTGGGTGGCGGACCGTAGGATGATCACACGGGTACTCCAGGATATCCTAGGACAACACTGGATTCTCCAGGTGCCCAAACAAGCAATCCACCCAGATGTGTATTAAAGTAGCCACCTTAAGTTGAACCGTTAATTAACAATATCACATCTGTCATGGATACACTCAAACCAAATCCATGTCTATGAGCATAGCATAGCAATATAAGCAACGTAGGGGTAACTCCCGGGGGTTTGATAATAAAACAGGTAATAGGTTCTACCTCATCATCTACTTCCCAAACCCACAAGTTAATCACATCCTAATCATGCAGTGTTTGAGCATTGGAACTAATGCATAAAAACTGGGTAATAAAGGGGTATGATCAAAGTGTTACTTGCCTTGCTGATGATCCGTGAAACCTAGAGACTCGTAGTAGCACGCTTCGCACTCCGGGTGTTCTATCACAAACAAACAATAGCATACATAAGCAATCAAACAAAGATGCACGGGTAAAACTCAAATAAGAAGATCTAACCAGAAAGTTCAACTTAAGAACTCCGGTTTGCAAAAAGAATCAAATCAAACGGAGCAACGAAACACAAACTGCGAAAGAAACAAGATCCAATTACTAATCTGGACTAAAGTCTAATTTTGCAGTACCAAAATCTTGTTCAAGTTGGTTAAACGGAAAGAGGGCTTCGAGACTAAGATCTAGACGCTTGAATCGCCTGATTCCGATAAACGAGCGAAAAGAAAAACTAAAACGAAAATCGGATCAGAAAACGCGATCGAAAATAATCGCGAAAACCCGAGAAAAAGAAAAATGGACGAATAGCTAACGAATGAACGTTCGTTGTCTGTGACTAACGGGCGAAAACCATTCGTTAAAACGAACGTATGGACGAACGTCCGCTGAATAAACTAAACCGGCGGTTTTTACCTAAACTGAAAGAAAACGAACGACGAGATTCGAACTCTAGCGTGGCTCCGGAGGCTTCCGGCGAGCGGGTGGCGGCGCGGGCGACGGCGGGGTGCGGCGTGGGGTGGCGGAGGGCGGCGAGGCAGAGGCTTGACGGCGGCGCAGCAGCAGGCGGCGAGCGGCGGGGCTTGCGGTGGTGGCGGCTTGGGGCTCCAAGGGAGGCCGGGTCCGGCTTTTAAAGGGGGAGGGGAGGCAGCTTGCGGGAGGGGGCGAGGCCATGGCGGTGGCGGCTCGGACTCCCTCGAGGAGTGTGGCTCGGAGACGACGGCGGGGCGGGGCTGGCTGGGCCGCGGCCAGTTCGGTCCGGCGGGCTTCCTCTTTTTTTAACATATTCCACCGAAAAGATATCCTAAAAAAATAAAAAAAATCTAAAAATACCAAAACAAATTTTCACCATCTAAATAGAATATTTAGAATAAGGTGAACATTTTCTTGGCCAAAAATGCAATTTTTGAAAAATGTATATTTTTCCTATGCAAATAAAAATAGCAATAAAATCTGAATAAAATCAAAAGGTTGATTTTAATATTTTTCCTCCAATATTTCGTTTATTTTGGAGAATTCAAATTATCTCCTCTCATATATTTTAATATGAAATATTTTTGGAGAGAAAAATAATAAAACAACTTATCCTCGTTTCGATATTTGATAAAACTCAAATATGAAAACTGTGAAATCCCCAACTCTCTCCGAGGGTCCTTGAGTTGCTTAGAATTTCGAGGATCGTGAAACGAAAAGCAAATAGAATATGATATGCATGAATGACCTACGTATAACATTCCAAATTGAAAATTTGGGATGTTACACTCCGGCAGGGTAGAGCCTCTCGGGGACGGTGGGCGGCACATGGTAGGTATCCGCGGTGAACTACATCTTCGCTTCGAGTGGATCTTGGGACGGCTTGTGGTGAAGATGGGAGATGAAGGAGAGTGAGAGGAAGGGGTAAGGGAAGATGTAGGCTTGGGTGTGCTTAAATAGCCGAGGTGCGTCGTTTTGCCGTTTTGTTTTCCTCTCCCTCGTAATGGCATGCGAAACGGGCGATGTGGCATCGAGCCACCTGAGCCAGCCTGTGTGTACACGTGCATCCAAATGTGGCATCGTGGTAGTAATGCCAACGACCCGCTGATACGTCTCCAACGTATCTATAATTTTTGATTTCTCCATGCTATATTATCTACTGTTTTAGGCAATACTGGGCTTTATTATCCACTTTTATATTACTTTTGGGACTAACCTATTAACCGAAGGCCCAGCCCAGATTTGCTATTTTATGCCTATTTCAGTGTTTTGAAGAAAACGAATATCAGACGGAGTCGAAACGGAACGAAATCAACTGGAGAAGTTATTTTTGGAAGGAAACACACCTGATGGACTTGGACCTCGCGTCAAGGAAGGAACGAGGTGATCACGAGGGCGGGGCGCGCCCACCCCCCTAGGGTGCGCCCCCTGTCTCGTGGGGCCCTCGTGGCTCCCCTGACGTACTTCCTGCACCTATATAACTCCACGTGACCTAAAACTTCCAAAACACAACATAGATCGGGAGTTCCGCCACCAGAAGCCTCCGTAGCCACCAAAACCAATCTAGACCCGTTCCGGCACCCTGCCGGAGGGGGCAATCCTTCTCCGGTGGCCATCTTCATCATCCCGGTGCTCTCCATGACGAGGATGGAGTAGTTCTCCCTCGGGGCTGAGGGTATGTACCAGTAGCTATGTGTTTGATCTCTCTCTCTCGTGTTCTTGAGTTGGTACGATCTTGATGTATCGCGAGCTTTGCTCTTATATTTGGATCCTATGATGTTTCTTCCCCCCTCTTCTCTCTTGTAATGAATCGAGTTTCCCCTTTAAAGTAATCTTATCGGATTGAGTCTTTAAAGACTTGAGAACACTTGATGTATGTCTTCCCGTGGATATCTGTGGTGACAATGGGATACCACGTGCCACTTGATGTATGTTAAGGTGACCAACTTGCGGGTTCAAGAACCTATGCATAGGGGTTGGCACACGTTTTCGTCGTGATTCTCCGGTAGAACTTTGGGGCACTCTTTGAGGTCCTTTGTGTTGGTTGAATAGATGAATCTGAGATTGTGTGATGCATATCGTAGAATCATGCCCACGGATACTTGAGGTGACATTGGAGTATCTAGGTGACATTAGGGTTTTGGTTGATTTGTATCTTAAGGTGTTATTCTAGTACGAACTCTAGGGAAGTTTGTGACACTTATGGGAATAGCCCAACGGATTGATTGGAAAGAATAACTTTGAGGTGGTTTCGTACCCTACCATAATCTCTTCGTTCGTTCTCCGCTATTAGTGACTTTGGAGTGACTCTTTGTTGCATGTTGAGGGATAGTTTTATGCTCCAATTATGTTAGTATTGTTGAGGGAACTTACACTAGTGAAAGTATGAACCCTAGGCCTTGTTTCCTATCATTGCAATACCGTTTACTTGCTACCTTGCTGTTTTTATTATTTCAGATTACAAATACCTTTATCTACTATCCATATACCACTTGTTTCACCATCTCTTCGTCGAACTAGTGCACCTATACAATTTACCATTGTATTGGGTGTGTTGGGGACACAAGAGACTCTTTGTTATTTGGTTGCAGGGTTGCTTGAGAGAGACCATCTTCATCCTACGCCTCCTACAGATTGATAAACCTTAGGTCATCCACTTGAGGGAAATTTGCTACTGTCCTACAAACCTCTGCACTTGGAGGCCCAACAACGTCTACAAGAAGAAGGTTGTGTAGTAGACATCAAGCTCTTTTCTGGCACCGTTGCCGGGGAGGTGAGTGCTTGAAGGTATATCTTTAGATCTTGCAATCGAGTCTTTTAGTTTCTTGTTTTATCACTAGTTTAGTCTATAAAAGAAAATTACAAAAAATAGAATTAAGATTGTCTCATACGTTCACCTTTTTAATATCTTTCGTAAGTATGATGGAAAGGATAATTGTGCTCAAGTGCTAGAAGAAGAAATCTCTAAAATGTTTGGCACTAAATATTTAAATGATGACCATGATTGCAATGTTGTTAGTACGAATTCTTTGAATATCCATGATGCTAATGATGATTGCACTAGTTATGATGCCTCCTATAAACATGTCAATTTTTGTGGAGTGCATGTTTGCAAGTACACACCAAATAGGGAAGATAGATATTGCAAGAGGCATAAGTACTTAGAAACCAAATTGTTGCAAGAAGAGCTAGATGAATGTGCTAAAAATTTATTATTTCTTAGTCCTACTTGTGAACTTTGCAATGAACGTTATCATTTTAGTGCCCAATGCAAATTGTTTCATGATCGTATCGTGTCCAAAAATTGTGATGACTTGATTTCCCTTGCACATCATAATGAACTTAGTTTGCTTTTGGGTTATGAAGAAATTAAACGTAGAATTAAGGATATTCCAAAATTTGCCCTTGATAAAGTTCTTCATTTTGATATAGACAAAATTTATATGTATTGTGCAGTGAATTGCATTGATAATCCTTATATTGCCAATTACATAAAGAAAAGAAAACAAATAGAGTATGAAGAGAATACTAATGAAAGGGAAGAGACTTCCCAATATCCTCCTATTATTTCTTATGATGAATCAGGTAACGAGGAGCCTTCTACTCAACCAATCTCATTAATAAGGAGCTCCAAAAAGAGGATTGAACCCCCACATGATGTGGTGAAGAAGAAGAAAAGAAAAAGGAAGAGAGGTAAAAAGGTATCGCTCCCAAATAAAGTTGCTCCTATTATTGTCGTGCCTCATGAAAATGAAGATGATACACTTTATGATGATCTCGTTATGCCTATTGCTTGTTGTGATGATTATGATTGGGAAGACAATGGTACTTCTTATGATCTTGAAAATCTTTTTGGTACTTGCTTGGAAGAATATGATAACAATGTTTTCTTTACTATTTGTGCTATCCATACTATTAACGATGAGAGTGATTATGCTTATGATACGAAAAGGCCCAAGCTTGGGGAAGCTATGTTTAATAAGGATGACATATTTGAGAATATATTTGCTGCAATTAATGTTTGTCCCAAGCTTGGGGAAGCTATGATTTATGAAGATGATATTTTTAGTCTCCCACGTTTTGATATGCAAGTTTATAATGATGATAGCATGCCTCCTACTTATGATGATTATTGTGATGATACTTATGCTATAAAAAGTAGTGATTATATTTATAAAACTTGTCATGATTATGATTACCCCTTCTCTGAACATTACTCTTTTAATGTGGAAACAATTGATAGTATCCAAGTCTCTTATGATACTCCCACTATTCATGAGAAGAAACTTGCTTATGTGGAGAGTAATAAAATTTCTATGCTTGTAGATCATGAAAAGAATGCTTTATGTGATAGTTATATTGTTGAATTCATTCATGATGCTACTGAAAATTATTATGAGGGAGGAACATATGCTTGTAGGAATTGCAATAGTATCAAGTTTCCTCTCTATGTGCTTAAAGTTTTGAAGTTATGCTTGTTTTACCTTCCTATGCAAGTTGATTCTTGTTCCCACAAGTTGTTTGCTCGCAAAATCCCTATGCATAGGAAGAATGTTATACTTAAATGTTCTAGTCATATTCTTCATGATGCTCTCTTTATGTTTCAATTCTTATCTTTTATGTGAGCATCATTGAAATCATCATGCCTAGCTAGGGGCGTTAAACGATAGCGCTTGTTGGGAGGCAACCCAATTTTATTTTAGTTACTTGATTTTTGCTCCTGTTTAGTAATAAATAATTCATCTAGCCTCTGTTTATATGTGGTTTTATGCTTTTATTTAATGTTTGTGCCAAGTAGAACCTTTGGGGAGACTTGGGGAAAGTCTTGTTGATCATGCTGTCAAAAACAGAAACTTTAGCGCTCACGAGTACTGCTGCCATTTTTATTTGGAGAGTGATATTTAGTTAATTATTTTTGAAGATGATTAATAGATAAATTACTCAGGTCCAGCAATTTATTTGAGAATTTTATGAGTTCCAGAAGTATACGTTTGATTCAGATTACTACAGACTGTTCTGATTTTGACAGATTCTGTTTTCATTGTGTTGTTTGCTTGTTTTGATGAATCTATGAGTAGTATCGGAGGGTATAAACCATAGATAATTTGGAATACAGTAGGTTTAACACCAATATAAATAAATAATGAGTTCATTACAGTACCTTATGATGGTAATTTGCTTTCTTATACTAACGGAGCTTACGAGTTTTCTGGTAAGTTTTGTGTTGTGAAGTTTTCAAGTTTTGGGTAAGGATTCGATGTACTATGGAATAAGGAGTGGCAAGAGCCTAAGCTTGGGGATGCCCAAGGCACCCCAAGGTAATATTCAAGGACAACCAAGAGCCTAAGCTTGGGGATGCCCCGGAAGGCATCCCCTCTTTCGTCTTCGTTCATCGGTAACTTTACTTGGAGCTATATTTTTATTCACCACATGATATGTGTTTTGCTTGCAGCGTCAATTTATTTTGTTAGGATTTTCTTGCTGTTATTTAGAACAATGTTTTGCATCTTTTATTTCAATAAAAGTGGCATTGATAGCCTTTACTATGCCTATGTGACAAGTCCACATGTTCCTGTTTGAAATCAGAAAGTTTACCGCTGTTGCAATAATTCCCTAGAAAAGTCAGAATGTGATAAAATGTTGAAACCTTTTGCATATTAAGATCTGATAAATTTACTACAGTGGGAAGTTTCTTTCATAATTTTTGGAGCTAGGGAGGTATGGATGTTGCTGCGTTCTTTACAGACTATCCTGTTTAGGCAGATTGCTGTTATGTTTGCATTGTTTGCATATGTTTGCTTCTTTAATGATTCTATTTGAGGATAGGACTATTAAATACGCAGAGGACTTTAGTATGCAATGTTTAATAATAATTTTAGTGATTTGCTACAGTAGAGTATGATAAGGTTTTGGCAATGGTTTATACTAACTTATCTCACGAGTCCTTGTTGAGTTTTGTGTGGATGAAGCTTTTGAGATTTAGGGAGACCGTGATATGAGAGGAATTAAGGAGACATAAAAGCTCAAGCTTGGGGATGCCCAAGGCATCCCAAGATAATATTTCAAGAAGTCTCAAGCATCTATGCTTGGGGATGCCCCCGTTGACATCCCACCTTTCTTCTTCAACAACTATCGGTTAGTATCTGTTGATCCTAAGTTTTTGCTTCTTCACATGATGTTTGCTATTCCCAGAATGTCATTTTATTTTGCTTTTCTTGCTGTTTGAATAGAATACCAAGATCTTAAATTATTAAATGTTAGAGAGTCTTCACATAGTTGCATAATTATTCGACTACTCATTGATCTTCACTTATATCTTTTAGAGCATGGTGCTAGTTTTATTCTGAAGAAATAGATGAACTCTCATGCTTCACTTAGATTATTTTGAGAGTCTTAAATAGCATGGTAATGTGCTTAAAATCCTAATATGCTAGGTATTCAAGAATAATAAAATTCTCTTATGAGTGTGTTGAATACTATGAGAAGTTTGATACTTGATAATTGTTTTGAGATATGAAGATGGTAATATTAGAGTCATGCTAGTTGAGTAGTTGTGAATTTGAGAAATACTTGTGTTGAAGTTTGTGATTCCCGTAGCATGCACGTATGGTGAACCGTTATGTGATGAAGTCGGAGCATGATTTATTTATTGATTGTCTTCCTTATGAGTGGTGGTCGGGGACGAGCGATGGTCTTTTCCTACCAATCTATCCCCCTAGGAGCATGCGCGTAGTACTTTGTTTCGATAACTAATAGATTTTTGCAATAAGTATGTGAGTTCTTTCTGACTAATGTTGAGTCCACGGATTATACGCACTCTCACCCTTCCACCATAGCTAGCCTATCTAGTACCGCGCACCTTTCGCCGGTAACATAAAACCACCATATACCTTCCTCAAAACAGCCACCATACCTACCTATTATGGCATTTCCATAGCCATTCCGAGATATATTGCCATGCAACTTTCCACCGTTCCGGTTATTATGACACACTCCATCATTGTCATATTGCTTTGCATGATCATGTAGTTGACATTGTATTTGTGGCAAAGCCACCGTTCAAAATTCTTTCATACTTGTCACTCTTGATTCATTGCATATCCCGGTACACCGCCGGAGGCACTCATATAGAGTCAAACTTTGTTCTAGTATCGAGTTGTATCATTGAGTTGTAAATAAATAGAAGTGTGATGATCATCATTCAATAGAGCATTGTCCTCAAAAAAGAGAAAGGCTATAAAAAAGGGAATGGCCAAATAAAAAAATTAAAGGCCAAATAAAAAAATAAAAAAATAAAAGGGACAATGCTACTATCCTTTTACCACACTTGTGCTTCAAAGTAGCACCATGATCTTCATGATAGAGAGTCTCCTATGTTGTCACTTTCATATACTAGTGGGAATCTTTCATTATAGAACTTGGCTTGTATATTCCAATGATGGGCTTCCTCAAAATGCCCTAGGTCTTCGTGAGAAAGCGAGTTGGATCCACACCCACTAGTTTCTTTTGTTGAGCTTTCATATACTTATAGCTCTAGTGCATCCGTTGCATGGCAATCCCTACTCACTCACATTGATATCTATTGATGGGCATCTCCATAGCCCGTTGATACGCCTAGTCGATGTGAGACTATCTTCTCCCTTTTTGTATTCTCCACAACCACCACTCTATTCCACCTATCATGCTATATCCATGGCTCACGCTCATGTATTGTGTGAAGATTGAAAAAGTTTGAGAACATCAAAAGCATGAAACAATTGCTTGGCTTGTCATCGGGGTTGTGCATGATTTAAATATTTTGTGTGGTGAAGATGGAGCATAGCCAGACTATATGATTTTGTAGGGATAACCTTCTTTGGCCATGTTATTTTGAGAAGACATGATTGCTTTGTTAGTATGCTTGAAGTATTATTATTTTTATGTCAATATGAACTTTGTCTTGAATCTTATGGATCTGAATATTCATATCACAATTAAGAAGAATTACATTGAAATTATGCCAACTAGCATTCCACATCAAAAATTATCTTTTTTATCATTTACCTACTCGAGGACGAGCAGGAATTAAGCTTGGGGATGCTTGATACGTCTCCAACGTATCTATAATTTTTGATTGCTCCATGCTATATTATCGACTGTTTTAGGCAATATTGGGCTTTATTATCCACTTCTATATTACTTTTGGGACTAACCTATTAACCGGAGGCCCAGCCCAGATTTGCTGTTTTATGACTATTTCAGTGTTTTGAAGAAAAGGAATATCAGACGGAGTCGAAACGGAACGAAATCAACTAGAGAAGTTATTTTTGGAAGGAAACACACCTGATGGACTTGGACCTCACGTCAAGGAAGGAACGAGGTGCTCATGAGGGTGGGGGGCGCGCCCTCCTATCTCGTGGGGCCCTCATGGCTCCCCTGATGTACTTCCTGCACCTATATAACTCCACGTGACCTAAAACTTCCAAAACGCAACATAGATCGGGAGTTCCGCCGCCAGAAGCCCCCGTAGCCACCAAAAACCAATCTAGACCCGTTCCGGCACCCTACCGGAGGGGGCAATCCTTCTCCGGTGGCCATCTTCATCATCCCGGTGCTCTCCATGACGAGGATGGAGTAGTTCTCCCTCGAGGCTGAGGGTATGTACCAGTAGCTATGTGTTTGATCTCTCTCTCTCGTGTTCTTGAGATGATACGATCTTGATGTATCGCGAGCTTTGCTATTATATTTGGATCCTATGATGTTTCTTCCCCCCTCTTCTCTCTTGTAATGAATCGAGTTTCCCCTTTGAAGTAATCTTATCAGATTGAGTCTCTAAAGACTTGAGAACACTTGATGTATGTCTTGCCGTGGATATCTGTGGTGACAATGGGATACCACGTGCCACTTGATGTATGTTAAGGTGACCAACTTGCGGGTTCAAGAACCTAAGCATAGGGGTTGGCACACGTTTTCGTCGTGATTCTCCGGTAGAACTTTGGGGCACTCTTTGAGGTCCTTTGTGTTGGTTGAATAGATGAATCTAAGATTGTGTGATGCATATCGTATAATCATGCCCACGGATACTTGAGGTGACATTGGAGTATCTAGGTGACATTAGGGTTTTGGTTGATTTGTATCTTAAGGTGTTATTCTAGTACGAACTCTAGGGCTGTTTGTGACACTTATAGGAATAGTCCAACGGATTGATTGGAAAGAATAACTTTGAGGTGGTTTCGTACCCTACCATAATCTCTTCGTTCGTTCTCCGCTATTAGTGACTTTGGAGTGACTCTTTGTTGCATGTTGAGGGATAGTTTTATGATCCAATTATGTTAGTATTGGTGAGGGAACTTACACTAGTGAAAGTATGAACCCTAGGCCTTGTTTCCTATCAGTGCAATACCGTTTACTTGCTACCTTGCTGTTTTTATTATTTCAGATTACAAATACCTTTATCTACTATCCATATACCACTTGTTTCACCATCTCTTCGCCGAACTAGTGCACCTATACAATTTACCATTGTATTGTGTGTGTTGGGGACACAAGAGACTCTTTGTTATTTTGTTGCAGGGTTGCTTGAGAGAGACCATCTTCATCCTACGCCTCCTACGGATTGATAAACCTTAGGTCATCCACTTGAGGGAAATTTGCTATTGTCCTACAAACCTCTGCACTTGGAGGCCCAACAACGTCTACAAGAAGAAGGTTGTGTAGTAGACATCACCCGTGTAGCACTCTGGCCATTAAAAACGCGTCGAGAGATGAGCTCGATGCCATTCATGCAATGGCTAGTGATGGTCGGGCATCTAGAATAGCCATAATGCGACAAGGGTGTCGGGCGTGCTCTTTGGCATGCATGCAACGTCGAACACTGCGAGGGCGGGCGGCGTAGAGCTGTGCGCGCATGCATTCATGCTTTTCAGGCCTCCTCAAATCGGGTCAGCGTGGTGTCCATGTCGAACGGGTGGGCCACTTTAATTAAGCCCAACAACACATGACATGCCTGCTCAGTCTTATCCAAGATAAAAAAGGCTAAGACGACCATCCAATGAAAGCGCAGCCCGCAGATCTGTGACGTGTCTTGATCCATACCGTTGTTTATGTTCACATATCCATCCAATGGTCCAGAATGACGTGTGTTATAAAATCCAGCATCTTCGAATCAGCCAATCAGAGAGAGTGCAGCCCATGGATCGCTGACGTAGCCCTGGCGCCTGATCCAGACCGTCCATTCATCGTGATCCAATGGCCCGGAGGGGTGCGGGGTTTTGATGGGGTTTTGAGAGGTTTTCAAGGGTTAGGTTTGAGGATAACTAATTCAAAAAAATCAAAAAATATATAAAACTTGTGCCGGTCATCGTTCTATGTGACCAAGTAGCTAGGACAAATAAGAAACTTGAACTATGGATATTTTCATGAAAAAACCTTCAGAAAAGATAGCTATCAAGGACGAGGTAGTAGGGTTTTCGAGAGAAGTGGGCTAGGGTTTAGTGTTAAACATGTCATACTTGATCAAAATGATCCAATATCAAGATGGACTCTTATATACACACACTAGATGTCAAGTTTCCTTTTTTGGCTCATTTAGAGAAGGTCGAGAAAGAACTTGCTTACAAATGGGTCTGTTTTCCCTAGCTTTGGAGCGGTTTGGCGCTCATGTGGAGCAAATTTTTCATGTCCAGAGTTTCACATATAAAAGTGCTCCGATTAATCAACTAAGATGCATAATAGTCCAGAAATCATTGTAACACCAATACCACAGACGAAATAACTTAAAATTTGAATTTTTGCTCAAATTTGATTTTTGGCTCAAATTTGATTTTTGTCTCAAACTTGAAATAGTATTACACAAATACATATCATATCAAAGTAAAAATACCATTAAACAAATTCAGGCAAGGTTTTATTTCTACAGCATAGTACCGATACACAAGTTTGAACAAATTTTCACTTCAGCTTCTTCGTACCACTCGCTTTCTTCTTCTTTTTATGCTTGTTTTTGATTGTACAACAACCAACTCACTCAAGCTTTTGATTTTCTTCATTGGACTTCTTGGAACAGCAGCTTCATTTCGCATCACAACAGCTGCAGTTGGCAACACAACTTCCAATATAGGCTTAGTTGGCACCACATCAGCTGGAATATCTTCAGTTGACAACACAACTTCCAATATAGGCTCAGTTGGCACCACATCAGCTGGAGTATCTTCGGTTGGCAACTCAACTTCCGACATAGGCTCAGCTTGCACAACATTAGCTGGAATATCTTCAGAGGCACCCATATCTTCAATTGGCACCAGAACATCAAAATCTTGCTCATTTTGCAGCAGCACATCCAAGTCTTGCTCATTTTGCACCACACCATCCAAGTCTGGTTGAATGTGCATTGTTTCACCAAAACTTCTTTGTAGCCATACTAATGTAATCTACATGATCTTACCTGCAGAAAAAAAATCTCCTTGATCTTGTCCCACCTGCATGAAATGTATCCCCACAATGCAAATAGATACATGTGCTCTTTTACAATTGGCAGGCCTTTTAACTAAATTTCATTAACACGGCCATTTCTTTCTTAATTCCTCACCAGTTCTCTTTATTTTGCATTCCCGCTTTGACTTAACGGAATTATTATGTTTGGCCGCTTTAGCACTTAAAGTGTACACCTAATGAAATGCTCAATTTTGTACATTTCATATTTTATTATATACAATTATTTAGCCAATAGATTGCACATTGCATTTCTATTGTCTCTACAATTAATTAGTTAATTGTTTTTCACAAGTTTGGATGCATAATTGAGATAAAGGAGCGTCTTATAAAGTTTCTCCCAGAAAAGTAGTGATTAAATAAACCTCTTGTTTAATATCCCTATGGTGTAGAATTGGTCACTAAATCACAACTCAATAATATTACGAATAAATTTAAAGAAACGCGAAGAAAGTCATTTGAATTGTACCTTTCCAACTTCTAATATATAGATAGGGCATGTTTGATTCCTTTAGAGTTACACTCCTTACACAAGGTCACCATGATCTTTCTTAAGCTATTCATATACTTTATTGGTAACATACTTATACATATATCCGATGTAGTCATGTGGATTCTTCGAGGCCTGTAAAAAAATGAATCGGCGTCCATGTGATTCTCATGAGCTAATCTCATTAATATAATGTGCCCAATATTACTAGGTATGAATATTTTCATAATAACCGAACAATCTAGAAGGATTACGACCAGGTATTAATACGTCATCACTACTTTAACTTCTTCATTTTTTATCGACTTTAAATTCTTTAAATTACTATTTTTTACAAACACGATACAAACAAAGATGCTCACAAACATGTATGTACACACGAATGCACCCCTATTAGCACATCGGAAAGGTCGAGTAGGGGAATTCTTGAGATTGGCACAATCACCACATGTGTCTCGCTATCAGAGAGAATGTGGCCTCCCACTGAAATTATATTCCGTACTTGTGAAATGCCAAAGAATCAAACCTGAGATTTGATCCGTGGTGGGCTGGGGGTGGGGGTATCAATGCCTTCCTAACCATCCTACCACTTGACTAGATGATGACTCATGTGTTGCCGTGGGAACCATATTAAAATAAATGCACAAATATATGTTTAAAATAAAATAAATTAATGGAAAACTAATATAATACTGTTATCAGTTTACATTTTAAAATAATAAAACCTACCAAGTGTGTGGAAAAATGAGTATAAAAAGAGAAATACAATTCAACTGAATTTAACGTGACATAGTCTTTAACAAAAATGTGAAGCGTGAGTTATATATTTTTACTGCAAGTGCCCACACATATACTGTCCACGACCATAAAAAATATTACGCAAATAGTGAACTTATGATTGACATGTATGACTTGATCCATCCAAAAAACGACATGCATGACTTATGACGTCTTATGCTTGCATGCATATGTGAATGCAAGATTGTAGAGTACATGTATAACGTCACACAACATTGATTGGACTTGTTCTAAAATAATATAGCTGAAGTGGAAGCATGTGTGCGAAGAGAAATCGATATTTTGTTATCGGAGGTTTTTTGTATTTGACATATTGATACATCTCCAACGTATCTATACTTTTTTATTATTCCATTCTATTATATATTCTATTTTTGATGTTTAATGGGCTTATTTATACACTTCTATATTATTTTTGGGACTAACCTATTAACCGGAGGCCCGGCCCAAATTACTGTTTTTTTGCCTATTTCAGTGTTTCGCAGAAAAAATATATCAAACGGAGCCCAAACGGAATGAAATCTTTGGGAGCGTGATTTTTGGAACAAATATGATCCAGAGGACTTGGAGTGGACGTCAAGAAACCAACGAGGAAGCCACGAGGCAGGGGGCGCGCCCTCCACACTCGTGGGCCCCTCGTGGCTCCACCGACCTAATTCTTCCTCCTATATATACCTACGTACCCTGAAAACATCATAGGGCACCACGAAAACATAATCTCACCACCGCAACCTTCTGTACCCGTGAGATCTCATCTTGGTGCCTTTTCCGGCGCTCCGCCGGAGGGGGCTTTGATCACGGAGGGCTTCTACATCAACACTATAGCCTCTTCGATGATGTGTGAGTAGTTCACCTCAGACCTTCGGGTCCATAGTTATTAGCTAGATGGCTTCTTCTCTCTCTTTGAATCTCAATACAAAGTTCTCCTCGATCTTCTTGGAGATCTATTCGATGTAATCTTATTTTGCGGTGTGTTTGCCGAGATCCGATGAATTGTGGGTTTATGATCAAGATTATCTATGAGCAATATTTGAATCTTCTCTGAATTCTTTTATGTATGATTGGTTATCTTTACAAGTCTCTCCGAATTATT
Source organism: Triticum urartu (assembly GCF_003073215.2). Classification (NCBI taxonomy): domain Eukaryota; kingdom Viridiplantae; phylum Streptophyta; class Magnoliopsida; order Poales; family Poaceae; genus Triticum; species Triticum urartu. The sequence continues at coordinate 106,662,899 of NC_053024.1, read as the reverse complement.
AGTTTGGTTTGGCCTACTAGATTGATCTTTCTTGCAATGAGAGAAGTGCTTAGCTTTGGGTTCAATCTTGCGGTGCTCGATCCCAGTGACAGTAAGGGAAACGACACGTATTGTATTGTTGCCATCGAGTCATATTGCATGAGTTTATTTCTCTACATCATGTCATCTTGCTTAAAGCGTTACTCCGTTCTTATGAACTTAATACTCTAGATGCATGCTGGATAGCGGTCGATGTGTGGAGTAATAGTAGTAGATGCATGCAGGAGTCAATCTACTTGTCACGGACGTGATGCCTATATACATGATCATACCTAGATATTCTGATAACTATGCTCAATTCTATAAATTGCTCGACAGTAATTTGTTCACCCACCGTAATACTTATGCTATCTTGAGAGAAGTCACTAGTGAAACCTATGGCCCCCGGATCTATTTTCCATCATACAAGTTTCCAACCTATTTTATTTTGCAACCTTTACTTTCAATTTATATCATAAAAATACCAAAAATATTTATCTTATTATTATCATCTCTATTAGATCTCACTCTTGCAAGTGGCCGTGAAGGGATTGACAACCCCTTTATCATGTTGGGTTGCGAGGTTTTTATTTTTTTGTGTAGGTATGAGGTGACTCGCGCGTGGTCTCCTACTAGATTGATACCTTGATTCTCAAAAACTGAGGGGAATACTTACGGTGCTTTGTGATACATCTCCAATGTATCTATAATTTTTTATTGCTCCATGCTATATTATCTGCTGTTTTAGACATTATTGAGCTTTATTTTCCATATTTATATTATTTTTGGGACTAACCTATTAACCGGAGGCCCAGCCTAGAATTGCTATTTTTTTCCTGTTTTAGGGTTTCGAAGAAAAGGAATATCAAACGGAGTCCAAACGGAATGAAACCTTCGGAAACATGATTTTCTCGTCAGATAAGATCCAGGAGACTTGGACCCTCCGTCAAGGAAGCCACGAGGTGGTCACGAGGGTAGGGGGCACCCCCTGCTACGTCTTGAGCTTGCGTTGGTTTTCCCTGAAGAGGAAGGGATGATGCAGCAGAGTAGCGTAAGTATTTCCCTCAGTTTTTGAGAACCAAGGTATCAATCCAGTAGCAGCCCACGCTCAAGTCCCTCGTACCTGCACAAAGTGATAGCTACTCGCAACCAACGCGATTAGGGGTTGTCAAGCCCTTCACGCTCACTTACGAGAGTGAGATCTGATAGATATAATATTTTGGGTATTTTTGGTATAAAGATGCAAAGTAAAAGGTAAAGGCAAAGTAAAAAAGCAAAGCTATATTAAAGTAATGGAGATTGATATGATGAGAATAGACCCGGGAGCCATAGGTTTCACTAGTGGCTTCTCTCAAGAGCATAAGTATTCTATGGTGGGTGAACAAATTACTGTTGAGCTATTGACAGAATTGAGCATAGTTATGAGAATATCTAGGCATGATCATGTATATAGGCATCACGTCCGTGACAAGTAGATCGAAATGATTCTGCATCTACTACTATTACTCCACTCATCGACCGCTATCCAGCATGCATCTAGAGTATTAAGTTAAAAACAGAGTAACGCCTTAAGCAAGATGACATGATGTAGAGAGATAAATTCATGCAATATGAAATAAACCCCATCTTGTTATCCTCGATGGCAACAATACAATACATGCCTTGCTGCCCCTTCTGTCACTGGGTAAGGACACCGCAAGATCGAACCCAAAGCTAAGCACTTCTCCCATGGCAAGAACTACCAATCTAGTTGGCCAAACCAAACGGATAATTCGAAGAGACTTGCAAAGATAACCAATCATACATAAAATAATTCAGAAAAGATTCAAATATTATTCATAGATAGACTTGATCATAAACCCACAATTCATCGGTCTCAACAAACACACCGCAAAGAGAAGATTACATCGAATAGATCTCCACAAGAGTGGGGGAGAACTTTGTATTCAGATTCAAAGAGAGAGAAGAAGCCATCTAGCTACTAACTATGGACCCGAAGGTCTGAGGTAAACTATTCACACTTCATCGGAGGGGCTAGGATGATGTAGAAGCCCTCCGTGATGACGGCCCTCTTCCGGCGGAGCTCCGGAACAGGCCCCAAGATGGGATCTCGTGGATACAGAAAGTTGCGGCAGTGGAATTAGGTTTTTGGCTCCTGTTCTGATCGTTTGGGGGTACGTGTGTATATATAGGAGGAAGGAGTACGTTGGTGGAGCACCGAGGGGCCCACGAGGCAAGGGGGCGCGCCCTAGAATGGGGGCGCGCCCCCCACCCTCGTGACCTCCTGTTTGATCCCTTGCAGTAGGGTCCAAGTCTCCTGGATCACGTTTGGTGAGAAAATCACGTTCCCGAAGATTTTATTCCATTTGGACTCCATTTGATATTCTGTTTATCCGAAACACTGAAATAGGCAAAAAACAGCAATTCTGGGCTGGGCCTCCGGTTAATAGGTTAGTCCCAAAAATAATATAAAAGTGGAAAATAAAGCCCAATATGGTCCAAAATAGTAGATAATATAGCATGGAGCAATCAAAAATTATAGATACGTTGGAGACGTATCAGGCATCCCCAAGCTTAATTCCTTCTCGTCCTCGAGTAGGTAAATGATAAAAAGAGAATTTTTGATGCGGAGTACTAATTGGCATAATTTCAATGCAAATCTTCTTAATTGTGGTATGAATATTAAGATTAGAAAGATTCAAGACAAAAGTTTATATTGACATAGAAAATAATAATACTTCTAGCATACTAACAAAGCAATTATGTGTTCTCAAAATAACATGGCCAAAGAAAGTTATCCCTACAAAATCATATAGTCTGGCTATGCTCCATCTTCCCCACACAAAGTATTTAAATTATGCACAACCCCGATGACAAGCCAAGCAATCGTTTCATAATCTAAATTTTTCAAAACTTTTTCAATCTTCACGCAATACATGAGCATGAGCCATGGATATAGCACTATAGGTGGAATAGAATGGTGGTTGTGGAGAAGACAAAAAAAGGAGAAGATAGTCTCACATCAACTAGGAGTATCAACAGGCTATGGAGATGCCCATCAATAGATATCAATGTGAGTGAGTAGGGATTGCCATGCAATGGATGCACTAGAGCTATAAATGTATGAAAGCTCAACAAAAGAAACTAGTGGGTGTGCATCCTACTTGCTTGCTCACGAAGACCTAGGGCAATTTGAGGAAGCCCATCATTGGAATATACAAGCCAAGTTCTATAACATAAAATTCCCACTAGTGTATGAAAGTGACAACATATGAGACTCTCTATATGAAGAACATGGTGCTACTTTGAAGCACAATATATGAGACTCGCTATATCATGGTGCTACTTTGAAGCAAAAGTGTGGAAAAAAGGATAGTAGCATTGCCCCTTTTTTATTTTTATTTTTTTTGGTCCATCTTCTTTTTTTCTTTGGCCTTTCTCTTTTTTGGGACAATGCTCTATTGAATGATGATCATCACACTTCTATTTATTTACAACTCAATGATTACAACTCGATACTGAAACAAAGTATGACTCTATATGAATGCCTTCGGCGGTGTACCGGGATATGCAATGAATCAAGAGTGACAAGTATGAAAGAATTATGAACGGTGGCTTTGCCACAAATACTATGTCAACTACATGATCATGCTAAGCAATATGACAATGATGGATGTGTCATGATGAACTAGATGGTGGAAAGTTGCATGGCAATATATCTCGGAATGGCTATGGAAATGCCATAATAGGTAGGTATGGTGGCTGTTTTGAGGAAGGTATATGGTAGGTGTATGATACCGGCGAAAGTTGCGCGGTATTAGAGAGGCTAGCAAGGGTGGAAGGGTGGAAGTGCGTATGATCCATGGACTCAACATTAGTCATAAAGAACTCATATACTTATTGCAAAAATCTAGAAGTTATCAAAGCAAAGTATTACGCGCATGCTCCTAGGGGGATAGATTGGTAGGAAAAGACCATCGCTCGTCCCCGACCGCCACTTAGAAGGAAGACAATCAATAAATAAATCATGCTCCGACTTCATCACATAACGGTTCACCATACATGCATGCTAGGGGAATCACAAACTTCAACACAAGTATTCTTTAAATTCACAACTACTCAACTAGCATGACTTTAATATTATCACCTCCATATCTCAAAACAATTATCATGCTTCAATCTTTTCTTAGTATTCAACACACTCAAAAGAAAGATCCCAAATCTTGAATACCAAGCATATTATTATTAAGAAAATTACCATGCTATTAAGAGACTCTCAAATTAATTTAAGTGAAGAATGAGAGATCAATAGTTTCTTTAAAATGAATCCACCATCATGCTCTAAAAGATTTAAGTGAAGCACATAGAACAAAATTATCTAGCTCAAAGGACATAAGTGAAGCACATAGAGCAAAATTACAACGCTCAAAATATATAAGTGAAGCACATAGAGCAAAATTATAACGCCCAAAAGATATAAGTGAAGCACATAGAGCAAAACTACTACGCTCAAAAGATATAAGTGAAGCACATAGAGTATTCTATCAAATTTTAGTTCATGTATGGCTCTCTCAAAAGGTGTGTACAGCAAGGATGATTGTGGCATAATAACAAACGAAGACACAAATAATACAAGACGCTCCAAGCAAAACACATATCATGTTGGTGAATAAAAATATAGCTCCAAGTAAATTACCGATGGAAGTGGACGAAAAGAGGGGATGCCTTCCGGGCCATCCCCAAGCTTTGACTTTTTGGTGTCCTTGGGTTATCCTGGGGGTGCCATGGGCATATCCAAGCTTAGGCTCTTGCCACTCCTTGTTCCATGATCCATCAAAAGAATTCACCCAAAACTTGAAAACTTCACAACACAAAACTCAAAATAGAAAACTCGTGAGCTCCGTTAGCGAAAGAAAAAAAAATACCACTTCAAGGTACTGTAATGAACTCATTCTTTATTTATATTGGTGTTAAACCTACTGTATTCCAACTTCTCTATGGATTATAAACTATTTTACTAGCCATAGATTCATCAAAATAAGCAAACAACACACGAAAAACAGAATCTGTCAAAAACAGAACAGTCTGTAGTAATCTGTAGCTAGCGCAAGATCTGGAACCCAAAAAATTCTAAAATAAATTTCTGGACGTGAGGAATTTATCTATTAATCATCTGCAAAAATAATTAACTAAATAGAACTCTTCAAATAAAAATGACAGCAGTTCTCGTGAGCGCTAAAGTTTCTGTTTTTTACAGCAAGTTCAACAAGACTTTCCCCAAGTCTTCCCAACGGTTCTACTTGGCACAAACACTAATTAAACACAAAAAACACAACCAAAATAGAGGCTAAATAATTTATTTATTAAATAACAGCAAGGAAAAATATTGGTATGTCTCCCAACAAGCGCTTTTCTTTAAAGCCTTATAGCTAGGAATTGATAATTTTAATGATGCTCACATGAAACACAAGAATTGAAGCACAAAAGGAGCATCATAAAGCATGTGACAAACACATCTAAGTCTAACATACTTCCTATGCATAGGAATCTTATAGGCAAACAAATTATCAAGGCAATCAAAAACTAGCATATGCAAGGAAGAGGAAAGAAACAATAGCAATCTCAACATAACGAGAGGTAATTTAGTAACATGAAAATTTCTACAACCATATTTTCCTCTCTCATAGTAATTACATGTAGGATCATAAGAAACTTCAACAATATAGCTATCACATAAAACATTCTCAACATGATCCACGTGCATGCAAAGTTGGCACTTTTCCGAAATAGTGGGATTAACATTAACTAAAGTCATGACCTTCCCAAACACACTTTTATCAAAAACTTCATAAGATTGAACATTCTCTAAATATGTGGGATCTAAAGTTGACATTCTTCCAAAACCACTTTCAATATTATTGCAAACATTATAATCAATCTCATATTCATCATGGGGTTTAAATAAATTTTCAAGATCAAAAGAAGAATCACCCCAATCATGATCATTGCAACAAGTAGAGGACATAACAAAACTAGCATCCCCAAGCTTAGGGTTTTGCATATTATTAGCACAATTGTCATTAATAGAATTTATAATAACATCATTGCAATCATGCTTTTTATTCAAAGATCTATCATGAATCACTTCATCACTTACTTCATCGCAATTTTCAGATTCACGAATTTCAAGCAAAACTTCATAAAGATAATCTCGTGCACAAAACTCACTAGCAATTGGTTCAACATAACTGGATCTCTTAAAAAGATTAGCAAGCGGATGAGGATCCATAAATCTTAGGTTCTCTGTTTAGTAATAAATAAATGACTATTCCAACCATACGAGCAAACAAAAAGCAAATGGGCCAGAAGAGGCAAATAGAGAGGGAGGATAGAAAGAGAGGGCGAATAAAACGGCAAGAGTGAATTGGGGGAGAGGAAAACGAGAGGCAAATGGCAAATAATGTAATGCGAGAGATAGGGATTGTGATGGGTACTTGGTATATTGACTTTTTGCATAGACTCCCCAGCAACGGCACCAGAAATCCTTCTTGCTACGTCTTGAGCTTGCGTTGGTTTTCCCCGAAGAGGAAGGGATGATGCAGCAGAGTAGCGTAAGTATTTCCCTCAGTTTTTGAGAACCAAGGTATCAATCCAGTAGGAGCCCACGCTCAAGTCCCTCGTACCTGCACAAAGCGATAGCTACTCGCAACCAACGCGATTAGGGGTTGTCAAGCCCTTCACGGTCACTTACGAGAGTGAGATCTGATAGATATAATATTTTTGGTATAAAGATGCAAAGTAAAAAGTAAAGGCAAAGTAAAAAAGTAAAGCAAGATTAAAGTAATGGGGATTGATATGATGAGAATAGACCCCGGGGCCATAGGTTTCACTAGTGGCTTCTCTCAAGAGCATAAGTATTATACGGTGGGTGAACAAATTACTGTTGAGCAATTGACAGAATTGAGCATAGTTATGAGAATATCTAGGCATGATCATATATATAGGCATCACGTCTGTGACAAGTAGATCGAAACGATTCTGCATCTACTACTATTACTCCACTCATCGACCGCTATCCAGCATGCATCTATAGTATTAAGTTAAAAACAGAGTAACGCCTTAAGCAAGATGACATGATGTAGAGAGATAAATTCATGCAATATGAAATAAACCCCATTCTTGTTATCCTCGATGGCAACGATACAATACGTGCCTTGCTGCCCTTCTGTCACTGGGTAAGGACACCGCAAGATCGAACCCAAAGCTAAGCACTTCTCCCATGGCAAGAACTACCAATCTAGTTGGCCAAACCAAATGGATAATTCGAATAGAGACTTGCAAAGATAACCAATCATACATAAAAGAATTCAGAAAAGATTCAAATATTATTCATAGATAGACTTGATCATAAACCCACAATTCATTGGTCTCAACAAACACACCGCAAAAAGGAGATTACATCGAATAGATCTCCACAAGAGAGGGGAGAACTTTGTATTGAGATTCAAAGAGAGAGAAGAAGCCATCTAGCTACTAACTATGGACCCGAAGGTCTGAGGTAAACTACTCACACTTCATCGGAGGGGCTAAGATGATGTAGAAGCCCTCCATGATGACGGCCCTCTTCCGGCGGAGCTCCGGAACAGGCCCCAAGAAGGGATCTCGTGGATACAGAAAGTTGCGGCGGTGGAATTAGGTTTTTGGCTCTTGTTCTGATCGTTTGGGGGTACGTGTGTATATATAGGAGGAAGGAGTATGTCGGTGGAGAACCGAGGGGCCCACGAGGTAGGGGGCGCGCTCTAGGGTGGGCGCGCTCCCCACCCTCGTGACCTCCTCTTTGATCCCTTGCAGTAGGGTCCAAGTCTCCTGGATCATGTTCGGTGAGAAAATCATGTTCCCGAAGATTTTATTCCGTTGGACTCTGTTTGATATTCTATTTATCCGAAACACTGAAATAGGAAAAAAACAGCAATTCTGGGATGGGCCTCCGGTTAATAGATTAGTCCCAAAAATAATATAAAAGTGGAAAATAAAGCCCAATATAGTCCAAAACAGTAGATAATATAGCATGGAGCAATCAAAAATTATAAATACGTTGGAGACATATCACCCACTAGGGCGCGCCCCCTGCCTCATGGGCCCCTCGAAGCTCCACCAACGTACTTCTTCCTCCTATATATATCCACGTACCCCCAAACGATCGGGGACGGAGCCAAAAACCTAATTCCACCGCCGCAACTTTCTGTATCCACGAGACCCCATCTTGGTGTAACACCCACGATGCGGCTATATCTCCCACGTGTCGGAGCAGGACTTAGAGGCATAACCGCATTATAGGCAATGTCGCAAGAGGGGTAATCTTTACACATCCCATGTACTGAATAAGAAAAGAAGTACATAGTTGTATTACAATCGCCACGTCACACAATGCATAAATATAACATTATAATTATCCAGATACAATCAAGGTCCGACTGCGGAACCAAAATAAAGACAACCCTAAATGCATAATGTCCCCGATCGCCCCAACTGGGCTCCACTACTGATCGTCTGGAAAGGAAATGTAGTATCGTCCCGAGACCTCATCGAACTCCCACTTGAGCTCAGTCGAATCTCCTGGAATGGTATCATCGGTCTATGCATCTGGTTTTGGAAGGAATCTGTGAGTCACGGGGACTCAGCAATCTCACACCCTCGCGATCAAGACTATTTAAGTTTATAGGTAGGGTAAAAGGTATGAGGTGGAGCTGCAGCAAGCACTAGCATATATGGTGGCTAACATACGCAAATGAGAGCGAGAAGAGAAAGGAAAGGCACGGTCGAGAAACTATGATCAAGAAGTGATCCTGGAACAACCTACGTTCAAGCATAACACGAGACCATGTTCTCTTCCCGGACTCCGCCGAAAAGAGACGATCACGGCTACACACGCTGTTGATTCATTTTAATTAAGTTAAGTTTCAGGTTTCCTACAACCGGACATTAACAAATTCCCATCTGCCCATAACCGCGGGCACAGCTTTCGAAAATTCAAATCCCTGTAGGGGTGTCCCAACTTAGCCCATCACAAGCTCTCACAGTCAACGAACACTAGTGCAGAACTGGGCAATAGCACCGGTTCGTAAGGCCCTTTAGTGCCGGTTTGGTAACCAGCGCTAAAATGTAGGCACTAAAGCCCCCCCCCTTTAGTACCGGTTCAGCACGAACCGGTGCTAAAGGGCAACCACGTGGCACGAGCCAGCTTCGGGGGCAGGGAGCACTTTTGTACCGGTTGGTGTCACCAACCGGTATTAAAATGCTGGGGGGGGGTTGGGTTTATGATTTCTTTTTCATTTAATTTTGTGTTTTCCATTTAATTATTTTTCGTTTGCTGGTATTTTACGATACTACATATTGTACACGTTATGCATATATATAAATAGAATTTCTAGTAGAACCGATCATAATATATATATATATCATCGAATGTCTCACAACCACCATTAATTAATTCACACATATATATACACATGTATATATATATACAATTTCTCCTAATTGGTGCCTTCGGAGCCAGTGGCATTAGCCTTGCTACTTGGTGCCTTCGGAGCACGATAACAATTGGAAGTGGTTCATGGGGGCGGTAGCGGGTAATAGTATTCTCCTTTGGGATCTATGACCTGGTCGAGCAAAAATCCCGCTATTTCCTCTTGAATTGCTTCTATGCGGTCCTGTGCTAGGAGCTTGTCCCGCACCTCTTTGAACTGTTAAGAAGGAGATCAATATGCATGTGTATTAGTTGTGTGACTAGATATCGATAATGGTGTAAAAATTGTGAATAGTGTTCTGACAATCGATATCGTACCCACTCCTGTCTTTAAGATTTGCTCCTTTCGGACGCCATCATGTGAATGTTCTCGCAAACGTAGTATGCACATAGATCATTCCCCGGCGCGTGCTTCAGGGCCTTTACGAGAATGGAACTTGATCAGATAATAATTAATCAAGCATGATAATTAAAGAGATGGCAGCTAGCTAGTACTACTTAATTACTTACCTTGGGTCGATACCATTTCAGACTTTGTTTCCATGGGCCTGGAGTGACCTTGATGAACTTTTCCCAAGCCCTGCCAGCCGACAAAGAAAATGAATAAATGGGTTATTAAATAGTTGTTATCAGGAAATGATGAACTAATTAAATAGGCCGAGATATAGTTAATAATGATTGAAATTACCTGTTGACTATCCCCTTCATGATGGTGTAGTCACTTGCTTTCTTAAGTAGCGAGTCTAGTACTTCAACTGTTCCTTCATCAACTTTAATGATTAACAAGATCCAGTGAAATCTGCATGCACACACATTTGCATGTCTTAATTAAGCGGGCATATGTAAGCAAAAACATGTAGCTATAGCTAGTAGGGAAAAACAGAATTTGTAGTACAAGACAGTGTGACTCACTGGAAGTTGTAAGGAAGTAGTATATCTTCATTGTATTTGAGTTCCTTGAAGAACTGTAGCATGCTTTCCTCTACACATTTTGCGTGATATGGATCTATTTTCCATGTGTATTCATTAATGGTATTTGGGTCAATGAACCCAATGCCATAGCGTCCACCTTTTTTAATTTCATAAATCTTCATCCTGCATAATACCATAGAAAAGAATATAGTGAGGATAATTACTGGTAATGGTTGATCAAAATGATCAGCTAGCTTGAGACTTAAATTACAGAAAGAAATCACTTACAGACAATAGCAACTGACGATAGATTTGTCGAGTGCGTCTTTATTGTATAGCTGAAAAAGTTCTGAATACTCAACGGTCACAGCTTTCTTATGGTAGTAATGCTCCTCGTTGACATTCACCATGAGGGACTCTCGATTGGAAATCTTGGTAATGTCCATGTACCATTGATGCAATTCATACATTCTCGTTGGGAGCTTATTGACCTCCTCTGGCTCGACCAAAGGTTGGCCCTGGGCATATTTCCGTTTTATTTCCTCCTCTCTAGTCGGAGACATGGGCTCGATATCGAGGAGTTGTCCAACAGTGATCCCGATCGATTCAGCCTGCGCAATATGCTCCTCGGTTATTACCACATCGCCCACCCCGGGAACGTTAACGGTTTGCCCATAATAATATTGGGCGCACCTACTCTCATGTGTTGTTGGCACAACAAGCGGGGGGGTTGATTGCGCCGCCTGTTCTCCCAGCAGGGGAACGGTTTTACTGCTCCTTTTGCCAGCTGATTTGCTCGAGCTCGAGCTCGCCTCTTTCTGTAGACGTGCTCGATTTAACTTCCTGAGGTGGCGCTCATAGTCTGTGTCAACAGGCTTGGGAGCTGGTGGTCTAGCCATACGAATGAAGTGGTCAATCTTTTCCACAGGCACTTTCTCCCTTGGCGGCGGTGGTGGTTTCGGTGCAAAATGGGCTTCCACCTCGGCCTTCAATATGGCTACGTTTTCCTCCTCGGACTTGTCGTAAGGCCTCTGTGGAAGAGGCGCGAGGCTTGGACCATATTGAAATCGCTTGCCTCCGCCTGTACCTGCAGTACTACCTCGACTTGTACCGCTACGCCATAGCTGAGGCGGCTCTCTTCCGTGATTGCTGAGGCGGCAAAGACGGCTGACGTGGCTGAGTTGGAGGAGGAGGAGTGGCCTGAAGCTGTGCCGGAGTTGGAGGAGGAGTGGCCTGAAGCTATGCCGGACTTAGAGGAGGAGTGGCCTGACGCTTTGCCGGACTTGGAGGAGGAGTGGCCTGAAGCCGTGCCGGACTTGGAGGAGGAGTGGCCTGACGCATTGGTGGACTTGGAGGAGCGGGAGTCTGCTGACTCGGTGGCGGACTGCGACGAGGAGTCGGATGATGTGGTGTCGGTGGCCTTCGAAAGATGATGCAATCTTTTCTCCATAGGATAATACGATGGTTGGCCTCTCCTAGTGTGTGCTCATCGTCACCTCCAGGAATGTCAAGCTCTAGCCCCGAATATTGGTCCACGACCTCATCAACCAAGACACGAGCATAGCCCGATGGAATCGGGTTGCAATGGAAGGTTGCCTCTGGGGGATTTGTAAAAGCAAGGGCGTCCGCCACCTTCACGGATATGTTCTTCATTTTGAAGTGTAGCTCGCAGTTAGTGTTCTCCATGATGTCATCCACTGGGTAGCTATCCAGCAATGCGTCACCCGGGGCGGAACCCACGCTGCTTCTCGGCATGGATGGGACGGTGCTATCCATCGATGGATCATCCACTAGCTGCTGAGACCCCCTTTGCTGGCTAAGTGAGTCGATCTGCTCCTGCTGCCGCTGGAATTTGATTGCCAAGTCCACTGTTGGAAATATGCCCTAGAGGCAATAATAAAAGTATTATTATTATATTTCTGTGATCATGATAATTGTCTTTATTCATGCTATAACTGTATTATCCGGAAATCGTAATACACGTGTGAATACATAGACCATAATATGTCCCTAGTAAGCCTCTAGTTGACTAGCTCGTTGATCAACAGATAGTCATGATTTCCTGGCTATGGACATTGGATGTCATTGATAACGGGATCACATCATTAGGAGAATGATGTGATGGACAAGACCCAATCCTAAGCATAGCACAAAGATCGTGTAGTTCGTTTGCTAGAGCTTTTCCAATGTCAAGTATCTTTTCCTTTGACCATGAGATCGTGTAACTCCCGGATACCGTAGGAGTGCTTTGGGTGTATCAAACGTCACAACGTAACTGGGTGACTATAAAGGTGCATTACAGGTATCTCCGAAAGTGTCTGTTGGGTTGACACGGATCGAGACTGGGATTTGTCACTCCGGATAACGGAGAGGTATCACTGGGCCCACTCGGTAATACATCATCATTATGAGCTCAAGGTGACCAAGTGGTTGATCACGGGATCATGCATTACGGTACGAGTAAAGTGACTTGCCGGTAACGAGATTGAACAAGGTATTGGGACACCGACGATCGAGTCTCGGGAAAGTAACATACCGATTGACAAAGGGAATTGTATACGGGGTTGATTAATCCTCGACATCGTGGTTCATCCGATGAGATCATCGTGGAGCATGTGGGAGCCATCATGGGTATCCAGATCCCGCTGTTGGTTATTGACCGAAGAGTCATCTCGGTCATGTCTGCTTGTCTCCCGAACCCGTAGGGTCTACACACTTAAGGTTCGGTGACGCTAGGGTTATGAAGATATGTATATGCAGAAACCCGAATGTTGTTCGGAGTCCCGGATGAGATCCCGGACGTCACGAGGAGTTCCGAAATGGTCCGGAGGTAAAGAATTATATATAGGAAGTGCTGTTTCGGCCATCGGGACAAGTTTCGGGGTTATCGGTATTGTACCGGGACCACCGGAGGGGTCCCGTGGGCCCACCGGGTGGGGCCACCTGTCCCGGGGGGCCACATGGGCTGTAGGGGGTGCGCCTTGGCCTTCATGGGCCAAGGGCACCAGCCCTACTAGGCCCATGCGCCTAGGGTTTCCACCACGGAGGAGTCCAAGTGGTGGAAGGCACCCCGAGGTGCCTTGGGGGGGAGGGAAACCCTCCCCTGGCCGCCGCACCTAGGAGATCAGATCTCCTAGGCTGCGCACCTCCCCCTTGGCCCTCCTTTATATAGTTGAGGAGAGGGAGGACTTCATACCTCAGCCTTGGGTGCTTCCTCTCTCCCCGTTACATCTCTCTCTCGTAGTATAGGCGAAGCCCTGCTACTGTGACGCCCTGCATCCACCACCACACCGTCGTGCTGCTGGATCTTCATCAACCTCTCTTCCCCCCTTGCTGGATCAAGAAAGGAGGAGACATCATCCGTTCCGTACGTGTGTTGAACGCGGAGGCATCGTCCGTTCGGTGCTAAGATCATCGGTGATTTGAATCACGTCGTGTTCGACTACATCATCCCCGTTCTTTGAACGCTTCCGCTCGCGATATACAAGGTACGTAGATGCATCTAATTACTCGTTGCTGGATGAACTCCTAGATGGATCTTGGTGAAACAGTAGGAAAATTTTTGTTTTCTGCAACGTTCCCCAACATCCGCGTGCGCTGATTCTAGGCCTTGAAGGCATTCATAGTCTAGCTTCCTCTGCTCCTCCTCCATCTTCCTCTTCTTCTCCTCCGCAATCTTCTTTCTCGCACGGGTTCTGTAGTCGGCGTTCCAGTCCGAAAACCCCTCATACCACGGAATAGCACCCATGCCTCGTGTTCTTCCCAGGTGTTCAGGATTTCCCAGGGCACGAGTAAGCTCGTCGGTCTCTCTGTTGTGCTCGAACAACCCGGATCGAGCCTCTTCTATTGCAACAAGTAGCTTATCTTCGGCTCCGTCCAGACATGCCTTCTTCGAAACTTTGCCTGTCTTCGGGTCCAACTCCCCCCCATGCGCATAGAACCAAGTCCTGCACCTGGGGGGCCAGCTCAATGTTTCTGGAGTGACACCTGCATCCAGCATCTCTTTCTCAGACTTATCCCACTTAGGCATTCCCACTGCATAGCCACCTGGCCCCAGCTTATGGAACTTATCCTTTTTGCGGCATTGGCCTTGTTTATTCTCGACCGTTCCTTAGATAATTCCGAATCCTTGAATTTCGCGAAATCGTCCCAATGAGCACTTTGGTTCTCTAGTGTTCCCTCGAATACTGGAGTCTTCCTTCCTCCGTTGACGTACTTGGCCCATTCACGAATCTTGTGGTTCTTGAATGCAATCGCCATCTTCCTAAGAGCAGCGTCCTTGACTTTCTCCACATCTACATATGTGAAATGATCTGGTAGGGTGAAATGTTCCATGAGCGTTTCCCAAAGCAAATGTTTTTGTCTGTCGTCGACAAAAGTAACTCCTAGACGTGGCTTTGCTGGCTCTCTCCATTCTTGAAGGGAGATCGGGAGTTGGTCCTTCATAAGAACTCCACACTGACGAACGAACTTGTTCGCAATCTTCTTAGGCGCGAATGGTTCGCCATTACATCTGATTGCCTCGATATTGTACTTTACTCCCTCCTTCAACTTTTTGTTCGGGCCTCGTTTCGTCCTATTGCCTGAAGATTTGCTCGATCTGGATGGCTGAAAGAAGAAAGATCGATTCGTTAATATATCTTCAAGTCATTTAAAACATGTGATGATCACCAGATGCCTGCTTATATAAATATATATACCTCGCCGGTCTTTGTTGTTTCAAGATCAACATTTTCTTCGTCATGTTCATAGTTCATGACTTCATCAATTCGGTCGTCACGATCGAATATCATATCACCCTCCCCGGTGTTGTTTAGATATTCGGAGCCGTCATAATCTTCTTCATTCTGATCATCATCTGGCCTGCGAGGATTGCGTATGATATTGAACAGGGTATCTTCTCCCTCTCTGTCGGTATTGTCCGCCATAGGTTTTTTTTAACTAATCCAAAAGAAATATATTCAAATTACAATGCATGGATGCAATCAATTAATAAGGAAAAACTGAATCAATCATAGTACATAATAAGCATCATCGAATATAATCTCGAATACATCGTCTCGAATAATAGATATAATCTCGAATACATCGCCTCGAATAACAGATATAATCTCGAATACATCGTCTCGAATAATAGACATAATCTTGAATACATCGTCGGATCATGCGGCGCGGGCGGTGGACACCCAAAGAGAAGAACCCTCACAGGATCATAGCTGAAGTGAGATCCCTGAAGAAACTGCTAGGTATTGGAGAACCTGCCGCCCTCTAACGCAACCATGTAGTGATGGACGTGCTCGTCCTCCTCCCTGACACGGCGACGTACCACCTCCGGCGGGGCCGGCTCCCTCCGCACCAAAACTGGCCCACGCGAACGCCACCAAACGAGATCAGGATCGACGACCGGGGCCGGGTTCCTCATCAAGCGGCGCACCCCTCCAGGCAGCACCTCCCAGTGCCAGCCCGGCGGAGCCCAGTCCCGGACATGGGTCAGCCGGACGCCGTCGCGGACGGGTCGACGGCGAGAATGCGGGCCAGGCATCGTCGAGAAGAAATACTAGCTATATGGCGGCAAAAAGTAACATTTTTTTAATGATTGGATTTTGATAACTAAAATTTCTAACATTTCTATATAACTAACATTCCTGTAACATTTCCAAAAATGCTATATAACTAACATTTCTACAACATTTCTAATATTTCTATAACTAAAAAACAGAAGAAAAAAAATTATAACATTTCTATATATATATAACTAACATTTGTATAACAAGTCTAATATTTCTATAACTAAAAAATAGAAAAATTTCTAACTTTTTTATAACTATTTCTATAACTAAAAAACAGAAAAATTCCTAACAATTCTAACTTTTCTATAACGTTTCTAACAATGCTATATAACTAACTATTTCTATAACTAAAAAAGAAAAATTTCTAACTTTTTTATAACTATTTCTGTAACTAAAAAACAGAAAAATTCCTAACAATTCTAACTTTTCTATAACATTTCTAACAATGCTATATAACTAACTATTTCTATAACTAAAAAAAAGAAAAATTTCTAACATTTTTATAACTATTTCTATAACTAAAAAACTAAAAAATGTATGTGTGTGTGCTCACCGGCGAGGCGAGAGGCGACGGGGGGCGGCGACGGGGACGGCGATGGGCGCGGCGACGACGGGGATGGCGAAGACGGGGACAGGGACGGGGCGGCGACGACGGGGACGGGCCAGGGCGGCGACGACAGGGACGGGGCAGCGATGACGGGGACGACGCGGGACGGGCCGGGACGGCACGGCGGTGACGACGGGGACGGGGACGACGGGGCGGCGACGACGGGGACGGGGCGGCGACGGGGACGGCGACGAGGGATATGGAGACGGGGGCGGCGGGCGACAGGGCAGAGGAGAAGAAGCAGATGAGAAACTGAAATTTTTGAAGTGTTTAGTTATATAGGATGGACCTTTAGTACCGGTTGGAGCCACCAACCGGTACTAAAGGCCTGTTTTGGCCAGGCCAAGCGGCGGGAACCGCACACCCTTTAGTATCGGGTGGTGGCTCCAACCGGTACTAAATGGGGGGACTTTAGTACCGGTTGGAGCCACCACCCGGTACTAAAGGCGGTGTGCTGGCAAGGTGCTGTGCGGCAAGTTTAGTCCCACCTCGCTAGCCGAGGGGCGTCTGCACTGGTTTATAAACCCCCGTGCGGTAGCTCTCTCGAGCTCCTCATCAAAGCAGGCCTACTGGGCCTACATGTTCTGTGCTGCCCTGTGGGCCTATTGGGCCTTTGCGGGCCTGCATCCTGGCCCAACAACAGGTTGGGTTTCTAGTCGTATGTAGGCCGCTCTGGCCCAGTAGGCGGGCTTTATTTTTATTTTTTTTGCTTTATTTTTTTGGTTTTTTTTGTATTTAGAGTTTCTTTGTGAATATTTTTGCTTTAGGTACAAAAAATTACAAACTTTCTGTTAGTGCCCGTAGTTTTCAAATTTGAATAGTTTAAATTTTGAATTATTTGAAATTAGTGTGAATCACTAGTTTGTGAATAACTTAACTTTAAAAATCAGTAAAGGCATGAAAGAATTTGTTTGCACATAAAATTTCTTCGCGTTTCAAATGCCAAAACACATAACTACCCTAACTATTACAGAGATTCTCTCCTGGGTGTGAAACGCAGAAGAATGTGATGATAGTGAAGCCGATCACATCCCAGATCTTTGGGTGTGAAACTTTTTCTTCGCGTGTGTCCCTTTGCGTCGTAACCATGAAAAATCTTCATCATTTAACGGGATGCTCGGGTCAATATTCACTGTGAATGGAGCAATTTCATCAAACTTTTCATAATCTTCTGACATGTCTGTCTTGTCATCCACTCCCACGATGTTTCTCTTCCCAAAAAGAACTATGTGCCGCTTTGGCTCATCGTACGATGCATTCGCTTGCTTATCTTTTCTTTTTCTTGGCTTGGTAGACGTGTCCTTCACATAGAAAACCTGTGCCACATCATTGGCTAGGACGAATGGTTCGTCTGCATACGCAAGATTGTTGAGATCCACTGTTGTCATTCCGTACTGCGGGTCTTCCGTTACCCCGCCTCGTGTCATATTGACCCATTTGCACCGAAACAAAGGGACCTTCAAACCATGTCGATAGTCAAGTTCCCATATGTCCTGTATATAACCATAATATGTTTCCTTTCCTGTCTTGGTTTCTGCATCAAAGCAGACACCACTGTTTTGGTTGGTGCTCTTCTTATCTTGGGCGATCGTGTAAAATGTATTACCATTTATCTCGTACCCTTTGAAAGTCATTATATTCGAAGATGGTAACTGGGACAGCAAGTACAGGTCATCTTCAATAGAGGTGTCATGCATGGTACGTGTCTGCAACCAGCTCGCGAAACTCCTGGTTTGTTCACGTGTAATCCAGTCATCAGACCGCTCCGGGTGTTTGGAGCGTAGCAAATTCTTTTGTTCATCCATATATGGAGCCACCAAGGCGGAATTCTGTAGAACTGTGTAGTGTGCTTCAGTGAGAGAATGTCCGTCCATACATATTATTTGTTCCCCTCCTAGCGTGCCTTTTCCATCCAGTCTGCCCTTATGCCGCGATTCAGGAACACCAATCGGCTTAAGGTCAGGAATAAAGTCAATACAAAACTCAATGACCTCCTCATTTTCATGGCCCTTGGAGATGCTTCCTCCTGGCCTAGCACGATTATGAACATATTTCTTTAAGACTCCCATGAACCTCTCAAAGGGGAACATATTGTGTAGAAATACAGGCCCAAAACGTTAATCTCTTCGCATAGGTGAACTAGGACGTGCGTCATGATGTTAAAGAAGGATGGTGGGAACACCAACTCGAAACTGACAAGACATTGCACCAAATCATTCTCTAACCTTGGTATGATTTCTGGATCGATTACCTTCTAAGAGATTGCATTGAGAAATGCACATAGCTTCACAATGGCTAATCGAACGTTTTCCGGTAGAAGCCCCCTCAATGCAACCGGAAGCAGTTGCATCATAATCACGTGGCAGTCATGATACTTTAGGTTCTGGAACTTTTTCTCTACCATGTTTATTATTCCCTTTATATTCGACGAGAAGCCAGACGGTACCTTAATACTAAGCAGGCATTCAAAGAAGATTTCCTTCTCTTCTTTGGTAAGAGCGTAGCTTGCATGACCCTGATGTATGCCGTCTTTTCCGTGCATACGTTGCTGGTCCTCCCGTGCCTCAGGTGTATCTTTTGTCTTCCCATACACGCCCAAGAAGCCAAGCAGGGTCACACAAACATTCTTCGTCACGTACATCACGTCGATTACGGATGGGACCTCTAGGTCTTTACAATAGGGCAGGTCCCAAAATATAGATTTCTTCTTCCACATGGGTGCGCGTCCGTCAGCGTCATTCGGAACAGGTTGTCTACCAGGACCCTTTCCAAAGACCACCTTCAAATCCTTGACCATATCATGTACATCAGCACCAGTACGGTGGCGAGGCTTCGTCCGGTGATCCGCCTCACCTTTGAAATGCTTGCCTTTCTTTCTTACGGGATGCCTTCTCGGAAGAAATCGACGATGTCCCAGGTACACATTCTTCCTACAATTAGCCAAATATATACTGTCGGTATCGTCCAAACAGTGCGTGCATGCGCGGTATCCTTTGTTTGTCTGTCCTAAAAGGTTACTGAGAGTAGGCCAATCATTGATGGTCACGAACAGCAACGCCTTTAGGACAAATTCTTCCCCCATGTGCTCATCCCACGCACGTACACCTGTTCCATTCCATAGTTGTAAGAGTTCTTCAACTAATGGCCTTAGGTACACATCAATGTCGTTGCCGGGTTGCTTAGGGCCTTGGATGAGCACTGACATCATAATGAACTTCCGCTTCATGCACAACCAAGGAGGAAGGTTACACAAACATAGAGTCACAGGCCATGTGCTATGGTTGCTGCTCTGCTCCCCAAAAGGATTAATGCCATCTGCGCTTAGACCAAACCATACGTTCCTTGCGTCATCTGCAAACTCCTTCCCGTACTTTCTTTCGATTTTTCTCCACCGCGACCCGTCAGCGGGTACTCTCAACTTTTCGTCTTTCTTATGGTCTTCTCTGTGCCATCGCATCGCCTTGGCATGCTCTTTGTTTTGGAACAAACGTTTCAACCGTGGTATTATAGGAGCATACCACATCACCTTGGCAGGAATCTTCTTCCTGGGGCGCTCGCCCTCGACATCACTAGGGTCATCGCAGCTGATCTTATAGCGCAATGCACCGCATACCGGGCAAGCGTTCAAATCCTCGTACTCACCGCGGTAGAGGATGCAATCATTAGGGCATGCATGTATCTTCTGCACCTCTAACCCTAGAGGGCAGACAGCCTTCTTTGCTTGGTATGTACTCCTGGGCAATTCGTTGTCCTTTGGAAGCATATCCTTTATCATTACCAGCAACTTTCCAAATCCCTTGTCAGATACACCATTCTCTGCCTTCCATTGTAGCAATTCCAGTGTGGTGCCCGGTTTTTTCTTGTCACCTACGCAATTCGGGTACAACAATTTTTTTGTGATCCTCTAACATGTGCTGCAACTTCTTCTTCTCCAAATCACTTGCGCAGTTTCTCTTTGCATCGGCAATGGCCCGACCTAGATCATCAACGGGCTCATCCAATGCCTCTTCTTCAGCTTCTTCCCGCATTGCCGGTTCAGCTTCTTCCCGCATTACCGGCTCAGCTTCTTCCCTCATTGTTGTATCATTGTATTCAGGGAACCCATGGCCAGGATAGCTGTCGTCGTCCTCTTCTTCTTCATTGTCTTCCATCATAACCCCTCTTTCTCCATGCGTGGTCCAAACATTATAGTGGGGCATGAAACCGGACTCAAACAGGTGGACGTGAATGGTTCTTGACATAGAGTAATTGCGACCATTCTTACAGCCAGCACATGGACAATGCATAAAACCATCCACTCGCTTGTTTGCCTCAGCCGCAAGCAGAAAAGTACGCACGCCATTAATGAACTCGGGAGAGCATCGGTCATCGTACATCCATTGCCAGCTCATCTTCAATACACAGCACCGAAAACATCAAATTAATACAATACATAAAGTTCATACATAAAGATCATACAACACTTAAATGCAACAAACAAATAACTCTCTAGCTAAAGAATTTAAATGCAACAACAAATGCGATCAAGATCGCGACTAAGGTAACAATTGATCCAACATCATAATGATACCAAGCCTCACTATGAATGGCATATTTTCTAATCTTTCTAATCTTCAAGCGCATTTTCTCCATCTTAATCTTGTGATCATCGACGACATCGGCAACATGCAACTCCAATTCCATCTTCTCCCCCTCAATTCTTTTCAATTTTTCCTTCAAATCCCCGTTTTCTCTTTCAACTAAATTTAACCTCTTGACAATAGGGTCGGTTGGAATTTCGGGTTCAACTACCTCCTACATACAAATATCTATGTCAACTTGATGGGCATAATTTGTCATAAACATGAAATGCAATGAATAGTTTTAAAAGAGAATATACCACATCCGAATCATAACCCGGACGAGGGCCGACGGGGACGGATATCAAAACCATGGCACTATGCATAACAAACAACATATGGGTAAGATAATTATACGAGTAACTATATATCCAAATCACACAAACATCATTTTTTATATAAAACTTTATGAACAAGAGGCTCACCACAAGGTGGTGCCGGCGACGGGACGTTGCGAGCGATCGACGGTGGTTACGACGGAGATTTAGAAGGTACTAAGTAAACCACACCTACATATGCAAAACTAAGTGTTATTTTTGATCTCAAATTGCATATAAATCAAATACTAGCACATATATATAATTCCTCCCAAATTACTAAACTCAAAAATCAATCACTATATAAAGCATTGCACGAGCTAATCTAGCAATGAGAGATGAAAGGAAAAAGTTGCTAACCTTTGTGATCATTTGAATGGATGGGGGCCTTCAAATCTTGGGCAAAATGTGTGATGAGCTTGAGAGGAAGAGGGAAAAGAACAGAGAGGAGAGGGGAAAGGGGAAGAACAGAGCGAGCTCGGGTGGATGAAGGGTCTGTGTAGGACGACCTTTAGTACCGGTTCGTGATACGACCCGGTACTAAAGGTGCTGGAGGGGCCCCGGACTGACAACATCCTGCCACCAGTCACTTTGGTACCGGTTCGTGGCACGAACCGGTGCTAAAGGTTCGTCACGAACCGGTACTAATGAGAGCGGCCCGGCTAGCCGTTGGAACCGGCACTAATGTACACATTAGTGCCGGCTCAAATTCAAACCGGCACTAATGTGCTTCACGTTTGACCCTTTTTCTACTAGTGGAAGGATATTCCTTCTCCCAAGACAATCCGATCGGACCCGGAATCCCGGTTACAAGACATCTCGACAATGGTAAAACAAGTCCAGCAAGACCACCCGCTGTGCCGACAAATCCCGATAGGAGCTGCACATATCTCGTTCTCAGGGCACACCGGATGAACACTACGTACAACTAAAACCAACCCTCAAGTTTCCCCAAGGTGGCGCTGCAAGTGGCTCTGTTTTGGACCAACACTCAGAGGAGCACTGGCCCGGGGGTTCAAAATAAAGATGACCTTTGACTCCGCGGAACCCAAGGGAAAAAGAGGCTAGGTGGAAAATGGTAAAACCAAGGTTGGGCCTTGCTGGAGGAGTTTTATTCAAGGCGAACTGTCAAGGGGTTCCCATTATAACCCAACCGTGCAAGGAACGAAAAATCAAGGAACATAACACCAGTATGACGGAAAACTAGGGCGGCAAGAGTGGAACAAAACACCAGGCATAAGGACGGGCCTTCCACCCTTTACCAAGTATATAGATGCATTAAAATAGACAAGATATAATAGTGATATTCCAACAATAAACATGTTCCAACAAGGAACAAACTCCAATCTTCACCTTCAACTAGCAACGCTATAAGAGGGGCTGAGCAAAGCGGTAACATAGCCAAATAACAGTTTGCTAGGACAAGGTGGGTTAGAGGTTTGACATGGCAATATGGGAGGCATGATAAGTCATGTGGTAGGTATTGTAGCATAGGCATAGCAAAAGAGCGAGCATCTAGCAAGCAAAGATAAAAGTGATTTCGAGGATATGGTCATCTTGCCTGCAAAGTTCTCCGAGTTGACGTAACCTTGATCCTCGTAAGCGTACTTAACTGGTTCCTCAATCACGTACTCATCTCCCGACTCTACCCAAAGCAAGAACACAAGAAAAGGGAGACACAATCAACCATGGTGCAATGCACAAGCAACATGATGCAAAACATGGCATGATATGTGGGACGTGATATGCAATGCATATGCATGTTTCGGAAAGGAAAGATTGAACCTGGCCTCAACTTGGAAAACCAAGAGTGCCGCTGGAAAGATGAGTTGATTTCGGTCAAAATCGATATAAAGATCACGGGAAACGGATGCACAGTTTGCAAATGGCAAGCAAAACAATAATGGCACAAAGCTGCGATTAACAGCACGAGGCCATCTAAATGCATCAAGAACAACAAGCTACTGCACTCTAACATAGAAACAAATCACATGGCAGTGATCCACTCAAGATGCTTGACAAAAGATGAACACTGAGCTATGGCTAATTCACTCAATAGCAGGTTCAAACAAGCATGGCAAAAGTGCAAAAGATAACAGGTTACAGACTTAGTGAAAATAATATGCCAGGATTTTAACATCAGGAAGCAATGTTTAGAGCAAGATATCAACATGCTATGGGAACGTATCATGGAAAAGCAAGGCATGTAATGAAGCTACTCAAAGCATACAAAAAAGTCCCTTACTGACCATAAGCCAAAAGGGATCAGAAAATACAGTGGCAACCATGTGAACATAGCAAGTTCGTTAATAGATTCAGACTTAGAAGAAAACTGGAACATGGCAAAATAGATTCACGTAGGCATGTTTACGAGCTTGATGCACTCACCACAAGGCATTACATGACAAACTAAGTATACACCCAGCAAGTAGACATGGCATAGAAGCTAAACGTGGAAAGAACAACCTCATAGCATGCACGTATCAACTACAACAACCTCGGCAAAATTGCTTAACACATAAACAATCTGCCAGGAACATTTTATAGCAAAAGTAGAGCAAGATTGAGTCATGCTAGTGTGCTCCATAATTGCAAACAAAGACATGGATGGATAGAGCACAACAATATCTCAAAATGATCCTTACTGAACATGCTCAAAAGAGGCATGGATCACTCTGTAGCAACATGAATACATGGCATAAAAATATTATCAGGGAAAAGACTTAGAAGATTTCTAAGTCCCTGAAATCAGCAATATCACGAGAGCTACTTTGCATGCTTGTGCTAGTCACCACAAAGATCACAAAAATACATGGAATACACCCCTGTAAAGATGGCACGGCATACTTCAAAACACATGTAGGTCTCAAGTTCATAGGAGGCACACATTAAGCATGGCAAAAATGACAAATGTCCAAATTCTGATAAGAATCTGAAACTAACATTACATAGCACTCTTGCAACCGCATTTTGGGCATCAAGATGAACTCAAATGAACATGGTGCAATCGAATGAAATGAAGTGCTCGTCGAGATGAACTATTTGATATGCTACACGCCCAAAACGGAGCCACGGATGCAGAGTTATGACATGATGAAGAATGCTAAAAATTACTGGGACTTAGGAGAAAAACAAGGTCAACCTCCCAGATTTGGATCTAGGGTTCGTGCACGCTTTACAAGGTCCGCCGGAAACACTGTAGACGGCCGGAGAGGAAGGAGGTTGCCGAATTCGGCGATGAGGGGCTCGCCGGTGGCCAGAGTAGACGAGGACGGCGACGAGGTGTCCGGCGCGGCGAGGCAACGCGGTCGGCGGCGACTCCGGGACGGAAGCGTGCGGCGGCAGGGCGTACGGCGCCGGCTACGGGGAAGGAGCGGCGGTCGGCGAGGAGGAGGAGCGGCGGCCTCGGCGGGATCGGGCGGCGCGGCGAGGCAGCGGGCTCCTCGGGCGCGCGGCGGCGGGAATGGGCCGCGGGGGCTCTCTGCGGGCCGGGCGGGCCGGTGCTGACAGGTGGCGATGTGGGGCTCCGAGGGCCACGTGGCACGCGAGGATTCATCAGGCGGCGGCGGAAATTATGTCCGGCGGCGGGCGGACACGTCCGGCCGCGCGGAGGGGAGGGGGATCTAGGGTTTGATCCGAAATTTCGGGGGAGATGCCTATTTATACATAGGAGGAGCTAGGAGGCTCCAAATTGAGCAGGGTTTGCGGCCACGCGATCGTGATCGAACGACCGAGATGATGGAGGGGGTTTAGCTGGGCTTTGGGCCACTTTGGAGAGGTGTTGGGCTGCAACACACACGAGGTCTTTTCGGTTCCTCGGTTAACCGTTGGAGTATCAAACGAAGTCCAAATGGCAGGTGGTCTACCGGTAGTAAACCAAGGCCGCTTGGCAAGTCTCGGTCCAATCCGAAAACGTTTCACACCCGCACATGAAAAGAGGTAAAAGGGGACATCGGAGGACATTGGAGCGCCGGAATGCAAAACGGACAACAGGGAAAATGCTCGGATGCATGAGACGAACACGTATGCAAATGCGATGCACATGATGACATGATATGAGATGCATGACAAATACAAAAGCAACACGGAGACAAAACCCAACAACGAGGAAAAATCATAACTTAGTGCCGGCAATGGCAAGAGTTGGAATACAAATATGGCAGGTTACATATGGGGTGTTACACTTGGGGCATGTTCCGGAGCTCCGCCGGAGGGGGCATCGATCACGGAGGGCTTCTACATCATCATCCAAGCCCCTCCAATGAAGTGTGAGTAGTTTACTTCAGACCTACGGGTCCATAGCTAGTAGCTAGATGGCTTCTTCTTTCTTTTTGGATCTCAATACAATGTTCTCCCCCTCTCTCATGGAGATCTATTTGATGTAATCTTCTTTTTGCGGTGTGTTTGTTGAGATCGATGAATTGTGGGTTTATGATCAAGTATATCTATGAATAATATTTGAATCTTCTCTGAATTGTTTTATGTATGATTGGTTATCTTTGCAAGTCTCTTCGAATTATCAGTTTGGTTTGGCCTACTAGATTGGTTGTTCTTGCCATGGGAGAAGTGATTAGCTTTGGGTTCAATCTTGTGGTGTCCTTTCCGAGTGACAGAAGGGGTGGCAAGGCACGTATTGTATTGTTGCCATCAAGGATAACAAGATGGCGTTTTTTTATCATATTGCATGAAATTATCCCTCTACATCATGTCATCTTGCTTAAGGCGTTACTCTGTTTTTAACTTAATACTCTAGATGCATGCTGGATAGCGGTCGATGAGTGGAGCAATAGTAGTAGATGCAGAATCGTTTCGGTCTACTTGTCTCGGACGTGATGCCTATATACATGATCATACCTAGATATTCTCATAACTATGCTCAATTCTGTCAATTGCTCAATAGTAATTTGTTCACCCACCGTAGAATATTTATGCTCCTGAGAGAAGCCACTAGTGAAACCTATGGCCCCCGGGTCTCTTTCTCATCATATCAATCTCCATAACTTTATTATTGCTTTGCTTTTACTTTATTTACTTTGCATCTCTATACCAAAAATACAAAAAAATATTATTTATCATCTCTATCAAATCTCACTTTCGTAAGTGGCCGTGAAGGGATTGACAACCCCTAAGCGTGTTGGTTGCGTTGAGCTATTGTTTTGTGTAGGTTCGAGGGACTCGAGCGTAGCCTCCTACTGGATTGATACCTTGGTTCTCAAAAACTGAGGGAAATACTTACGCTACTTTGCTGCATCATCCCTTCCTCTTCGGGGAAATCCAACGCATTGCTCAAGAGGTAGCAAGAAGAATTTCTGGCGTCGTTGCCGGGGAGTCTGCGCAAAAGTCAACATACCAAGTACCCATCACAATCCCTATCTCCCGCGTTCCATTATTTGCCATTTGCCTCTCGTTTTCCTCTCCCCCCAATTCACCCTTGCCATTTTATTCGCACTCTCTCTCTCTATCCTCCCTCTCTATTTTCCTCTTTTGCCCATTTGCTCTTTGTTTGCTCGTGTGTTAGTTTGCTTGCTTGTCATCATGGCTAGTCTCATATCTTCTCCATTGTCTCCCGAGAATGAAGTTATAAATTTTAAACAAAGGGAGGGAGAAAATCTAAAAGATGCTTGGTATAGAATTTGGAATGCTCAAAATAGATCTACCAGGAAGCAATCTACTTCAGTTCTTCTCCGCAATTTTTATGTAGGTGCTAATCCTTGGTATAGATATATCCTTGATACCATTACCAGAGGGAATTTCTTGGGTAGCCATACTTTTGATTCTTATAATGCTATGTTAGATTTATTTGGCTCACCACCTCTTTTGGTTAATGGAACTATGTTAACTTTGGAGCATGTTATGCACAGACTTGAAATTATTGAAAATAAAGTTGCTACTATTGAATTAATTAAAAATCTATATAAAAAGATCCACAATCAAATTACCCAATACGGATCTAAGGTAGGAATGACTTTGAAAAATATTAAGGAAAAGGAACCCATAGTTAATGAGAAAATAAACTTAGATTCTACTAGAATCGATAAACTTGAGGGTATCATTACGACCTTGGGAACCGCTTTTTCTTCCGTAAAGAATATTCCAAGTCCTCCTACTAAAATTGCCAAGCTTATGTATGTTCCTAAAAATAAGGGTGAATCATCTAGTAAGGAAACTGCGGATCTTAAATCTATAAGTATTCATCCCAATCTGTTTGCTATCATTAAGGAACAAATTGCTACAAATGAATTTTTCGATCTTGCGCCTAAGAGTTTGATAATCACTAGAAATAAAGAAATTCCTAAGGGAGATAGATGCCTCAGTGAAGAATTGTCTACCAAATATGGCACTACCTAGATCTATCCTCGCTTTTATGCCTAGCTAGGGGCGTTAAATGATAGCGCTTGTTGGGAGGCAACCCAATTTTATTTTTATTCCTTTATTTTTGTTCCTGTTTAGTAATAAATAATTTATCTAGCCTCTGTTTTGGTTGTATTTTTTGTGTTTAATTAGTGTTTGTGCCAAGTAGAACCGTTGGGAAGACTTGGGGAAAGTCTTTTTGATCACGCTGTAAAAAACAGAAACTTTAGCTCTCGCGAGAATTGCTGCCATTTTTTATTGGAGAGTTCTATTTAGTTAATTCCCTTTTTATATGATTAATAGATAAATTCCTCACGTCCAGAAATTTATTTTAGAATTTTCGGGGTTCCAGAAGTATGCGTTTGATACAGATTACTACAGATTGTTCTGTTTTTGACAGATTCTGTTTTTCGTGTGTTGTTTGCTTATTTTGATGAATCTATGGCTAGTAATGGAGTTTATAAACCATAGAAAAGTTGGGATACAGTAGATTTAACACCAATGTAAATAAAGAATGAGTTCATTAGAGTACCTTGAAGTGGTGTTTTGTTTTATTTCGCTAACGGGGCTCACGAGATTTTCTGTTAAGTTTTGTGTTGTGATGTTTTCAAGTTTTGGGTAAAGATTGCATGGATTATGGAACAAGGAGTGGAAAGAGCCTAAGCTTGGGTATGCACAAGGCACCACAAGGTAAAATCCAAGGACACCAAAAAGCCTAAGCTTGGGGATGCCTTGAAAGGCATCCCCTCTTTTGTCTTCGTTCATCGATAACTTTCCTTGGAACTATATTTTTATTTACCACATAATATGTGTTTTCTTGGAGCGTCTTGTATGATTTGAGTCTTTGCTTTTTAATTTACCACAATCATCCTTGTTGTACACACCTTTTGAGAGAGACACACATGAATTAGAATTTATTAGAATACTCTATGTGCTTCACTTATATCTTTTGAGCTATAGTTTTTGCTCTAGTGCTTCACTTATATCTTTTAGAGAACAGTGGTGGTTTTATTTTATAGAAATAATTGATCTCTCATGCTTCACTTATATTATTTTGAGAGTGCTTTAGAACATCGTGGTAATTTTCTTTTAGACATAATAAAAACTTTCATATAAGTGCATTGAATACTATGAGAAGTTTGATACTTGATAATTGTTTTGAGATATGGAGATGGTGATATTAGAGTCATGCTAGTTGAGTAATTGTGAATTTGAGAAATACTTGTGTTGAAGTTTGTGATTCCCGTAGCATGCACGTATTGTGAACCGTTATGTGATGAAGTCGGAGCATGATTTATTTATTGATTGCCTTCCTTATGAGTGGCGGTCGAGGACGAGCGATGGTCTTTTCCTACCAATCTATCCCCCTAGGAGCATGCGTGAAGTACTTTGTTTCGATAACTAATAAATTTTTGCAATAAGTATGTGAGTTCTTTATGACTAATATTGAGTCCATGGATTATACGCACCCTGACCCTTCCACATTTGCTAGCCTCTCTATTACGGCGAACTTTTTGACGGTATCATACACCCACCATATACTTTCCTCAAAACAGCCACCATATCTACTTATTATGGCATTTCCATAGCCATTCCGAGATATATTGCCATGCAACTTTCCACCGTTCCGTTTGTTATGACACGCTTCATCATTGTCATATTGCCATGCATGATCATGTAGTTGACATCGTATTTATGGCAAAGCCACCGTTCATAATTTTTTCATACATGTCACTCTTGATTCATTGCATATCCCGGTACACCGCCGGAGGCATTCACACAGAGTCATATTTTTTTCTAAGTAGTGAGTTGTAATTCTTGAATTATAAGTAAAAAAGAAGTGTGATGATCATCATTATTAGAGCATTGTTTCAGTGAGGAAAGAATGGTGGAGACTATGATTCCCCCACAAGTCGGGATAAGACTCTGGACGAAAAAAGAAGAGAAAAGAGGCCAAAAAAGGCACAAATAAAAAAATGAGAGAAAAAGAGAGAATGGACAATGTTACTATCCTTTTTCCACACTTGTGCTTCAAAGTAGCACCATGATCTTCACGATAGAGAGTCTCCTATGTTGGCACTTTCATAAACTAATGGGAATTTTACATTATAGAACTTGGCTTGTATATTTCAATGATGGGCTTTCTCAAATTTCCCTAGGTCTTCGTGAGCAAGCAAGTTGGATGCACACCCACTTAGTTTCTTTTATTGAGCTTTCATACACTTATAGCTCTATTGCATCCGTTGCATGGCAATCCCTACTCACTCACATTGATATCTATCGATGGACATCTCCATAGCCCGTTGATACGCCTAGTTAATGTGAGACTATCTTCTCCTTTTTGTCTTCTCCACAGCCACCATTCTATACCACCTATAGTGCTATGTCCATGGCTCACGCTCATGTATTGCGTGAAAGTTGAAAAAGTTTGAGAGCATCAAAAGTATGAAACAATTGCTTGGCTTGTCATTGGGGTTGTGCATGATTTAATATTTTATGTAATGAAGATAGAGCATAGCCAGACTATATGATTTTGTAGGGATAACTTTCTTTGGCCATGTTATTTTGAGAAGACATGATTGCTTAGTTAGTATGCTTAAAGTATTATTATTTTTATGTCAATATTAAACTTTTATCTTGAATCTTTCAGATCTGAACATTCATGCCACAATAAAGAAAACTTACATTGAAAAATATGTTAGGAAGGATTCCACATCAAAAATTCTATTTTCATCATTTACCTACTCGAGGACGAGCAGGAATTAAGCTTGGGATGCTTGATACGTCTCCAACGTATCTATAATTTTTGTATTGTTCCATGCTATTATATATTCTGTTTTGGATGTTTAATGGGCTTATTTATACACTTTTATATTATTTTTGGGACTAACCTATTAACCGGAGGCCCAGCCCAAATTGTTGTTTTTTGCCTATTTCAGTGTTTTGCAGAAAAAGAATATCAAACGGAGTCCAAATGGAATGAAACCTTCGGGAGCGTGATTTTTGGAACAAACGTGATCCAGAGGACTTGGAGTGGACGTCAAGCAACCAACGAGGAAGCCACGAGGGAGGGGGGCGCGCCCTCCACCCTCGTGGGCCCCTTGTGGCTCCACCGACCTACTTCTTCATCCTATATATACCTATGTACCCTGAAAACATCAGAGGACACCACGAAAACCTAATTCCACCGCCGCAACCTTCTGTACCCGTGAGATCCCATCTTGGGGCCTTTTCCGGCGTGCCGTCGGAGGGGGCATTGATCACGGAGGGCTTCTACATCAACACCATAGCCTCTCCGATGATGTGTGAGTAGTTTACCTCAGACCTTCGGGTCCATAGTTATTAGCTAGATGGCTTCTTCTCTCTCTTTGGATCTCAATACAAAGTTCTCCTCGATCTTCTTGCAGATCTATTCGATGTAATCTTCTTTTGCGGTGTGTTTGTCGAGATTCGATGAATTGTGGGTTGATGATCACGATTATCTATGAAAAATATTTGAATCTTCTCTGAATTGTTTTATGTATGATTGGTTATATTTGCAAGTCTATTCGAATTATCAGTTTGGTTTGGCCTACTAGATTGATCTTTCTTGCAATGGGAGAAGTGCTTAGCTTTGGGTTCAATCTTGCGGTGCTCGATCCCAGTGACACTAAGGGAAACGACACGTATTGTATTGATTGTTGCCATCAAGGATAAAAAGATGGGGTTTATATCATATTGCATGAGTTTATTCCTCGACATCATGTCATCTTGCTTAAAGCGTTACTCCATTCTTATGAACTTAATACTCTAGATGCATACTGGATAGCGGTCGATGTGTGGAGTAATAGTAGTAGATGCAGGTAGGAGTCGGTCTATTTGTCACGGATGTGATGCCTATATACATGATCATACCTAAATATTCTTATAACTATGCTCAATTCTATCAATTGCTCGACAGTAATTTGTTCACCCACCATAATACTTATGCTATATTGAGAGAAGTCACTAGTGAAACCTATGGCCTTCGGGTCTATTTTCCATCATACAAGTTTCCAATCTATTTTATTTTGCAATCCTTACTTTTAACTTATATCATAAAAATACCAAAAATATTTATCTTATTATTATCGTCTCTATCAGATCTCACTCTTGCAAGTGGCCGTGAAGGGATTGACAACCCCTTTATCGCGTTGGTTGTAAGGTTTTTATTTGTTTGTGTAGGTATGAGGTGACTCGCCCGTGGTCTCCTACTGGATTGATACCTTGGTTCTCAAAAACTGAGGGAAATACTTACGGTGCTTTGCTGCATCACCCTTTCCTCTTTAAGGGAAAACCAACGCATGCTCAAGAGGTAGCACATATATAGATAACTAGATGATGCCCCGTGCGACGCTGCTGTATCGGCCGTGATCCATAGATCAGGGGCAGCGGCCCCATGGAGAGGCGGTAGCATCCTCATCGGGGTGGTGACACGGTGGGGGCGGCCCGTTGTATGTTGGTTGTGTGCCCACGGCGACGGCGTGTCAGATCTGATCTGACTTCAACTGCAGCGACGGCGTGGTGGGCCTAGTCTCCAGTCAGATCTGATCCGGCCGGTGCGGCCTGCTCCAAGCGCGGTGGCGGTGATCGGTGGCGATCCCCTGCACACAATGCTGGATGGAGGGTCCCCGAGCGGATTCAGGTGGAAACCCTACTCCTAGCACGTTGCCAAGGTCGGCGATGGCGGCGTTTTTCTGCGTCGTCCACTTTTTGAAGGCATCGTCGTGGAGAAGCTCTAGACCCCTATCTACTACCTACAAGGGAAACCCTAGATCAGTCGATCGGATGACGGCGGCGCCCATGTGTCGTACCCCTCTTGAGGGCGTCATTCTTGGAGGTGTGCATAGACTCAAGGGACCAGTGGACGACATCTGCGGTTGAGCGGCTTTCCCTGTGATGCATCGACGCCGTGGAGTCTTGGCGGCAAGGCGTGGCAAAATCTCGGCGACGGATGCGTGATGATGAACGTGCGTAGGGAGGGAGTGTTGTCTGGCGTCGTGGGGGCATCAAGGGCAGGCCTGGCAAGGTCGATGCGTCAGTACCTACTCTGAAGATGGATTGATGGGAGACAGCGATGACGACCTATGAGTGCGTCGGATCAGTTTGTGCCCCAGACCCGGTATGTTGCTTCATCAACGGATAGGCGGAGTAGTGACAGATGTTGCCACTACGGCGCCTTCAGACATATTGATGTATTATTTTTAAGGACTTTGTGAATAATTAATAAAGTGGCTGCATGCATCTCCCAGATGCATAGACTAGGGTCATCCTCCTTTTCTAAACAAATATTTAAAATTAATTAAATTGGAGAAAAAGTAATGTAAAAGTGTCATTGGTTTACACTTTAAAAATAATAAAACCTACCAAGTATGTGGCAAAATGAGTATACAAATAGAAATACATTCGAACTGAACTTAATGTGGTGTCGTCTTTAAAAAAATGGAAAGCATGAAGTATGTATGTTTATTGCAAGCGTCCAACATATATACCGTCCATGACCATTCAAAAACTGACACAAAAAATAAAGTTATGACTGACATGCATGAATTGATTCAGCTAGAAAACGTACATGCGTGACTATATGAGGGGTGACGTGGTTTAGGTGGCCATAATAATGTAAGATTGTAAATTATGAGCGCGTGCATGACTTGAGGATGTAACACAATTTTGATTGGATGGCTATAAATAACTGAGGTGATGTGGAAGTACACATACGAGAAAAATGTGGTTGCAGGGGCTAGGTATTTGGATATAGAAGATGAGGGTTCTCTAGTGGACTATGTATGATCTGAACTCGTTTGGCTGCTCGTAACGGAATTACCATATGAAGTATTATGCATGTCAACTAAGTAGTTTAGATGAAGTGACATATATTAAATAAAGAAATGTCTGATTGATTATCATGCATGATGTGTTGGTACTGTGTTGTATTAAATGATGTGCTACTATGGATCATAAATGACAATAAGTTAGGTCATTTATGATATCAGTCTATGATACTATGCGTAGACTAGTTACAATGGGAGTAACTTAACTAGTAACATCACACATTTCAATACAAGATTGCTTATGTTGCAGCTAATTAATAAGGAAAGAGGGTTTGTGATAACTTAGGTAGTTACTATAACATCACACATTTTAAGGCATAATGAGTCTATAGCCTAATAAATAAACTATTTCATGATACCACCCATATATTACTACCCACTATGAAGATAGTAACATAGACTAGTAACATCGGCAAGTTACTACTTTATGTTACTCCCCACTGTGAGCAGTCTTAGGGAGGTAGTATCATAATACGAACAAAGTTGTGGTTGGATGCTTAGGAGGACAGTGGTATCCCAGCCCACCAGAGTTTAAATCATGGTGCTCGTATTTATCCTGAATTTATTTCAGGATTTCTGGTGATGCACGTTCAAGACGTTCCCGTCGACTACGAGGAGCCTACGGTGACTTCATAAAATCTCAAAATGACATGCCGGCTCAGTCTCTCGAAGGTGCTCATAGGGGTAGGATGCGCATGTATGCGTTCATAGAGATGAGTGTATGCGCGTTTATGTGAGCGTGTGAGTCTATATTGTGTTAAAAAAATACCATACACTAATATCATATGCAAGACACTATTATATGATAATTCTCATTTTGAGAGCCTTATGCAACTCGGCGAAAACGCCCCGTACGTGAATCAATGTTAGGTAATAATTATTTTCATTTACGTGGACGATTCTAGGTATCCAAACAATTAATCATGATTTATATGAGGCTCTTGAATGATCCAAGGCAAATCTCGGCTAGGAAGGTTCTAGTGCATCCAATGGTGCACACTTTGTCCATTTGATCTATGGGAAGGGACGGGCACAAAAATGAGGAACCAAGGGGGCTGAGTTGCAGGTATTCAGTTTGGTTTTTGGGAGCATTTGCTCCCGCTTTAAAAAAATGCAAAAAGAATGCTGAAAAATTATACACGTTTATGTTCATATCCAAATGTTATCTGCAAATTTTTTGACAGGGCAGGAGGGGTGCGGTACTTAACCATTACGACCAATGCAAATAAAACGTGTTGACCACCAATATTTTGGCATTCTTAGACCACTGAACTTTGTTTTCTTTTCAAGTATGTTTTGGACACTACCATGCACATAAACAAAAATAATATGTTTTTAACTTTTAAAACATTTTTTAAAATTTTACTATTCATCAAGGAGCAAGTGCTTCCCAAAGCGACGTTCCTTGGGCCTAGCAGTGCTGGGGATTGTCCATATTTGATATGTCCAAAATTATGCATGTATGCCGCTTTCAGAACTGGGGTTGTATTAGGGTTAGAGCCATCCTAGCCCTAGCCCTAGCCCTAGACCCGCCACAACTATCTGAGTAATTTTATTTTCTAAAACTGAAGGCAAGTTTTTTTTCTTTGTAAAACGGTTATCTAGCCAAATATTAACCATTTCAATTATGTAACTTATGCCGTTCCCGTTATTGGAAACAATCATATGTATTGCGTCATTTCCTACCTGATCTTTACGCACAACATGAACAACAAGAATCCCATTGTGCTTGTATATATCTACTTAAAAATTCAATATATAACAAAAAAACCGATATATGTGTGTTGTCTATTTTGAATCATCATGTTTTTTTAAACAAGATGCCAAAGGGCACTTAGATATGATAATTATCAAGGAAAATAGTAGCCAGTACAATGAAAAGACGACTGGAAGCATAACAACCTGTACAAAATAAAATTACAATTGATGAAGGCTAAGATAGATGGTGTAGACGTTTTTTTTTGTAGATTTTTTTGGCAAAGAACAGTCAAAAAGTTTGGAGTGCATAGCTAGGAAGTCATAAGCACCAGCAGCCACTACCAGAACAGGGCTCTAAGCCGACAGCCAAATGTATGCCGACGGCCACCGTCGGCCTAATCCGAGCTATGCCGACAGCTAGATCCTGGCCGTCGGCGTACAATGGCCGTCGGGCTATCCCCGTCTACGCCGACAGCAGCCGTCGGCACATCACAGCCGTCGGCTTATCCCGGACTACGCCTACAGCTGCCGTCGGCATAGATGCGGGCCCGCCGACAACACTCATCACGACCGGCTAACGACGTCAAATCTATGCCGACGGCCGTGACGGGTGGCCGTCGGCATAGATACGGGTGACACGTCACCGATCCAGAGCGCACCGACCAGGACCTATGCCGACGGCAGCCGTCGGCATAGCCGACATGTCATCGATCCGTGGCGCTGTCCATCTGCCCTGGCCGCAGCTATGCCGACAGCTTTGCCGTCGGCATAGTTTTTTTTTTCTTTTTTCCATATATTATTATTATTATTATTAAGCATACAGTATGTGTTAATAAGCATACATATAGATTGTGTTAATAAGCATACATATAGTATGTGTTAATAAGCATATAGTATGTTAATAAGCATATAGTATGTGTTAATAAGCATACATATAGTTTTTTTGTTTTTCTTCACTGTTTTCTTCATTATTATTATTTAACTAACTTACATACAGTATGTGTTAATAAGCATACATACATTATTTTTCGGTTCTGTACAGAGCGGTGTGACCCCCCTCACGAACGGTGCCGCCGCCAGCCGACAACTAGAATGGGGAACAGCCGCATCGGGTCTATACGAAGGGGACTTTGCTTCAAGTGTTCATATATATCGGATGACCTACCACAACCGGATGGTGTTATGCCATGTCCGAAGAGGCGGCACGCATCTCCAGGGTGTGGCCCCATCACGGACGGCGCCGCCGCCGGCACTTGGAGGGGGGGGAACGGACGCGTCGGGTCTACATGGAGTGGATGTATCTGTGGGTTTGGCCCGGATGTTGCTCCCGGGTGTCCCTATGGGCGGACCTGACACAACCGGGTGGAGAGGTCCACTGGTCAAAGCCCGTCCGTGCAAAGTCAAAGGGCTAGATCCCGTGGTCAAACGCTACAGGGTTAGCCGGGACGGGGGCCCTGGGGGGGGTAGCAATGCCACCGGAGCGTCGTACCGGGCCCTCATACATGCGGGGTGGTGTTTTGGCATGTCCGAAGAGGCGGCACGCGTCTCCGAGGTGTGGCCCCCGTCACGGACGGCGCCGACGCCGGCACCTGGAGGGGGAAACGGACGCGTCGGGTCTACACGGAGAGGATCTTGCTGTGGGTCTGGCCCGGATGTTGCTCCCCGGTGTCCCTCTGGGCCGACCTGACACAACCGGGTGGAGAGGTCTACTGGTCAAAGCCCGTCCGTGGGAAGTCAAAGGGCTAGATCTCGTGGTCAACCGCTCCAGGGTTAGGCGGGACGGGGGCCCTGGGGGGTAGCAATGCCACCGGAGCGTCGTACCGCGCCTCATACATGTGGGGTGGTGTTGTGGCATGTACGAAGAGGCGGCACGCGTCTCCGGTGCGTGGCCCCCCTCATGGACGGCGCAGCCGCCGGCACCTGGAGGGGGGAAACTACCGCGTCGGGTCTACACGGAGTGGATGTAGCTGTGGGTTTGGCCCAGATGTTGCTCCCCGGTGTCCCTCTGGGCCAACTCGACACAACCGGGTGGAGAGGTCCACTGGTCAAAGCCCGTCCGTGCAAAGTTAAAGGGCTAGATCCCGTGGTCAAACGCTACAGGGTTAGCCGGGACGGGGGCCCTAGGGGGGTAGCAATGCCACCGGAGCGTCGTACCGGGCCCTCATCCATGCGGGGTGGTATTGTGGCATGTCCGAAGAGGCGGCACGCGTCTTCGGGGTGTGGCCCCCGTCACGGACGGCGCCGCCGCCGACACCTGGAAGGGGAAACGGACGCGTCGGGTCTACACGGAGTGGATGTAGCTGTGGGTTTGGCCCGGACGTTGCTCTCGGGTGTCCCTATGGGTAGACCTGACACAACCGGGTGGAGAGGTCCACTGGTCAAAGCCCGTCCGTGGGAAGTCAAAGGGCTAGATCTCGTGATCAACCGCTCCTGGGTTAGTCGGGACGGGGGCCCTGGGGGTAGTAATGCCACCGGAGCGTCGTACCGGGCCCTCATACACGCGGGTTGGTGTTGTGGCATGTCCGAAGAGGCGACACGCATCTCCGGGGTGTGCCCCCCGACACGGACGGCGCCGCCGCCGGCACCTGGAGGGGGGAAACGGACGCGTCGGGTCTACACGGAGTGGATGTAGCTGTGGGTTTGGCCCGGATGTTGCTCCCGGGTGTCCCTCTGTCAATGACCCCTCCCCCTTCACTCACCTGACGAACTAAGTTACCCCCGCCCCCACCCCCACCCTCACCGTCGACGACCCCCTCCCCCTTCACTCACTTGACGAACTAAGCTCCAGATCGAGCACGCAATCGAGGGCGGCCATGGCGCTCCCATACCCGCGACCAGGCCACGGCCTTGGCGGACGAAGCTGCTCGAATTCGGCGCCTCCCCTCCCCTCCCCTCTGTGTGGTTCCGGGAGAGGAGAGGGCTGAGCGGTTTAAAAAAATAAAAAATCTATATGAAATAATAATACATAAAAAAGGAAAATTATAACTATAAAAAAATTTAGAAATCTATATAAAGTAAAAAAAACTATAAGAAAACATTAAAAAATTTATATAAAATAAAAAAGGAAAATAAAACTATGCCGACGGCAAAGCCGTCGGCGTAGCTGCGGCCATACGGTAGGCGTTACGCGGATCAGTGACGTGGGTAATAAAAAAATAAAAAAGTATGCCTACGGCTAAGCCGTCGGCATAGGTGCCACGTGGCCTCCTCACGTATGCCGACGGCTTAGCCGTCGGCATAGGCTGCCTTATCCACCCGCGGGGCGAACCCCCTCCACTCATTCTCTCCTCCCCCCCCGAGCTGCGTCGCCGCCGACGCATTCTGCGCCCCGCCCACTCCACCCCGGCTGCCCCCTCGCCGCTGCCGCACTCCACCCCGCCCCCTCGCTGCACACCCCACCCCTGCCGCGCCGCCCTCCCCCCTCCACCCACCCGCCGTCGCCCCGCACTTCTCCCGACCCCGCCGCTGCCCCGGCCTCCCACCGACCGCGCGCCGGCCGCAGCTCCTGCCGGCCGTGCGCCCGGTGCTCCCGTCCCCGGCCGGCCCTGCCCTCCACCGCCGCCCCCCGCTCACCCGCTGCACCGGCCGCCCCTGCCTCACCGTCCGCGGCCGCCCCTGCCTCACCGTCCGCGGCCGCCCCTGCCTCACCATCCCCGGCCGCCCCGGTGAGCTTTTTTTTCCTCATTTTTTTGCAATTTTTACTACTTGTTATATATGTGATAGATGCATGTTCTATGGATGAATGGATGGATTGATGTATATTGGTTAGTTATAGCTTTGGTCAAGTTGGTGATGTTGTCAAATAGCTATGTGAGATGCGCTATAAAAATTTTGAAGAACAAAATTGGTATATCTGAGATGTTGTCAAATAGCTATAGTTTCATTTTGTGATGTTGTCAAAATAGGTATATCTGAGATGTTGTCAAAATTGGTATATGTGAGATGATGTTGTCAAATAGCTATATCTGATGAGTAGTTATTTTATCATGATGATCTTGCTAAAAAAATTGAAGAACAAAATTTGACACTTGATGAAAATTAGGATTATAAGTATCATGATGATCTAAAACCTTGACTAGATGTCATCAGCAATATGATTTTTTTCATAGTTTGAAGTGTCAATGCTCTCAAATTTTTTATGATGCCCTCAGCTTTATGTGATGTGATGCCCTCAAATTTTTGACTCGGTAAAATTTATAGGCTTTGTGGTATTTCATCTCACTGGAGCCTTCGTCGTCTGGGTTTGGTCCGTGATCCTGCCGCTGCTAGACTACTTCCTCTACAGCGGAGGGTGAGCTACGAATCCACCTTCAACTCCTAGCCTCTTTTAACTAGATTGAATTTTCACATCAAGTCGCGTAACCTAGGTCTCCCGTCCGAAAGGGTTGCATCGATAAATATGCATTCAATTGCATATTTATCACCGCAACTCTTTCGGATTGTCCAGCGCTTTCCACGGACAGCCCGAGGATGTGTAGATTGGGTACGTTGTTCATGCTCTACCCCGTTCCGAGACAGGATTTCGGCGGCGCCTCCCTGTTGTTCTCCGGATGCACATTCTCTCGGCATTTTGCCGAGACGTGTATTTGGAGAACAGCGGGGAGGTGCTGCCAAAATTTTGTCTCGGAATGGGGTAGAGCATGGACAACGTACTCAATCTACACATTCTCGGGTGGGATTAGGACCCATCTTTACCTATTAGAGATGTAGGTGGATTAAATGTCGTTTCTGGTCAACCTTGTAAAAAATAAAATATTGATGTGAGTAATTTAAATGAATCCTTAATTTTGTTGTGTGGCTTCCAATAAAGCAGAGATGGCAGATAATCAGTGGATGTATAGTGGGTTTTTCCGTCGGAATCAAGTAACAACAGAGTGGGTCGAGAAAACTGATGTGTTTTTGAAAGAGATATTCCGTAGTCCAATGAGGATGGTGCCAGAATGCCCGTGTGCCAGATGTAAGAGGCGTATCCGCAGAGATAAGAGTGAGATGACTAAGCACCTTCGCACGCATGGATTTATGCCCAACTTTAATATGCCGATAAACTTTGCCCAGCGGGACCGTGGTAGAGAGGATGTGATACGACAACGCGTCGCTGGTTATGAGGACGATGGGGTTAGAGACATGCTAGATGATGTCTTTGCTGCACAGCCGACACCTCCGTCACATTCAGCGAATGAACCGGAGGAGCCGGAGGAAACCGCAAAGGCCTTCCTGGAAATCTTGGCCTCGTCAAAGAAACCTCTCTATGAGGGTGCCAAGTTGTCTGTGCTGGATGCCATCTCGCAACTGATGGCAGTCAAGGCTGAGTACGGCTGTAGCCGAGGTTGCTTCGAAGCATTTCTGGGAGTATGGGCTAACAGCCTGCCTGAGGGCCATGAACTGCCGAAAACCATGTACGGTAGGAAGAAAATCATGAAGGCGCTCTCGATGGACTATGAGAAAATACATGTTTGTCCAAAGAATTGCCTTTTGTTTAGGCATGAGTATGCGGATGACAAGTACTGTAGGAAGTGCGGTTCCTCTCAGTATATTGAGGTGGTCGATAAGCATGGTCAGAAGCAGCAGCTAAAAATCCCTGTGAAGGTTCTTCGGTATCTTGATTTTATAAAAAGACTGCAGCGCCTTTTCATCACCGAGGAGTCTGCCAAAATGATGAAGTGGCACAAGGAAGGGAAAAGGTACAATCCAAAAAAAATTGTACATCCATCAGGACGTGAAGCATGGAAGTCATTCGATATAGAGTACCCGGAGGAAGCAGCCGAGGCTGGGAATGTCAGAATTTCTATAACAGGTGATGGGTTCAATCCATATGGTATGTCGTCTAATCCATACAGCTGTTGGCCCGTATTTGTTATTCCACTGAATCTCCCTCCCGGCGCCATAATGCAACGCAAGACCATGTTCCTGTCGCTTATAATTCCGGGGCCTGAATATCCGGGGAAGAATTTGAGTGTGTTTATGCAGCCGTTGGTGGATGATTTGCACCATTCTTGGTACTTCCCGAGGTTGACATACGACCGACATCTGCAGAAAAATTTCTTGATGAAAGTTTGGCTACAATATTGCATGCATGACTTTCCCGGTTATGCCTTGTTCTGCGGATGGTGTACAAGTGGAAAGATGCCTTGCCCAGTGTGCATGCAAGCCTTGATTTTCATTTGGCTGAAGAAGGGTGGCAAGTATGTTGCATTTGACCTGCATCGACAGTTCCTCCCTCCAGACCATCCTGATAGGGAAGACAAGAAGAACTTCATAAAAGGCAAAGTTGTCCATGAAGTAAACGAGATTCCAACGTTTTCTGGTGCGGATGTGCTTGCTCAGCTAAAAGCTCTTAAGCCTGCCGGTGAGGGGAAAGGCAAAGTCAAAGGCAAAGGAAAAGGCAAAGCCACAGGCGAAGACGAGGGCGAGGGCAAAGGAAAAAGTAAAGGGAAAATTTTTGAAGGATATGGTGAGACGCACAACTGGACTCACATTACCCCCTTCACGCAGCTTCCCTATTTTAAGGACCTCAAACTTCCATACAACATAGACGTGATGCACACCGAAAAGAATGTCGCAGAGTCCCTTTTTCACACGATCCTCAACATTCCTGATAAGACAAAGGATAATGTTAATGCTAGAGTTGATCAACAGAATATTTGCGATAGACCACGTCTACACATGCAGCCTCCCACAGGCAGTCGAAAATCTTGGTTCAAGCCAGATGCTGACTTCGTACTTAAAAAGGATCATAAGATGGAGACATTCAAGTGGCTGAAACACGTCGTGAAGTTCACTGATGGTTATGTGTCGAATATAAGTAAGGGGGTCAATCTTTCAACGGGCAGAGTGACCGGGCTCAAGAGTCATGACTATCATGTATGGATTGA
Organism: Triticum urartu; assembly: GCF_003073215.2. Taxonomy (NCBI): domain Eukaryota; kingdom Viridiplantae; phylum Streptophyta; class Magnoliopsida; order Poales; family Poaceae; genus Triticum; species Triticum urartu. Next base: position 106,620,560 of record NC_053024.1, on the reverse strand, counting down.
GCGGATTATGCCGGTGATGGTTCGGGGCTATGTTCCCGAGCGTGTCTGGCGTGTGCTTGCGGAGTTAAGCCATTTCTTCCGCACGCTTTGTGCTAAAGAAGTATGTCCTGAGAAGATAAAAGAAATGCATAAGAAGGCGCCGGAGTTGATATGCAAGCTAGAGAAGATCTTCCCGCCAGGCTTCTTTACTCCGATGACACATCTCCTTTTGCACCTCCCGAAAGAGGTATTGTTGGGGGGCCCTGTGCAGAATCGTTGGCAGTACGGCCCTGAGAGACAGAACAAGCATCTGAGACAGAAATGTGGAAACAAAGCTAAGATTGAAGCTTCCATAGCTGAGGCAGTTATCCTAGAGGAGGTGGCAGACCTCAGGACAACCTACTATCCGGACCATGTTCCCACGTTGCACAATAAGGTGTCTCGATACAATACAGAAGAACCCAAGTATAAACCCAAGTTGCCTCTATTCATCGGGCAAGGTAGTAGGGCTGGATGCTCGAAATCTTATCTCATGCCATGAGATGAGTGGGAGGATGTCATGTTCTATATCTTGCACAACATCAAGGAAGTTGAGGATGAGTGGATGAGGTAATACCTTTGCACCATTCTTTTAGTCAATTCGTTATGTTCACTTTGCCTAGTTCTTATACCGCTTTTCTTATTGTAGTCGATTCGTTGAAGAAGAATGGACGGGAATGCTGCCTCCTTCTGAAGCGGAGGCACTTGCTCTTCTCCGAAAGGGTGCTGATGGAAGGAAAAATTTCGTTGCGTGGTTCATCGAGAAAGTAATTTTTCACACTTTCAATTAAACTCATGCACCCTATAATTTCAATTAAACTCATGCACCCTATAATTTCAATTAAACTCATGCACCCTATAATTTCAATTAAACTTGTAGGGAAATGATCCGACCGAATCAATGGATGAAGAATTGAGATGGGTTTCCATGGGTTTTGATCCTGTCATCATGACATGCGAAAAGTATGATGTGAATGGGTATCGCTTCCATACAGAGGAGCACCAGAACAGTCGGCCTGATCCCAAAACCATAAATACCAGAGTCTTCACTGAAGGAGATAATGAAGTAGATTACTACGGAAGGGTAGGAAAAATATACGAGCTTACATTCAAACGTGGCCGCGAACACCTAAGTCTCACTGTGTTCGAATGCCGATGGTTCGACCCCAAAAAGGGTCTGAGACATACGCCTTCTGTTGGTTTAGTTGAAGTTAAACCATCAACCGTCTATGCCGGAGCTGATCTCTTTATCGCCGCTACCCAGGCCACACAAGTATATTATCTGCCTTACCCATGCCAGAAAGAGTACCTAAAGGGTTGGGAAGTTGTGTTCAAGGTGTCGCCGCATGGTAAGCTACCGGACCCGAACGATGATGATTACTACAACATAAACCCCATGACATACGAGGGAGTGTTCTATCAAGAGGAACATGATGACGTGGTCCGAAACAACAAGGATGATGACTTGGGTTATGTTGACCTGGACCCAAACGACGACGACGCACGGATTGATGGTGAGGCAGTTGTGAATCAAAGAGACATAATTATGCTTGAAAAGTTAAATGAAGACGCTGACGATGAGGAAGAGCCTCCACCTCCGTCAGACAACGAAGAAGATATGCGTGATAGTGATGATGAGACCGGTCCACAAATAGATTACAATAGTGATGATTCATATGGGTTCTAGAAAATGTAAGTTCTTTTAATGATCATTACAATAGTATGCTTAATGTGCTCTTCTGGTATTAATGTTTTTCCTGTATGCTTGTTTAATTGATATCCTTACTAATTGTTTATTCTCTTCTCAATGCAGGTTTAATAATCATGGGCAAGTCCAGCGGCGCTAGTTTCCTCAGTAAATTTAAAGGACTTACTCGGAGTGGACGAGCCCACAAGGTTCCCTCCCGACTACGCGAGGATGACACCTCACAGGGAGGTGGAGGGGTCGGGAGAGGAGACCCTAGAGGAGGAGGCGGTGGGGGTAGAGCCCCTAGAGGAGGAGGCGGTTGGGGGAGAGCCCCTAGAGGAGGAGGAGGAGGTGGGGGAGAGGCAACCGGGGCAAAAAACTCTGGGCCGTGTCTGAAATAGGAGGGTCTTCTTCGATGCCCTCCTATACAGAGGCACCTTCTAAGTCTGAGGAGGAGGAGTATGTTCCTGATGGCGAGGAGGAGGAGGCCGAGGAGGAGGGTGATGAGGAGGAGGCCGAGGAGGAGGGTGAGGAGGAGGCCGAGGAGGGTGGAGGGGAGGTTGATCCCGCGTTGTGGGGTGACTTGCCACCGGGTTCTTCGCAGGGGTGGCTGCGTGGTAATGCCGGACTACCTACACCACCTTCTATCGAGGAGCACAAGTGGCTCATTGAACCTGTGGGGACAGAGTAAGTGCCTCTCAATCATATTTTCAACACATGACAACATTTTCTTATTGTACACATGGCAATCATTTGATTCTTTTGCAGAAACTGGATCCTTCACGGAAAGGGCCGTAAACCGAACGGCCTTATCACTGTCCTGTTGAAGGAGTTTTGGCCTGGCCTATTCTGCCCGCGGCCAGACAGGGACCCGCAGCAGCGGGTTTTGGCCACGAGCTGGGCCCACTACGAGGCTTGCAGCAACGCGGAGTACGGGACGACCGCTAAGGCCATGATCACCAAATTTTGGGTAAGTTCTCTTCTGAATCATTTGTCTTCAGTTTCGTTCATAGTTTATCATTGAATCACTCAACTCATGCCTTGTTTGCTTCTGGTTTTTGCATGGTTGCAGCAACTCTATAGAGTTCTTGATGAGCACAAGGCCAGAGCCGACGTGGTCTTGCTTGCGGCTACGAAGAAGAAAGCTCGTCAGTTGCAGTACGAGGTGCGCTGGGTTGCCGTCTCGCAGTACTACCACTACTACCTGCACCAAAAGATGCCCAAAACTCAAGCACAGAAGCTACGACTTACCTTGAGCAAGGAGCAGTTCATGATGGTAACTATTACTAACTTTTCATTGTTTCAAGCAGTCAACTATATGTTTCGTGCTCACATGTCATGCTTCCAAAATTTGCATAGGTTGTTCCTCGTTGGTGCTATGGAAGGCATGACGGATGGGCGAGTTTGGTGGATAGGTGGCTCGGCGCCGATGCAGAGTTTGCTGCCAAGAGCATCAAGGCCCGGGCTAACCGTGGAGACGACGGGACACACGGCCAAGGAAACAGGAACCACTGGGGCTTCAAGGCCATGAAGGTATATCTATGTGCATGATGCATTTTTTTTCTTCTTTACGTCATGTTCTTATGTATGGCTGACTTCTATTTAACGTTGTAGGAGGACAAGTTGAAGAGGCCGCTCTCAGACATGGAGTCGTGGAAGCTGGCCCGCGAGCGGAGTCATCGCAAGGAGGGCGAGAGCCAGTACTACGGCAAGACCGAGGAGCACCTGGGGTATTACATTCATCACTATCAGGAGTTGCATCCGGATGTTCCTGTTGCTGAGGTCGGCCAGTCTCAGATCGACGACACAGCGGTGGTGGCCATCCAGGGGAAGAAGAATGGCTGGTATCCGTGTTTCGATGGCTTGATCACTCCTTCGATCTCGGACACACGGCTTCGGGCTAGCAACCCGAGCCAGTTAGAGAGTACGGGGCGTTCACAGACTCCCTTAGCCCGCCAGCATGCTGTAAGTACTTCCTCTTTATCTTTTTCTATATTGCATTCTCAGTTTATTTTCAGCATTGCTCACTTAGAAACAACCTAAATTATGTAGGCATATAAGGAGTTTGTCGAGCATAGGAATCTCGAGGTGCGGGAGTACTTGAAACGAGTGAAGGCAAACGATGATTACAACCGTCAGATGATGACGGTTAGTTTTGCCCTCTTAAAACCAACCTAAATTTTTGCACTTTCATTCCTTCTGATCTTCTAGTTTGCCTGTTTAACTAACATTCAAGCTATGTTGGCGTCTTGGACTAACCGCACGGATCCACCACAAATGGGACCCCCACCACCACCTGCGGGAGAACCCCCACACGTGCCCACATTCGATGAATGGGTGGCACTAGGCAGTGATGGTTCGGTTAGTACATTTGCCTAACTACTAGCAAACTAGTTCTCGTTCAAGAAACACTATCATATCATATTTACCGTTAGAATCTTTTCTGAAACATGTAGGGGACCGGTGGCTCGACTCCTCCTCCGTCGACCCCAGTCACTCCGATCTGGCAGAGTGGTGGTGGTCGCGATGACGGTTTTGGCGGAGGTGGTGGTGGTGGTTTTGGCGGAGGTGGTGCTTTTGACGGAGGTGGTGGTGGTTATGGCGGAGGTGGTGCTTTTGGCGGGGGTGCTCTTGCTTGATGATTCCGTGCATGTGGCCATCGTGCCATGCCTTTCATATTCCTACTTTTATCATGTTTCATGTCTTGCACTACTTTTATGTTCATGAACTTCCATCGGTGATGATCTTTAGATGATGTGATGAACTTGAGTATGTTTAGATGATGATGGTGAACTTGAGTATGTTTAGATGAACTTGAGTATGTTCACATGATGAATTGTCATATTTCTGCATAATTTCATATTGTTCTGTTTTGAAATGCTGTCAAATGAATTGGAAAAGAGAAAACAGGGAAAATAAAAAAAAACAAAAAAAAACTATGCCTACGGCAAAGCCGTCGGCATATATACGCCCAGGAGTTACCAGGGCTTGCCACGTGGCAAACTATGCCGACGGCTTTGCCGTAGGCATAGCCCTGCTGCCAGGAGAAACCAGGAGCTGCCACGTGGCAGACATACGTCATAGATGGAAATCTATGCCGACGGCTTTGCCGTAGGCACAGCCCTGCCGCCAGGAGAAGCCGGGGCAAGACACGTGGCGCAGGTATGCCGACGGCTAGGTCGTCGGCATAGAGCCGACGACCTAGCCGTCGGCATACCTGCGCCACGTGTCGTCTCCTGAATCGCGCCACGTGTCGTCTCCTGAATCGCGCTGTTGACGGCGCCGTCCGTTGCCGTCAGACGGAAAACAACGCCGACAGCTAAACTATGCCGACGGCTATCCCACGGCCGTCGGCATATGCACCTATGCCGACGGCTATACTACGCCGACGGTCTGACACATCTACGCTGACGTGATCTACGCCGACGGGGCTATGCCGACGGCGGCCGTAGGCATAGATATATGCCGACGGCAAAGGACCTATGCCGACGGCCCTGGGCCGTAGGCATAGCCCGCGAGTCCGGTAGTGAGCCTTACACACTTACAGTGGACCAACAAATGACAAACAAAATATTATAGTTTGAAATTTCTTACATCATGATGCTCGTTAGTATATTATACATAGCACAAGTATAGGGTTTATGCGTTACACACTTAAATTTGTCGGCTGGGAGGTGCACTGCCCTAAAACCCCCTATTTTTCATACTTTTTCTGAACACATTACAATAGCAGATGCTCACATAATATTCTACCTTTGAAGATAAAAACACATGTGTTTGGCATGCAAAACTAGAAACTAATGAGCACCGGCCTGTGTCGAGCATAGTCTCGTCAATGACGTGTTTGCACAATGCCAACATACCTGAAAAATATATATTTCTGGAAAGTATATTATCATGTTTTTCTTCTGTGAAATTATTTTTAAATAAGGGGAACACATTAATATCAAAAGCTACGCAAGACATCGAGAATGTAAATAGTAATTTTTTTACAAAATAAACGAAAAAAGATTCTTTGTATCATATTACGTCTAAAATTTGATGTCCCTTTTTATGATTAATTAGATTAAAAGCATAAATACTCCATCCTTCCCAAAATATAAGGCGTCGGTTGACTTTTCTGGTCTTCGTTGCACCACTTTGAATATAATTTTATGTATTATATGTCTATAAAATTAGTACACAAACATATGAAATAAAATTGTTTTGCAAGACAAATATATCGATGCTATTTAGACATGTTCAGTTCATGTATTTTGGTATATATTACTGGTCAAAGTCGTCAATGACCGTGCAAAGTCAACCGCCCCTTATATGTTTGGAAGGACGGAGTAACATGGTGTTGGGGTACTAAGGGATGATCCCAATTCCCATACACCCCGCTATTTAGAGCAATTAGAAGGAGGGCGCGCCATGCGGACTGTGGAACTCATGGTCTTAAGCAATGGACGTTGAACTCCTGGGCAACAGGCGAGGGAGGGAGAAGTGAGGGTGAGACACCCAGTCACACAGGACAGTGAGTCACCCATACCGATCACCCTGAGACAAAGACATGGGTCATCAAAGTCAAATTGACGAAGAGATAGGACGGAAATTCGATAGAGGAATAAAATATTGGGCCTATGCTCTATTGTACAAGCTTTTTTTTTTGAGACGTCTATTGTACAAACTTGCCGCAAGGGACAGACGAAGTACCATCGTCGAGAACATGAGGGAACTGAAGGCTTTTCAACTGGACAAAATTGGGCCAAGGATTTATCAGGCCTAATGGGCTGAAGTGCTAGTAATTTGGGAAAGGGGGGAGGGGGGCTGGAAATTGGGGGCAATTTTTCATCGTCCGGGATGGTCCGGGCCAGGTTAATGCCAGCACATCTCCCCAACTATCCTATATAGGGGTTTATATGCAATAACACCAAATCTAGTCTCTTGTGCTGGCGTGCGTGGTGCATGCCGGCGCATATTATTAATAACCATCGTCAGTGCATTTCCCCAATTTTCCTATATGCGGGTTTATATGTGCAATAACGTCAAATCATAATCTCTTGTGCTGGCGTGTATGGTGCATGCCAGCTCATATAATTAAACGTACTACTATATGTTTTTACATGAGTTGAAAAACTAAACCATAGTTATAAACATTACCAACACACCTAGCCAACCATCTTGTTTACTCCTTCATCCTTAACGCATCTTTTCTGGAAACTATACACTTTGTACTATTATGTGTTTTTACATGAGCACAAAATACTAAACCGTAGGCATAAACACTACCGACCCACCTAGCCAACCATCATATTTACGTGTTTTAATGCAGGAACACCTTTTTTAGCCTCATTTCACAAATAAACAAATCACAACAGCAATACCCATGCATATAGCCCTATAAACAGCATGGGTTGTACTTTTGAAACAAAGCAAAATTTTATAAGTGGTTCTTTGTGTGTCTCAATACCCTGGACAGAAAACGGTAGCCGCACGCAAAGGTTAGATGCTTGGATGGGGGAGGGGCTGAGTTGTGCGCTCCCCACCGCCCACGGTCGTTATCACATGATGATGCCCTCCGTCGAACCGAAGACCGTGATGGTGCAACGTCACCAGCCAAGCACAAAATAAAGCAAAACAAATTGGTCACTGTTCATCATCTGTCGCTGTCCGCGGCAGTACTCCTGGGGACGGGCCGACACGGATGCCAGCCAGGACATTGATTACTGACTGAAAAATAAGCGGTGAGAAGAGCGGGAAAAAAAGTAAAATATTCGCCTCGGTGTCATCAAAGGCACCTCGAATTATTAATACCATATATACGGTCACAATCCTTTAAATACAACCTGCCATTCCTGCCCCGCACCTCTTTCCTACCCCCCCCCCCCCCCCCCCCCCCCCCCCCCCCTTTCCCCCCCCCCCCCCCCCCTTCCTTCCTTCCAGAGTCTACTCCTCCCCCCAGATCACCAAACCCGCCCCGAAATCGAACCCAGATTTGCGCCGAGGGAGCGCGTCGACGTCGCGCCCATGGCCGCCGCCGCCGCCGCCGCGTTCTCCATCAGGTTCGTGTGGAGGCGCTGCGCCGTCTCGTCGGTATTATGTCGGTCGTGTTTGCGTTTATTTTTTCTTGATCTCCGGCTGTGATCTGTCCGAAGGGAGTACGCGGCGAGCATGAGGTGCAAGACATCGGCGGAGGGGCGGCGCCTCTTGGGCGTCGAGGATCTCCCGCCTCTCAGGGCGCCGAGGTGCCGGTGGTGGGCGGACGAGCTCGCCTCCACCGTGGCTGCTGCAGCTGCGGCGGCGTCCCCGAGGAGAGCGCCAGGGAAGACGAAACCGCCGAAGAAGAGGTCCATCTCTGACCTCTTCGCCGCGGCGCCCCCCTTGGCTGTGCCCCCCGCCGGTGATACGGGATGCAAAGAGCAAGCGGAGGTGGACGGCGACGAGGTGCTGTGCGCGATCGCGAGGCGGGCCAAGGAGGAGAAGAAACGAAAGAGAAAGCTGCAGGAGGAGGAGGAGGGGCAGAAGGAGGAGACGGTGGCAGTGGCTGCCGCGCCGGAGAGCAGCGGAGGCCGAGAGCCCGAGGGGAATTTCGCTGCCACAAAGGTGCGTGGTCCAGCCCAACCCAAGTCTTCCGTGTGTGCCAATGAAATGATATCACGTCTGCTATTATTTCCACGTATTTTTACTTTTTACTACTCCTAAGAGTTGATGGAATGGTTGGTTCAGGTCTTGATTGACTTGCTAGACACAGTAGGAGGATGGTTAGATGCTTGCTAGCACGATATAATTAGGATTTGGTTGTCTTATTGCCATGTTATCAGTAGTATTAGCAACTAATGTGATTGCTATTTGTGGATACATATTGTGGGGGCAATTTAGTTGTGGTTCTATATGGGACCGACGCATCGCCTCGCAGGATATTTTATGTATGGATTGTGGATAGATGTGCCGATCCCGGTACCTAATTTGAGCCAGGCCTACTCCTAGCTAGTTCGTCTAGAAGATTGTGTGGTAATTGCTGGCAGGTGCACGGCGATTTTCTGGCCAAACCTTTATGGGGATTGGGTAGTAACAATAGAACGATCACTGTGTTTTCTTTCTTGGTACATTTGCTACTTCTTTACCATCTGCATGCGGAAATATTGTTATTTCATGCTTAATTTGTGGACTTTGATCGATCAGTGCAAGTCAGGGAAAAAAGGGAATGGGACATTCGTGTGAGAATTTGGGCAGATCTTGGGGGAACTTGGTGAGGTTGATGGCTGCTCATGCAGTGAATTAGGACCAATATAATCAATAAGAATCCAGTAGATTATATGATGACCACCAGTAATCAAACCACTAGTGGTAGTATACTGCAGCATACGTACCTTATCTTACAGCACATGCATGGTGTGTCGTTTTGCCTTTTCTGACACCATGCACGGTGAGTTGTGAGAGGTGCCTACTTAGTGTCCCTCATGCAGATTTCAGTCGGGCCCGGAGACCCATACACAGAGATTTTATAATCGGACGAGGACGTGGAGCCGGCATTTATTTCATTGATATCTTCTGCATTTCTCTTGGATATAAGGGGGTTTCATCATTAACTACATAGATAATCCCTCTGTTTTTATTTATTCCGCATATTAGTTTTGGTCAAAGTCAAACTTTGTAAACTTTGACAAAGTTTATAGACAAGAATATTAACATATACAACAATAAATCAATACCATTAGATTCATTATTGAATGCACTTCCACATCATATAGATTCGCTATTGTAAATGTTCATATTTTTTTCTATAAATCTAATATGCAGAGTAAATAAAAACGGAGGGAGTACTTTTATTCACCTCTATCGACCTATCTTATTGTTCAATTATTCGTGATGTATGTATGCTCATCATAGCTATTCGTAATACAACCGTAAAGCATGCATGCAAGCAGCGTTTCAAAGAGGGTGGTGGTTCCCAATATGCATGTCGCAGTCAGTCTATCACCGTATGTTTGACATGTTCCATAATCTGTTGTTTGTACTGTATTAGGGACTATTCCATTAATTAACTAGTAAACTGGACTAATAGAAAGTAGAAATTTAGTAGGATACTCTTTTGGAAGAATCTACTACTACTGACCTAACCCTAATTACTGAAAAGTGGATAAAAAAAGTCGATAAAAGTAAACAACAATATTCTTATCTGCCTTATTGAGATTTGAGAGGGCTCGGCCCCTTTATAAAGTAGACAAGACTTGACGAACAAGCCAGTAAATCTATTCGTGTTACAATACAATCTCTAAAGTCTCTTCTCTAGCAAAGATGCTTAATCAACTAGGACTTTAATTAAAGGATAAGACCATGTTTGATGGGCTGGTCCACATAACATCTCTCCCTTCCATGGAAAACAACTTGTCTGCAAGCCGTAGGTTGTCAATTTCCTCCCAGGGGACGTTGGGTGTTACCAGATGTGAGCTATCTTGGTCGTAGTCATCAGCCTTGATGAAGAAGAGCCGCGAGCATTGGTGAGACCCCTAGCATAACTCTTGTCGAAGTTGATGGAAAGGCCCTGACAGCTAGAACGAGGCGCTAAACCTGTTGTGGTGGGATTGGCTTTGGTGTGGTCTATGATTAGAATATGTGCTAGTGGCACTACAGGGGAAAGTATTGTAGCTGCATTGACCGCAGGAAGATCAACGGTGCACAAGGGCCCTGTAGGACTAGAAGGCTGGTGTGGTGATGTTGTTGGAGGAAAATGCATCTACTCATACGCCTTGGGGAAGGAGAGGGCGGTGTGGAGGTCAGCTGGCCGTTGAAGCTCGACCTCAATGCGAAGACCATCAGGCAACCATCATGTGTACATAAACCGTTGTTTGGACGATGTCAATGGCTCACTGTTGCTGCACTTGAGCGCTAGAAACCTGATAGTATAGTCGGCGACCGAGGAATTAGTGAACGACAGACGTGCCAACTCATCCAAGGGATTGGCATGGAGTGACGTCCCAAACTGAACGTGGCTCGTGGCAAGCTTCCTTGAACTGCTCCCATGTTGACATTGCTGAAATCACACTTGAGTAGTAAGTACCAGAATTGAGCGTCATTTGTGTGGTGGTCATCTGCGGTCCAGAGCAGACCTTGTCAGCCTCATCCATACGCTATCAACGAAAAAACTGCTCACACCTATTGAGCCGGCCAAGAGGATCGATTGAACCATGGTTCATTGGGAAGTTGTGGTTGTGGAAGTTGATCTGAGGTGATTGTTAGGTAAGGGCCGAAGGAAGGTATTGGGTGGGGTGTATCCATGGGCTGTGGACGGAGGGAGCGCCGATAATGGCGTGTGAAATCGGTTGGTATGTGGAGGCATGAAGGCATTAGGGCATCTCCAGCCGCGCCCCCAGGAAGGATGGCGTGTGAAATCGGTTGGCATGTGGAGGCATGAAGGCATTAGGGCATCTCCAGCCGCGCCCCCAGGAAGGCCTCCCCAGGCGTTTTTTTTGCGCCGGCGCCGAAAAATCGGCCCAGTCGTGCCCCCAGGAGCCCGATTTTCGCCGGCCTGGGCCGAAAACAGCGCCGGCGGACCCAGGCCGAACCCGGCGCGCTACGGGGCGCCCGGGGGCGCCGGGGCGAACTGTTTTGGCACGAAACAGCCGCGGACCCGCCGCGTCAGGGACACGGCTCTCTTCTCGCCCCTTCGTCGTCCTGCCTCGTTTCCCGCGGCGAATCAATGCCAAAGCTGTCGCGCTGGTGCGCCGGTCAGCCTGCGCCATTGATGCCTCACGGGCGGCGCAGTGAAGACCGGATGATGCGCGTCCCTCGCTCTCCCTAGCCCGCCACACGTACACACGGTGGCTCGCGCACGGGCGGCGCCTCGGCCTATATAAGACGCGCCCAACGCACTCAGCGACTCGCACTCTCTCGCCGTCGTCGTTCCTCCCTCTCCTTTCTCTCGCCGTCTCCAGTTCATCACACCCATGGCCGAGCGCTTTCCAGGCGACGGCGCGGCGGCGAACGGCTTCGGCCGCCGCCATCTTCACGAGGACGAGGCTCGCCTCCTTTTCGAGGCCGAGTACCTGGTCCCGGGGCGTGGAGGATCAGCGCCGCGGCGTGCCGGTGCCGCCGGTACCCACCGGCGCGGCGCGGCGTGCGGAGATCGCACGCATCCGCTCGTCCCTGCCGCGTGTGGCGAGGGAGGGGCCACGGTACGTCCCCGACAGCCCCCTCTAGGAGCCTTATTTCCGCCGCCGTCACGCCAAGCAGCTCGAGGCCACCAACGGCGTCGTGCCCTCCGGCAGGCTCAACGCCGCCGGCCGGCGTCGGTGGTGGGGCGTGCCCGGGCGCACGTTGGAGGCCGTCCTCGAGTACATCGAGGGCGGCAACATGCCGCGCCTCGAGTACCCCGCTCCCCCGTCCTTCTCACGCCGCCGAGGAAGCTCCTGGACCCCGAGGCGCATGGAGACCGGGGGGTCCTCCTCATCCGGCGGCTCCCCCTCCCTCCACCTCCGCTCCGTCAAGCCGGAGCCCCAGGGCACGCCTGTCAGCGCACGCACCCGCCGCTCCGGCGTCCGCATCGGCGACAACGCCTCCCCCACCGGCCGCTTCGTCCTCGTCGAGCCCAAGCCGGAGCCCGGCCTCCCCGCGGAGTACGAGGAGATAGCCCGGCGTGGCTTCTCCGACGAGGACGCCCTGCGTGGGCGCGGGACGACTACCTCCGCGACGAGATGGTCCGGCAGCGCCGGGCCCTGGAGGAGATCGCCCCCGCAAGCGTGGGCGCGAGGACGAGCACAGCGTCGTGGTCCTCGACAGCGACGACGACGACGATGACGCCCTCGGACCGTCCAACCCGCCGCGCCAACCGGGGGAGGGATGTAGCAGGGACGGCGGAGGCGTCGGCGGGGGCGACGACGACGACGACGATGACGGCGGTGACTACACGCGGTTCTACAGCCTCCTCGGCATGTAGAACCGCGTGGGCGGGCGGCGAGGCGGGCGGCGAGGGAGACGGCGGGGGTAGCCCGCGGTAGTTTTTCCTTTTTTTGTAAAATATGTTTAAATTTGAACGAACTCGAACGTGTTTGCGTTGTGTTTGCGCCGAATTTGAACATTTTAAAAACCCGTGGGGGCCGCGACTGGGGGGGGCATCACGCCCCCAGTGCGCGGTTTAGCGCCGGTGCGCCCCCAGGGGGCGATTTTTTGCCCCTCCTGGGGGGCCAACGGCTGGAGATGCCCTTACAGGCGGCGGCAAAAATCTGTGGTTGCTGCTGCTGATGGTATGTTGCCGTTGCTGATAGGTGGGCGGAGAAACTGGTGCGGGATTTGGGATGTAGGGTCAGGGTGCCAAGTGGCCTAGGTCAATGTTAGGGGGGTGGTTGTGGCGAGTAAGGAGATGACTAGAGGTGTTAAAAGGGTGTTGGGGGCTGATGGTGTGGTTGGCAGTAGTCTACACATGGTTGCGCTGCGAGGGGAAGTAAACGGTGAAGGCAGGAAAATAAGGGGGTGATGGTGGTGGGGAATCTGCCTGGTGTGTGGAGGACTGCTAGTGGCGGCGCTGTGATTCCCCCGTTGGATAAGGGGATATCGAGGTGCTTTTGGCGAGGGGAAGCACCAGGGGCGTGTCGTCGCTGGGGAGAAGGGCTTGAGAACTGGAGGTGGCGTCATGGCCTCATGGGCGGCTTCTGCAGCCGTGGAATCTGGCGGTGGGGCCGTCAGCCGTTGCTCAAGTGATGCACCAGCCTGACAAGAAACGCTTGGTCCTCTGATCATTGGCGTGTGAAGACCTCCAATTGCTTTGTGATGATCTTCACATGCTCCACAGCCTTGATCTCTATTTTCTTATACCAAATTGGAAGAATCTACTACTCAGCTAACCCTAATCACTGAAAAGTAGATAAAAGTAAACGACAATATTCTTCTCTGCTTTATTGAGAGGGGTCGGTCCTTTAATATAGTAGACAAGACTCGACCAACAAGCGATAAATCTATTCAAACTCTAGTACGATCTCTAAATTGACTGAACTCTTTTGTAACAAAGATGCTTAACCAACTAGGACTCTAACTAAGGGATAATACTCCATGTTTGATGGGCTGGTCCACATAATATCTTTAGGGTACTTTGGTGGACCTAAGTTTGAAGCGTGTGTGTGAACATAGATATTTCTCTTCATGTGCAAATAGCATTTTTTATTTCCTACTTACCTTGTATAATACACAAAATCTTTAATATTGAGATCATTGTTATAAGATTGTTAATTTTAGTTTTGTTCTCAGCTTAATGATTTAGATATTTTGTTATACATATTCTTCATTGCGTGCATCTTTATTAATAGATGTTAAGTGAAAAAAGTGTATTGCGTCGAAGTCTGTTTTACCCTATGAAGATACTCTGTAAGGCTGAATTGGTCATGTATATTCATTTATAACATTAAAAAGGAAGTTTATTAGTTGATCTGTCAATTAAATGTTATTAAGTATATAAGGTAATTGTCAAAAGATTGTTTATAGTTGGTGCACTGAGGACGAGTAGACACCATATTGTGGCAACCATGTCATCCTTATTGTCAAAAAAATCAACTACAGAGCTTAATGAGTGCACAACTATATTTTTCTCGAAAAAACATGAAAACTTTTAGTCACAATCGATGCATCGATAGATAAAAAAAGTTCAAGGAATAGGTTCATTACACGAATACTCATTCTGTATGCGTCTAAACTCTGAAGGACTTCAAAATATATATTGCATTATTTTTAGTTTAAGTTGATTTTTCATTCTTAAGTTAGAGCTATAGAATGATCTAATGTAAGGACTGGCCTAGCTATATAGAAACTGTTCTATAAATTTGGGTAACAAGCTGGAGAAGAGAATAAAATAAATTGGATGCAAACATGAAGTCACTGTAAAGGAGAACTCTTAACTAAATTCAAATTTGGATTGCAGCATAATTGTATATGTATTTTTCTTAAAATATGGATATGAATGTGACATAACCAACATTCAGTTCCTGTCTGATCCAAATATTATCTTTCTTTCTTTTATATCCTTTGGTATAAGTGGTTATTACACATATGTTTGTGAGTATAGTGCACTTTTTAACTAGTATAATGGGATTTAAGCTGTATAAACTAGCGTAGCTGTAAATATTTGTGCGTAATAGTGGATTATTCTACCGAGAGTTTTGCATTCCACCTGGTTATTACTTTTACCTTGCCGTGTGTGTTCTGTTGTCACATACTTGAGCATTGGATCTGAGGTAGTAGTCGTGGGTCGTAGAAGCGGTATGCATTGTTGCCGGAAGTCCTCTCGCATCCAATGAACACCATCTTGGTGCTGCGATCAGTGTGTTTTGAGAGGTGCGGCACCACCGTCTTCACATGCATCATGCAACGAAACGTCTGTAGATGTGACACATTTTGGTTTACGTCCATAGATGGCTTCATCCGGAGTCTAACTAAATTTGTATATAGCAGGAAAACTTTCTTCGGGGCGAATCATTCCACATCCAAAGTTCCAAACTCTCATTCGAAATTAATGCTAATTAGGAATAAGTAGAGGTAATGCGTATCTCGATCTGCCTGGACTCCTACGGGCTGGTGGTATTGTAGCTCTCCGCATACGCCGATACCCACATGACATCTGGCATCTTGGGCACTCGAGACGCCATGTTTAACACTAGGTGGCATCAATTGTTGCATGTTGTCCTGGATCAAGTCTGAACGCCCACTTATTTTGCGTGCCGCTTCATGTTACTGATTTTGTGCATTGTATCGACATTTAAGCAATTCTTTATACTAGATTTTGTCAAGGACAGGTCATACACACCAATGCCTCATCATTTCCATTGTGGCACCTGCGAGGTGTGCCTTAGATGTCAGTATGTGGTGAAGGTCTTGTTAGCTTGACACTTCTCCAAAAGAGCATAACCATGTTTGCATCAAGCATTCATTCCTATAGAAAGTGTTAGAGCCACTTTAGACATCCATCATCACCAATATATATGTACATAGGACTGTAACCCGGGTGTGATCTTAAAACTATTTTTCTCCTAAACATTGGTGATGATATACGAGACTGACATTAACAAATGTATCTACAGAAGAACATTTAAGATTGTGAATTTTGCAGTGGGTGTAAAGTGTAAACGCATGGTTCATCACCTATATGCATGCCTGCAACACCAATGTCATTTGTGTATAACCCACTTGTGCCGAAATTTCTATGAACACAACATAGTATATATATGCAGCAACTTTCCCGTCTAGGGTATTCTGCTTTCCTGATGATTTGTTTGAACTTGGTATACATCTGGTAGATCTGATTTGTGCTCTTCAGTTTTTCATTTATTTTTTGTACTTACAGTTATATGTATCTTATGGTTTCAAATAATGCTCCTCAATTCTGTAGGAAGTACTTCACAATCCAAACCTGTTTGATGGACTGGATACCCACTCATCACAGAAACCTGAGGCTCCACAACATCACAGAGAAGAGAGAGAAAAGATGTCTGAGAGAAGGAAGCAGTGGAAGATTAATAATATAAATAAGAAGAAGGCTGACACACAAAAGCATATCGACAACAATAAAGCTGACAAAGTGGGGAAACAGCGAGATCTGGAAAGTTTTATCCCTAAGCATGGCATTCTAAAGTGCACAAAGCACACATCAGTGAAAATGGTCAAGGAGAAACGTGGCAATTCAGAGGGCAAGGAAGTAATAGAACTTTGCCGCAAATCAGTGAAACGTGTCAAATTCTCAGAAGCAGATGCTATACTTGAGCTACCAGAACGACAAAGTCTCTGTAAGATCTTTTCAGATGCTATGGCTTCTTCATCGTCATCCTCGTCATCATCATCATCATTCACGTCTACCGAAGGAGACAAATGCATAACTTCAGAAAGTGGTAGTTCTCATATGCCCATGGAAGCTTTCACTAAGGCAAAAGAAGCAAATAAGAATCCAGAGCATGAGGATTCTCCTGACAAATGCATAACTGCAGAAAGTGGTACTTCTCATATTCCCATGGAAGCTTTCACTAAGACGAAAGAAGCAAATAAGAATTCAGATCATGAGGATTCTCCTGAGCCTGGTAACAGGGAGATGTCCGCTTCTCTGATTGATCTGAATATGGCGCTACCGGAATCTACTGAATTGGACCAAAGGTATGATTCATATTCAGAGGTACCAAACCTGGAGCATACACATGAGGAAACCTTAAGTTCTGATGTCCAATTGCTTGATGGGAGAGAAAACCGGATGAATTTTTCTGTTGATTCACACAGACTGGATAGCGAACAATCTACTGCTGACTTGGAAAGAATAACGAATTCAAGTTCGGCAGGCACATTTTTGCATGGTGAGGTGATAAAAGTTTCTGATACAGATGCTGCTGTTCCTCCATTGAGCTTAACTGAACATGCTGAGGCTCATCGTGGTTGCAGTAATGTTTCAGTAAAAGATACTATGACTATGAGTACGTCTCCTTGCGCATTGCCAGATCATACATTTCAGGGTTCATTTCGGCAGCACCAGAGTTGGTTTTCTACCAGCGGCAAATTCTCTTCCTGGCCATCTCATGAATCTAATGTGTCGCAAAGTAAGGAGTTAAATTTTCGTTCTAAGTTGAACGTGCCGCGTGAGAATGGACCTTCCACAGGACAGACAGTTCGTTTGATGGGTAAAGATCTTTCAGTTTGCACTACCAGAGCTGAATCATTTTCTGAGACTGCGCAGAAGCATACAGGTACTTTCACCAATGACTATCTGAACGTAAATGTGTTCTTGCCACAACAAGGACGGCCTTTTCTCTCTTTACAAGCCCAGAATTTCCCAAATGATACAGTAAATTCTACCAGTATAATTCATGCTCCAACATATAATGCAAGTGGAAGTCAGGTACGGACTACACATGGTTACAGCCACCATTTGCCGGCAGCTAATGTACTTTCTGGAGATCAGTTGCCATATGAAAACAGGTTTATTGATTTTTCGAACTCGAAGACCAATCGGCCTTTTCTATTGGGGTGCCCACCTCCTTCCAATCATGGCAGTGCAGCATTCCAACAGAATTCCCGGTCGAGCTGTTATTACTCTGATTCTATCACTAGGACAGAACCACCCACAGCACCACCTTTGCCTACAAGCAGACAGCATGGTACACCATCTTCAGGTTTCCAAGCCAATTTGCGTCAGCAACATGTTGTGCATCCAGCAAGCTCGTCAGTTTGTCATCTTAATTCTGTGGGTTTAACATTCAACCATCCAGATCCGGTAGTTCAAGTACCTTCCAACAGCATAAGAGATGCGACCCTTTTGGCCAGAAATACAGATAACAGAGTGGGGAGTGTTATTCTTGGCAATTCCAATACTTCACCTAGTGGCCGCTATGTGCAGAAGAGATCAGGCCCAGTGAAGCTTACTCCTGGGGCGAAGCATGTACTGGTGCCAAACAATAGCACAGGTGACGGCGATTCTGCACCTGTGTACTCCTGTGTTTCGTTCGCAAGTAGGAGCACAAATGCTGCAGGTCCTCAGAACAAAGGAGCATGATACCCTTTGTAGAACTTTTGCTTGGTTGCAGTTGCATGGATCTATAAAACATCGCCCTGTTTTCATTCAATTTCATTCATTTAGTTGGAACCTTTTGAAAAGTGTTTGTTACATTTTTCTGTTGTAACTGTTGTGATACATCAAATGCTTTGTTTGCTTCGTAAGTAGTTACTTCGTCAGCTGAACCTGGATCCATGGCTGGTGTAGCCTAAGACATGTACTCTGTTATATTTCTGTATTGTTACTCCTGGTCTGGAAGCTAAATAGATGTTATTGGCAGAAAATGTTACCTACATTTTATATTTGCAAGGTTCATTCTCAACATAACAGGGCCCAAGCTCATGATACTTTTTTCTTTGACTTGAAAAACCTGTCGAATCTAAGTTGTTTGTACTCCCTCCGTTCCAAAAATAAGTGTGGTTTTAGTTCAAATTTGAACTAGAAAACACGACACTAACTTTTGGAAAAGTGTGAGTAAATAATAATTCTTTCTGAGAAGACAGTGTTATTTCTGCAACTGTTTGCCTTATGCTGCGAAGTGAGTGTTACCGACCCATTTTGCACTTTGTAGAACACATGCGACACCATCTCGAAACAGGCTTTCACCCTATGTAACACCCCGAGACCGATGCTCCGGATGCCTTCCATTTATTTTAGTTGTTGTCGTGTTTTTATTATGTTTGTTGTATTATCATAATTGTTTTGCATATTTCATTCATATATGTTTATGCCATGATCATGTTGAGTGCCTTGTCATATCTTTTCTTCTTTCACCATGCTTATTTCACTTGTTATGCCATGTGTTTGCATTGTGCCATCCTATGGTGTTGCCAAAATCATCTCATATGCATATTATATATCATTTTGCACTAGAAAAATCCCACCAAGCCATCTGTGGCATCCATTTAATCATTTGAGTAAGTTTGTGAACATGTTATATTTGCAGCATGTAGCATTTTGTCATTTTTATGCATTTAATACCATTTATGCCATGAGGAAGTTTTGCATATGAACATGTTCTTCATTATGCCATCTTACTGCTAGAATTTATTGCATGCCATGAAGTGCCTTGTAATGAGTGCAACAAGCTTGCAAACATGCTATCATAAATCTGTTTCTGCCATGCCATGTTTATTTTGCCAAGTCTGAAACTGTCAGCATAACTTGCCATTTTGCATTGGTTGTATCATCTTATCTATGAGTTTCTGGACAAAGTTCAGTGACGGAGTTTTGTTAAGTGCATAGTGTACTAGCATGCCATGCTCTTGATTGCCTTAATATGTTCCTGTAGCATGTAGTTTGCTAGACCTAAACATTGCATCCTGAATCTGTTTCCTGCCATGTTCTGTGTTTTCACCAAGTCTGTTAAACTGTTATCAGTTGTCACTTCGTCATGTTGTTTTGGTGATGATCCATTAAGTTTTAGAAATAGTTTAGTGATCATGTTTTGTAGTGGATGTTATGTATTTCAGTGCCATGCCATTTGTTTCCATGTTTAAGTTCTGTTGGATATTTAAGTGATGCATCCAAGTGGGCATGTTGCTGTTTTGGACAGCTTTGCATTGCATTTTGTTTTGTTCATCATTTGCAATCTGTGCATCCGATTCCGGTGATCTTTATATCGTTTTGAACTAGAATCTTCCCATCTATCCAGTGGCATACTTGGTTTGCCAAGAGTTTTCCCATATCTATCATGTCAACACCTTTGTCCTTCCTGGCATCCTATCCCTCGTACCAGTAACCTTAGCTCCGTCTGTTGCATTCTTCATATGCATTCATGTTCATCGTGCATGTAGCATGTGTTCTTTTCCATGTCATGTTTTTGCTTGTGTGTTTACCATGTTGTTCGCTTCTTTCCGGTTGTGCTCCTTCTCGATAGTTCGGTTACGTTGCGATGGTGTGGATCCGTTCGACTACGTTGGTCCGTCTACTTCATGGACTCGTTCTTCTTCCTAGCCGGATTTCAGGCAAGATGACCGTCACCTTGGATCTCACTACTATCTTTGCTATGCTAGTTGTCTCGATGCTATCGCTATGTCGCGCTACCTACCACTTGTTTATCGAGCCTCCCAAATTGCCATGATAGCCTCTAACCTTTTCACCCTTCCCAACAAATCGTTGTTTGGCTATGTTACCGGTTTGCTCAGTCCCTCTTATAGCGTTGCTAGTTGCAGGTTGTCCCATGTTGGGACATGGATATCATGGGATATCACAATATCTCGTATTTAATTAATGCATCTATATACTTGGTAAAGGATGGAAGGCTCGGCCTTTTGCCTGGTGTTTTGTTTCACTCTTGCCGCCCTACTTTCCGTCATACCGGTGTTATGTCCTTAATTTTGCGTCCCTAACATGGTGAGGGTTTATGGGACCCTCTTGACAGTTCACTTTGAATAAAACTCTTTCATCAAGGCCCAACATTGGTTTTAACATTTGTCATAATAATATTGAACTAAATAATTAATTGGCATAGGAAGTCATGAACCTGAGGGTTCTTTCTACATACACGGGGGCCAGTACCGATGGTGTTGGTGCGAAACTAGAGCACTGTGTGGGGCCGCCCCTTGGCAACTTGGGTATGTTGGCACCTGTACGCGTAGCTCATCCGTTGTGGCCTGATGCGAGATACGCGCGGCTACTATCAGGGTGTCGGCACGTCGGGAGGTCTTGCTGGACTTGTTTTACCATTGCTGAAATGTCTTGTGCACCGGGATTCCGAGTCTGATGGGAGGGTCCCGCGATGGAGGATTGTCTCCGCGGATCGTGAGCTTGTCATGGGCTAACTAGGGACACCCCTGCAGGGTTTAGACTGGCGAGAGCCGTGCCCGCGGTTATGTGGCAGATGGGAATTTGTTAATATCCGGTTGTAGAGGACTTGAAGTAAACTCAACTAAAATACACCAACCGCATGCGTAACCGTGATTGTCTCTTTTCGGAGAAGTTCGAGAGGAGAACACGGTTGGGTTATGTTTGAACGTAAGTAGTTCAGGATCACTTATTGATCATTACTAGTTTGCGACCGTTTGCGTAGTTTCTCATCTTACTCTTGTACTCGTAAGTTAGCCACCATACATTGCTTCCGCCGCTGCAACCTCACCACTTATCCTTTCCATACCCATTAAGCTTTGCTAGTATTGATACCCATGGTAATGGGATTACTGAGTCCTTATGGCTCACAGATTACTACAACAATAGTTGCAGGTACATGTAATGCAATGATCATGACGTGAGATCGGTGTTTTGCTTGTTTTGGAGTTCTTCTTCTTCGTCGATCTTGGGATAGGTTCCTAGTCGGCAGCCTGGCAGGGACGGAGCCAGAATATGACGATAGGGGGAGGGGGGGGGGCAGGGACTTGAACTAGAAGAATCAATCACAGTCAAAGAAGAGACAATATACGTACATCAAGCATAGTGTATATATATAATAATAAGGTCTAAATACTCAAAATATAGTTGTGGTTCTATAATTTAGATAAAGTTTTCATATCTATTAATCTGTATTTGGCACTAAAACAATCATGATTAAGGCTCTCGATAATTTCTTCATAATTGGTTCCTAGTTTCGATTGGCTAGAAAATATTCTCAACAAAGCTCTTCCTCTTTATAATTACAAACGCATCTGAATCATTTCAGAGTTGTATTTTCTAGTTCTATAGTTCTAAGAGAACACGTCAAAATAAATTATGGATTCCAAGATTGAGTTAGAAATCAAAAACTAATCGACAGCCTTAATCAAGAGTGTGTAGGATTGTATATTTGAGGAAATCGCCATCTTGCTGGCCGCGCGGGGGATAGGGGACGCAACGCAGCGTCCGCAACCTCCAAGTAGACGAGCCGACGGCGAGTGACGGAATAGGGCAGATAGATCGATCAGCGATCGGTCCTTTTTCTGAAGAAGAAAAAACGACCAATCAATCCACTTGCGGCTGTGTTAGCTGTATATGCTCGGTGTGGTTAGATAATGACCCGCATGCCGCAACGGTTTCTGCATACACGATTGGATTAGGCCCTAAGCTGGCTCCTTTATCTATTTATTAGATTATATTTTACTTGGACTATAATAGCTAATGGACCTTTTAGCATACAGCAGCCCAACAGGGGGGCGAGAGTACACGATGTAACGTTTAACCAGCCACATATGTAAGCTACCCTTAGAATTGTCCCTGCAGCCTGGGCTAGGAGGGTGGACGTCGTTTGAGCTTGTGTTTGTGTTTCATCCGTAGTCGGATGGTGTTCTATGTATGATGCATTGATGTATTCTTGTGGCTTTGTATGCCTTTTGTATGTATCACCATCTATTATGTAATAGTTTGATGTAATGATATCCACTTTGCAAAATCGTGTCAATATGCGGTTCTATCCTTGGTGGGACCCTCGAGTCTCTTTAGGATAGTATCGCATATTGAGTGTGACAAGTTGGTATCAGAGTCTATCGTATTCCTTGAGCTTTTGAGTCTCGTCATAATCGTCGTTCCTTTTTTCTACCCGAGTGCTCTCGGTCTTGTTCACCTTCTCTTTTGCGGTCTTATTCCTCCTTATCCTCTTTTACTTCCGTCTCGCTCCTAAGATCTCGGGACGAGATCTCTTGTTAGTGGAGGAGAGTTGTAACACCCTGAGACCGATGCTCCAGATGTCTTCCATTTATTTTAGTTGTTGCAGTGTTTTTTATTATGTTTGTTGCATTATCATAATTGTTTTGCATATTCATTCCTATATGTTTATGCCATGATTATGTTGAGTGCCTTGTCATATCTTTGCTTCTTTCACCATGCTTATTTCACTTGTTATGCCATGTGTTTGCATTGTGCCATCCTATGTTGTTGCCAAAATCATCTCATATGCATATT
Organism: Triticum urartu; assembly: GCF_003073215.2. NCBI lineage: Eukaryota > Viridiplantae > Streptophyta > Magnoliopsida > Poales > Poaceae > Triticum > Triticum urartu. Next base: position 106,597,512 of record NC_053024.1, on the reverse strand, counting down.
ATATATCATTTTTGTCGGTGTACTAGAGTAGGGGTACCCTAGTATCCCGAACTTGTGCACGGGTCGCAGCATCCTGCGGCAAGGCATGCCGAGTGACCGCCAAGACCCTCCGCGGCTACTTTGAAGACCATTCAAGAGCAAAGTACTCAAACCAAGGCCCTGGCAAGAGAAGCTGGCCAGGAAGGGAACAAAACCCCGGCAAGAGGAGCTTGCCGGGAAGGCCAACCAAGGCATACCAAGAAAACTTGCCGCGACGCGCCACGCGTCCCGGCAAGGCCCGATGAGCGACAAGCTCCCGAACACGACAAGCCGACGACCGCGGCAAGGAGCTTGCCGCGGGAAACCCCCACTTCGTGCCCGCGCTCCAGCACACCCGCCAACGTGTCGCTCTAGGACCCTGTTGGGGAACGTAGAAGAAATTCAAAATTTTCCTACGTATCACCAAGATCTATCTATGGAGAAACCAGCAACGAGGGGAAGGAGAGTGCATCTACATACCCTTGTAGATCGCTAAGCGGAAGCGTTCAAGTGAACGGGGTTGATGGAGTCGTACTCGTCGTGATTCAAATCACCGATGATCCTAGCGCCGAACGGACGGCACCTCCGCGTTCAACACACGTACGGAAGGGAGACGTCTCCCATGCCTTGATCCAGCAAGGAGGAGGGAGAGGTTGATGGAGATCCAGCAGCACGACGGCGTGGTGGAAGTAGCGGGATTCCAACAGGGCTTCGCTAAGCGCTGCGGGAGGAGGTAGATGTGTCACGGGAGGGAGAGGGAGGCGCCAGGCCTTAGATTGGTTTGCTCCTCCTTTTCCCCCGCTATATATAGGGCCAAGGGAGAGGGGGAGGCGCAGCCCTTGCCCCTTCCTCCAAGGAAGGGTGCGGCCAAGGGTGGGGAGGAGTCCATCCTCCCCAAGGCACCTCGGAGGTGCCTTCCCCCTTTAGGACTCTCCCCTTTTCTCTTCTCTTGGCGCATGGGCCTCTTGGGGCTGGTGCCCTTGGCCCATATAGGCCAAGGCACACCCCCTACAGCCCATGTGGCCCCCCGGGGCAGGTGGCCCCACCCGGTGGGCCCCCGGGACCCTTCCGGTGGTCCCGGTACAATACCGATGACACCGAAACTTGTCCCGATGGCCGAAATAGCACTTCCTATATATAATTCTTTACCTCCGGACCATTCCGGAACTCCTCGTGACGTCCGGGATCTCATCCGGGACTCCGAACAACATTCGGGTTCACATACTAATACTCTTTATAACCCTAGCGTCACCGAACCTTAAGTGTGTAGACCCTACGGGTTCGGGAGACATGCAGACATGACCGAGACGTTCTCCGGTCAATAACCAACAGCGGGATCTGGATACCCATGTTGGCTCCCACATGTTCCACGATGATCTCATCGGATGAACCACGATGTCAAGGACTTAATCAATCCCGTATACAATTCCCTTTGTCTAGCGGTACGATACTTGCCCGAGATTCGATCGTCGGTATCCCGATACCTTGTTCAATCTCGTTACCGGCAAGTCTCTTTACTCGTTCCGTAACACATCATCCCGTGATCAACTCCTTTGGTCACATTGTGCACATTATGATGATGTCCTACCGAGTGGGCCCAGAGATACCTCTCCGTCACACGGAGTGACAAATCCCAGTCTCGATTCGTGCCAACCCAACAGACACTTTCGGAGATACCTGATGCACCTTTATAGTCACCCAGTTACGTTGTGACGTTTGGCACACCCAAAGCACTCCTACGGTATCCGGGAGTTGCACAATCTCATGGTCTAAGGAAATGATACTTGACATTAGGAAAAGCTTTAGCATACGAACTGTACGATCTTTGTGCTAGGCTTAGGATTGGGTCTTGTCCATCACATCATTCTCCTAATGATGTGATCCCGTTATCAACGACATCCAATGTCCATGGTTAGGAAACCGTAACCATCTATTGATCAACGAGCTAGTCAACTAGAGGCTTACTAGGGACATATTATGGTCTATGTATTCACACGTGTATTACGATTTCCGGATAATACAGTTATAGCATGAATAAAGACAATTATCATGAACAAGGAAATATAATAATAACTAATTTATTATTGCCTCTAGGGCATATTTCCAACAGTCTCCCACTTGCACTAGAGTTAATAATCTAGTTCACATCGCCATGTGACTAACACCCAAGAGTTTACTAGAGTTAGTAGTCTAGTTCACATCACTATGTGATTAACACTCAATGAGTTTTAGGTTTGATCATGTTGCTTGTGAGAGAGGTTTTAGTCAACGGGTCCGAACCTTTCAGATCCGTGTGCGCTTTACAAATCTCTATGTCATCTCCTAGATGTAGCTACCATGCTCTATTTGGAGCTATTCCAAATAACTGTTCTACTTGGAGCTATTCTAAATTGTTGCTCCATTATATGCATCTGGTATCTCTACTCAGAGCTATCCGGATAGGTGTTAAGCTTGCATCGACATAACTCTTTACGACGAACTCTTTTACCACCTCCATAATCGAGAAAATTCCTTAGTCCACTAGTTACTAAGGATAACTTTGACCGCTGTCCCGTGATCCATTCTTGGATCACTCTTGTACCCCTTGACTGACTCATGGCAAGGCACACTTCAGGTGCGGTACACAACATAGCATACTGTAGAGCCTATGTCTTAAGCATAGGGGACGACCTTCGTCCTTTCTCTCTATTCTGCCGCGGTCGAGCTTTAAGTCTTAACTTCATACCTTACAACTCAGGCAAGAACTCCTTCTTTGACTGATCCATCTTGAACACCTTCAAGATCACGTCAAGGCATGTGCTCATTTGAAAGTTCCATTAAGCGTTTTGATCCTATCCTTATAGATCTTGATGCTCAATGCTCAAGTAGCTTAATCCAGGCTTTCCATTGAAAAACACTTTCCAAATAACCCTATATGCTTTCCAGAAATTCTACGTCATTTCTGATCAACAATATGTTAAAACATATACTCATCAGAAATTCTATAGTGCTCCCACTCACTTCTTTGGAAATACAAGTTTCTCATAAACTTTGTATAAACCCAAAATCTTTGATCATCTTATCAAAGCATACATTCCAACTCCGAGATGCTTACTCCAGTCCTTAGAAGGATTGCTGGAGCTTTGCATACTTATTAGCATCTTTCAGGATTGACAAAACCTTCCGGTTGTATCACATACAACCTTTCCTCAAGAAAATCGTCGAGGAAACAATGTTTTGACATCCTATCTGCAAGATCTCATAAATAATGCAGTGACTGCTAATATAATTCCAACAGACTCTTATTATCGCTACAAGTGAGAAAATCTCACCGTAGTCAACTCCTTGAACTTGTCAGAAAACATCTTAACGACAAGTCGAGCTTTCTTAATGGTGACATTTACCATCATTGTCCGTCTTCCTTTTAAAATCCATCTACACTCAACAGCCTTATGACCATCGAGCTGTTCTGTCAAAGTCTACACTTTGTTTCCATACATGGATCCTCTCTCGGATTTTATGGCCTCGAGCCATTTATCGGAATCCGGGCCCACCATCGCTTCTCCATAGCTCGTAGGTTCATTGTTGTCTAGCAACATGACTTCCAAGACAGGGTTACGTACCACTTTGAAGTAGTATGCATCCTTGTCCTCCCACGAGGTTTGGTAGTGACTTGATCTGAAGTTTCATGATCACTATCATAAGCTTCCACTTCAATTGGTGTAGGTGCCACATGAACAACTCTTTGTGCCCTGCTATACACTAGTTGAAGCAACGGTTCAATAACCTCATCAAGTCTGCACCGTCCTCCCACTCAATTCTTTCGAGAGAAACTTTTCCTCGAGAAAGGACCCGATTCTAGAAACAATCCCTTATTGCTTTCGAATCTGAGACAGGAGGTATACCCAACTGTTTTGGGTGTCCTATGAAGATGCATTTATCCGTTTTAGGTTCGAGCTTATCGGCCTGAAACTTTTCCACATAAGCGTCACAGCCCCAAACTTTTAAGAAATGACAGCTTAGGTTTCTCTAAACCATAGTTCATACGGTGTCATCTCATCGGAATTACGTGGTGCCCCTTTTAAAGTGAATGTGGTTGTCTCTAATGCATAACCCATAAATTATTGTGGTAATTCGATAAGAGACATCATGGTATGCATCATATCCAATAGGGTGCAGTTATGATGTTCGGACACACCATCACACTATGGTGTTCCAGGCTGTATTAGTTGTGAAACAATTTCCACAATGTCTTAATTCTGCGCCAAACTCGTAATTTAGATATTTATCTCTATGATCATATCATAGATATTTTATCCTCTATTCACGACGATCTTTCAACTTCACCCTGAAATTACTTGAACCTTTCAATAATTCAGACTCGTGATTCATCAAGTAAATGCACTCAACATCTACTCAAATCATCTGTGAAGAAAGAACATAACGATATCCACTACATGCCTCAGCACTCATTGGGCTGCACACATCAAAATGTATTTCTTCCAACAAGTTGCTTTCTAGTTCCATTTTACTGAAACCGAGGCTTTCAGTCATCTTACCCATGTGGTATGATTTGCATGTCTCAAGTGATTCGAAATCAAGTGAGTCCGAACGGTCCATTTGCATGGAGTTCCTTCATGCATATACACCAACAGACATGGTTCGCATGTCTCAAATTTTTCAAAAATGAGTGAGTCCAAAGATCCATCAACATGGAGCTTCTTCATGCGTTTTATACCGATATGACTTACGTGGCTGTGCCACAAGTAGGTGGTACTATCATTACTATCTTTTGGCATGAACATGTGTATCACTACGATCGAGATTCAATAAACCATTCATTTTAGGCGCAAGACCATTGAAGGTATTATTCAAATAAACAGAGTAACCATTATTCTCCTTAAATGAATAACCGTATTGCGATAGACATAATCCAATTACGTCTATGCTCAACGCAAACACCAATCTCGATGGTAGAGGGAGCGTGCGATGCTTGATCATATCAACATTGGAAACACTTCCAACACATATCGTCAGCTCACCTTTAGCTAGTCTCCGTTTATTTCGTAGCTTTTATTTCGAGTTACTAACACTTAGCAACCGAACCGGTATCTAATACCCTGGTGCTACTAGGAGTACTAGTAAAGTACACATTAACATAATGTATATCCAATATACTTCTATCGACCTTGCCAGCCTTCTTTATCTACCAAGTATCTAGGGTAATTCTGCTCCCGTGGCTATTCCCCTTATTACAGAAGCACTTAGTCTCGGGTTTGGGTTCAACCTTGGGTTTCTTCACTAGAGCAGCAACTGATTTGCTGTTTCATGAAGTATCCCTTTGTTCCCTTGCCCTTCTTGAAACTAGTGGTTTCACCAACCATCAACAATTAATGCTCCTTCTTGATTTCTACTTTTATGGTGTCAAACATCGCGAATATCTCAAGGATCATCATATATGTTCCTGATATATTATAGTTCATCACGAAGCTCTAGCAGCTTGGTGATAATGACTTTGGAGAAACATCACTATCTCATCTGGAAGATCAACTCCCACTCGATTCAAATGATTGTTGTACTCAGACTATCTGAGCACAAGCTCAACAATTGAGCTTTTCTCCTTAGTTTGCAGGCTAAGAAAATCGTCGGAGGTCTTATACCTTTTGACGTGGGCACGAGCCTGAAATCCCAATTTCAGCCCTCAAAACATCTCATATGTTTTGCGACGTTTCAAAAACGTCTTTGGTGCCTCAACTCTAAACCGTTTAACTGAACTATCATGTAGTTATCAAAACGTGTATGTCAGATGTTCGCAACATCCACACACAACGTTCGAGGTTTAGCACACTGAGCGGTGCATTAAGGACATAAGCCTTCTAAGAAGCAATGAGGACAATCCTCAGTTTACGGACCTAGTCCGCATAATTGCTACTATCAACTTTCAACTAATTTTTCTCTAGGATCATATCTAAACAGTAGAACTGAAACGCGAGCTACGACATAATTTGCAAAATCCTTTTTGACTATGTTCAGGATAATTAAGTTCATCTTATGAACTCCCACTTAGATAGACATCCCTCTAGTCATCTAAGTGATTACATGATCCGAGTGAACTAGGCCGTGTCCGATCATCACGTGAGACGGACTAGTCAACGTCGGTGAACATCATCATGTTGATCGTATCTACCATACGACTCATGCTCGACCTTTCGGTCTCTGTGTTCCGAGGCCATGTCTATACATGCTAGGCTCGTCAAGTTAACCCCAAGTGTTTTTGCTGTGTTCCGAGGCCATGTCTGTACATGCTAGGCTCGTCAACACCCGTTGTATGTGAACGTAAGGATCTATCACACCCAATCATCACGGCGTGCTTCGAAACGACGAACTGTAGCAACGGTGCACAGTTAGGGGAGAACACTTCTTGAAATTTTAATGAGGGATCATCTTATTTACTACCGTCGTTCTAAGCAAACAAGATGTATAAACATGATAAACATCACATGCAATCAAATAATAGTGACATGATATGGCCAATATCATATAGCTCCTTTGATCTCCATCTTGGGGCTCCATGATCATCTTGTCACCGGTATGACACCATGATCTCCATCATCATGATCTCCATCATCGTGTCTTCTTGAAGTTGTCTCGTCATCGACATGCAAGTCGTGATTCCCTTGACAAGAACATGATCAATCTCATACATCACATATATCATTCATCACATCCTTTTGGCCATATCACATCACATAGCATACCCTGCAAAAACAAGTTAGACGTCCTCTAATTGTTGTTTGCATGTTTTACGTGGCTGCTATGGGTTTCTAGCAAGAACGTTTCTTACCTACGCAAAACCACAACGTGATATGCCAATTGCTATTTACCCTTCATAAGGATCCTTTTCATCGAATCCGATCCGACTAAAGTAGGAGAGACAGACACCCGCTAGCCACCTTATGCAACTAGTGCATGTTTGTCGGTGGAACCGGTCTCACGTAAGAGTACGTGTAAGGTTGGTCCGGGCCGCTTCATCCCACGATGCCGCCGAATCAAGATAAGACTAGTAACGGCAAGCATATTGAACAAAATCAACGCCCACAACTACTTTGTGTTCTACTCGTGCATAGAATCTACGCAATAGACCTAGCTCATGATGCCACTGTTGGGGAACGTAGCAGAAATTCAAAATTTTCCTACGTATCACCAAGATCTATCTATGGAGAAACCAGCAACGAGGGGAAGGAGAGTGCATCTACATACCCTTGTAGATCGCTAAGCGGAAGCGTTCAAGTGAACGGGGTTGATGGAGTCGTACTCGTCGTGATTCAAATCACCGATGATCCTAGCGCCGAACGGACGGCACCTCCGCGTTCAACACACGTACGGAAGGGAGATGTCTCCCATGCCTTGATCCAGCAAGGAGGAGGGAGAGGTTGATGGAGATCCAGCAGCACGACGGCGTGGTGGAAGTAGCGGGATTCCAACAGGGCTTCGCTAAACGCTGCGGGAGGAGGTAGATGTGTCACGGGAGGGAGAGGGAGGCGCCAGGCCTTAGATTGGTTTGCTCCTCCTTTTTCCCCACTATATATAGGGCCAAGGGAGAGGGGGAGGCGCAGCCCTTGCCCCTTCCTCCAAGGAAGGGTGCGGCCAAGGGTGGGGAGGAGTCCATCCTCCCCAAGGCACCTCGGAGGTGCCTTCCCCTTGTAGGACTCTCCCCTTTTTTTTCTCTCTTGGCGCATGGGCCTCTTGGGGCTGGTGCCCTTGGCCCATATAGGCCAAGGCACATCCCCTACAGCCCATGTGGCCCCCCGGGACAGGTGGCCCCACCCGGTGGACCCCCGGGACCCTTCCGGTGGTCCCGGTACAATACCGGTGACCCCGAAACTTGTCCCGATGGCCGAAATAGCACTTCCTATATATAATTCTTTACCTCCGGACCATTCCGAAACTCCTCGTGACGTCCGGGATCTCATCCGGGACTCCGAATAACATTCGGGTTACCGCATACTAATATCTCTATAACCCTAGCGTCACCGAACCTTAAGTGTGTAGACCCTACGGGTTCGGGAGACGTGCAGACATGACCGAGACGTTCTCCGGTCAATAACCAACAGCGGGATCTGGATACCCATGATGGCTCCCACATGTTCCACGATGATCTCATCGGATGAACCACGATGTCAAGGACTTAATCAATCCCGTATACAATTCCCTTTGTCTAGCGGTATGTTACTTGCCCGAGATTCGATCGTCGGTATCCTTATACCTTGTTCAATCTCGTTACCGGCAAGTCTCTTTACTCGTTCCGTAACACATCATCCCGTGATCAACTCCTTGGTCACATTGCGCATATGATGATGTCCTACCGAGTGGGCCCAGAGATACCTCTCCGCTTACACGGAGTGACAAATCCCAGTCTCGATTCGTGCCAACCCAACAGACACTTTCGGAGATACCTGTAATGCACCTTTATAGTCACCCAGTTACGTTGTGACGTTTGATATACCCAAAGCACTCCTACGGTATCCGGGAGTTGCACAATCTCATGGTCTAAGGAAATGATACTTGACATTAGAAAAGCTTTAGCATACGAACTGTACGATCTTTACGATCTTTGTGCTATGCTTAGGTTTGGGTCTTGTCCATCACATCATTCTCCTAATGATGTGATCCCGTTATCAATGACATCCCCATGTCCATAGCCAGGAAACCATGACTATCTGTTGATCAACGAGCTAGTCAACTAGAGGCTCACTAGGGACACATTATGGTCTATGTATTCACACATGTATTACGATTTCCGGATAATACAGTTATAGCATGAATAAAGACAATTATCATGAAATAAGAAATACATTTTATTATTGCCTCGATTGCCTCTAGGGCATATTTCCAACAGACCCTCCCAAGCACACGTGGCAGGAGGCCGTGCAGCTAGGGGTGCGCGGTGGCAAGCGGGCGCTGACAAGATAACCATCATGGCAAATGGTGGCGTCCCTAGCGGTCCCTTTCGGTACTGTTTAGGCGACACAGACGGGCAATTAATGCCCTTGTCCCCTGCCGCCAGGGTTAGGTATGATACACTGTAACAGGTAGCTGTGCCTACCACAGCACCTCCGTTGCCACCTGTCGGTAACCCCTTGAGCATATAAAAGGAGGCCCGTGTGCAACGTAGAGGGGGGTTAGCCAGTTCGAACACTCACGCTCGGTCCTGCTAGCCACTGGTGTGTACTGTAGCACTCCGCGCTCCCGAGCTAGAAATCAATACAGAACCACAAAGCAGGAGTAGGGTTTTACGCATCCGTGCGGCCCGAACCTGGGTAAATCGCTCGCGTGCTTCGCCTCGATTTGCTCTTTGCACGATCTCCGCCCCCGCCGAACCGAAAGGGACCCGGCCCGCCGGTCCCATAGGTGCCCACGGATCCGTACCCCGGCATCTTTGGCGCGCCAGGTAGGGGGCGTCGAAGTTGTGTGAACCAGATCCGGCGTTCTCGCGAGCTAGATCTTCATCATATTTATCAACATGCCGCCGAAGAAGAAAGTTTCGGAGGCACCTGCTCTGTCCGCGCCGATCCAGCCACCGCCGGAGCAAACGGTTGGTGGGGCAGGCACCGGCGGAAGGACACGCGTCGACGAGGGAACTCACGGTGCTGCCAGGTCCCAGGACAAGGCTGCGCTGCCCATCGGCGGCGTAGCCGGCTCCCACAATGACCGGGCACACTCCAAGACCTCGGCGTCCGTGCATGCACCGCGCCCATCTCAGGAGGCGCGGGACCGGCAGCGTCATGGTACTCACGGTACCATGCGTTCGCTAGATCAAGATCGAGCTGGTGGATCTCGGAGCGCTCAGGACCACCATGCCCGTCAACCTGCTGGCGCGAGCGAGACACGGTCGCCTGGACGAGATACTGCTCCTTCTAACATAGTTAGAAGTCCGAGCATATCCCGCTCCTCGCACCGTTCGCCGCTGCCACCCGCCACCGCAGCAGAAGCTTTGGCGCGAGCTCAGCTGCTCCTAGACTACCCTCCAGCGGCAGACAAGATCGATGACTGGAGAGCCACTATCCAGAGTCTCATCTGCTTCGCCAACGGCGACACTCCACGACAGTCGAGCACGTCTCAGCCGCAGCAAGCCAGCCAGGCACGAGCCAGAGACGACAAGACTGGTGGGGGTGCAACTACTGTGCACTCTCCACCCCGAAGGCCAAGATCGCCGACTCACCGGGTCCACCTCGACAGCGACTCCACCGCGTCGTCAGATCCGCGAGCTCGTCGCGATCAGCGCCAAGTTCTTCAAGAACGACAACAAGAAGACGCTCGTACTCGCATCGAGCGCCGGAGAGAAGCGCGGCGTTAATCAGACCAGCGCGCTGGGCCCTCTACTTACATGCATGCGCCAGGGGAACCAGGCGACTTGCCGTACGCGGTAGGTTGCCTTGCGTTCGCTCGTGAGCTGCGGCAAGTCCAGTGGCCCAGTACGAAGAATATCAAACCAGATGTACCAGAGAAGTACGACGGCAAGTCGCATCCGTCGGAGTTCCTCAGCATCTACACCATCGCGGTGCAGGCTGCTGGGGGGCGGGACGATAAGATCCTTGCCAACTACTTCCCGTTGGTGCTCAAGCCCAACGTCAGGTCCTGGCTCATGCACTTGCCGGACAACTCCATATCCTCCTGGGCTGATCTATGCCATCAGTTTGTCGGCGCCTTCACAGGCAGCCACAAACCTCATGGCCAAGAGAGTGATCTTCATCTGCTCGTCCAGAAGGAAGGAGAGCCCCTGCGCAAGTATATCCAGAGGTTCAGCCGTGTACAGCACAACATCCCAAATATCCACCCTGCCACGGTAATCAGCGCGTTCCATCAAAACGTGCGTAACCGCAGGATGCGGGAGGAGATGGCGATGTGCAAGATTCGGGACGTCAGCGAGCTATATGCCCTGGCCAACAAGTGTGCACGCGCTGAGGAAGGGAGGAAATTCCCCGGAGAAAGCACTGGAGCGGGGGGATCTGACAGCGAGGATGCCGCCCCGGCAAAGAAAAACCGGCGGTGCAACAACAGGAAGAAGCAGAACAAAGAGGTGCTGGTCGTTGAGCAGTCCGGCAGCGGCGGTGGCCCCAAGCGAGCCAAGGTCAGTAGCTCCGGCAAGGAGGTTGCCGCATGCACCCACTGCCAGGCTGTGGCGGCTGCCGACAAGCAGGACGGCTCCGACAACCAATACTGCAAGATTCACCGCACCAAGGGCCATGACCTCCAGAGCTGCAAGAAAGTCGAGCAGCTTGTCCAGCAGCAAAAAGCTGAGTACGAGCGGCGCGACAAGGAGAGGGCCCAAGGGGGTGCTGGAGAATCCAGCAAGAAGCGCGCCGGACGGGGAGGACGCCGCGGCAAGGCCAAGCTGCGGCAAGGAGACAGGCCTCCCCGCGGCCACGACAACGATGAAGATGACGACGACGAAGACATGGATGATGTTGAGACCAGTGAACAGGAGTTTCAGAAAGCCACAGAGGTCTTGTGCGTTGACGGTGGTGCTTCTCTGCACACTTCACACCGCCAACTCAAGCAGTGGGCGCGGGAAGTCAATGCAGCGGAACCACCTGTCGAATCACGCAAGCTTCTGAAATGGTCCAGCACGCCTATCATCTTTGACATTGAGGACCACCCTGATCGCACAACTGCGGTCAGGTGCCTGCCGATGTTGGTTTCACCAACTATCCGCAACCTCAAGGTCACTAAGATGTTAGTTGACGGCGGGGCCGGCTTGAACCTGATCTCCTCCGCTGTACTCCAGAAACTCCAAATCCCTGACAGCGAGCTCGAAGAGACCGGCACATTCCAAGGAATCAATCCGGGAAGGAGCAAGCCGAAGGGGAAGGTCACGCTGCCGGTAACATTTGGCAGCGAGCTAAACTTCAGGACTGAGAAGGTCACATTCGACGTTGCCGATATCCCATTGCCTTACAATGGGATACTTGGCCGTCCAGCACTCGCCAAGTTCATGGCAGCCTCTCACTACGCATATAACATGCTGAAGATGCCAGGCCCGATAAGCGTCATTTCTGTCCCCGACGACAAGAAGGATGCTCTTATCTGTGCCGACAAGATCTACCGGGAAGCAGCAGCCACGGCAGATCGCAATCCACTTGCCGCTGAAGCTCCCGGGGGGAAGAAGACCAAGTCCGGTAAGTGTTCTGATGCCCACTCCGGCAAGCGCACCTCTTCAGAGTGCTGCGCTGCCGTCGAGGACGCACCATCGAGCTCCACCGGCAAGTGCAAGAAGACGATGGCAGCTCCGCCAGAGACGAAGAAGGTATCTTCCAAGGAGGGCGGCACTGGTGGTACCTTCACCATCGGTGTCACGCTCGACCCTAAATAGGAAAGCGCGCTCGTTGCTTTCCTGCGGGTGAATGTCGACGTGTTTGCATGGCAACCATCTGACATCCCCGGTGTTCCCAGGAAGGTAATTGAGCACCACCTTGCCGTTTGTCCCCATGCGCGGCCCGTCAAGCAGAAAGTCAGGAAGCAGGCAGTGGAGCGCCAAGAATTCATTGCAGAAGAGATCAAGAAACTGGAAGCAGAAGGCCTTATCAGAGGAGTGCTCCATCCCACGTGGTTGGCCAATCTTGTAGTCGTGCGCAAGGCAAACGGGAAATGGAGACTTTGTATCGATTTCACTGATGTTAACAAAGCTTGTCCCAAAGACCCATTTCCTTTGCCCCGCATTGACCAGATTGTTGACTCCACCGCCGGATGTGATTTGCTTTCATTTCTTGACGCATACTCAGGATATCATCAGATCTTCATGGCAGAAGAGGATGAGGAGAAGACCGCATTTATTACTCCATGTGGCACGTACTGTTTAGTACGGATGCCTTTCGGATTAAAAAATGCTGGTTCGACATTTGCAAGAGTAGTCCATTTTGCTCTTGAGCCACAAATACACAGAAATGTGGAAGCCTACATGGATGATATAGTGGTCAAGAGCAAGGACAGAGCAACCCTGATTCAAGATTTAGACGAGACCTTTGCAAATCTGCGCAAGATCAGCCTCAAGCTCAACCCAGAGAAGTGTGTGTTTGGAGTTCCCTCCGGCAAGCTTCTCGGGTTCTTCATGTCTCAGCGGGGAATTGAAGCCAATCCCGAAAAGATCAAGGCCATTGAGCAGATTGAAGCACCAAAGCGCGTCAAGGATGTACAGAAACTTGCTGGTTGCGTGGCTGCTCTTAGCAGGTTTATCTCTCGGTCTGCTGAGCGCGCCCTGCCGTTTTTCAGATTATTGAAAAAGGCAGGTCCAATGAAATGGACTACGGAAGCGGAGGCTGCGCTGCAAGACCTGAAGAGATACCTGTCCTCCCCTCCAATACTTGTCGCACCTAAGCCACAAGAGAAGTTGCTGCTATACATAGCGGCAACCAATCAAGTGGTTAGTGCTGCGTTAGTAGCAGAGAGGGAGGCAGATGATGAGCCAGCAACCACGACAAGCGCATCCAGCGACAAGCAGGGAGCCTCCCCGACAAGCTCTGGTCCCGACAAAGATGGATCTGCGCAGATACACGACGAGATACACAAGAAGATGGTGCAGCACCCAGTTTACTTTGTCAGTTCCCTTCTGCAGGGGGCTAGGTCAAGGTACTCTGGTGTGCAGAAATTGCTTTTCGGCCTTCTCATGGCCTCGAGAAAGCTGCACCATTACTTCCAAGCACATGAGATCACAGTTGTCACTCGCTTTCCGCTGAAGAGGATACTGCAGAATCCAGAAGCGACAGGCAGGATTGTTGAGTTGGCACTGGAACTGTCAAGCTTTGGCCTCAAGTTTGAAAGCACTTCAACTATCCAGAGCAGAGCATTGGCAGAATTCATAGCAGAATGGACGCCAACACCAGATGAAGAAATTCCAGAAACGAGCATCCCCGACAAGGAAGCAAGCAAAGAGTGGCTGATGTACTTTGATGGTGCCTTTTCGCTGCAAGACGCCGGCGCTAGTGTGCTGCTTGTCGCACCCACCGGTGAGCACCTCAAGTACGTAGTCCAGATGCACTTCCCCAAAGAGCAAGCAACGAACAATACTGCAGAATATGAGGGCTTGCTTGCCGGTCTCCGGATCGCGGCAGACCTTGGGATCAAGAAGCTCATGGTCAGGGGTGACTCACAGCTTGTCGTCTGCCAAGTAAACAAGAGTTATCAGAGTCCGTTGATGGAAGCTTACGTCGACAAAGTGAGAAAGCTAGAAGAACACTTTAACGGCCTACAAATGGAGCATGTTCCAAGAGCTCAGAACGCCATTGCAGATGGCTTGTCAAAGTGTGCCGCACTTAAGTTACCTGTGGAACCAGGGATCTTTGCGCTCAAGCTGACTCAGCCGTCCGTAACGCCATCAACTGGATGGAGCAAGAAGAGGAAGTTGGTTTCTGGTGACTATTTGCCGGCAGAGCCTCCCGAAGCCGCCGCCAAGAAGGTCCCCAAGATCAACGCCAAGAGTGTTGAGGAGCAGTCTGCTCCGGCAGACCCTAGGGTTGGTTCCGTTGAAGCAGGAGCTCCTGACAAGTTTTGCTCCAGCAAGCTTGCCGGGGAACGTCACGCTCCGGCAGAGCCGCAGGTTCTTGCCGTAGAAGCGGATATTCCCGCAGCAGTCTCCAAGATCAACACCAAGAGCGCTGAGGAGCAAGATGCTCCGGCAAGCCCTAGGGTTTGTTCCGTTGAAGCAGAAGCTCCCGACAAGTTTTGCTCCGGCAAGCTTGTCGGGGAACGTAAAGCTCCGGCAGAGCCGCAGGTTCTTGCCGTGGAAGCGGATGTTCCCGCAGCAGCAGATTTGCCTTTAGTCCTTGTTGTCGAGCCACAAGCTCCAGCATGGGCACAGCAGATTGTCCATTTCCTTCAGACAGGAGGACTTCCCGAAGAGCAAGAAGAAGCAGAGAGAGTAGCCCGGCAGTCAAGTATGTACCAGTTTGTCGACAAGACACTGTACAGAAGAAGACTCAACGGTGTGAAATTGAAGTGTATTCCCCGGGAAGATGGACAAAAGCTGTTGGCAGAAATACATGGAGGCATATGTGGTCACCACATTGGCGCAAGAGCACTTGTCGGTAAAGCTTTCCGGCAAGGTTTCTTTTGGCCAACAGCCCTCCAGGATGCAACTGCACAAGTAACCAAGTGTGAAGCGTGTCAGTTTCATTCCAAGCAGATACACCAACCAGCTCAAGCTCTCCAGACGATCCCTTTATCCTGGCCATTTTCGGTCTGGGGGCTCGACATCCTCGGCCCCTTTCCCCGAGCTGTCGGGGGCTTTGAGTACTTGTACGTAGCAATCGACAAGTTCACAAAGTGGCCGGAAGTGGAACCAGTGAGGAAGGTGACAGCACAGTCAGCCGTCAAGTTCTTCAGGTCGATTGTTTGCCGCTTCGGGATCCCTAACAGGGTAATCACCGACAACGGTACGCAATTTACGAGCCGCACCTTCACGCAGTACGTCCAAGATCTTGGCGCCAAGGTCTGCTTCGCTTCTGTTGCTCACCCGAGAAGCAACGGTCAAGCGGAGAGGGCAAATGCTGAAGTGCTGCGCGGGCTCAAGACCAGAACTTTTGACAAGCTGCACAAGTGCGAAAGAAACTGGATCGAGGAGCTGCCGGTGGTTCTTTGGTCGATCAGAACGACGCCAAATCGAGCCACTGGACAAACACCTTTTGCTCTAGTCTATGGAGCAGAGGCAGTTATCCCCACGGAACTCGTATACGGGTCACCTCGAGTGCTCGCTTATGATGAGCTCGAGCAAGAGCGGCTGCGACAAGATGACGCGCTGCTCCTTGAGGAAGACCGTCTTCAGGCTGCTGTGCGAGCTGCTCGCTACCAGCAAGCTTTGCGCCGCTACCATAGCCGCAAAGTTAACGCCAGAAGTCTCGAGGAAGGTGACCTTGTTCTTCGGCGCGTTCAGTCCGCCAAGAATTCCAACAAGTTGACGCCGAAGTTGGAAGGCCCTTATCGGGTGAAGCGAGTCACAAGGCCTGGCGCTGTCCGCCTTGAGACCGAAGATGGCGTACCAGTGAGCAACTCCTGGAACATCGAGCATCTTCGTAAGTTTTACCCGTAAGGCGCGGTTGTCGGACCCTGTCCGGCAACCACCCTTTTGTACAAGTCTTGCCGCTGTTGCATGTAATCCTTTGTACAAAGCCAGGCGCAGACCCTGAGCACAAGTAAATGAAGCGCTGGCACCCCGGAGTTATAGCATGCATGCTAGGTCGAGTCTCATCCTTGGTTAGGGTTGATAGTGCCTAACAGCGGCTAACCCCTAGCTTAGAGGTCGAGTGTCCGTCCCTTTGCTTCTCTTTCGTTCGCAGGGCTCGCATATCCTGGCCAGACCGCTTGAGGACGAAAAGGAGAAGAAGGGCGCGGCGGCACCTGGGCCCCGGCAAGCCAGTGTTGCTGGGGGCTGCGAGTACCAAGAGTCATCCACGGCAAGCCAGGGTTGCCGGGGGCTGCGTTATCAGATAAGTCTTTCGTCCCTCATCATGCATCCTCTTATGGACTGGGGAATGCGAAACCGCGTTTCTTCCCGAAAATTGCCGTGCTCCCTCAACTCTAGGCCCTGGGGCTCGTTCCCGGGGCCAAGTTTGGTCATAGTCGCGGCAACAAAGGGATGAAACGAGGAGGCCGCACCCACCTCGTTCCCGCCTCCGTCAAAGGCGTGAGAAAGGTCGAGCGACGTGGGAAGGCGGCAGGGCCTATTGCCGGGAGATGAAATGTCTGTCCGAGGGATACCAAGGATTTGCTCCTTGGCGTGGGTTCAACCCGCGAGACAAATAACCCGGCAAGCATCCCCTTTTCATTAAAAAACATCCCACTCAGGTACAGTCCATAGAGGATGAAAAACATGAAAGAGAGGATTACAAGTTTTAGATGCAGCTAAGGCCCGAAGGCTTACAAATTAAAAAGATAAGATGCCCGTAATCCCTTTCCTGTCCCTCTCTTCAGGAGGTAGGTCAAGGAGGCGAAAAGGGCAAAAGGGGCGCCTAGGCGAGCTACAGGTGCCAGAAGACACCAAGAGAACATCCCGGAGGCCATCCGAAGGCTGGACGGTGATGGCGGCGCCGGAAGCGGGGCTCGAAGACGGGGCGGCAGGACGTCAGCACGCTGTCGAGGGCACCACGCCCTCGTACTCCGACTGGACGGCCTTGTCGCCAGCCCTCTTCCCCTTCCGCACCCTTCCTACGCCAGCCGCCCAAGGAGACGACCCCGGGGAGTTCAAGGAGCCGGCGACACGGATGATGGGGTCACCGGTGCCGCACGAAGCGGCGCCCGACACCTGGTCGGACTCATCGTCGCTGTCGCTCTCCTCCTCGTCACTCTCGCTCGAGGGGGAGCCTTCACTATCGGAGGAGCTGTCCACGCAGCACTTCGCCCGAGTGCCGAAGCACCCGAAGACCTTGACGGAGAGGATATCGCCCTCCATCAACTTAAAATGGAGGGTAGACCCCTCCATCAGGCTGTGGATACGGGCAAACGTCTTCCACCCTCGATCAAGATACATCACATTAGGGGCTGGGAATACAACGCGGACTCGCGTGCCGCTGATCCCACAGCCCCTCATGTGCAGTCTCAGTGTCTCGGGCGGGTCCAACTCCATCGCGCTCGCAAACGGAGCTGGAAGCCGGAGGCGACGACGAGGCGCCCGGCGCAGCCTGACGAAGAACTCGCAAGGGTCGTCCCCTATATGGACCGCCGTGGGGAGAGGAACCGCCGGCGGAAGCGAAGCTGGCGTGCCGCCCCGTCCGCCTCTTCCCCGAGCGCCTCGACCTCGTCCTCGACCTCGTCCATGACCTCGCCCCCTCCCTCTTCCCCTTATGGCTGGCTCTGCCACCACGGGCGCGGGAGAGGGAGGGGTGCGCTGTTTGGCGGCGACCCTCGCCGCCACCGATGAAGGGCCAGGGTTCCCTTTCTCCATGGCGAATGAGAGAAAGGGGAGCAGAGGCTGAAGAAAGGAGGAGATGAGAGAGTGCGGGCTTCTGTGCTCCCCTCCCGCTCTTTATAAAGGAGCGAGGTGGGGGCTCGGCTGCCCCGCTCAGCGAATCAAGGCACGGGAAGAGCAGGGAGTCGGGGCCGACCCGCTGCCTCTGCTCGCGACGGCCCAGTTTCCCGCTTCCACCGTCCGCGACCCCAAGCGCATGGGAGCCGCGTGGCGGGGATGCAGAACCGAGGCGACGGATGAGGCGGCCTCGCCCCACCCCGTGATCGCGGGGAGTGGACGCCTCGAAAACCGCGCACCAGCCCCGTCCAGTAAATGCACCACGCCCCCACGGCTACCTCCGTTTAGGGAGGAGGCCGTGAACCGTCCCCTTCATCATGGCCTGACGCATGCTCGCGGGGCTTAGCCCCGCGCACGCCGACCACGTCACCCACGACGCTGCGTTTGACGCGTGCCATTCTGGGCGTGCGCGGTGGAAGCAGAGAGATATGCTGCGTGACCTAGGCCGCGCGTGCCCGTGCACTGTTTTGGGCCAGGCCCAACAGCGCTCGGCAACGTGTCTGGCCCAGGCCCGGGGGCTCCTGTCGGTGTACTAGAGTAGGGGTACCCTAGTATCCCGAACTTGTGCACGGGCAGTCGCAGCATCCCGCGGCAAGGCTTGCCGAGTGACCGCCAAGGCCCTCCGCGGCTACTTTGAAGACCATTCAAGAGCAAAGTACTCAAACCAAGGCCCCGGCAAGAGAAGCTGGCCGGGAAGGGAACAAAACCCCGGCAAGAGGAGCTTGCCGGGAAGGCCAACCAAGGCATACCAAGAAAACTTGCCGCGACGCGCCACGCGTCCCGGCAAGGCCCGGTGAGCGACAAGCTCCCGAACACGACAAGCCGACGACCGCGGCACGGAGCTTGCCGCGGGAAACCCCCACTTCGTGCCCGCGCTCCAGCACACCCGCCAACGTGTCGCTCTAGGACCCTCCCAAGCACACGTGGTAGGAGGCCGTGCAGCTAGGGGTGTGCGGTGGCAAGCAGGCGCTGACAAGATAACCATCGTGGCAAACGGTGGCGTCCCTAGCGGTCCCTTTCGGTACTGTTTAGGCGACACAGATGGCCAATTAATGCCCTTGTCCCCTGCCGCCAGGGTTAGGTATGATACACTGTAACAGGTAGCTGTGCCTACCACAGCACCTTTCCATTTTTGCCCTTTACCTCCGTTGCCACCTGTCGGTAACCCCTTGAGCATATAAAAGGAGGCCCGTGTGCAACATAGAGGGGGGTTAGCCAGTTCGAACACTCACGCTCGGTCCTGCTAGCCGCTGGTGTGTACTGTAGCACTCCGCGCTCCCGAGCTAGAAATCAATACAGAACCACAAAGCAGGAGTAGGGTTTTACGCATCCGTGCGGCCCGAACCTGGGTAAATCGCTCGCGTGCTTCGCCTCAATTTGCTCTTTGCACGATCTCCGCCCCCGCCGAACCGAAAGGGACCCGGACCGCCGGTCCCATAGGTGCCCGCGGATCCGTACCCCGGCAATTTTGCACTAGAAAAATCCCACCAAGCCATCTGTGGCATCCATTTCATTATTTGAGCAAGTTTGGGAACATGTTATATTTGCAGCATGTAGCATTTTGTCATTTTTGTGCATTTAATACCATTTATGCCATGGGAAAGTTTTGCATATGAACATGTTCTTCATTCTGCCATCTTACTGCTAGAATTTATTTCATGCCATGAAGTGCCTTGTAATGAGTGCAACAAGCTTGCAAACATGCTATCATAAATCTGTTTCAGCCATGCCATGTTTATTTTGCTAAGTCTGAAACTGTCAGCATAACTTGCTATTTTGCATTGGTTGTATCATCTTATCTATGAGTTTTTGGACAAAGTTCAGTGAGGGAGTTTTGTTAAGTGCATATTGTAGTAGCATGCCATGCTCTTGGTTGCCTTAATATGTTCCAGTAGCATGTAGTTTGCTAGACCTAAACATTGCATCCTGAATCTATTTCCTGCCATGTTCTGTGTTTTCACCAAGTCTGTTAAACTGTTATGAGTTGTCAGTTTGCCATGCTATTTTGGTGATGATCCATTAAGTTTTAGAAATAGTTCAGTGATCATGTTTTGTAGTGGATGTTATGTATTTCAATGCCATGCCATTTGTTTCCATGTTTAAGTTCTCTTGCATATTTAAGTGATGCATCCAAGTGGGCATTTGTTGTTTTGGACAGCTTTGCATTGCATTTTCTTTTGTTCATCATTTGCAATCCATGCATCCGATTTCGGTGATATTTATACCGTTTTCAACTAGAATCTTCCCATCTATCCAGTGGCATACTTGGTTTGACAAGAGTTTGCCCATATCTATTATGTCAACACCTTTGTCCTTCCCGGCATCCTATCCCTCGTACGAGTAGCCTTAGCTCCGTCTGTTGCATTCTTCATATGCATTCATGTTCATCGTGCATGTAGCATGTGTTCTTTTCCATGTCATGTTTATGCTTGTGTGTTTACCATGTTATTCGCTTATTTCCGGTTGTGCTCCTTCTCAATAGTTTCGGTTATGTTGCGATGGTGAGGATCCATTCGGCTACGTTGGTCCGTCTACTTCATGGACGCGTTCTTCTTCCTAGCGGGATTTCAGGCAAGATGACCGTTGATACGTCCATTTTGCATCATGCTTTTATATCGATATTTATTGCATTATGGACTGTTATTACACATTATGTCACAATACTTATGCCTATTCTCTCTTATTTTACAAGGTTTACATGAAGAGGGAGAATGTCGGCAGCTGGAATTCTAGGCCGGAAAAGGAGCAAATATTAGAGACCTATTCTGCATAGCTCCAAAAGTCCTGAAACTTCACGGAAGTCATTTTTGGAATTAATAAAAAAATACTAAGGGAAGAAAGTACCAGAGGGGGCCCACACCCTAGCCACGAGGGTGGGGGGCGCCCCCTGCCTCGTGGGCCCCCTGGTGGCCCTCTGATGCCCATATTTGGCTATATGGAGTCTTTCATCGAGGAAAAAATCATAAGCAAGCTCACGGCACGAAACTCCGCCGCCATGAGGCGGAACCTTGGCGGAACCAATCTAGGGCTCCGGCGGAGCTGTTCTGCCGGGTAAACTTCCCTCCGGGAGGGAGAAATCATCACCATCATCATCACCAAGGATCCTCGCATAGGGAGGGGGTCAATCTCCATCAACATCTTCACCAGCACCATCTCATCTCAAACCCTAGTTCATCTCTTGTATCCAATCTTTGTATCCAAACCTCAGATTGGTACCTGTGGGTTGCTAGTAGTGTTGATTACTCCCTGTAGTTGATGCTAGTTGGTTTACTTGGTGGAAGATCATATGTTCAGATCCATTATGCATATTAATACCCCTCTGATTATGAACATGAATATGCTTTGTGAGTAGTTACATTTGTTCCTGAGGACATGGGAGAAGTCTTGCTATAAGTAGTCATGTGAATTTGGTATTCGTTCGATATTTTGATGAGATGTATGGTGTCATCCCTCTAGTGGTGTCATGTGAATGTCGACTACATGACACTTCACCATTGTTTGGGCCTAGAGGGAGGCATTGGGAAGTAATAAGTAGATGATGGGTTGCTAGAGTGACAGAAGCTTAAACCCTAGTTTATGTGTTGCTTCGTAAGGGGCTGATTTGGATCCATATGTTTCATGCTATGGTTAGGTTTACCTTAATACTTCTGGTGTAGTTGTGGGTGCTTGCAATAGGGGTTAATCATAAGTGGGATGCTTGTCCAAGTAAGGGCAGTACCCAAGCACCGGTCCACCCACATATCAAATTATCAAAGTACCGAACGCGAATCATATGAGCGTGATGAAAACTAGCTTGACGATAATTCCCATGTGTCCTCGGGAGCGCTTTCCTTCATATAAGAGTTTGTCCAGGTTTGTCCTTTGCTACAAAAAGGATTGGGCCATCTTGCTACACTTTATTTACTTTTATTACTTGCTACTCGTTACAAATTACCTTATCACAAAACTATCTGTTACCAATAACTTCAGTGCTTGCAGAGAATACCTTACTGAAAACTGCTTATCATTTCCTTCTGCTCCTTGTTGGATTCGACACTCTTACTTATCGAAAAGGCTACGATAGATCCCCTACACTTGTGGGTCATCAAGACTATTTTCTAGCGCTGTTGCCGGGGAGTGAAGCGCCTTTGGTAGGTGGAATTTGGTAAGGAAAAATTTATATAGTGTGCTGAAATTTACTGTCACTTGTTACTATGGAACATAATCCTTTGAGGGGCTTTGTTCGGGGTATCTTCACCCCGACCAGTAGAGCAAAGAGTTGCTCCTCAACCTACCGAACCTACTGAAAATGTTTGCTTTGAAATTCCTTCGGGTATGATAGAGAAACTGCTAGCTAATCCTTTCACAGGTGATGAGACATTACATCCCGATTTGCACCTAATCTATGTGGATGAAGTTTGTGGATTACTTAAGCTTGCAGGTATGCCCGATGATGTTATCAAGAAGAAGGTCTTCCCTTTATCTTTGAAGGGAGAGGCATTGACATGGTATAGGCTATGTGATGATATGGGATCATGGGACTACAAGCGATTGAAATTAGAATTTCATCAGAAGTTTTATCCTATGCATCTTGTTCATAATGATCATAATTATATATATAATTTTTGGCCTCGCGAAGGAGAAAGCATCGCTCAAGCTTGGGGGAGGCTTAAGTCAATGTTATATTTATGCCCCAATCATGAGCTCTCAAGGGAAATGATCATCCAAAAATTTTATGCTCGGCTTTCTCTCAGTAATCGCTCCATGCTTGATACTTCTTGTACTGGATCTTTTATGATGAAGATTATTGGATTCAAATGGGATTTATTGGAAAGAATTAAACGCAACTCTGAAGATTGGGACCTCGACGAAGGTAAGGAGTCAGGTATACCACCTAAGTTTGATTGTGTTAAATCTTTTATGGATACCAATGCTTTCCGTGAATTTAGCACTAAATATGGACTTGACTCTGAGATAGTAGCTTCTTTCTGTGTATCCTTTGCTACTCATGTTGATCTCCCTAAGGAGAATTGGCATAAATATAATCCTCCCATTGAAGTAAAAGTAGTTGCACCTATTAAAGTTGAAGAAAAGACTATCACTTATAATGATCCTGTTGTTCCTACTGCTTATATTGAGAAACCACCTTTCCCTGTTAGAATAAAGGATCATGCTTAAGTTTCAACTGTGGTTAACAAAAGTAATATTAAGACACCTAAACCCCGTGAGCAAATTAAAGTTGAACCTAGTATTGCTATGGTTAAAGATCTCTTGGCCGATAATATTGATGGGCATATTATTTACTTCTACAATGAAGCTGCTAGAATTGCTAGACCCGATGCTAAAAATAAACATAGACATGTTGTAGGCATGCATGTTATTTCTGTTAAAATAGGAGATCATTGCTATCATGGCTTATGTGATATGGGTGCTAGTGCAAGTGCCATACCTCATTCCTTATACCAAGAAATTATGCATGATATTGCACCTGCTGAGATAGAAGAGATTGATATTACAATTAAGCTTGCCAACAGAGATACTATTTCACCAGTTGGGATTCTTAGAGATGTTGAAGTCTTGTGTGGGAAAGTTAAATACCCTACTGATTTTCTTGTTCTCGGTTCCCCACAAGATGACTTTTGTCCTATTATATTTGGTAGACCCTTCTTGAATATTGTTAATGCTAAGATAGACTACAATAAGGATATTGTTTTTGTTGGTTTAGGGGATATGTCTCATGAGTTTAATTTTGCTAAATTTCGTAGACAACCCCATGATAAAGAATTGCCTAGTAAAGATGAAATTATTGGCCTTGCTTCTATTGTCGTGCCTCCTACCGATCCTTTAGAACAATATTTGCTAGACCATGAAAACGATATGTTTATGAATGAAAGAAGGGAAATAGATGAAGTATTCTTTAAACATGGACCTTTTCTGAAACACAACTTGCCTGTTGAAATCCTAGGGGATCCTCCTCCACCCAAGGGTGATCCCGTGTTTGAGCTTAAACCATTGCCTGATACTCTTAAATATGCTTATCTTGATGAAAAGAGGATATATCCTGTTATTATTAGTGCTAACCTTTCAGAGCATGAAGAAGAGAGATTATTGAAAACTCTGAAGAAGCACCGTGCTGCTATTGGATATACTCTTGATGATCTTAAGGGCATTAGTCCCACTCTATGTCAACACAAAATAAATTTGTAGAAAGACGCCAAACCAGTTATTGATCACAAACGACGGCTAAATCCTAAGATGAAAGAAGTGGTAAGAAAAGCAATATTAAAGCTCCTTGAAGCAGGTATAATTTATCCCGTTGCTGATAGTTAGTGGGTAAGTCCTGTCCATTGTGTCCCTAAGAAGGGAGGTATTATTGCCGTTCCTAATGATAAAGATGAATTGATTCCGCAAAGAATTATTACATGCTATAGGATAGTGATTGATTTCCGCAAATTAAATAAAGCTGCTAAAAAAGATCATTACCCTTTGCCTTTCATTGATCAAATGCTAGAAAGATTATCCAAACATACAAATTTTGCTTTCTAGATGGTTACTTTGGTTTCTCTCAAATACATGTGTTAGCTGATGATCAAGAAAAGACTACTTTTACTTGCCCTTTCGGTACCTTTGCTCATAGACGTATGCCTTTTGGTTTATGTAATGCACCTGCTACCTTTCAAAGATGCATGATGGCTATATTCTCTGACTTTTGTGAAAAGATTTGTGAAGTTTTCATGGATGATTTCTCTGTTTATGGATCCTCTTTTGATGATTGCTTGAGCAACCTTGATCGAGTTTTGCAGAGATGTGAAGAAACTAACCTTGTCTTGAATTGGGAGAAGTGCCACTTTATGGTTAATGAAGGTATTGTCTTGGGGCATAAAATTTCTGAAAGAGGTATTGAAGTTGACAAAGCTAAAGTTGATGCTATTGAAAAGATATAGTGTCCCAAGGACATCAAAGGTATAGGAAATTTCCTTGGTCATGCCGGTTTTTATAGGAGGTTCATTAAGGACTTCTCAAAAAATTCCCGGCCTCTGACTAACCTATTACAAAAAGATATTCCTTTTGTCTTTGATGATGATTGTGTAGAAGCATTTGAAATACTTAAGAAAACCTTGATTTCTGCACCTATTGTTCAGCCTCCTGATTGGAATTTAACCTTCGAAATCATATGTGATGCTAGTGACTGTGTTGTAGGTGCTGTTCTAGGACAAAGAGTTGATAAAAATTAAATGTTATTCAATATGCTAGTAAAACTCTAGACAATGCCTAGAGAAATTATGCTACTACTGGAAAGGAATTCTTAGTAGTTGTATTTGCTTGTGATAAGTTCAGACCTTATATTGTTGATTCCAAAGTAACTGTTCACACTGATCATGCTGCTATTAAATATCTTATGGAAAAGAAAGATGCTAAACCTAGACTTACTAGATGGGTTCTCTTGCTACAAGAATTTGATTTGCATATTATTGATAGAAAGGGAGCTGAGAATCCCGTTGCAGACAACTTGTCTAGGTTAGAGAATGTTCTTGATGACCCACTACCTATTAATGATAGCTTTCCTGATGAACAATTAGCTGTCATAAATTCTTCTCGTACTGCTCCATGGTATGCTGATTATGCTAATTATATCGTTGCTAAATTTATACCACCTAGTTTCACATACCAGCAAAAGAAAAAGTTTTTCTATGATTTAAGGCATTACTTTTGGGATGACCCACACCTTTATAAAGAAGGAGTAGATGGTGTTATCAGACGTTGTGTACCTGAGCATGAATAGGAACATATCCTATGTAAGTGTCACTCCGAAGCTTATGGAGTTCACCATGCTGGAGATAGAACTGCACATAAGGTATTGCAATCCGGTTTTTATTGGCCTACTCTCTTCAAGGATGCCCGTAAGTTTGTCTTATCTTGTGATGAATGTCAAAGAATTGGTAATATTAGTAGACGTCAAGAAATGCCTATGAATTATTCACTCGCTATTGAACCATTTGATGTCTGGGGCTTCGATTATATGGGACCATTTCCTTCCTCTAATGGATACACACATATTTTGGTTGCTGTTGATTACGTTACTAAGTGGGTAGAAGCTATTCCAACTAGTAGTGTTGATCATAACACCTCTATTAAGATGCTTAAAGAAGTTATTTTTGTGAGGTTTGGAGTCCCTAGATATTTAATGACTAATGGTGGTTCACATTTTATTCATGGTGCCTTTCGTAAAATGCTTGCTAAGTATGATGTTAATCATAGAATTGCATCCCCATATCATCCATAGTCTAGTGGTCAAGCAGAACTTAGCAATAGAGAGCTTAAATTAATTTTGCAAAAGACTGTTAATAGATCTAGAAAGAATTGGTCGAAGAAACTTGATGATGCATTATGGGCTTATAGAACTGCATATAAAAATCCCATGGGTATGTCTCCGTACAAAATGGTTTATGGAAAAGCATGTCACTTACCTCTTGAATTAGAACATAAGGCATATTGGGCCATTAGAGAGCTCAATTATGATTTCAAACTTGCTGGTGAGAAGAGGTTATTTGACATTAGCTCACTTGATGAATGGAGAATCCAGGCCTATGAAAATGCTAAGCTGTTTAAAGAAAAAGTTAAAAGATGGCATGATGAAAGGATACAAAAACATGAGTTCAATGTAGGTGATTATGTATTGCTATACAAATCTCGTTTAAGATTTTTTTTGCATGCAAACTAATCTCTAAATGGGAAGGTCCTTACGTCATCGAGGAGGTCTATCATTCCGGTGCCATAAAAATCAACAACTTCGAAGACACAAATCCGAAGGTGGTGAACGGTCAAAGAATCAAACATTATATCTTAGGTAATCCCATAAATGTTGAAACTAATATTATTGAAACCGGAACCCCGGAGGAATACATAAGGAACACTTTCCAGAACGTTTCAGACTCCGAAAAGGAATAGGTACGTGGTACGGTAAGTAAACCGACTCCAGAACAGTTCTAATAGCAATTTTTCTCCGATTTGGAATATTTAAGAAAATAGGAAAATAAGAAGTAGACCGGAAAGGACACGAGACTTCCACGAGGGTGGCGGCGCGCCCCCTGCCTCGTGGGCACCTCGTGTGCTCTCCGGACTCCGTTTTCTTGCATGATACTTCTTTTGGTCGGTAAAAATTCACTATATAATCTCTTGAAGGTTTTAACCACCGTATCACGCAAATATCTCATGTATTTGTTTCGAGTTGTTCTTCTGACAGATCTAGATCGCATGGCGTCTTCAAGTGCCCCCAAGGACAAGTTCTTCAAGAAGGTCATCAACCCCTACCTTGCGGAGGTGCTGCAACACCCTCAAACCATTGAGATGCGTGAGGGGTTGCTGCACATCCGCGATGTTGAGGGACCAAGGAGGACTGGAAGCGTGGACACAAGGCTCGAGGCAATGAAGCAACAAGTTTTCAAGTGTTAGGAGATGGTGGAGCGTGGACTCAACTCCAATCACATAATGATCACGGAGTTCACCAAAAACCACAAGCTGGACGCCAAGGACATTGGGGAGGTCATCTTCAAGCTTCACGAGAAAATCGAGCGCCTCCAAGCCCAGACCTATGACCTGCAAAACCAAAACTGTGAGTATGAATATAGATTCGAGAGGATGAGTTTGGCTGCAGATTTGAGGATCCCGGAGACTCGATCATCCTTCTATGATGGTGAGCCTATGCCTTGGAAGATGGACGACAAGCCTAAATCATCAACAACTCCTTCTCACCACTTCCAAGGAAGGAAAAATAAACACATGGGTGATACGTCTCCAACGTATCTATAATTTTTGATTGTTCCATGCTATTATATTATCTGTTTTGGATGTTTATGGGCTTTATTAAACACTTTTATATTATTTTTGGGACTAACCTATTAAGCTAGAGCCCAGTGCCAGTTCCTGTTTTTTCCTTGTTTTAGAGTATCGCAAAAAAGAAAAATCAAACAGAGTCCAATTGACCTGAAACTTCACGGAACTTATTCTTGGACCAAAAGAAGCCCACGGAGTATCGAAGATGGACTAGGAGAGTCCCGGGCTGCCCACGAGGTTGGGGGGCGCGCCCACCGCCCCTGGGCGTGCCCCCCTTCCTCGTGGACACCCCAGAGATCCACCGACGTACTTCTTCCTCCTATATATATCGATATACCCTAAAAACCTCGAGGAGCACAATAGATCGGGAGTTCCGCCGTCAGAAGCCTCCGTAGCCACCAAAAACCAATCTAGACCCATTTCGGCACCCTGCCGATGGGGGAATCCCTCTCCGGTGGCCATCTTCATCATCCCGGTGCTCTCCATGACAAGGAGGGAGTAGTTCTCCCTCGGGGCTGAGGGTATGTACCAGTAGCTATGTGTTTAATCTCTCTCTCTCTCTCTCGTGTTCTTGAGGTGGTACGATCTTGATGTATCGCGAGCTTTGCTATTATAGTTGGATCTTATGATGTTTTCTCCCCCTCTACTCTCTTGTAATGGATTGAGTTTTCCCTTTGAAGTTATCTTATCGGATTGAGTCTTTAAGGATTTGATAACACTTGATGTATGTCTTGCGTGGGATACCCGTGGTGACAATGGGGTATTCTATTGATCCACTTGATGTATGTTTTGGTGATCAACTTGCGGGTTCCGCCCATGAACCTATGCATAGGGGTTGGCACACATTTTCGTATTGACTCTCCGGTAGAAACCTTGGGGCACTCTTTGAAGTAATTTTGTGTTGGTTGAATAGATGAATCTGAGATTGTGTGATGCATATAGTATAATCATACCCACAGATACTTGAGGTGACATTGGATTATCTAGGTGACATTAGGGTTTTGGTTGATTTGTGTCTTAAGGTGTTATTCTAGTATGGACTCTATGATAGATTGAACAGAAAGAATAGCTTCGTGTTATTTTACTACGAACTCTTGAATAGATCAATCAAAAAGGATAACTTTGAGGTGGTTTCGTACCCTACCATAATCTCTTCGTTTGTTCTCCGCTATTAGTGACTTTGGAGTGACTCTTTGTTGCATGTTGAGGGAAAGTTATATGATCCAATTATGTTATTATTGTTGAGGTAACTTGCACTAGTGAAAGTATGAACCGTAGGCCTTATTTCAACGCATTGCAATACCGTTTGTGCGCACTTTTATCATTAGTTACCTTGCTGTTTTTATATTTTCAGATTACAAAACCATTATCTACTATCCATATTGCACTTGTATCACCATCTCTTCGCTGAACTAGTGCACCTATACAATTTACTATTGTATTGGGTGTGTTGGGGACACAAGAGACTCTTTGTTATTTGGTTGCAGGGTTGCTTGAGAGAGACCATCTTCATCCTACGCCTCCCACGGATTGATAAACCTTAGGTCATCCACTTGAGGGAAATTTGCTACTGTCCTACAAACCTCTGCACTTGGAGGCCCAACAACGTCTACAAGAAGAAGGTTGTGTAGTAGACATCAAGCTCTTTTCTGGCGCCGTTTCCGGGGAGGTTAGCGCTTGAAGGTATATCTTTAGATCTTGAAATTGAATCTTTTTGTTTCTTGTTTTATCACTAGTTTAGTTTATAAAAGAAAACTACAAAAAATGGAATTAAGGATGCCTCATAAGCTTCATCTTTTTAATATCTTTTGTGAGGATGATGGAAAGGAAAATTGTGCTCAAGTGTTAGAAGAAGAATGCATTAAAATGTTTGGCACTAAATACTTGAATGATGAGCATGATTGCAATGTTGTTAGTATGAATTCTTTGAATGCCCATGATGCTAATGATATGCAAAACCACAAACTTGGGGAAGCTATGTTTAATGAAGATGATGTTTTTAATCTCCCAAGTTTTGGTGAGAAAATTTATGATGATAGCATGCCTCCTACTTATGATGATTATAATTGTGAAAGTGGATTTGGAGAGGTCATGACTTTATTTAGTGA
Source organism: Triticum urartu (assembly GCF_003073215.2). Lineage (NCBI taxonomy): Eukaryota > Viridiplantae > Streptophyta > Magnoliopsida > Poales > Poaceae > Triticum > Triticum urartu. The sequence continues at coordinate 106,567,581 of NC_053024.1, read as the reverse complement.
TGAATCCACTATTTCGGAAGAGGTTCCAATTGATTATGAGAACAAAGTTGCTATCTATGATGATTATTGTGATGACTTGTATGCTATAAATAATAATGATATCCATGAAACTTGTCATCATGATTTTAGTTTTCAATTGGATTATGCCTCACATGATAATTATTTTGTTGAGTTTGCTCCCACTATTATTCATGAGAAGAATTTTGCTTGTGTGGAGAGTTATAAAATTTCTATGCTTGTAGATCATGAAAAGAATGCTTTAGGTTATGGTTAGATTGTTGAATTCATTCATGATGCTACTGAAAATTACTATGAGGGAGGAACATATACTTGTAGGAATTGCAATAATATCAAGTTTCCCCTCTATGTGCTTAAAATCTTGAAGTTATGCTTGTTTTACCTTCTTATGCAAGTTGATTCTTCTTCCCACAAGTTGTTTGCTCGCAAAATCCCTATTCATAGTAAGAGGGTTAGACTTAAATGTGCTAGTCATATTGTTCATGATGCTCTCTTTATATTTCAATTCTTATCTTTTATGTGAGCATCATTGAAATCATCATGCCTAGCTAGGGGCGTTAAACGATAGCGCTTGTTGGGAGGAAACCCAATTTTATTTTTGTTCCTTGCTTTTTTCTCCTTTTTAGAAATAAACAATTTATCTAGCCTCTGTTATTATTGAGTTTTTATGTTTTAATTAGTGTTTGTGCCAAGTAGAACCGTTGGGAGGGCTTGGGGAAAGTCTTGTTGATCTTGCTGTAAAAAACAGAAACTTTAGCGCTCACGAGAATTGCTGCCATATTTTATTGGAGAGTGATATTTAGTTAATTATTTTTGCAGATGATTAATAGATAAATTCCTCACGTCCAGAAATTTATTTTAGAATTTTTGGGGTTCTAGAAGTATTTGAAACCTACAGATTACTATAGACTGTTTTGTTTTTGACAGATTCTGTTTTCTATGTGTTGTTTACTTATTTTGATGAATCTATGAGTAGTATCGGAGGGTATGAACCATAGAGAAGTTGGAATACAGTAGATATTAAACCAATATGAATTTAAAATGAGTTCACAACAGTACCTAAGTGGTGATTTATTTTTTTATACTAACAGAGCTTACGAGTTTTCTGTTAAGTTTTGTGTTGTCAAGTTTTTCAAGTTTTGGGTGAAGATTCGATGGACTATGGAATAAGGAGTGGCAAGAGCCTAAGATTGGGGATGCCCAAGGCACCCCAAGGTAATATTCAAGGACAACCAAGAGCCCAAGCTTGGGGATGCCCCGGATGGCATCCCCTCTTTCGTCTTAGTTCATCGGTAACTTTACTTGGAGCTATATCTTTATTCACCACATGATATGTGTTTTGCTTGGAGCGAAATTTTATTTTCTTTTATTTTGCTTGCTGTTTGAATAAAATAGAAAGATCTGAAATTATTAAATGTTAGAGAGTCTTCACATAGTTACATAATATTCGATTACTCATTGATCTTCAATTATATCTTTCGGAGTAGTTTGTCGTTTGCTCTAGTGCTTCACGTATATCTTTTAGATCACAATGGTGGTTTTATTTTGAAGAAATAGATGAACTCTTGTGCTTCACTTGTATTATTTTGAGAGTCCTAAGCAGCATGGTAATTTGCTTTGGTTATGAATTTAGTCCTAATATGATGGGCATCCAAGATGGGTATAATAAAAACTTTCATATATAGTGCATTGAATACTAAGAGAAGTTTGATACTTGATAATTGTTTTGAGATATGGAGATGGTGATATTAGAGTCATGCTAGTTGAGTGGTTGTGAATTTGATAAATACTTGTGTTGAAGTTTGTGATTCCCGTAGCATGCATGTATGGTGAATCGTTATGTGATGAAGTTGGAGCATGATTTATTTATTGATTGTCCTCCTTATGAGTGGCGGTCGGAGACGATCGATGGTCTTTTACTACCAATCTATCCCCCTAGGATCATGCGCGTAGTACTTTATTTCGATAACTAATAGATTTTTGCAATAAGTATGTGAGTTCTTTATGACTAATGTTGAGTCCATGGATTATACGCGCTCTCACCCTTCCACCATTGCTAGCCTTTCTAGTAGCGCGCAACTTTCACCGGTACCATAAACCCACCATATACCCTCCTCAAAAGAGCCACCATACCTACCTATTATGGCATTCCCATAGCCATTCCGAGATATATTGCCATGCAACTTTCCGTCGTTCCGTTTATTATGACACGCTCCATCATTGTCATATTGCTTTGCATGATCATGTAGTTGACATCATATTTGTGGCAAAGCCACCATTCATAATTCTTTCATACATGTCACTCATGAGTCATTGCACATCCCGGTACACCGCCGGAGGCATTCATATAGAGTCATATCTTATTCTAAGTATCGAGTTGTAATTCTTGAGTTGTAAGTAAATAAAAGTGTGATGATCATCATTATTAGAGCATTGTCCCAGTGAGGAAAGGATGACGGAGACTATGATTCCCCCACAAGTCGGGATGAGACTCCGAACGAAAAAAAGGAAAGGCCAAAAAAAGAGAAGGCCCAAAAAAATAAAATAAAAATGAGAGAAAAATAGAGAAGGGGCAATGCTACTATCCTTTTACCACACTTGTGCTTCAAAGTAGCACCATGATCTTCATGATAGAGAGTCTCCTCTGTTGTCACTTTCATAAACTAGTGGGAATTTTACATTATAGAACTTGGCTTATATATTCCAATGATGGGTTTCCTCAAAATGCCCTAGGTCTTCGTGAGTAAGCGAGTTGGATGCACACCTACTTAGTTTCTTTTTGAGCTTTCATACACTTATAGCTCTAGTGCATCCGTTGCATGACAATCCCTACTCACTCACATTGATATCTATTGATGGGCATCTCTATAACCCGTTGATACGCCTAGTTGATGTGAGACTATCTTCTCCTTTTTGTCTTCTCCACAACCACCATTCTATTCGACCTATAGTGCTATGTCCATGTCTCACGCTCATGTATTGCGTGAAGATTGAAAAAGTTTGAGAACATCAAAAGTATGAAACAATTGCTTGACTTGTCATCAGGGTTGTGCATGATTTAAATATTTTGTTTGGTGAAGATAGAGCATAGCCAGACTATATGATTTTGTAGGGATAGCTTTCTTTGGCCATGTTATTTTGAGAAGACATGATTGCTTTGTTAGTATGCTTGAAGTATTATTATTTTTATGTCAATATTAATCTTTTGTCTTGAATCTTATAGATCTGAACATTCATGCCACAATAAAGAGAACTACATGGATAAATATGTTAGGTAGCATTCCACATCAAAAATTCTGTTTTTATCATTTACCTACTCGAGGATGAGCGGGAATTAAGCTTGGGGATGCTGATATGTCTCCAACGTATCTATAATTTTTGATTGTTCCATGCTATTATATTATCTATTTTGGATGTTTATGGGCTTTATTAAACACTTATATTATTTTTGGGACTAACCTATTAAGCTAGAGCCCAGTGCCAGTTCCTGTTTTTTCCTTGTTTTAGAGTATCGCAAAAAGAAAAATCAAACGGAGTCCAATTGACCTGAAACTTCACGGAAGTTATTTTTGGATCAGAATAAGCCCACGGAGTATCGGAGATGGGCCAGGAGAGTCCCGGGCTGCCCACAAGGGTGGGGGCGCGACCACCCCCCTGGGCGCGCCCCCTGCCTCGCGGACAGCCCGGAGATCCACCGACGTACTTCTTCCTCCTATATATATCCATATACCCTAAAAACATCGAGGAGCACAATAGATCAGGAGTTCCGCCGCCAGAAGCCTCCGTAGCCACCAAAAACCAATCTAGACCCGTTCCGGCACCCTGCCGAAGGGGGAATCCCTCTCCGGTGGCCATCTTCATTATCCCTGTGCTCTCCATGACTGATACGTCTCCAACGTATCTACTTTCCAAACATTTTTTCCCCTTGTTTTGGACTCTAACTTGCATGATTTGAATGGAACTAACCCAGACTGACATTGTTTTCAGCAGAATTACCATGGTGTTATTTATGTGCAGGATCAAACGTTCTCGGAATGACCTGAAACTTCACGGAGACACTTTTCAGAAAATAAGAAAAATACCTGCCAAAGATGAAGGCCAGGGGGCCCACCGTCTTGCCATGAGGGTGGGGGGCGCGCCCCCTACCTTGTGGGCCCCCTGTTGCATCTCTGACTCCAACTCCACCTCCATATATTGAGTTTCGATGAGAAAAAAATCAGGGTGAAGAAATCATCGCGTTTTACGATACGGAGCCGCCGCCAAGCCTTAAAACCTCTCGGGAGGGCTGATCTGGAGTCCGTTCGGGGCTCCGGAGAGGGGAATCCATCGCCATCGTCATCATCAACCATCCTCCATCACCAATTTCATGATGCTCACCGCCGTGCGCGAGTAATTCCATCGTAGGCTTGCTGGACGGTGATGGGTTGGATGGGATCTATCATGTAATCGAGTTAGTTTTGTTAGGGTTTGATCCCTAGTATCCACTATGTTCTGAGATTGATGTTGCTATGACTTTGCTATGCTTAATGCCTGTCACTAGGACCCGAGTGCCATGATTTCAGATGTGAACCTATTATGTTTTCATCTATATATGAGTATTCTTGATCCTATCTTGCAAGTCTATAGTCACCTATTATGTGTTGTGATCTGTTAACCCCGAAGTGACAATAATCGGGATACTTACCGGTGATGACCGTAGTTTGAGGAGTTCATGTATTCACTATGTGTTAATGCTTTGTTCTGGTTCTCTAGTAAAAGGAGGCCTTAATATCCCTTAGTTTTTGTAAGGACCCCGTTGCCACGGGAGAGTAGGACAAAAGATGTCATGCAAGTTCTTTTCCATAAGCACGTATGACTATATTCGGAATACATGCCTACATTATATCAATGAACTGGAGCTAGTTCTGTGTCACACTAGGTTATGATTGTTACATGATGAACCACATTCGGCATAATTCTCCATCACCGATCCATTGCCTACGAGCTTTCCATATATTGTGCTTCGCTTATTTACTTTTTCGTTGCTATTACTATCATCACTACAAAATACCAAAAACATTGCTTTTACTATCATTACCTTTTGTTACCATTATCACTACTATCATATTACCTTGCTACTAAACACTTTGCTGTAGATATTAAGTTTCCAGGTGTGGTTGAATTGACAACTTAGGTGCTAATACTTGAGAATATTCTTTGGCTCCCCTTGTGTCGAATCAACAAATTTGGGTTGAATACTCTACCCTCAAAAACTGTTGCGATCCCCTATACTTGTGGGTTATCAAGACTATTTTCTGGCGCCGTTGCCGGGGAGCATAGCTCTATTCTTTGAGTCACTTGGGATATATATATCTGCTTCTAATTATGAAGAATTTGAGAGATCCAAAAACCAAGATCTATCCCTCGACTACGAGGGGAAGTAAGGAACTGCCATCTAGCTCTGCACTTGATTCACCTTCTGTTTTGAGTAAGCTTGCGACACCTACACCTGCTTCTGCTATTCATTCTGATATGTCGCATGTTATTGATGATGCCATTTCCGCTATGCATGATACTTATGATGAAACTACCTCTATGCCTGATACTACTATGCCACTTAGTGCTTTTCTTGATGAACAACTTGCTAGGGCTAGAGAAATTGAAAATATTGAATCTGATGATACTGATGAAATTGATGATGAAGAACCACTTGCCATTCCTAAGGGTTATGTTTTTGATCAAGATGCTTCTTTAGCTATTTTAGCTTGCAGAAATAGAACTGAACTTAAAAGATTATTAGCTAAATGGAGTAAGCAATCTCTAAATGCTAGAATGAAACCTGACCCTGCTTTTGCTACTTCACCTATCTTTGTTACTGATAAGGATTATGAATTCTCTGTTGATCCTGATATAATTACTTTGGTTGAATCTGATCCTTTTCATGGTTATGAATATGAAACTGTTGTGGCACATCTTACTAAACTGAATGATATAGCTACCATGTTCACTAAAGATGAGAGAACTCACTACTTTTATATCCTTAAAATATTTCTGTTCTCATTAAAGGGTGATGCTAAGATATGGTTTAATTCTCTTGATCTTGGTTGTGTGTGTAGTCCCCAGGATATGATTTATTACTTCTCTGCTAAATATTTCCATGCTCATAAGAAACAAGCTGCTTTAAGAGATATATATAATTTTGTGCAAATTGAAGAAGAGAGTCTCCCACAAGCTTGGGGGAGGCTTCTCCAATTACATAATGCTTTGCCTGGTCATCCTCTTAATAAAAATGAAATACTTGATATCTTTTATAATGGACTAACCGATGCCTCCAGAGATTACCTGGATAGTTGTGTTGGTTCTGTTTTCAGGGAAAGAACACATGATGAAGTTGAAATTCTATTGAATAATATGTTGACGAATGAAAATAATTGGACACCTCTGGATCCAATTCCTGAGCCTATTCCTAAACCAACTCCGAAGAAGAGGGGTATTCTATTTCTCAGTCCTGAAGATATGCAAGAGGCAAAGAAATCTATGAAAGAAAAGGGTATTAAAGCTGAAGATGTTAAGAATTTACCTCCTATTGAAGAAATACATGGTCTTAATTTACCGCCTATTGAAGAAACATATAATCTTAATTCTTTACCTATTGAAGGAACTCATGGTCTTGATAACCCGACACAGGTAGTAAAGGTAAATTCTCTCTATAGATATGATAAAGCTATAATCCCATTTACTAAGTTTACTAGCCCATTCTTAGATGAGTTTGATAAATTTATGGCTAAGCAAGAAGACTTTAATGCTTATTTTGGTATACAACTGAAAAACAATTCAAATATGCTTGTACACTTGGGTGATTGTATGGCTAATGTTAAAAGTGAACTTAAACTTATTAGTAAACATGCTTCTATGGTTACCACTCAAGTAGAACAAGTACTTAAAGCTCAAAATGATTTGCTCAATGAATTGAATAGTAAAGATAATGATTATGTTGTTAGAGTGGCTACTAGAACTGGTAGAATGACTCAGGAACCTTTGTATCCTGAAGGCCATCCTAAGAGAATTGAGCAAGATTCTCAGAGAAATAATATAGATGCACCTAGTTCTTCTAAAAAGAAGAAAAAGAAAAATGATAAGACTTTGCATGCTTCTAGTGATCCTATTGTTGAAACACCTTAGAATCCAAATGATATTTCTATTTCTGATGCTGAAACACAATCTGGTAATGAACCTGAAACTAATGATAATGTTAATAATAATGTCCATGATGATGCTCAACCTAGTAATGACAATGATATAGAAATTGAACCTGTTGTTGATCCTGATAACCCACAATCAAAGAATCAACGTTATGATAAGAAAGACTTTTTTGCTAGGAAACATGGTAAAGAAAGAGAGCCTTGGGTTCAGAAACCCATGCCTTTTCCTCCCAAACCATCCAAGAAAAAGGATGATGATGATTTTGAGCGCTTTGCTGAGATGATTAGACCTATCTTTTTGCGTATGCGATTAACTGATATGCTCAAAACTAATCCTTATGCTAAGTACAAGAAATATATTATTACAAATAAAAGAAAGATACCAGAAGCTGAAATTTCCACCATGCTTGCTAATTATACTTTTAAGGGTGGAATACCAAAGAAACTTGGAGATCCAGGAGTACCCATATACCATGCTCCATTAAAAGAAATTATGTTAAAACTGCTTTATGTGATCTTGGAGCCGATGTTAGTGTTATGCATCTCTCTTTATATCGTAGACTTGATTTGAATAAGTTGAAACCTACTGAAATATCTTTGCAAATGGCTGATAAATCAACTGCTATACATGTCGGTATTTGTGAGGATGTGCCTGTTGTAGTTCCAAACATTACTATTTTAACGGACTTTGTTATTCTTGATATTCCCGAGGACGATAGTATGTCTATTATTCTTGGAAGACCCTTTTTGAATACTGCAGGGGCTGTTATTGATTGCACTAAAGGCAATGTCACTTTTCATGTTAATGGTAATGAGCATATGGTACACTTTCCGAGGAAACAACCTCAAGTTCATAGTATCAACTCTATTGGAAAAATTCCATCGATTATATTTGGAGGTTTTGAATTTCCTCTTCCTACTATCAAGAAGAAATATGATATTCTTATTATTGGGGATGTGCATATCCCCGTTGAGGTAACATAGTGTTATACGAAATTTCTCTGGTTCCATGTTATTCGGAATGAGTTCGTTAACAAGACTTGATCAACCTTGTTATGGATTTCTTTTGATGATCATGAGATAGATGAAACTAGAAGGCATAACCTTCTGTACCCAACTTTTACTTTATGTTATTTATAAAATAAAAATAAATATTTGTCTGTCTGTTATCCGATTATCCGTGCAATATAAAAATACCTCGAAAATAAAAGTTCTCCAAATGCCCTGAAAATTAAATATGATTTTTTCTAGAATATTTGAGAATTTATGGAACAAAGAACACACCAGGGGGGCCAACCACCTTGCCACGAGGGTGGAGGGCACGCCCACCCCTCTAGGGCGCGCCCCCCTGCCTTGTGGGCCCACGGTGGCCCTCCTCCACTTATTCCAGCACCCACACACTTCATCTTCATCCCCCAAACACGAAAAACCAGCTCAAACCCGAGTCCAAGCTCATTTTGCTGTCATTTTCGATCTCCTTGCTCAAAGCACCTCTCACAAAACTGCTTGGGGAGATTGTTCCTTGGTATATATGTGACTCCTCCATTGGTCCAATTAGTTTTTGTTCTAGTGATTTATTCATTGCAAATTTTTGCTGCATAGGTGACCCTGTTCTTGAGCTTGCATGTCAAATTTATATGGTCAAAAGTAGTTGTGATGCATGATATAGGCCCTAGGCACTTGTAGGAGTAGTTGCTATCAATATTATTGAGTTTGGTTTACTTTTATTCTGAAGTTACTAAAAAATTTCAGAATTTTTCAGAAATGATGAGGATACTTTTGAGGGGCTCATCGAGCCAAAGCTCGAAGGAAAAGGCACCGAAGCCTAAGTATAATCTGCCTCGCACCGCGGAGGTTTGGGCGTGTGAATGGCCTTGCGAGGATTTCTTAAGAGCAGCCGGGATTTATGAAGATTTTCATGAGTTGGCTCAGACTGCAGGCCTTACCGCTTTCCTCCACGACTAATGCAATCAGTATCTCTTGCTCACAAATACCTTTGTGCCAAACTTTCATTTTCATTTTAGGAACTCACCACCTACGGTGGAATTTCATTTATATGATGAGCATAAGGAGATGTCACTTTATGATTTTTGTCAGATCTTTTTAGTCCCTTTCGGGGGCAAGACAGAAGAACCACATCATGATGATGTGGAGGGATTTACTGACACTATCACTGTAGGGGAAACAAGGAAGGTTTCCGATGCACGAATCACTAGTATACATTTTTCCTGTTTTACGCTACTTTGCATTATTTGCTAGTCGTTGCTTAATTGGTCGCGGTAACTGTGGAAACCTGAGTATCCCTGATATTATTATTTTGCACCACGGTTTATACGGTGATAACTCTTTTAGTATGGGCAGCATTATCGCCAAACGGTTAAGTCTGAACCGTACCTAGGGCCCCATCTTTGGAGGCATCTATGCTACATGCCTAGCTGCACATTTTAACATACCTATTAGGCATGCTGAGAAGGAAGAAAAAGTGCTGCCCCGTGTTTATCTAGATTATAAAAGTATGGTAGCACATGATTTTATTATTAAGAATAGGGAAGGAGAGCTTAAATATCAATTATTCTTTAATAAACATCATCCTGAGACTATTACCTTGCCTGCTCCTTCTTTGTTTGATTTGACTGTAGGCACGTACCTTATTCCTTGACGGCTATCCACGCCTACCGGAACCCTGCACCATCCGAGGAGCTAGAGCCGGAACCACAATTTGATCCTTCACGACAGTCTAATTACTAGTGGGATCCAGAGATGATTGTCAGCCAGTGGCAATCGGAGTCTTCCTATTCTACATCACAGTACGACCCCAACTATTATTATGGATATCCGCCAGGCTAGCCATTGCCATAGACCAACTTAGGCCAAAAGCCTAAGCTTGGGGGAGTACGTATTTCTCACCGACATTACATTCATGTTCACACACTCATTGCTAGATGTCGGTGCTCGTACTTTTTCATTTGTATCATCCATGCTAGTTTAATTTCCTTTTTTATGCTTTCTTCTTGTGTGTTAATAAACCTTAAGAAAAACAAAAAAAATAGTTGTAGTTTTTAATTAGTTTACTTTCCATGCTTGTAGTAGTTATTAAAAAGAAAACCCAAAAAGATTTCATGTTCTTCTTTTGCTTGTTGGGAGCTTCCCCAAGTAAATAGTTTTATTTATTTTCTTTTCTTTGGGGGTCGATTGGAGAAGACCATAATTAAATTGTTGAGGTGGCTCTTATATGCATTATTTTTATCTGATAAAAGAGCCCATATTGCCTTGTCTTCTCTTGTTTATTGAATGCTTGCAGATTCCAGCTTAGTCCAATGCACGTGCACTATTATTATTATTCACATCGTTCGGTCGTGCAAGTGAAAGGCAATTATGATGATATATGATGGACTGGCTGAGATGAGAAAAGCTGGTATGAACTCGACCTCTTTTGTTTTTGTAAATATAATTAGTTCATCGTTCCTGATTCAGCCTATTATGAATAAATGTGTTTGCAATGACAACTAGAGATCATAGTTTCTTGTGCCATGCTTGATTAGCTATGAGTTATAATGGTTTACCTTGCGTGCCAACATGCTATTGAGATGGTTATGATGTGGTATGATAGGGTGGTATCCTCCTCTGAATGATTTAAGTGACTTGACTTGGCACATGTTCACGCATGTAGTTGAAACAAAATCAACATAGCCTTCACGATATTTATGTTCATGGTGGATTATATCCTACTCATGCTTACATTCAGTGTTGATTAATTTTAATGCATGTCCATGACTGTTGTCGCTCTCCAGCTGGTCGCTTCCCAGTCTTTTGCTAGCCTTCAACTGTACTAAGCGGGAATACTGCTTGTGCATCCAAACTCCTTAAATCCCAAAGTTATTCCACATGAGTCCACTATACCTACCTATATACGGTATCTACCTGCCGTTCCAAGTAAATTTGTATGTGCCAAACTCTAAACCTTCAAATAAATATCCTGTTTTGTATGCTCGAATAGCTCATGTATCAACTAGGGCTGTCTGTGTCTTCCATGTTAGGTGGGTTATTCTCAAGAGGAGTGGACTCCGCTCCTCACTCACGAGATAAATGGCTGGTCACCGGGATGCCCAGTCCCATGCTTTATGCAAACTAAATCAAAATAATTGCAAACAAAACTCCCCCTAGGACTCTTGTTAGTTGGAGGCACTCGTTGTTTCGAGCAAGCCATGGATTGATGCCTATGGTGGAAGGGGAATATAAACTTTACCATTCTATTTGGGAACCACCTATAATGTGTGTAGCATGGAAGATATCGTCATCTCTTGGTTTTTATGTTGACAATGAAAGTATACCGCTCAAAATATTATTCACCTGTGTTTCAAAACCAAGCTCTGACACCTCTACAAATCCCTGCTTCCCTCTGCGAAGGGCCTATCTATTTACTTTTATGCTGAGTCATCATCCTCTTATCAAAAAGCACCAGTTGGAGAGCACCGCTGTCATTTGCATTCATTACCGTTAGTTTACATTGAGTACGACTTGACTGGATCTCTTTTACCATGAATTACAATGTCTAGTCAGTCCTTGGTCTTTAAAGGTTCTCTGCATTTATGTTTTGCGGTCTCAGAAAGGGCTAGCGAGATACCACCTTGTTATATCATATTATGATTGTTTTTAGAAAGTGTTGTCATCCGAGTTTTATTATTATGGCTCGCTAGTTGATTATGCTATTGATATGAGTAACTTGAGACCTATGCGTTATTGCAAATGTGGTTAGTTATAATCTTTGCTGAAAACTTGAATGCTGGCTTTACAAATTTACAACAACAAGAGCAAACAGAGTTTGTAAAAGTTTTTCTTTATCACTTTCAGTTTGTCAACGGAATTGCTTGAGGACAAGCAAAGGTTTAAGCCTGCTGGAGTGGATACGTCTCCAACGTATCTACTTTTCCAAACACTTTTGCCCTTGTTTTGGACTCTAACTTGCATGATTTGAATGGAACTAACCCGGACTGACGCTATTTTTAGCAGAATTACCATGGTGTTATTTATGTGCAGGATCAAACGTTCTCGGAATGACCTAAAACTTCACGGAGACATTTTTCAGAAAATAAGAAAAATACCTGCCAAAGATGAAGGCCAGCGGGGCCACCGTCTTGCCACGAGGGTGGGGGCGCGCCCCCTACCTCGTGGGCCCCCTGTTGCGTCTTCGACTCCAACTCCACCTCCATATATTGAGTTTCGATGAGAAAAAAATCAGGGAGAAGAAATCATCGCGTTTTACGTTACGGAGCCGCCGCCATGCCTTAAAACCTCTCGGGAGGTCTGATCTGGAGTCCGTTCGGAGCTCCGGAGAGAGGAATCCATCGCCATCATCATCATCAACCATCCTCCATCACCAATTTCATGATGCTCACCACCGTGCGTGAGTAATTCCATCGTAGGCTTGCTGGACAGTGATGGGTTGGATGGGATCTATCATGTAATCGAGTTAGTTTTGTTAGGGTTTGATCCCTAGTATCCACTATGTTCTGAGATTGATGTTGCTATGACTTTGCTATGCTTAATTCTTGTCACTAGGGCCCGAGTGCCATGATTTCAGATCTGAACCTATTATGTTTTCATCAATATATGAGTGTTCTTGATCCTATCTTGCAAGTCTATAGTCACCTATTATGTGTTATGATCCGTTAACCCCAAAGTGACAATAATCGGGATACTTATCGGTGATGACCATAGTTTGAGGAGTTCATGTATTCAATATGTGTTAATGCTTTGTTCCGGCTCTCTATTAAAAGGAGGCCTTAATATCCCTTAGTTTCCGTAAGGACCCCGCTGCCACGGGAGGGTAGGACAAAAGATGTCATGCAAGTTCTTTTCCATAAGCACGTATGACTATATTCGGAATACATTCCTACATTATATCAATGAACTGGAGCTAGTTTTGTGTCACCCTAGGTTATAACTGTTACATGATGAACCGCATTCGGCATAATTCTCCATCACCGATCCATTGCCTACGAGCTTTCCATATATTGTGCTTCGCTTATTTACTTTTCCATTGCTATTACTATCATCACTACAAAATACCAAAAACATTGCTTTTACTATCGTTACCTTTTGTTACCGTTATCACTACTATCATATTACCTTGCTACTAAACAGTTTGCTGCAGATATTAAGTTTCTAGGTGTGGTTGAATTGACAACTCAGCTGCTAATACTTGAGAATATTCTTTGGCTCCCCTTGTGTCGAATCAACAAATTTGGGTTGAATACTCTACCCTCAAAAACTGTTGCAATCCCCTATACTTGTGGGTTATCAATGACGAGGAGGGAGTAGTTCTCCCTCGGGGCTGAGGGTATGTACCAGTAGCTATGTGTTTGATCTCTCTCTCTCTCTCTCTTGTTCTTGAGGTGGTACGATCTTGATGTATCGCGAGCTTTGCTATTATAGTTGGATCTTATGATGTTTTCTCCCCCTCTACTCTCTTGTAATGGATTGAGTTTTCCCTTTGAAGTTATCTTATCAGATTGAGTCTTTAAGGATTTGAGAACACTTGATGTATGTCTTGCGTGGGATACCCGTGGTGACAATGGGGTATTCTATTGATCCACTTGATGTATGTTTTGGTGATCAACTTGCGGGTTCCGCCCATGAACCTATGCATAGGGGTTGGCACACGTTTTCGTATTGACTCTCCGGTAGAAACTTTGGGGCACTCTTTGAAGTACTTTTGTGTTGGTTGAATAGATGAATCTGAGATTGTGTGATGCATATCATATAATCATACCCATGGATACTTGAGATGACATTGGAGTATCTAGGTGACATTAGGGTTTTGGTTGATGTGTGTCTTGAGGTGTTATTCTAGTACGAACTCTATGATAGATTGAACGGAAAGAATAGCTTCATGTTATTTTACTACGGACTCTTGAATAGATCGATCACAAAGGATAACATTGAGGTGGTTTCGTACCCTACCATAATCTCTTCGTTTGTTCTCTGCTATTAGTGACTTTGGAGTGACTCTTTGTTGCATGTTGAGGGAAAGTTATATGATCCATTTATGTTATTATTGTTGAGGGACTTGCACTAGTGAAAGTATGAACCCTAGGCCTTATTTCAACGCATTGCAATACCGTTTGTGCTCACTTTTATCATTAGTCACCTTGCTGTTTTTATATTTTCAGATTATGAAAACCATTATCTACTATCCATATTGCACTTGTATCACCATCTCTTCACCAAACTAGTGCGCCTATACAATTTACCATTGTATTGGGTGTGTTGGGGACACAAGAGACTCTTTGTTATTTGGTTGTAGGGTTGCTTGAGAGAGACCATCTTCATCCTACGCCTCCCACAGATTGATAAACCTTAGGTCATCCACTTGAGGGAAATTTGCTACTGTCCTACAAACCTCTGCACTTGGAGGCCCAACAACGTCTACAAGAAGAAGGTTGTGTAGTAGACATCAATGGGTATGGGCACTCCCCTTGGCAACTGCCAAGCTTGGGGGAGTGCCCTGGTATCGTATCACCATCACTTTTATCTTTACCATTTCTCTTAGTCTGATCCTCTTGATAATATCTTGATCTATTAGAATAAAGTTTTAGTATGATCTAGTTTTTAGTTTTGCTTTATGATCCTTCTATGTAATCGAGTCCGTGAGCTATATATAATAAAGATTAGTGTTGAGTCAAGGGCTTGATTATTTTGCTATGATCTCGAGGGAATAAAATAAAAGAGAAGAAATAGAAGGAAATAAAGAGATCATAAGGATCTTATGGACAGTAATGACTTCACATATAAAAGTATGATGAATAAAAGTTGTTGAAAGTTGACAAACATAGTTTTGGTCATTGTTGCAATTAATAGGAAGTAATAAAGAAAGAGAGGTTTTCACATATAAATATACTATCTTGGACATCTTTTATGATTATGAGCACTCATTAAAATATGACATGCTAAAGAGTTGACATTGGACAAGGAAGACAACGTAATGGGTTATGTTTTCTTACATCTGAGATAAATTATATTGTCATGGATCGTCCAACATGTTGAGCTTGCATTTCCCTCTCATGCTAGCCAATTTCTTTGAACCAAGTAGAGATACTACTTGTGCTTCCAAATATCCCTAAACCCATTTTTGCCATGAGAGTCCACCATGCATACCTATGGATTGAGTAAGATCCTTTAAGTAAGTTGTCATCGGTGCACGCAATAAAAATTGCTCTCTAAATATGTATGATCTATTAATGTGGAGAAAATAAGCTTTGTACGATATTGTGATGTGGAAGAAGTAAAAGCGACAGACTGCATAATGAAGGTCCATATCACATGTGGCAATATAAAGTGACGTTATTTTGCATTAAGATTTTGTGTATCCAATCATAAAAGCGCATGACAACCTCTGCTTCCCTCTGCGAAGGGCCTATCTTTTATTCTTGTCTTATACTTCATGCAAAGAGTCATGGTGATATTCACCTTTCCTTTTATATTTTATCCTTTGGCAAGCACAATGTGCTGGAAAGATCCTGATATATATAGCTAATTGGATGTGAGTTTTCATGAACTATTATTGTTGACATTACCCTTGAGGTAAAAAGTTGGGAGGAAAAACTATAAGCCCCTATCTTTCTCTGTGTCCGATTAAAACTTCATACACATAAATAATGCGTGAGTTTTAGCAATTGTGAAAGACTAAATGATAGTTGAGTATGTGGACTTGCTGAAAAGCTCTTGTATTTACTCTTTCCTATGTTATGATAAATTGCAATTGCCTCAATGACTGAGATTAGAGTTTGTTAGTTCTCAATGAAGTTTATGGTTCATACTTGAAATTGTGATTGAATTGTTACTTTAGCATAAGAGATCATATGACAATATATATATATATATGGCTGTTCTAAGAATGATCATGACGCCCTCATGTCCATATTTTATTTTTATCGACACCTCTATCTCCAAACATGTGGACGTATTTTTCGATTTCGGCTTTTGCTTGAGGACAAGCGAGGTCTAAGCTTGGGGGAGTTGATACGTCCATTTTGCATCATGCTTCTATATCGATATTTATTGCATTATGGGCTGTTATTACACATTATCTTACGGTACTTATGCCTATTCTCTCTTATTTTACAAGGTTTAGATGAAGAGGGAGAATGCCGGCAGCTGGAATTCTGGGCTGGAAAAGGAGCAAATATTAGAGACCTGTTCTGCACAGCTCCAAAAGTCCTGAAACTTCACGGAAGTCATTTTTGGAATTAATAAAAAATACTAAGTGAAGAAAGTACCAGAGGGGGCCCACACCCTGGCCACGAGGGTGGGGGCGCGCCCTACCCCCCTGGGTGCGCCCCCTGCCTCGTGGGCCCCCTGGTGGCCCTATGATGCCCATCTTTGTCTATATGGAGTCTTTCATCGAGGAAACAATCATAAGCAAGCTCACGGGACGAAACTCCGCCGCCACAAGGCGGAACCTTGGCGGAACTAATCTAGGGCTCCGGCGGAGTTGTTTCACCGGGGAAACTTCCCTTGGGGAGGGGAAAATCATCACCATCGTCATCACCAATGATCCTCTCATCAGGAGGGGGTCAATCTCCATCAACATATTCACCGGCACCATCTCACACTACTAGGAAAACGCTTATAGGTAGAATTTTACTAGTAGCGCTAGTTTAAGCAGTAGCGCTACTGCTAAGTACCAGTAGCGCTGGGAATAAAAAAGCGCTACTGGTACAATTTAGCAGTAGCACTGGTTTGGGTGGACGGAGCTACTGTTAAATGAGGAACACCACACGGCCAGGTCAAGAGATACTACCAGCGCTTGGAACCTACGCAGTGCTACAACTAAAGCAATAGCACTAACGCTCTTTGTCATCCCGCGCTACAGCTGTGGATAGAAATCCACTGGCCCGACTGGCCTCCTAACCTCTCTCTCTCTCTCTCATTTCTCTCTCTCTCTCTCCCACGCGATCCCCGAATCACCGCCCCTGCCTCCGGCCTTCACTGCCAACTCCGGCGAGCTCTGGCGCCGTCCAGCATGCCCACGGCTCCCCTCACCGAGCTCTACCTGCTCCACCTCTTCGATCTGCTTTCCCCTGCCTTGTGTGGTCGCTCGCTTCGGTCAAACCTCGCTAGGGTTTCAGTGCTTGCGGGGCTAGGTCACCGGCGTGGTTCCGGTGCCTTGCTCCGGTGTGACTCGCCTCCTAGTTGTGCCTAGGTGTCACACGCATCACTGATGCGGCCCAGTGGTCGCTGGCGATGCGGCGGTCGCCTGCCTCTCCATGGCTTCGTGTACCTCGCCTCCTGCCGCCGTGTGACGGCGGTGAGTTGGCCACACCGCAACTGCAGCGGTGGCGATGCACGGCCTCGGCTATAACCCCTTCATGGTGAGCTTCTCCTTCTCTGCCCTACTGCTGCCTCTATTGCCTAGACCATGGCCACGGTGATCTTGGTCCTCTTCGTGTACTGGTAATATGACTTAGGTTTTTGAGGACGCTTGGATTGATGGCTACGGTCGGCTACTTGATTTGTGCTTTGCTGAAATTAGTTGGGGTAGTTGGTTACTGTTTAGGGTTCAAATTTGGGCCTAGATTTGTTGATGTGCTCATGCTCCTGTTGATCCACTAGTCCATACTCTAGTTCTAGTTCATGCCTATGGGCTGGTCATTGGGGATTTAGTGCTGCTGGTGGTCCTATGTGCACTTGTTTGATATACTAGCACTGTATCCTTAATTGACAATTAAACCATTAACCTACCATGCATATAGATGTGTTCCTGTGGAATTGATCCTACTCTAACTCTGTGATCAACTTGTGGTCATGATCTAGTTCTGGTTGTAGTTCTTGTTATTTAAATGTTCCTTTTATTTCAGTTTCTCTTGCTGCAAGTATAATTACATGCTTATATTCTTGTTGGTCACTTGTTACTCTTCAAGCTGGTATATGTGTTTAATACATATTAGTTTTTATTTAAATACCATGTACTGGTATTTCTTGTTCTGTTTAGTACATCATCTTTTAGTGGTTTAGTTGTATATTGCACATCACATAGTCTGGTAGTTGCATGTGGTGACACTTCTTTTATTGCTTTAGTTATATCAGATGTTTCTTTTACATGCTTAGTAATTAACAATATCATTGGTTTAAAGGATATAGCCCTTTATTTATAGATACTTATATTGCTTTACCTGGTTCAGTTTAGAAATATTTATTAGTTTTTTCCCTGTTTAATTGATAACTACTTGGATCGTGGAGGGTGGCACTTGCAGACTTGTGAATCAATCAAGATGCATTTACAATCTTGATCATAAAAGCTTTTGTAAGATAAGCTTGTGTCTAACTTTGCTTCCTCACTTTGCTTCTATTATTCCAGTTAATTGAAAAGGATCCAAACAAGGCAGTTCCATTGTTCTGAGTAGCTCTTAATAGTGGTGAACAATTGAGAGTGCATTAAAGGATATGGCTACTATACTGAAACAAGCAAACCGGGCTGAAGAAGCCATCGATGCGATAAGATCCTTCCATGACCGTTGTCCAAATGAAGCTCGGGGGTCTCTTGACAATATTCTTGTTGACCTATACAAGGTATCTCGGGCCTGTAAATTTACATATATAATCTAATAATAAACCCATATCAAATTCGTGTATGAATTGGTAGCCTAGTATTTATAAAAATCTTCGTCTGTGTTGAACCAGAAATGCGGTAGGACAAAAGAACAGATTGAAATGCTGACAGTGAAGCTAAGAATGGTTGATGAGGATCTAGCTTCTGGTCGGTGGAAACCAAAGCTGAAATGCTCTACAAGTATATATCTCGGCCCTGGATTCGGCGTCCACGGCCAAACCCAGGTACCTAGAAACTCCCCTCTATTCTATTTTAGACCGTAATACTAGTCAAATAGACCATAATACTAGTATGATTGTGTAGCTAGAGAGATATTGTTGGTTCTGATGCTTATTGATTGACACACCAAGTGCTGTTACTACTGATGATTACTAGTAATACAACAAACTTTGCTTGCGAATGACCTGGGAATTACTCCTACTTGGTGCACAAACTTTGCTTGTTGCAATTTGCCTCAGAATCTTGGATTCAGAATATATAATAAGATTTGGTCATGCCTAGCACTGTATCCTTCTTAAGTTGGGTTTTCCCCAATTTCTAGGATTAGTCTGTTAGGTACTGCTTATAATTCATATATACTATGTTGCTGCTATATGCTTTTGTTTCTGCTATTGTTACTTAGTGCTCTATAGGTTACTGTTATATTGTACTAATGCTCCAGGTTCTTTTGAGTTCCTAGTAGTGGTCTTGGTTCATTATTTAATTCCAGGATTTGTGAGTTCCTAGTAGGGAACACATGGACATGAAGCTACGACGGCGACGAAGACGATATCGAGATGGGGCTGCGGCGAGGATGATGACGACGACATCGGCATCGACACAGGGCTACGGTGGCGACGAAGACGACGACATCGTCATGGTGCTGCGGCGGCAGCGACGATGATGACATCAACACCATCAACACGGCCTATTGTTAAGTGTATATTGTACTAGCATGCCATGCTCTTGGTTGCCTTAATATGTTCTTGTAGCATGTAGTTGCTAGACCTAAACGTTGCATCCTGAATCTGTTTCATGCCATGTTCTGTGTTTTCACCAAGTATGTTAAACACTTATCAGTTGTCAGTTTGCCATGCTGTTTTGGTGATGATCCATTAAGTTTTAGAAATAGTTCAGTGATCATGTTTTGTAGTGGATGTTATGTATTTCAATTCCATGCCATTTGATTCCATGTTTAAGTTTTGTTGCATATTTAAGTGATGCATCCAAGTGGGCATGTTGCTGTTTTGGACAGCTTTGCATTGCATTTTGTTTCGTTCATCATTTGCAATCCGTGCATCCGATTCCGATGGTCTTTATATCTTTTTCAACTAGAATATTCCCATCTATCCAGTGGCATACTTGGTTTGCCAAGAGTTTGACCATATCTATGATGTCAACACCTTTGTAATTCCTGGCAACCTTTCCCTCGTACCAGTAGCCTTAGCTCCGTCTGTTGCATTCTTCATATGCATTCATGTTCATCGTGCATGTAGCATGTGTTGTTTTCCATGTCATGTTTATGCTTGTGTGTTTACCATGTTGTTTGCTTCTTTCCAGTTGTGCTCCTTCTCGATTGTTTTGGTTACATTACGATGGTGAGGATTCGTTCGACTATGTTGGTCCGTCTACTTCATGGACTCGTTCTTCTTCCTAGCGGGATTTCAGGCAAGATGACCGTCACCTTGGCTATGCTAGTTGTCTCGATGCTATCGCTATGTCGCGCTACCTACCACTTGTTTATCGAGCCTCCCCAATTCCATGATAGCCTCTAACCTTTTCACCCTCCTAGCAAACCGTTGTTTCGGTATGTTACCGCTTTGGTCAGCCCCTCTTATAGCGTTGCTAGTTGCAGGTTGTTCCTTGTTGGGACATGGATATCATGGGATATCACAATATCTCTTATTTAATTAATGCATCTATATACTTTGTAAAGGTGGAAGGCTCGGCCTTTTGCCTGGTGTTTTGTTCCACTGTTGCCGCCTTAGTTTTCGTCATACCGGTGTTATGTTCCTTAATTTTGCATCCCTATCATGGTGACGGTTTATGGGACCCTCTTGACAGTTCGCTTTGAACAAAACTCTTCCAGCAAGGCCCAACATTGGTTTTAACATTTGCCATAATAATATTGAACTAAATAATTAATTGGCATAGGGCATCATGAACCTGAGGATTCTTTCTACATACACGGAGACCAGTGCCGATGGTGTTGGTCCCAAACTAGAACACTGTGTGGGGCCGCCCCTTGGAAACTTGGGGTATGTTGGCACCTGTACGTGTAGCTCATCCGTCGTGGCCTGAGACAAGATACGCGCGACTACTATCAGGCTGTCGACATGTCAGGAGGTCTTACTTGACTTGTTTTACCATTTTTGAAATGTCTTGTGCACCCGGATTCCGAGTGTGATGGAAGGGTCACGCGATGGAGGATTGTCTCCGCGGATCGTGAGCTTGTCATGGGCTAAGTTGGGACACCCCTGCAGGGTTTAAACTGTCAAGGCCCGTGCCCGCGGTTACATGGCAGATAGGAATTTGTTAATATCCGGTTGTAGAGGACTTGAAGTAAACTCAACTAAAATACACCAACCGCGTGCCTAACCATGATTGTCTCTTTTCGGAGAAGTTCGAGAGGAGAACACGGTTGGGTTATATTTGAACATAAATCGTTCAGGATCACTTATTGATCATTACTAGTTTGTGACCGTTTGCGTAGTTTCTCGTCTTACTCTTGTACTCGTAAGTTAGCCACCACACATTGTTTAGCCGCCGCTGGAACCTCTCCACTTATCCTTTCCATACCCATTAAGCTTTGCTAGTCTTGATACCCATGGTAATGGGATTGCTGAGTCCTTGTGGCTCACAGATTACTACAACAACAGTTGCAGGTACATGTAATGCGATGATCATGACACGAGAGCGATTTTTTTCTTGTTTTGGAGTTCTTCTTCTTCTTCGTCGATCTTGGGATAGGTTCCTAGTAGGCAGCCTGGGCTAGCACGGTGGATGTCGTTTGAGCTTTTGTTTGTGTTTCATCCGTAGTCGCATGTTGTTCTATGTATGATTCATTGATTTATTCTTGTGGCTTTGTATGCCTTTTGTATGTATCGCCATCTATTATTTAATGCTTTGATGTAATGATATCCACCTTGCAAAAGTGTGTCAATATGCGGTTCTATCCTTGGTGGGACCCTCGAGTCTCTTGAGGATAGTATCGCATATTGGGCGTGACAAGTTGGTATCAAAGTCTATCGTATTCCTTGAGCTTTCGAGTCTTGACATAATCGTCGTTCCTCTTTTCTACCCGAGTGCTCTCGGTCTTGTTCACCTTCCTTTTGTTCTCTTATTCCTCCTTATCCTCTTTTACTTCCATCTCGTTCCTAAGATCTCGGGACGAGATCTCATGTTAGTGGAGGAGAGTTGTAACACCCCGAGACCGATGCTCCAGATGCCTTTGATTTATTTTAGTTGTTGTCGTGTTTTTTATTATGTTTGTTGCATTATCATAATTGTTTTGGGTATTTCATTCCTACATGTTTATGCCATGATCATGTTGAGTGCCTTGTCATATCTTTGCTTCTTTCATCATGCTTATTTCACTTGCTATGCCATGTGTTTGCATTGTGCCATCCTATGTTGTTGCCAAAATCATATCATATGCATATTATATATCATTTTGCACTAGAAAAATCCCACCAAAGCCATCTGTGGCGTCCATTTCATCATTTGAGCAAGTTTGTGAACATGTTATATTTGCAGCATGTAGCATTTTGTCATTTTTGTTCATTTGATACCATTTATGCCATGAGGAAGTTTTGCATATGAACATGCTCTTCATTATGCCATCTTACTACTAGAATTTATTTCATGCCATGAAGTGCCTTGTAATGAGTGAAACAAGCTTGCAAACATGCTATCATAAATCTGTTTCTGCCATGCCATGTTTATTTTGCTAAGTCTGAAACTGTCAGCATAACTTGCCATTTTGCATTGGTTGTATCATCTTATCTATGAGTTTCTGGACAAAGTTCATTGAGGGAGTTTTGTTAAGTGCATATTGTACTAGCATGCCATGCTCTTGGTTGCCTTAATATGTTCCTGTAGCATGTAGTTGCTAGACCTAAACATTGCATCCTGAATCTGTTTCCTGCCATGTTCTGTGTTTTCACCAAGTATGTTAAGCTCTTATGAGTTGTCAGTTTGCCATGCTATTTTGGTGATGATCCATTATGTTTTAGAAATAGTTCAGTGATCATGTTTTGTAGTGGATGTTATGTATTTCAATGCCATGCCATTTGTTTCCATGTTTAAGTTCTGTTGCATATTTAAGTGATGCATCCAAGTGGGCATGTTGCTGTTTTGGACAGCTTTGCGTTACATTTTGTTTTGTTCATCATTTTCAATCCGTGCATCCGATTCCATTGATATTTATATCGTTTTCAACTAGAATCTTCCCATCTATCAAGTGGCATACTTGGTTTGCCAAGAGTTTGCACATATATATCATGTCAACACCTTTGTCCTTCCCGCCATCCTATCCCTCGTACTGGTACCATAGCTCCGTCTGTTGCATTCTTCATATGCATTCATGTTCATCATGCATGTAGCATGTGTTATTTTCCATGTCATGTTTATGCTTGTGTGTTTACCATGTTGTTCGCTTCTTTCCGGTTGTGCTCCTTCTCAATAGTTTCGGTTACGTTACGATGGTGAGGATCCGTTCGACTACGTTGGTCCGTCTACTTCATGGACTCATTCTTCTTCCTAGCAGGATTTCAGGCAAGATGACTGCCACCTTGGATCTCACTACTATCTTTGCTATGCTAGTTGTCTCGATGCTATCGCTATGTCGCCCTACCTACCACTTGTTTATCAAGCCTCCCAAATTGCCATGATAGCCTCTAACCTTTTCACCCCTCGTAGCAAACCGTTGTTCGGCTATGTTACCGCTTTGCTCAGCCCCTCTTATAGCGTTGCTAGTTGCAGGTGCAGTTGCAGGTTGTTCCATGTTGGGACATGGATATCATGGATATCATGGGATATCACAATATCTCTTATTTAATTAATGCATCTATATACTTGGTAAAGGGTGGAAGGCTCAACCTTTTGCCTGGTGTTTTGTTCCACTCTTGCCGCCCTAGTTTCCGTCATACCAGAGTTATCTTTCCTTGATTTTGCGTCCCTAACATGGAGAGGGTTTATGGGCCCCTCTTGACAGTTCGCTTTAAATCAAATTCTTCCAACAAGGCCCAAATTGGTTTTAACATTTGCCATAATAATATTGAACTAAATAATTAATTGGCATAGGGTGTCATGAACCCGAGGATTCTTTCTACATACAGGGAGGCCAGTGCCGATGGTGTTGGTCCAAAACTAGAGCACTGTGCGAGGCCGCCCCTTGGCAACTTGGGGTATATTGGCACATGTACGCCTAGCTCATCCGTCGTGGCCTGAGAAGAGATACGTGCGGCTACTATCAGGGTGTCGGCATGTCGGGTTTCTTGCTGGACTTGTTTTACCATTGTCGAAATGTCTTGTGCACCGGGATTCCGAGTCTGATCGGAGGGTCCCGCAATGGAGGATTGTCTCCGTGGATCGTGAGCTTGTCATGGGCTAAGTTGGGACACCATGCAGGGTTTAAACTTTCGAGAGCCGTGCCCGCGGTTATGTGGCAGATGTGAATTTGTTAATATCCAGTTGTAGAGGACTTGAAGTTGACTCAACTAAAATACACCAACCGCGTGCGTAACCATGACAGTCTCTTTTCGGGGAAGTTCGAGAGGAGAACACGGTTGGGTTATGTTTGAACGTAAGTAGTTTAGGTTCACTTATTGATCATTACTAGTTTGCGACTGTTTGCGTAGTTTCTCATCTTACTCTTGTACTCGTAAGTTAGCCACCATACATTGCTTAGCCACTGCTGCAACCTCACCACTTATCCTTTCCATACCCATTAAGCTTTGCTAGTCTTGATACCCATGGTAATGGGATTGCTGAGTGCTTGTGGCTCATTGATTACTACAACAACAGTTGCAGGTACAGGTAATGTGATGATCATGACGCGAGAGCGATGTTTTGCTTGTTTTGGATTCTTCTTCGTCGTTGATCTTGGGATAGGTTCCGATAGTCGGCAGCCTGGGCTAGCAGGGTGGATGTCGTTTGAGTTTTGTTTGTGTTTCATCCGTAGTCGGATGTTGTTCTATGTATGATGCATTGATGTATTCTTGTGTGTTTGTATGCCTTCTGTATGTATGCTCATCTATTATGTAATGGTTTGATGTAATGATATCCACCTTGCATAAGTGTGTCAATATGCGGTTCTATCCTTGGCGGGACCCGCGAATCTCTTTACGATAGTATCGCATATTGGGCGTGACAAGTTGGTATCAGATACTATCGTATTCCTTGAGCTTTTGAGTCTCGTCATAATCGTTGTTCCTCTTTTCTACCCGAGTGCTCTCGGTCTTGTTCACCTTCCCTATTGCGCTCTTATTCCTCCTTATCCTCTTTTACTTCCATCTCGTTCCTAAGATCTCGGGACGAGATCTCATGTTAGTGGAGGAGAGTTGTAACACCGCGAGACCGATGCTCTAGATGCCTTCCATTTATTTTAGTTGTTGCCGTGTTTTTATTATGTTTGTTGCATTATCATAATTGTTTTGGGTATTTCATTCCTACATGTTTATGCCATGGTCATGTTGAATGCCTTGTCATATCTTTGCTTCTTTCATCATGCTTATTTCACTTGCTATGCCATGTGTTTGCATTGTGCCATCCTATGTTGTTGCCAAAATCATATCATATGCATATTATATATCATTTTGCACTAGAAAAATCCCACCAAAGCCATCTGTGGCATCCATTTCATCATTTGAGCAAGTTTGTGAACATGTTATATTTGCAGTATGTAGCATTTTGTCATTTTTGTTCATTTGATACCATTTATGCCATGAGGAAGTTTTGCATATGAACATGCTCTTCATTATGCCATCTTACTACTAGAATTTATTTCATGCCATGAAGTGCATTGTAATGAGTGAAACAAGCTTGCAAACATGCTATCATAAATCTGTTTCTGCCATGCCATGTTTATTTTGCTAAGTCTGAAACTGTCAGCATAACTTGCCATTTTTCATTGTTTGTATCATCTTATCTATGAGTTTCTGGACAAAGTTCAGTGAGGGAGTTTTGTTAAGTGTATATTGTACTAGCATGACATGCTCTTGGTTGCCTTAATATGTTCCTGTAGCATGTAGTTGCTAGACCTAAACATTGCATCATGAATCTGTTTCCTGCCATGTTCTGTGTTTTCACCAAGTATGTTAAGCTCTTATGAGTTGTCAGTTTGCCATGTTGTTTTGGTGATGATCCATTAAGTTTTAGAAATAGTTCAGTGATCATGTTTTGTAGTGCATGTTATGTATTTCATGTCATGCCATTTGTTTCCATGTTTGAGTTCTGTTGCATATTTAAGTGATGCATCCAAGTGGGCATGTTGCTGTTGTTGACAGCTTTGCATTGCATTTTGTTTTGTTCATCATTTGCAAGCCGTGCATCCGATTCCCGGTGATCTTTATAACGTTTTCAACTAGAATCTTACCATCTATCTAGTGGCATACTTGGTTTGCCAAGAGTTTGACCATATCTATCATGTCAACACATTTGTAATTCCCGGCAACCTATCCCTCGTACCAGTAGCCTTAGCTCCGTTTATTGCATTCTTCATATGCATTCATGTTCATCGTTCATGTAGCATGTGTTCTTTTTCCATGTCATGTTTATGCTTGTGTGTTTACCATGTTGTTTGCTTCTTTCCGGTTGTGCTCCTTCTCGATAGTTTGGGTTACGTTGTGATGCTGAGGATCCGTTCGACTACGTTGGTCCGTCTAATTCATGGACTCATTCTTCTTCCTAGTGGGATTTCAGGCAAGATGACCATCACCTTGGATATCACTACTATCTTTTCTATGCTAGTTGTCTCGATGCTATCGCTATGTCGCATTACCTATATACCACTTGTTTATCGAGCCTCCCAAATTGCCACGATAGCCTCTAACCGTTTCACCCTTCCTAGCAAACCATTGTTTGGTTATGTTACCGCTTTGCTCAGCCCCTCTTAGAGCGTTGCTAGTTGCAGGTGCAGTTGAAGGTTGTTCCATGTTGGGACATGGATATCACAATATCTCTTATTTAATTAATGCATCTATATACTTGGTAAAGGGTGGCAGGCTCGGCCTTTTGCCTAGTGTTTTGTTCTCTCCTGCCGCCCTAGTTTCCGTCATACCGGTGTTATGTTACTTGATTTTGCGTCTGTAACACGATGAGGGTTTATGGGCCCCTCTTGACAGTTCGCTTTGAATATAACTCTTCCAGCAAGGCCCAACATTGGTTTTAACATTTTCCATAATAATATTGAACTAAATAATTAATTGGCATAGGGCGTCATGAACCCGAGGATTCTTTCTACATACAGGGGGGCCAGTGCCGATTGTGTTGGTCCCAAACTAGAGCACTGTGCGGGGCCGCCCCTTGGCAACTTGGGGTATGTTGGCACCTATACGCGTAGCTCATCCGTCTAGGCCTGAGACGAGATACGTGCGGCTACTATCAGGGTGTCGGCACGTCGGGAGGTCTTGCTGGACTTGTTTTACCATTGTCGAAATGTCTTGTGCACCGGGATTCCGAGTCTGATCGGAGGGTCCCGTGATGGAGGGTTGTCTCTGTGGATCATGAGCTTGTCATGGGCTAAGTTGGGACACCCCTGCAGGGTTTAAACTTTCGAGAGCCGTGCCCGTGGTTATGTGGTAGATGGGAATTTGTTAATATCCGGTTGTAGAGGACTTGAAGTAAACTCAACTAAGATACACCAACCGCGTGCGTAGCCGTGATTGTCTCTTTTCGGGGAAGTTCGAGAGGAGAATACGGTTGGGTTATGTTTGAACATAAGTAGTTCGGGATCACTTATTGATCATTACTAGTTTGAGACCATTTGCGTAGTTTCCCATCTTACTCTTGTACTCGTAAGTTAGCCACCATACATTGCTTAGCCGCCGCTGCAACCTCACCACTTATCCTTTCCATACCATTAAGCTTTGCTAGTCTTGATAACCAGGGTAATGGGATTGTTGAGTCCTTGTGGCTCACAGATTACTACAACAACAGTTGTAGGTACAGGTAATGTGATGATCATGACGCGAGAGTGATGTTTTTCTTGTTTTAGAGTTCTTCTTCGTCGTCGTCGATCTTGGGATAGGTTCCTAGTCGGCAGCCTTGGCTAGCAGGGTGGATGTCGTTTGAGTTTCTATTTGTGTTTCATCTGTAGTCAGATGTTGTTCTATGTATGATGCATTAATGTATTCTTGTGGCTTTGTATGCCTTTTGTATGTATCCCCATCTATTATGTAATGGTTTGATGTAATGATATCCACCTTGCAAAAGCGTGTCAATATGTGGTTCTATCCTTGATGGGACCCTCGAGTCTCTTTAGGATAGTATTGCATATTGGGCATGACACCCTATTTTTATATATAAAACCCAAACGACATGACTGATACAATGTGATGAGAAAATCATATTGCAAAGCAGGTCAAAATAAGATCGACATCTGAGAGAGTGGCAAAGACGCCGGCAACTAAGTCGAGCAAGAACGCACGAAGAAGCCACACCCAATAAGTACCCCGAGACCACAGACTAGGAATGAAAACCACGGTTCACTAGAAACCACAGGACACCATTACATCACACACACCAAACTATCATTGGAGAGGGCCACCTACCCTCTCACTCAAAGCTGCGAAGTGTTGATCTTGCATGTAGACTGCAAGGACCAAGAACGTTCACAACATTGTCATGGGTAAAAGGTAGGAGACCAACGTTAATGCCCCATGCCACGATGGAAGAAGCTTCACTCAAAGATCCATGACTAAAGATACTAACCTGTTGTGACCAGAAGGTACTTGAGCTCCACGACGATGCCCCCAAGAGGATAACGGTGCACCATGCCACCATCGTCCAGGCCACAATGACGGAACAAGGGTTTCACCCAGAGCCCTAGCGTGAGGGAACCAAATTGACGCCCCCCCTTCAAGAGGGAAACAACACCCGCAAGCATGCCCGCCGATAGTGATGTTGCACAGAGCTTTCGCTCATAATCTCGCCCATGCCACACCGAGGTACCAAGGTAGCTAATCCATCTTAATGGGAAGGACCTTCGCCACCGAAACAGGCCTCCAGATCAAGACTAGGGAGTCACTACCAGGGAAGCATCTACAACATCAGGATCACCCATCGCCGCCACCACTCGCCATCCACAAAATGCTCTCCTCTAGGTCCTTAAAGTTGAAGTGATGATATGGCATCGATGTTCGCACATCACCACTAGAAAATTACACCACAACACAATATTAATACATTGAACTAGATTTAACTTCACAAGGTTACTAGCAACAAGGTTTATCTCATGTCCTCAACAACGGAATGGACTACTCACAATACATCATATGGATCATGATCAATGGAGATGAATATACGATTAACAATCTGAACATATGAATATTTAACCAATAAAACTTCTAAGCATCAACTACAAGGAGTACTCAACACCAGAAACTATACTCAGTAAAGGATTCGAGGTAAAAGTTTATAGAACAAAAAGTTGTTGGAAATACGCCCTAGAGGCAATAATAAATTGGTTTTTATCATATTTCCTTGTTCAAGATAAATGTTTATTATTCATGCTTGAATTGAATTTACTGGAAACTTCAGTACATGTGTGAATACATAAACAACACCATGCCCCTAGTAGGCCTCTACTAGGCTAGCTCGTTGATCAAAGATGGTTAAGGTTTTTAACCATAGACATGAGTTATAATTTTATAATGGGATCACACCATTAGAAGATGATGTGATGGACAGACTCAACCATAAGCTTAGCATCAGATTGTTTAGTTATTTGCTACAACTTTCTTCATGTCAAGTATCAGTTCCTTAGACCATGAGATCATGCCACTCCTAGATACCGGAGGAATGCCTTGTGTGCTACCAAACATCACTACGTAACTGGGTGATCATAAAGGTGCTCTACAGGTATCTTCAAAGGTGTCTGTTGGGTTGCATAGATCGAGACTGGGTTTTGTCACTCTGTATGACGAAGAGATATCTCTGAGCCCTCTTGATAATACAACATCATAAGAAGCTTCATGTGACTAATGAGTTTAGTCATGGGATATTTTATTGCGGAACGAGTAAAGAGACTTGCCGATAACGAGATTGAACTAGGTATGGGGATACTGATGATCTAATCTCGGGAAGTAACATATCGCCGGACAAAGGGAATTGCATACAGGATTAACTGAATCCTTGACATCGTGGTTCAACCGATGAAGATCTTCATTGAATGTGTGCTAATCAATATGGGCATCCAGGTCCCGCTATTGATTATTGACCGGAGAGCTGTCTCGGTCATGCCTACATATTCCCAAACCCGTAAGGTCGCACGCTTAACGTTCGATAGCGCTAGGGTAGCATTGAAATATTGACAGTGGAAAGTCCAAAGGTAGTTCGAAGTCCCGGATGGGATCAGGATATCACGAGGAGCTCCGGAATAGTCCGGAGCTAAAGATTTACATATGGAAAGTCTTGTATTAGCCACCGGAAAGGTTCTAGAGCACCGACAAGTGTACCTGTCGGGGATATACCCCGCGGTGTAAACCGGCCGCAAGTATAACCCGGCCGGACTAGGCGTTTCATTGGTAAACCGCCAGAGGATTGGCGGTTTACGTGATTGGCGGTTTACATGTCTGGCGGTTTACGTGTCTGGCGGTTCACTGGTATGACGATTCATGAGCCTGAAGACTCATTGGTGACCTGGGCCGTGTTCCGGACAGATGACAAGGCCCAAGGCCCAGCATGCCGGTTTATGTTAATGGTGGGCCGGTTTAAGAGGAAAGGCATGAGGAACATTATCTTACAAGGAGCTAAGACCTGGACTTGTATCCGGTTTGTATTAAGATAGATTAGTCCTAATCCTAATAGGACTCTACATGTAATCCGCCCCTCCAACATATATAAGGAGGGGCAGGGCTCCTCAAAAGGGGACAAGATTCACAAGTTCCACAGGTTGGACAAGTTAGGTTTAGACAATAGCTCTCAAGATAGAGCACTCTTGTAACCGTGATCATGATCATCAATATCAATGAAGCAGGATGTAGGCTTTTACCTCCAGAGTGAGGGGGCCGAACCTGGGTAAAACATCGCGTCTCTCGTCCCGCTCAACCCCTCTCAAGCTACCACATAGATGCGTTGGCCTCGCGACAAAGTCCTGACACTAAGGACATCTGCCGTGACAGTTCCACGACAGTTGGCGCCCACCGTGGGGCCTGCGCACGGTGGTGTTGAGTTCTTGGAGGGCGCCATCTCAGGGATTGAGAAGCTCCGTCCGGCTCAACGAAAAAGTTCCGATCGGTTTGTCGGAGAGTTCCAGCCGGCTCGCCGAAAAAGTTCCGTCAGGCTCACTGAAACGTTCCGCCGGTTCATCTGAAATTTCCAGCCGGATCATTGAAAAGTTCCGACCGTCTCGACGAAAGGTTCTGTCTGAATCATCAAAAAGTTCCGATCGCCTCGACGAAAAGTTCAGTCCGAATCGCCGAAGGGTTCCAGCCGCATCGCCGAAAGCTTCTGTCCGAGTCGTCAAAGAGTTCCGACTTCGGCTACAGTAAAGTTCCGAATTATAAAATATTTCTGGATTAGCAAAAAGTTTCGGCCGGAATATCAAGAGGTTCCAGCTCAGAAGATTCTGGATTATCAAAATTTCTGGTTGGATTATCAAGAGGTTCCAGTTCAAAGTTTCCGGATTATCAAAAGTTTCGACCGGGTTATACAGAGGTTCCAGCTCAAAAGGTTCCGGATTATCAAAAATTCTGGTTGGATTATCAAGAGGTTCCGGTTCAATAGTTCTAGATTATCAAAAGTTCCGGCCGGATTATCAAGAAACTCTGGTTCCAGAAATTCCGGTTCAAAAAATTCCGGCCAGGTTATGTGGAGACCTCAGGCATTACAAGACACAGAACCAATCAACTCTTTTGTCAAAACAAAAGCAGCACTATGCATTATCCGGCGCCAGCGTCCGGCAAAAAATACCAGGTGCTATCGTTTCTATGTATTTTATCAGTACATGTTAATTCATCCGACAACAATTACTTTGGCATGTAATATTTTTATGCAGGGCAACTATTAAAAGAAAAGAGGGTGGTGTTATACCACGGATGCACGTTCGGCTGTATCGCGCGGCTTCACGGACAGGGTGTCGCGGTCCGGTTTACATCAACGCACCGACTGACTCGCCCGTCTGCACCAGCTTACAACACTACGGACGACTCGCCCGTCCGCCATGGCCACCGGTTCATGCGTCCACGCCGGCTTACAACGTGGAGGACAACTTGCTCGGCCGCACCGGATTACAACACCGGGCCGACTCATCTGTCTGCTCCTACGGTTAACTCGGCCGTGATTAATTTTAGCATCACTGTGGTGATCATCAACTCGATGGTGGATAATTTCCAGCCTAGCACATCAGGTGATATCCATCTAAAATATATTTTATTAGCACATATTATTTTTGTCAAAGAACAGTTTACCTGTGCCTTGGTCTGCAATATTGTTTATGCAGGACAATTGTTCATTGCAAAAGCTATGGTTGTGTCATGGATGTATAAACTCGCGCAACCATTATGAATGCGCTAGTATCTTACCATGCCATCAAGCTCGGTGAATATATGTGCAAACCGCCATTCTGCAGACCGGTTTACATCAATATGACGTGGCTAAGTCGCCCGTCCATGCCGGTTTACAATGCCGCGGCCGACTCATCTGTCTGTGCTGCCTTTGAAAGCCGCGGTCGTCTTTGCTGTCCGTCTCTCATGAGCTGGTCTACATCAACATACCGGGCCGCACCTGTCTGCATGAGCTGTTTATTGGGTATGAGCAAGTCACAGCTTGGGTAGCCTGGTTTTCTTTCAAATTGGAGACAAATTGTCATCAACCGCCGTTTGCACTGGATGGTTCAATGGGCAGGCGCACAAGTCGCCGCCACTACAGTTTTGATTAACTTCAAATCGCCAGTTGGAGGAACCATTGGCCGAGTTGCTAACACGGCTCATATGGGATCATTTACAACCCGCCGCAGTCACCTCAACCTTCTATGGATTCACATCGTGCTATCAACACCAATGATATACAAGTTATGCCGGTTTATATCACGGTCAAATATGGAGAATCTCACACCAACTCCTCGAGTCACCTTGAGACTTGGGGGCTACAATGATATGACTTAGCAAACGTTGCCGGTTTTCAATGAAGTCAAGAACCCCAATACGTTGGAGGGAAAGATAACCCGGTCCCGGATTCACATCGTGCTGTTAGAAGATTTCCGGATTAGAAAGTATATGACAGTTACAAAATCCCGGCTCAATGAAGAAGTTTCGGGTAATCAAAAAAGGATTCCGGTTTACAATCCGGTACAAGGGAAATTTGTTCTTGACAAAGCTCTGAAGCTCTCAAATCCGGTTTAAGAATTTCCTGTTCAAAAGGGAATTTACTTCTCGCAAGTTCGAGTTTAAAGGCCGTCAGAAAATTTCCGGCTAAAAATGAAGATTCCGGTTTAAAATCCGGTTTAAGGGAAAGATGTCTCCCACAAAGATCTGAAGCTCTCAAATCCGGTTTAAGAATTTCCGGTTCAAAAAGGAATTAACTTCTCGCAAGTTCGAGTTTAAAGGCCGTCAGAAAATTTCCGGCTAAAAATGAAGATTCCGGTTTAAAATCCGGTTCAAGGGAAAGATGTCTCCCATAAAGCTTTGAAGCTCTCAACATAAAGCGGGGTCTCTATTCTTTTACATCATGCGTGGTTACACGGAGTTGTTCTGTCTTAAAGCGGCCTCCGGTTTACCCCTTGAAAATTTTATAAACATCACTTGGGGGCTTGGTCATGTCCGAACCGATGCAATACCTTTTGATAGGCGAAAGCCACCAGATCACTTGGGGACATGGTCAAGTCTTAACCAGTCACGCCTCTTGATCGGCCTAAGGCCATAGAATCACTTGGGGGCTTGGTCGAACCCGAACCATTGCCACGCCTCTTGATCAGCATAATGCCACGGTTTCATTTTGGGACCTGGCTGACTTGAACCATAGCTACACCATTGGGGAGCTTGGTCGTGTCCGACCATGGTAACACCATCTGATCGGCTCAATAAGCCTCTTTTTGCAAATGGTTTTATCATTGCCTTTGCTTCAATATTTTCCTTGATAATTGTTTCTTTTATTTTGTTGCGTTTTTAAATTGACAATTCTTAAACCAGTTCGACTGTCAAATTACAAATTGACGGAACACGGTCAAATCTTAATCCGGGGGCTATCTGCCCGGTTTGATTTTTCTGTTACCATCCTAATATGGAGTAAACCGGTGTTTATCAACCCGCCTCGGCTTTCAACTACAAGTTGTCAGTACACGATCAAGTTATAATCCGGAGACTATCAGCCTGGTCTGGTTTAACTACGAGTCGCCAGTATTATATGTGGTTAAACCGGCGTTTATCACAACCCGGCACGGTTTTATCATAAACCGGCACAATATGGAAGGAGTTATTAGTACTCAAGATTTGGGTTATCACCCTTACTACAAAAAGTTGGTAAAACCAACAATGTGATTCAATGTCACAGGTATGATATATTTCATATTTGATTATTCTTAAGTGCAGCCTTGGTTATAAACCCGGGTTATATGTTGGGCATTATGACCCGTCCGGCGGTAAACCGCTAGGACACTTTAAACTTGGTGTATGCAGAAACAGGTTTGTTAAACCGGCCTGGCTTTGGACTATAAGTCGCCAGTATATATATATTTGGATTGCGCCATTGGAATCATGCACTTATAAATCATTGGGTTATATTATTCAAATAGCCAAGTTTGGCTGAATTTTCATTATGATATTAAATGAATAAGGTTTTCACCGGATTATGTTATCTTGAATAGCCAACATGGCTGGATTTTTATGGTTATTAATAACCGGTATTATTGAGGTTTTCAAAGTTGCTTTAGCGCAATGGCTATCATATTATCAATAGATATGATTTATTCTACAATTGAAGGAATAGTCCCGAGTTGCTGCAGGCTTACAACCCGGCACTTGGGGGCTACATTATTCAAATCGAGATTACATGCAAGTCTCATGTCGCTGCAAGCATGCATCATGACACTTGGGTGCTAATGCAAAGTCATTTTTACTAGTCTTATTAAAGACCCGACTCATCATATTATAATGAGCCGGCCCTTGGGGGCTACCAATTGCTCATGTCAACAATTCAAGGTACACAAGTTTTCGTCCATAATATTGAAGGATTCATTGCTCAGTTGGTAAAGCACAAAGACTCTTAACATTGTGGACATGGGTTCAAGCCCTACGATGGATGCTACATTATAAGATGTTATTTTCATTGAAGTATATATCAAGTCCCGGTTCAGTATTATCTTACTAAGCCGGCCCTTGGGGGCTACACATCACTGCTAAAATCTACATTATTATATTTACAAAGTTCCTGCTCATTATTGCATAATGACCCGGTCCTTGGGGGTTACACTGATTGAAGTTTTTATAAGCAAATTACAAGTCCCAGGTTGCTGCAAGCATGACAACCCGGCACTTGGGGGCTACATATATGGAGTATTCAGTTTATATGATTGAGATGAACTAATCGGATTTCTTCAAGGTTGAAACACTTATTGGAGCAAGTCTTAAGTTATCACTATGTTCTCCTCTTAAGACTTGGGGGCTACAGGTATTATGCATATAAAGGAGGAACATCTTCATTTTATCAGTTTTGAGCAAATCAGGAAGATCAATTACATGACCCGGTGTCGACAACAATTATGACCCGGCACCATCAATATTAATAAACCGGCCATTTTGGTAATATTAAACCAGCAAGTTTTACATCTTTAAACCGGCTGAATATCAGATAAGTATTTTCAGACCCATATTTCTTAAACCGGCGCTTTGGGAGCTGAGTCAAAGGAGTTATTCTTCACAATATTTCTCGGTGACAAACCAATGTCGGCAAATTGATTATGAAGCTGGTCTGTTGACCCGGATTTCCCAGAAGGAGGAAATAACAAGGACTTAAGGATGATCAGGTACCGGTTTACAAAAATTCTTAACCCGGAGCATAACCTGTCAAATTTGTTCTTGTGTTTATTTTGCAGCATAAGTTTACCATGAATAAATCCAAGCTAAACTTGGGGGTTAATGTCGGGGATATACCCCGCGGCGTAAACCGGCAGGAAGTATAACCCGGCTGGACTAGGCGTTTCATTGGTAAACCGCCAGAGGATTGGCAGTTTACGTGATTGGCGGTTTACATGTCTGGCGGTTTACGTGTCTGGCGGTTTACGTGTCTGGCGGTTCACTGGTATGAAGATTCACGAGCCTGAAGACTCATTGGTGACCCGGGGCGTGTTCCGGACGGATGACAAGGCCCAAGCCCAGCATGCCGGTTTATGTTAATGGTGGGCCGGTTTAAGAGGAAAGGCATGAGGAACATTATCTTACAAGGAGCTAAGACCTGGACTTGTATCCGGTTTGTATTAAGATAGATTAGTCCTAATCCTAATAGGACTCTACATGTAATCCGCCCCTCCAACATATATAAGGAGGGGCAGGGCTCCTCAAAAGGGGACAAGATTCACAACTTCCACATGTTGGACAAGTTAGGTTTAGACAATAGCTCTCGAGATAGAGCACTCTTGTAACCATGATCATGATCATCAATATCAATGAAGCAGGATGTAGGCTTTTACCTCCACCGTGAGGGGCCGAACCTGGGTAAAACATCGCGTCTCTCGTCCTTCTCAACCCCTCTCAAGCTACCACATAGATGCGTTGGCCTCGCGACTAAGTCCTGACACTAAGGACATTTGCCGTGACAGTTCCACGACAGTACCGGAGGCACCAAAGGGTTCTGGGGATCTGTTGAAATATGAGATGGGCCTAGAGCCCATATGACAATTTCAGATTTGATCTCTAAGGGCCCATGTAGGTGGCATGACAAGGTGGTGGGAAGTTTAGTCCCACCCCGGAAGTGGAAGGAGAGTTGGAGTGGTTTATAAGGGATTCTCTTCCTCATGCTATTGGAGCTTGAGAAGAGATGAGGCCCTCACGCACTCCTCCTCCTCCGCTCGCCTCGCCACGCCACGACTCGTCACGACGCGCCGCGGGTTGCGGGATTGAGCCGAGCCGAGCTCACTCCTATGCGCTTCTTTTTGCCGGTCAGGAACGAAGAGTCTTTGACAGGTGGGGCCACGATCTGAGACGTCGGATCGTGGGCTACTGACATGGACGTGGGTTCAGCCCACGTCTCTCCACGCGCAGCCGCACATATATATGTGGGGCGCTGCCAACCCTAGCCGCCACAAAACAGAACGCATCTCCGCCTCCACGCCCGTGTCGTTCCTCTGCTGCTGCTGCCGCCGGCAACTCCGTCCCGTTCACCCCGTACACGGTTGACGGGAGAGCAGGCCTCCGAAACCCCACCTCTCCGGATCCTGTACGGGAGAGGGGCGATTAGGTTTTTGGTTAGCGACTACACTTCTGCTCGCTTCTGTTCATCTACGTCCACATCACCTTCGTCATCACCATGTCGACTGACGCCGACCGTGCCGCCGCTGAGAAGGCCGAGGCCGACAAGAAGGCCTCCGAGGATGCCACAGCTACTACCGCCGCCGCATGGCCGATTGGAGGGTATACATCGTTTATCCCTCTCATGTTTCTTTCTGTTGTAGCAGTACTAGCAATATGTGTAGATGTTTCTACTATATGCGTAGTACATGCTCTGTTAGATCTTAACCAGTGTGTTATCAATACTGTCAATGTCATGCTCATGATTTATTCATGGATTAATTTAATCGAAAACTGCCTATTTTCTTATCAATCCAAAAACCTAATATGTTTAGGAGTTTTTCGAATTCTGGTTTTGCTGCTGCACTGAAACCGTCGCCGTTTACGGGGACGTACTTTAAGTGTTGGTAGACTAAAACCACCTTATGGCTCACTGCCATGAACGTGTTCTGGGTCGCCGGTGTGACTCCCACAGGAACGATCGCTCCTGATCAGGAGAAGGCGTTCAAGGAGGCCACTGTCATGTTCCTCGGGGCAGTTCTGAGCGTGATTGGAGATAAGCTGGTTGACGCATATTTGCATGTGCGGTCTGCCAAGGACTTGTGGGAGGCGCTCGAATCTAAGTTCGGGGCTGCCGATGCAGGGAGCGAGATGTATATTATAGAGCAGTTCCATGATTACAAGATGGTTGAAAACCGTCCTGTATTGGAGCAGGCTCATGAGATAATATGCATTGTTAAGGAGCTTGAGCTTCTTAAGTGTGATTTACCGGGCAAGTTTGTCGCGGGCTGCATAATCGCTAAGCTTCCCAATTCCTGGAGGAACTTTGCCACCACTCTGAAACATCAGAGGCGTGAATTCTCTGTGGAGGATGTCATTGGCCATCTGAGTGTTGAGCAGAATTCAAGGGCAAAGGACTCGCACAGAAAAAGGGTCGAAGGAACTTCTGTGGCCAACATGGTGCATCAGAAGAACTCCAATTCCCACAAGCCCAAGGGAAAGAACGGTGTCCAACAGAGTGCCGACTTTAAGAAGAAGGGTAAGAAGACCTTCAAGAAGAACAAGAAGGATGAGGGCTACTTTACTTGTGGTTCGCTTGAACATTGGGCCAACAAGTGCCCAAACAAGTATAAGAAGCAAGGCTAGGACTCCAAGTCTGTCAATATGATTGTGAGCAACAATGAGGGTGGTGCATCTGGGT
The DNA here is from genome assembly GCF_003073215.2 of Triticum urartu. Classification (NCBI taxonomy): domain Eukaryota; kingdom Viridiplantae; phylum Streptophyta; class Magnoliopsida; order Poales; family Poaceae; genus Triticum; species Triticum urartu. The sequence continues at coordinate 106,528,929 of NC_053024.1, read as the reverse complement.
ACGGTAATTTATTTGCTGTATTTTCAGTTTGGCCGTCCACCGATTGGTGGGTCGACACAGGTGCAGGTGTTCATGTGTGTGCTGACATTTCATTGTTTTCTTCTTACCAGGCCACAGGTCACGGGTCCGTACTGATGGGGAATGGCGCGAGTGCTTCTGTTCTTGGTGTTGGCACGGTCGATCTGAAGTTTACTTCGGGAAGGATCGTGCAGCTGAAGAACGTGCAGCATGTCCCCGCCATCAAGAAGAACCTCGTTAGTGGCTCCCTTCTATGTAGAGAAGGGTTTAAGTTGGTATTCGAGTCTAATAAATTAGTTGTTACGAAATATGGAGTATTTGTTGGAAAGGGTTATGAATGCAGAGGCATGTTCCGCCTTTCTCTTGCAGATCTATGTAATAAAGTCGTGAACAATATTCATTTGAGTGTTAATGAATCTGAAGTATGGCATTCACGTCTTTGTCACATTAGTTTTGGTGTTATGACGCGGCTAGCAAAATCGAATTTAATCCCGAGTTTCACTTTAGCCAAAGGTTCTAAGTGCCATTCGTGTGTGCAATCTAAGCAACCTTGCAAGCCTCACAAGGCAGCAGAGGAGAGACACTTGGCGCCACTGGAACTCATACATTCGGATATTTGTGAGATGAATGGTGTGTTGACTAAAGGTAGAAAGAAATATTTCATGACTTTGATAGATGATTCCACTAGATATTGCTATGTGTATCTGTTAAATACTAAAGATGAGGCTCTACACTACTTCAAAATCTATAAGGCAGAAGTTGAGAATCAACTTGAAAAGAAAATTAAACGAGTCCGGTCAGATAGTGGTGGAGAGTACTTCTCGAAAGAGTTTGATGCCTTTTGTGCGGAACACGACATTATTCACGAGAGGACGCCTCCTTACTCACCCCAGTCAAACGGGGTTGCCGAGCGGAAAAACCATACTCTAACTGATTTGGTTAACGCCATGTTAGATACGTCGGGTTTATCCAAGGCATGGTGGGGGGAGGCTATAATGACATCCTGTCATGTCCTGAATAAAGTTTCGACAAAGGATAACGAGATCACTCCTTACAAGAAGTGGACCAAGAGAAGGACAACACTCTCGTACTTACGTACCTGGGGCTGCTTGGCGAAAGTTAATGTGCCGATCCCCAAAAAGTGTAAGCTTGGACCAAAGACTGTGGACTGTGTTAATTTGGGCTACGCTATGAATAGTGTTGGCTATAGATTTCTAGTAGTGAAATCTGAGGTACCTGACATGAAAGTCGGTATAATTATGGAGTCTAAAGATGCTACATTCTTTGAGGACATTTTTCCCATGAGAGATGTACAAAGCACTTCTAGACAGGAATCTGAGGAGACTCCTGAACCTACCATTCTGATGGAATATTATAATCAAACACATGATGAAAATCCTGAGGAGGATAATGAGGAATCCCTTGGTTGGGGCAAGAGACAAAGGACTGTAAAGACCTTTGGTGATGATTTCTTCATATACCTCGTGGAGGATAATCCCACTTCTATTTCAGAAGCGTATGCATCTCCAGAAGCTGACTACTGGAAGGATGCGGTCCGTAGCGAGATGGATTCCATCATGGCTAACGGGACTTGGGAGCTTTACTGAATGTCCTTATGGTTGCAAACCATTGGGATGCAAGTGGGTGTTCAAGAAGAAGCTTAGGCCCGATGGTACGATCGAGAAGTACAAGGCTAGGCTTGTGGCCAAGGGCTACGCCCAGAAAGAAGAAGAAGATTTCTTCGACACTTATTCACCTGTGGCCAGACTGACCACCATTCGAGTATTACTCTCGTTGGCGGCCTCGCATGGTCTTCTCATTCATCAGATGGATGTTAAGACGGCTTTCCTGAACGGAGAGCTAAAGGAGGAAATCTATATGCAACAGCTTGATGGCTTTGTGATGGATGGTCAGGAAGGAAAGGTGTGTAAGTTGGTGAAATCTTTGTATGGCCTGAGATAAGCGCCTAAGCAATGGCATGACAAGTTTAATGAAACGTTGACATCTGTTGGCTTTGTTGTTAATGAGGCTGATAAATGTGTATACTATCGCTATGGTGGGGGCGAAGGAGTTATACTGTGTTTGTATGTTGATGACATACTGATATTTGGGACTAATCTCAAGTTGATCGAGGAGGTTAAGTCTTTCCTATCTCAGAACTTTGAGATGAAGGACCTTGGAGTGGCTGATGTTATCTTGAACATCAAGCTATTGAGAGATGATGAGGGTGGGATTACACTTTTGCAATCCCATTATGTTGAGAAGGTGTTGAGTCATTTTGGATATTCAGACTGCAAACCATCTCAAACACCATATGATTCTAGTGTGCTGATTCGAAAGTCTAAAGGCACAGCTATAGATCAACTGAGATACTCTCAGATTGTTGGTTCACTACAGTACCTAGCGAGCACAACGAGGCCTGACATCGCATTTTCTATTAGCAAACTGAGCCGATTTGTTTCCAAACCGGGTGATGTACATTGGCGTGCTCTTGAGAGAGTTATGCGCTATCTGAAAGGTACTATGAACTATGGACTTCACTATACCGGATACCCATCGGTACTTGAAGGGTATAGTGATGCGAATTGGATCTCTGATGCTGATGAGATGAAGGCCACAAGTGGGTATATATTTACTCTTGGAGGTGGTGTTGTTTCCTGGAAGTCTTGCAAGCAAACGATCTTAACAAGATCAACAATGGAAGCAGAATTAACAGCATTAGACACATCGGGTGGCGAAGCAGAATGGCTTCGAGATCTGTTGATGGACTTGCCAGTGGTTGAGAAGCCAGTTCCGGCCATCCTTATGAACTGTGACAATCAAACAGTTATTGTCAAGGTGAAGAGTTCAAAGGACAACATGAAGTCCAACAAACACATAAGAATGAGATTGAAAGCTGTCAGAAAATTGAGGAACTCCGGAGTGATAGCGTTGGATTATATTCAAACGGCTAAGGATCTGGCAGATCCCTTTACTAAAGGGCTATCACGTGTTGTGATAGATAATGCATCAAGGGAGATGGGTATGAGACCCACGTGAGTTGCCATGGTAGTAACCCAACCTATGTGATCGGAGATCCCGTGAAGTAGGACCTGGGAAAACAAGCCAGTGGTGAACTGAGGAGAGTAACTTTACTAACCCACTCCGTCGGAGATGCAATACTCTCGGAAACTGTATGGAAGGATGACTATTGTCTTAATGTGTTCCAAGGCTTATATGCATAAGCAAAATGCTATCCTACAGAGCGATCTTTGGAGGAACACACCTATATGAGCCCGACTGCTGGTCACAGTCTATGAGATTGGGGTGATCTCTAGCAAGCTCATGAACAGGCCAGGAGTGTGACTAATATGCTCCACCCGAGGGGTCGGCCTTCGGCAGCCTCGTATCAGTGAGACTTGTGGTGAAACTTCTTGACGCCAAACTGACAATTCAAGGCATAGTCCATTGTTCAGTTGTGAAGGAGTGTAACTACTTGGTCTAGGTGGAGCTCAACCTTAATCGGTCTCCACTGAGATGCTGGTATATCAAAACAGCGTTTGGAACAAAGGACAAACTGGGCCCCTGAGATCTGGTGGGGGATTGTTGAAATATGAGATGGGCCTAGAGCCCATATGACAATTTCAGATTTGATCTCTAAGGGCCCATGTAGGTGGCATGACAAGGTGGTGGGAAGTTTAGTCCCACCCCGAAAGTGGAAGGAGAGTTGGAGTGGTTTATAAGGGATTCTCTTCCTCATGCTATTGGAGCTTGAGAAGAGATGAGGCCCTCGCGCACTCCTCCTCCTTCGCTCGCCTCGCCACGCCACGCCTCGCCTCGTCATGACGCGCCGCGGGTTGCGGGATTGAGCCGAGCCGAGCTCACTCCTATGCGCTTCTTTTTGCCGGTCAGGAACGGAGAGTCTTTGACAGGTGGGGCCACGATCTGAGACGTCGGATCGTGGGCTATCGACTTGGACGTGGGTTCAGCCCACTTCTCTCCACGCGCAGCCGCACATATATATGTGGGGCGCTGCCAACCCTAGCCGCCACGAAACAGAACGCATCTCCGCCTCCACTCCCGCGTCGTTCCTCTGTTGCTGCTGCCGCCGGCGACTCCGTCCCGTTCACCGCGTACACGGTTGACGGGAGAGAAGGCCTCTGAAACCCCGCCTCTCCGGATCCTGTACGGGAGAGGGGCGATTAGGTTTTTGGGTAGCGACTACGCGACTGCTCGCTTCTGTTCATCTACGTCCACATCACCTTCGTCATCACCATGTCGACTGACGCCGACCGTGCCGCCGCTGAGAAGGCCGAGGCCGACAAGAAGGACGCCGAGGATGCCGCGGCTACTGCCGCCGCCACCGCCGCCGCATGGCCGATTGGAGGGTATACATCGTTTATCCCTCTCATGTTTCTTTCTGTTGCAGCAGTACTAGCGATATGCGTAGATGTTTCTACTATATGCTTAGTACATGCTCTGTTAGATCGTAACCAGTGTGTTATCAATACTGTCAATGTCATGCTCATGATTTATTCATGGATTAATTTAATCGGAAAACTGCCTATTTTCTTATTAGGATCCACCAGCCACGGGGACCCACGTGGGCTGTAGGGTGGCACCCTGGCCTATTTGGGTCAGGCGCACCAGCCCCCCTAGTCTCTAAAAATGTGTTCTTATTAATCAATGAGGTTGCATTTCATCGCGTGCATATGGTTTAAATTTTGCCAAATTTAGTGGCTCTAAATTAATTAGTTTCTTCTTTATCATCATCAAAAGAAGGTATTCTAGAAGGACACACATGCATAACTTAACGACAAGTGCACACCGATACGGATTCTCCCGAGATTGCCAACACAAAGTACAGTTCTATCTTTTTTCCTATGATTGATCAGAATAATGTACTGCCAAATAATTATTTAAAACTACACAAAATGAGATTAAGTTTAAGTCAGCTGTACAAGTACTTGAGAAAAATAGATGATTTAATTTTATTCTGGGCCACAAAATGGTTACATTTCGCTTCTTAAAGATATTTACTTAATTAATAAGTGGGATTGCACAATCTCAAAATGCGCATGTGTTACATTTACCTGAATTTATTGTTGCATTTTCAAGAATTTCCCACTCCATAACTTAACATAGTATATATTAAGGATTGTAGAAATGTTCCGCAATGTTGCAATGGTAGGTAGTACTACAACAGAAAGTGTGCTTCCAGGATCTTAAAAAATGGTAATTTCCTATTAACCCTACATCACATTTGTACAGTAAAATTGAACTACTTCCCAAACCTCTCATGATCTGGACAATTTTTTATCGTCGTCGGATGTCATACTTTGGACATTTTTGGACATCCGTTCAACTTCTGCTCGTGCACTGGGCCACTTGTCCTAAAAGGGCTGCTATTTTGTAGGAAATACTAAAACATGTGGTTAATTGGGCCCTGTATTACACAAAGACAATTTTTTCAGCCTCATTCGCCCCACCCTCTTGTTTTCTAGCCCATTATTATTGCCCTCTCAAACAGCCTCATCCCCTCCCCGAGACCTCCCATCCAAGCAACGTGGGAGAAACAGTCGCCCCGCTAGTGCCGCCGCTGAAGGAACCTGAAGCAACGCCAAGCCCTTCTCTCGGTCGCTTCACACCTAGGTAGGCGCTGGCACAATCCTCTCTTTTCCCCAATCACACCCTTTCTCCTTCTCCTCCATGCTGCTACCTCCCCATGTCACCTCCCTACCCGCTACTCTGTGTCGATCGATGGTGAGAGGAAGATGAGATGATGATGATCTGAAGATGGGAAGGCTAGTCGAGGTTGAACAGGGTTGGCGGCATGATGTGCCTTCCCTTAGCTTGCTCCTCTCTTTTACACGACTTCCCCAGCCTGGCACGTGCCCTCTACTGGTGGAGCCGGCGGGGACCTCACAATGGCCTTCTACAGGTTCAATCTTTGTATCTGCAACCGTATGTTAACATGTTCCATTGCAAAAAAAAATAGTTTTTGCTGACTAACATGCAAGTGCATATAATATAGTTTTTATTAGGTGATAGATATTTTTAATTCATTTTATGGATTAGATGAACATGTCAGTAGCATTGGTAATTTAGTGAGCAAAAGAAGAATATTATGTGGTAAAACTGACATGCTAACGATGTTTCACACCGTGTATTCTGTTGATTCCACGATCATCAACTTCGGGTTGTGATCTCTCTTTCAACTTCTAATTTACCTCATATATTTTCATTATTGAGGTGTTCTAATTATTGTGAAGATTATAAATTACCCTTTTAGTTGTTGCTATCAATTTTTTATTTCTATATATGCATAAGACTGAATTGTAAACATAAATAATGAATTATACCTTATTCAATTTGTATTCTACATTTTTTCATTATTTTAGCCTTGCCCATAATATGTCTACTTGAGATTCTTCTGAGTGCTTATACGAGTACTTTATTAAATTTGCTACTTTATACGAGTACTTTATTAAGAGGGTTATACGAGTACTTTATTAAGAGTTTCAATCTAATATCTCAGGTAAATCCTTGCCTTTAGGTTTCCCATGATGTGTTGTAACTCCGGTAGGAGAAACTGCTACTCTTGACAAAAAAAGTATACCATAATATCAGTGTAGCCAGAAAATCAACCCCGAGCTTATTATTTCTAGAAAATTATGTACTCGATTTTTGTAGATGTTAGTAAACTCAAAACTTACCGGTGGCACCAATGATATGCATGTTCATTGAGGAGTTCAACTTTGCTACGACGGATGATGAGTTAGGTGATGATACCCATTGATGTTGAATGCCCCGGGTAAGTGTATTATTTGCTTGCATTTTCGCTAGGTCATGTGGGTTTGAAGATGGACCATATTCGACTACATTGTGCACAATTCACTTTTAACATATATGACCAAGCAAATAACGTACATGTTGTTGGATTGCAGGGCATTCTCCTTCTATTGTTGTGATACGTAGTGCATTGTGACTTTATAATATTCCTTTTACACTGATCTTCTAAGGTTAAACATGTAAATGTAGACATGAAGTTTTTTTTATGAGAGCAGTACAACAACAAGCATTTTTAGGTGGGTTAGAAACTTCTTCAGATGTTTCCCTTTGTGGTGTTCAGGTTATAAAGTAGAATCAATATCTTTTGCTAGCTTACCTTATTTATTTTTCACTTTTCATACTATAAACCTAATTATGTCTCTTAGTTTTTGCGAAATAACATATCAATAATTATCCATGCTAATCTTCCAAGGTCGCATAAATACAACATTTAGTTGGATAGATTCAAAGAAGAGCCATACTGATTGAGATTATGCAGTGAAGATTTTCTCCTAAAATGGTGAAGGTTAAGCTAACATTTCTCAAGAGAGGTAAGAATGACCTTCCCGGATAGATTGATGTCATTCAATGATCCTTTTGCTTACATATATTTTGGTTCTCTCTTGTGAACTTACTAGAACTAGAAAAACGGAACCTATTTTGTCAAATTTCAAAAGCATGGAGGTATTTTTTTTCTATATTTGTGTGTACTTCTCATGGTGTTCTTATGATAAGCACTTTTCGCTAATAAGCATATCATGATTAGGTCTTTTTTGGCTATTAGTATTCTTAATTTGCAATGGTCTGTGATCAATATAATTGTCTTGTATTTAAAAATAAATTACTTTACTTTCACCAATTTATCATCCCTTTTAAAATATTTATTTCCATTCTGAAATAGGTCAAATCAGTTTATGAGCAAGGACCATGGTTTACGTAACGACTAATTGATAAACTTCCAATGAGATGTCAATATTGGAAAATCAACAACAAGTGTGTCTTATGTTGGGCAAGAACAATGAGCAACCATCAAATTAAATAATAAAAACAAAGATCAAAGCATGCTGCTATACACACGATATATTACGGCCGATGCATACACGATCGCAGCACCAACAGCAAGGATGCAGGCAGGAGAGGAATTGTTTTTTCCCTTGCTGATGCTATCATCTGCAGGTCATGCGAGTAGTGTCGTGTGTGAAGCAATTTCCAAGATTAAATAAGTCGATGTGTACATTTCCGATTTTAGTGCCAACGGAGATTGTTTAAGGCTGATTGTACAATGTCTAGTTGGTTTATCACAGTACGATGTTGTAGCTAAAACTCCTAGCCGGTTAGAATCAGATTTTAGTGAAATTATTTAGTTCGTTGTCCTCAAATTCTAAGCAACTTATTTCATACTCTCTCCTTTCCGGTTTAGAGGGCTCAAATGTGAAATCTCGTCAACCAAGGTAGATTGTGAGTAGATGGCACGAGTTTTGTGAATACAAAACTGCCTAATGAAATATTTCCCGCATATTTGATTCCTGAAGCACTAAGTGTAGCACCCTACCTTTCACTGGACTTGCATGGTGCATGTAGAATAAGATGCATGATCGCTAATTCCCTTTCTCTTATCCCTATGAATTAATGTGGTGTAAGACTCAAAGTACTTTAACTCAGTTGGACACAAAGTGAGCCTAATATATTGAAAATTTCGAAATTTTGAGATGAGCCCTTTAAACCGAAAAGGACGAAGTATTATTTAACAACAACATTTCATATCATCATATATTTACGAAATTTCATACCATTGTACTGAAAAATAAACGGGGGTGGCAAACCAGCCATCGATGATCTAGTAGGAGTGCTAAAATTTGGGGTGGGCTTTAGGCCCATCTAGCAATTTCTGAAAATCTCTAAGTGCCCATGTGAGTTTATTGGCACTAGATGTAGTGGAAAGTTTAGTCCCGCCCCGGAAGTTGGAGAGGAGTTGGACCTCCTTATAAGGGTTTCTCTTCTACATGCTATTGGAGCTTGAGAATAGAAGAGGCCCTCGCGCACTCCTCCTCGGCCGCCCGCCATGCCACGCCACGGGAATGAGCCGAGCTCACACCTACGCGCTTATTTTTGTCAGTCACTAACGGTGAGTTTCTGACAGCTGGGTCACGATCTAAGATGTCGGATTGTGGGCTGTCATGGACTTGGATGTGGGTCGAGCCCACGTCTCTCCACGCGGCTGCGCCTATATAAGTGTGAGGTGTCTCCTAACCCTAGCCGCCACGAACAGATCACATCTGCTCCAGGCGCACGTACACCGTTGTTCCTTTGCTGCTGTTGCCGCCGGTGACTCCGTCCCGTCCGCCGCGTACACGGTCGACGGGAGAGCAGATCTCCGAAACCCCGCCCCTCCGGTTCTTGTACGGGAGAGGGGCGAATAGGTTTTTGGAAAGAGACTACTCGACTGCTCGCTTTCGATCCACTACTTCCTCTACGTCCGTGTCGTTTCATCATCATCATGTCTCAGCCCGACCCGACCGTCTCGCTGCCGAGAAGCTCGAGGCCGACAAGAAGGCCACCGAAGATGCTTCTGCCACCGCCGCCGCGGCTTCTGCCTGGCCTACTGGAGGGTATAACACGTTTATTCCGCTCTTGTTTATTTTCTTATTAGCAGTACTAGTATGTATAGATGTGTCTACTGTTTGTTTGTGTAGTACATGCTTGTTTAGATCAGAATCAGTATGTCGTTAATTTCGTCAATGCCATGCTAGTGATTTATCTATGGATTAAATTAGTCAAAAACTTGCCTCTTTACTCGGCAATCCAAGAACCTATTATGTGTAGGAATTTTTCGGCAAGTGGCTTTGCCGCTGCACTGAAACCGAATAAGTTTACCGGTACGTACTTTAAGTGTTGGGGGACTAAGACCACTTTATGGCTCACGGCTATGAACGTATTCTGGGTCACCGGTGTGCCCACGAGAACGATTGCTCCTGAACAGGAGAAGGCGTTCAGGGAGGCCACCGTCGTGTTTCTCAGAGCAGTTCTTAGCATGATCGGAGATAAACTGGTCGACGCATATTTACATGTGCATGTCGCCAAGGACTTATGGGAGGCGCTCGAATCTAAGTTCGGGGAAACCGGTGCTGGGAGCGAAATGTATGTTATAGAGCAGTTCCATGAAAACCGTCCTATACTAGAGCAGGCTCATGAGATAATATGCATCGTTAAGGAGCTTGAGCTTCTTAAGTGCGATTCACCGGGCAAGTTTGTCGCAGGCTGCATAATCGCTAAGCTCCCTAATTCCTGGAGGAACTTTGCCACCACTCTGAAACATCAGAGGCGTGAATTATCAGTGGAGGATGTCATTGCCCATCTGAGTGTTGAGCAGAATTCAAGGGCAAAGGACTCGCGTGAAAAAGGGGCCGAAGGGACTTCTGTCGCCAACATGGTGAACCAGTGGAACTTCAACTCCCACAAGACTAAGGGAAAGAACGGTGTCCAACACAATACCGACTTTAAGAAGAAGGGTAAGAAGTCCTTCAAGAAGAACAAGAAGGATGAGGGCTGCTTTACTTGTGGTTCGGTTGAACATTGGGCCAATAAATGCCCAAACAAGTTTAACAAGTCAGGACAGGACTCCAAGTCTGTCAACATGATTATGGGCAACATTGAGAATGGTGCATCTGGGTACCGTAATTTATTTACTGTTTTTTCAGTGTTTCAGCCCACCGATTGGTGGGTGGATACATGTGCTGGTGTTCATGTGTGCGCTAACATTTCATTGTTCACTTCTTACCAGGTCACAAGCCACGGGTTCGTATTGATGGGGAATGGCGTGAGTGCTTCTGTTCATGGTGTTGGCACGGTCGATCTGAAGTTTACTTCGGGAAAGATCGTGCAGCATGTCCCCGCTATCAAGAAGAACCTCGTTAGTGGCTTCCTTCTATGTAGATAAGGGTTTAAGTTGGTCTTCGAGTCTAATAAATTAGTTGTTACTAAATATGGACTATTTGTTGGAAAAGGTTATGAGAGCAAAGGGATGTTCCGCCTTTCCCTCGCAGATTTTTGTAATAAAGTCGTGAACCATATTCATTCGAGTGTTAATGAATCTGAAGTTTGGCATTCATGTCTTTGTCGCATTAGTTTCGATGTTATGACGCGGCTAGCTAAGTTGGATTTAATCCTGAATTTCACTTTAGCCAATGGTTCTAAGTGCCTTTCATGTGTGCAAGCTAAGCAACCTCGCAAGCCTCACATAGCTGCGGAGGAGAGACACTTGGCACCATTAGAACTCATACATTCTGATCTTTGTGAGATGAATGGTGTGTTGACTAAAGGTGAAAAGAAATACTTCATGACATTGATATATAATTCCACTAGATATTGCTATGTGTATATGTTAAATACTAAAGATGAGGCTCTACATTACTTTAAAATCAATAAGACAGAAGTTGAGAATCAACTTGAAAACAAAATTAAACGAGTCTGGTCAGATCGTGGTGGAGAGTACTTCTCGAGTGAGTTTGATTCCTTTTGTGCGGAACACGGAATTATTCATGAGAGGACGTCTCCCTATTCACCCCAGTCAAACGGGGTTGCCAAGCGAAAAAACCATACTCTAACTGATTTGGTTAACGCCATGTTAGATACATCAGGTTTATCCAAGGCATGATGGGGGAGGCTATATTGACGGCATGTCATGTCCTGCATAAAGTTCTGACAAACGATAATGAGATCACTACCTATAAGAAATGGGCGAAGAGAAGGACAGCACTCTCGTACTTGCATACTTGGGGCTGTTTGGCGAAAGTCAATGTGCCGATCCCCAAAAAGCGTAAGCTTGGATCCAAGACTATGGACTGCGTTAATTTGGGATAAGCTAAGAACATCGTTGGCTATAGATTTCTAGTAGTGAAATCTGGGGTACCTGACCAGAAGGTCAGTACAATTATGGAGTCTAAGGATGCTACATTCTTCGAGGATATTTTTTCTATGAGAGATATGCAAAGCACTTCTAGACAGGAATCTAAGGATACTCCTGAGCCTGCCATTCCTATGGAATATTATGAACGAACACATGATGAAAATCCTGAGGAGGATGATGAGGAAACCCTTGGTAGGGGCAAGAGACAAAGGACTGCAAAGACCTTTGGTGATGATTTCTTCGTCTACCTCGTGGATGATACTCCCACTTCTATTTCAGAAGCGTATGCCTCTCCAGAAGCTGACTAATGGAAGGATGCGGTCCATAGGGAGATGGATTTCATCATGGCTAATGGGACATGGGACATCACACATACATATCCAACGTATCTATAATTTTTTATTGTTCCATGTTGTTATATTATAAATCTTGGATGTTTTACAATCATTTTATAGTCATTTTATATCATTTTTTGGTACTAACCTATTAACATAGCGTCAAGTGCCAGTTGCTATTTTTTGCATGTTTTTTACATCGCAGAAAATCAATACCAAACGGAGTCCAAATGCAATGAAACTTTACGGAGATTTTTTATGGACCAGAAGACACCTAATGGGCCAACCTGCGCCTCGGGGGAGCTCCGAGGAGAGCACAACCCACCAGGGCGCGCCAGGAGGCCCAGACGCGCCCTGCTGGGTTGTGCCCACCTCGGGTGCCCCTCGGACCGCCTCTTTGCTCAATAAATACCGCAATATTCCAGAAACCCTAGGGGAGTCGACAAAAATCAATTCCAGCCGCCGCAGAGTCCAGAAGATCCAATCTAGAGACCATCACGGATGGGGTTCACCACCTCCATTGGTGCCTCTTCGATGATGCATGAGTAGTTCTTTGTAGACCTTCGGGTCCGTAGTTAGTAGCTAGATGACTTCCTCTCTCTCTCTCTCGTTTGATTCTCAATACAATGGTCTTTTGTAGATCCATATGATGTAACTCTTTTTGCGGTGTGTTTGTTGGGATCGGATGAACTTTGAATTTATGATCGGATTTTTATATCCATGAAAGTATTTGAGTTTCTTTGATCTCTTTCATGCATGATTGCTTATAGCCTCGTATTTTTTCTCCGATATTTGGGGTTTATTTGGCCAATTTGATCTATTTATCTTGCAATGGGAAGAGGTGCTTTGTAGTGGGTTCGATCTTACGGTGCTTGATCCCAGTGACAAAACGGGAACCGACACGTATGTGTCGTATCTACTAAGGATAAAACGATGGCGTCTATCTCTACATAGGTAGATCTTGTCTACATCATGTCATCGTTCTTATTGCATTACTCCGTTTCTCCATGAACTTAATACACTAGATGCATGCTGGAAAGCGGTCGATTTGTGGAGTAATAGTAGTAGATGTAGGCAGGAGTCGGTCTACTAATCTTGGACGTGATGCCTATATAATGATCATTGCCTAGATATCGTCCTGATTATTTGAAGTTCTATCAATTTCCCAATAGTAATTTGTTTACCCACCGTTTGCTATTTTTCTCGAGAGAAGCCACTAGTGAAACCTACGCCCCCGGGTCGCTTTCTCATATTATTTGTCTTTGCGATCTATTTTATTTGCCTTTTATTTTTAGATCTATTAAATCCAAAAATACAAAAATACCTTGTTGCACTTCATTTTATTTGGCGTCGATCTATCAATACTTACAACTTTCTCCCATCCACGTGCCAATTTTTGGCGCTGTTACCCGAAAGTGATTGACAACCCCTTTAACACGTCGGGTTGCGAGTATTTGTTATTTGTGTGCAGGTGTTGTTTATGTTGTGTTGCTTGGTTCTCCTACTGGTTCGATAACCTTGGTTTCATATCTGAGGGAAATACCTACCGCCGATGTGCTGCATCATCCCTTCCTCTTTGGGGAAATGCCGACGTAGCTTCAAGCGACATTAAAAGGAATTTCTAGCGCAGTTGTCGGGGAGCATCGTCGACATATACCAGGTTCCTAATCACAAATCTCATCTCCTCCCAATTTACATTATTTGCCATTTGCCTCTCGTTTTCCTCTCCCCCGCTTCACAAAAATTTGTCGTTTTATTCGCCTCTCTTTTTCGTTCGCCGTTTTCTTGCTGGATCTGTTTTTGAGTGCAATCTTGTTTAGTAGTCACCATGACTCAAGAGAACACCAAGTTGTGTGATTTCTCAAATACCAACAACAATGATTTTATTGGCACTACGATTTCTCCTCCCACCACTAGTGCGGAGTCTTGTGATATTAATACTGCTTTGTTGAATCTTGTTATGAAAGATCAATTTTCCAATACTCCTAATGAGGATGTCGCGTCCCATCTCAATACCGTCATGGAATTATGCGATATGCAAAACAAAAAAGATGTGCACTATGATGTTGTGAAGATAAAATTATTTCCGTTTTCTTTGCGTGATTCTAAAAAAAAATCGGTTATCTTTGCCTCGCAATAGTATCGATTCTTGGAATAAGTGCAAAGATAATTTTATCACTAAGTATTTTCCATCCGCAAAAATTATTTCCCTTAGAACCTAGATCATGAATTTCAAGAAACTTGAACATGAGCATGTTGCACAATCTTGGGAAAGGATGAAAATGATGCTAAGGAATTGAATTTTTATGCGGGATTGAATTTTGTTTCTCGTAATCTTTTAGATTCTGTCGCGGGTGGTACTTTTGTGGAAATTACTTTGGGTGAAGCCACCAAATTGCTTGATAATATTATGGCAAATTATTCGCAATGGCATACCGAAAGAGCTCCTACTAGAAAAAAAAGTTAATTCGGTTGAAGAAATTTTCTTCCTTGAGTGAAAAAGTTGATGCCCTTATGAAATTGGTTACTAGTAAAAGTGCTCCTATTGATTTTAATGATATGCCTTTGTTTACTTTGATTGAGCAAAATAGTGATGCCATAGATGTGAATTTTATCTCTCGAAATAATTTCAACAATAATGTTTATAGAGGTACTTTTAATCCTAAGCCTTTTCCTAGTAATTCCTTTATTAATTATGGTAATTCCTATGGAAATCCTTCTTATAATAATAGGAACACCTTTGATCCTGAGAATAATATTAAATAATTTATCAGCATGCAAAAAGTTTTCAACACCTCCATAGAAGAAAAGTTGAATAAGATTGATGATTTGTCTAGAAGTGTTGATAGAATTTCTCATGATGTGGAAAATCTCAAGATTAAAAATTTTGTGCCTAAGGTTGATGAATCAATTAAAGCTCTTTATGTTTGTATGGATGAAAGTAAGAAAAGAACCACTATGCTTAGAGCTAAAAGAGAATTTTTAGAAAAAGAGTTTTCTAGTGATTACTTTCGTAAAAGTGATGAAGATCTTAAAACAATTTGTGTTTCTTCTATTGATTCCTTGTTTAGTAAAGTTAAGATTGATGAAAAAGGGACTGGAGAAGAGTCAACTTTAGTTATAAGGCGTCCCGATAATTCGGAGGGTGAAAATCTCGTTGACAAAATTGATAAAAGTGGGTTTGATGAGGTCAAAACTTTAGCTAGTGATGTGCCCACTCTTTTGGATTACAAACACTTTAATTATGATAGTTGCTCTTTGATTGATTGTATTTCTTTGTTGCAATCCATGATAAATTCACCCCATGCTTATGAACAAAATAAATCTTTTACTAAACTTATCATTGATGCTATGATGAAAGCTTTTGAAGAAAAATAGGAATTAGAAGTTTCAATTCCTAGAAAATTGCATGATGAATGGGAACCTACTATCAAAGTCAAGATTAAAAATTATGAGTGTTTTGCTTTGTGTGACTTGGGTGATAGTGTTTCTACTATTCCGAAATATTTATGTGATGTGCTTGGTCTTACCGATCTTGAATCATGCTCTTTGAATTTGCACTTGGCAGATTCTACTATTAAAAAGCCCATGGGAAGAATTAATGATGTTCTATTCTTGCAAATAGAAATTATGTGCCCATAGATTTTATTGTTCTTGATATTGATTGCAAACCGTCTTGCCCAGTTATTCTTGGTAGACCATTTTTACGCACTATCGGTGTCGTGATTGATGTGAAAGAAGGCAATATTAAGTTCCAATTTCCCTTGAGGAAGGGTATGGAACAGTTCTCTAGAACAAGAATTAGGCCACCATATGAATCAGTCATGAGGGCATCTTATGGATCTTAAAACAAAGATGACAAAACTTAGATCCTTGCTTTATGCCTAGCTTAGGGCATAAAACTATAGCGCTTGTTGGGAGGCAACCCAATGAATATTTTTTTTGTTTTTTTGCTTTCTATTCTTGAGTGTTTGCACAATTATTCTAATCTTATTATTATGTTTTTTATGTTTTAATTAGTGTTTGTGCCAAGTAAAACCGTTAGGATCTTCTTGGGTGATAGTTGTTTGATCTTGCTGACAAAACAAAAACTTTTGCGCTCACGAAAATAATTCTCGTTTTTAACCAGAGAGCGATAAAATACCCATTCATTTTGAAGTAGATCAATATACAAATTTCTCAGGTTTTCCTAATTTTTCAGAGTTTTTGAAGTTACATAAGTATTTGAAATAGTCAGATTGCTACAGACTGTTCTGTTTTGACAGAATCTGTTTTTCTTTGCGTTGTATGCTTGTTTTGATGGCTCTATGGTTTTCTTTGATGAGTTTTTGCCATAGAAAAGTTGGAATACAGTAGATATAATGCAAGAAAAAAATATGAATTGGTTTTATACAGTACTTATAGTAGTGATTTATTTTCTTATACTAACGGATCTCATGAAGGTTTTGTTGAGTTTTGTGTTATTGAAGTTTTCAAGTTTTGGGTTATCTTACGATGGATGAAGGAGTAAGGAGTAATAAGAGCCTAAGCTTGGGGATGCCCCAGAATCCCAAGTTATTATCCAAAAGAGAGCAAGCAACTAAGCTTGGGGATGCCCCGAGTGGCATCCCCTCTTTCTTCTAACGACCATCGGTATTTTACTCGAAGCTATATTTTTATTCGTCACATACTATATGTTTTGCTTGAAGCGTCTTGTATAATATGAGTCTTTGCTTGTTTTATTTTGTTTTTTAAGTCTTGATTCCTTGATGGACACACCTATTTGAGAAGCCATAATTATGTCATGATTTGTTAGAATTGCTCTCTATGCTTCACTTAAACTTTTTATGACCTATGGACTTGCTCTAGTGCTTCACTTATATCTTTTTGAGCACGGTGTGATTTAGTATTTTTGAAGAAATGCTCTCTTGCTTCACTTAGATTTATTTGAGAGTTAATAAAATTTTCAAGAAAGTATCTCTTGCTTCACTTAAATTAATTTGAGAGAAAGAAATATTATGCTCATGATCTTCACTTATATTTGTTTGAGCTTATCAAAAGCAACATATGAAAATTAGTTCCAAAGTGATAGATATCCAAGAATGATATAATAAAAACTTTCACGAAGATCATTGGACAAAATAAACTTGATTCTTAGTAATAGTTTTGAGATATGATGAGGTGATATGCGAGTCATGTTGATGAGTAATTATGCTTTACTAAGAATATTGGTGTTAAGGTTTGTGATTCCCTATGCAAGCACAAAAGTCAATAATTATGCAATGAAATTATATCCTACTTGTGGTGCATTATTCGGTGTTAATTATGCTTAATGCTCGCTTGTGAGATTATTCGTTTCTTGGTTGGTCGCTTCTCAATCTTTTGCTAGCCTACATTTTGCACTAAGTATGACCACAACTTGTGCATCCAAAAACCTTTAAACTAGTTTTGCCACATGAGTCCACTATATCTACCTGTATGCGGTATTCTTTTGCCGTTCTAAGCAAATTTGTTTGTGCCATCTCTAATTTTCAAAATAAACTTCCCTTTTGTGTGTTTGTACCGCTCGCGGAGCGGTGAGTGGTGGCTAATAATTTCCATGCTAGATGTGTTATTCTCACGATGAGTGTTTATTCACTTGTCATTGCACGAGAGTAAGGCAAAGATATTAGGGATGCCCAATCCCTAAATGAAAAATGAATTTACTTTATGTTGTCAAATAATATTCCTTGGAAAGTGTTGGTATGGAAGGCAACCGTGGATACGACTAGCCATGGAAAGTGAAAGTATGGTGAAAAAAGGAATAAACTTTATTTTCTGTTTGGGAACCGCCTATGATATATCTAGCATGGAAAGTGTTGGTAACTCTAAGTCGTTTTCGTGGTGGAAAGGATACACCTCCCAAAATGTTTTTATCTCTAAGTTTTTCACTATGAACTCTGGCACCTCTACAAATCCCTACTTCCCTCTGCGAAGGGCATTTCTTTTACTTTATGCAATTTTTATTTTTGAATTAGAGTCTCCATCCTCTCTTATAAAAGCACCAACTAGGATGCAATATGATCGTACTTGAGCATTGGGTGTAGTTAATATGTGAGTGTGTTTCATGAATAGATCAATGATTGAGCGTGATGGGCTAGGATAGCTTATTTTAGCGTTTATATTTTGAAAGACATGGTTACCTGTTGATATGCTTGAGTATTTAAGTTATCATGTCCAAACTAGACAATTGCTCTGAACAATACAAAAGTCCAAATGTCCATGCTATAAAGAAAAGAATATGATATGACATGTTAGGCAGCATTCCACATCAAAAATTCTGTTTTTATCACTTACCTACTCGAGGATGAGTAGGAGTTAAGCTTGGGGATGCTGATACGTCTCCAACGTATCTATAATTTTTGATTGTTTCATGCTGTTATATTATCAATCTTGGATGTTTTATAATCATTTTATAGTCATTTTATTGTTGGGGAACGTAGCAGAAATTCAAAATTTTCCTACGTGTCACCAAGATCTATCTATGAAGAAACTGAAGGAAATATGCCCTAGAGGCAATAATAAAGTTATTATTTATTTCCTTATTTCATGATAAATTTTTATTATTCATGCTAGAATTGTATTAACCGGAAACATAATACATGTGTGAATACATAGACAAACAGAGTGTCACTAGTATGCCTCTACTTGACTAGCTCGTTAATCAAAGATGGTTATGTTTCCTAACCATGGACAAAGAGTTGTTATTTGATTAACGGGATCACATCATTAGGTGAATGATCTGATTGACATGACCCATTTCATTAGCTTAGCACCCGATCGTTTAGTGTGTTGCTATTGCTTTCTTCATGACTTATACATGTTCCTATGACTATGAGATTATGCAACTCCCATTTGCCGGAGGAACACTTTGTGTGCTACCAAACGTCACAACGTAACTGGGTGATTATAAAGGAGCTCTACAGGTGTCTCCAAAGGTACATGTTGGGTTGGCGTATTTCAAGATTAGGATTTGTCACTCTGATTGTCGGAGAGGTATCTCTGGGCCCTCTCGGTAATGCACATCACTTAAGCCTTGCAAGCATTGCAACTAATGAGTTAGTTGCAGGATGATGTATTACGGAACGAGTAAAGAGACTTGCCGGTAACGAGATCGATATATTGGACGACTATATTCGGACATTGTAAAGGTTCCGAGTGATTCGGGTATTTTCGGAGGTACCGAGGAGTTATGGGAATACGAGGAAGAAGCAATGGGCCTTAATGGGCCTTAGTGGGAAGGACCAGGAGGTGGCACGCGCCCCTCCCAAGCCCAGTCCGAATTGGACAAGGGGTTTGGGGCGCGGCCCCTCTCTCCCTTCCTTCCCCTCTTCCCCCCTTTCCCCCCTTCTCCTAGTTGGACTAGGAAAGGTGGAAACCTACTCCAACTAGGAGTAGGAATCCTACTCCTCCTTGGCGCGCCCACAAGGGCCGGCCGGCCTCCCCCTTGCTCCTTTATATACGGGGGCAGGGGGCACCCCATAGACAAACAAGTTGATCTTCGTTATCGTTCTCTTAGCCGTGTGCGGTGCCCCCTTCCACCATAATCCTCGATAATATTGTAGCAGTGCTTAGGCGAAGCCCTGCGACATTAGTACATCAAGATCACCACCACGCCGTCGTGCTGACGGAACTCTTCCCCGAAACTTTGCTGGATCGGAGTCCGGGGATCGTCATCGAGCTGAACGTGTGCTAAAACTCAGAGGTGCCGTAGTTTCGGTGCTTGATCGGTCGGGCCGTGAAGACGTACGACTACATCAACCAAATGCTTCCGTTGTCGATCTACAAGGGTACGTAGATCACACTCTCCCCTCGTTGCTATGCATCACCATGATCTTGCGTGTGCGTAGGAAAATTTTGAAATTACTACGTTCCCCAACAGTGGCATCCGAGCCTAGGTTTTATATGTTGATGTTGTGCACGAGTAGAACACAAGTGAGTTGTGGGCGATATAAGTCATACTGCTTACCAGCATGTCATACTTTAGTTCGGCGGTATTGTTGGATGAAGCGGCCCGGACCGACATTACGCGTACGCTTACGCGAGACTGGTTCTACCGACGTGCTTTGCACACAGGTGGCTGGCGGGTGTCAGTTTCTCCAACTTTAGTTGAACCGAGTGTGGCTACGCCCAGTCCTTGCGAAGGTTAAAACAGCACCAACTTGACAAACTATCGTTGTGGTTTTTGATGCGTAGGTAAGAACGGTTCTTGCTAAGCCCGTAGCAGCCACGTAAAACTTGCAACAACAAAGTAGAGGACGTCTAACTTGTTTTTGCAGGGCATGTTGTGATGTGATATGGTCAAGACGTGATGAGATATAAGTTGTTGTATGAGATGATCATGTTTTGTTGAAGTTATCGGCAACTGGAAAAATCCTTATGGTTGTCTCTCTATTGCATAAGATGCAGGCGCCCAATAACTGCTTTACTTTATCGCTATGCGATAGCAATAGTTGCAAGAGCAATTGTTGGCGAGACGACCACGTGACGACACATTGATATAGATCAAGATGATGGAGATCATGGTGTCATGCCGGTGACGATAGAGATCATAACAGTACTTTGGAGATGGAAATCAAAGGCGCAAGATGATGATGGCCATATCATGTCACATATTTTGATTGCATATGATGTTTATCTTTTATACATCTTATTTTTCTTAGTTTGACGGTAGCATTTTAAGATGATCTCTCACTAATTATCAAGAAGTGTTCTCCCTGAGTATGCACCGTTGCGAAAGTTCTTCGTGCTGAGACACCACGTGATGATCGGGTGTGATAGGCTCTACATTCAAATACAACGGGTGCAAAACAGTTGCACACGCGGAATACTCAGGTTATACTTGACGAGCCAAGCATATACATATATGGCCTCGGAACACGGAGACCGAAAGGTCGAGCGTGAATCATATAGTAGATATGATCAACATAGTGATGTTCACCATTGAAACTACTCCATCTCATGTGATGATCGGACATGGTTTAGTTGATTTGGATCACGTGATCACTTAGAGGATTAGAGGGATGTCTATCTAAGTGGGAGTTCTTAAGTAATATGATTAATTGAACTTAAATTTATCACGAACTTAGTCCTGGTAGTATTTTGCATATTATGTTGTAGATCAATAGCTCGCGTTGTTGCTTCCCTGTGTTTATTTTGATATGTTCCTAGAGAAAATTGTGTTGAAAGATGTTAGTAGCAATGATGCGGATTGGATCCGTGATCTGAGGTTTATCCTCATTGCTGCACAGAAGAATTATGTCCTTGATGCACCGCTAGGTGACAGACCTATTGCAGGAGCAGATGCAGACGTTATGAACATTTGGCTAGCTCAATATGATGACTACTTGATAGTTTAGTGCACCATGCTTAATGGCTTAGAATCGGGACTTCAAAGACGTTTTGAACGTCATGGACCATATGAGATGTTCCAGGAGTTGAAGTTAATATTTCAAGCAAATACCCGAGTTGAGAGATATGAAGTCTCCAACAAGTTCTATAGCTAAAAGATGGAGGAGAATCGCTCAACTAGTGAGCATGTGCTCAGATTGTCTGGATACTACAATCGCTTGAATCAAGTGGGAGTTAATCTTCCAGATAAGATAGTGATTGACAGAATTCTCTAGTCACCATCACCAAGTTAGTAGAACTTCGTGATGAACTATAGTATGCAAGGGATAACGAAAACGACTCCCGAGCTTTTCATGATGATGAAATCGATGAACGTAGAAATCAAGAAAGAGCATCAAGTGTTGATGGATGACAAGATCACTAGTTTCAAGAAAAGGGCAAAGGAAAGAAAAGGGGAACTTCAAGAAAAACAGCAAGAAAGTTGCTACTCAAGTGAAGAAGCCCAAGTCTGGTCCTAAGCCTGAGACTAAGTGCTTCTACTGCAAAGAGACTGGTCACTGGAAGCGGAACTACCCCAAGTGATTGGCGGATAAGAAGGATGGCAAAGTGAACATAAGTATATTTGATATACATGTTATTGATGTGTACTTTACTAGTGTTTATAGCAACCCCTTAGTATTTGATACTAGTTCAGTTGCTGATTAGTAACTCAAAACGGGAGTTGCAGAATAAACAGAGACTAGTTAAGGGTGAAGTGATGATGTGTGTTGGAATTGGTTCCAAGATTGATATGATCATCATCGCACACTCCCTATACTTTCGGGATTAGTGTTGAAACCTAAATAAGTGTTATTTGGTTTTTGCGTTGAGCATGAATATGATTTGATCATGTTTATTGCAATACGGTTATTCATTAAAGTCAGAGAATAATTGTTGTTCTGTTTACATGAATAAAACCTTCGATGGTCATACACCCAATGAAACAAGTTCGTTGGATCTCGATCGTAGTGATACACACATTCATAATATTGAAACCAAAAGATGCAAAGTTAATAATGATAGTGCAACTTATTTGTGGCACCGCCGTTTAAGTCATATTGGTGTAAAGCGCATGAAGAAACTCCATGCTGATGGGCTTTTGGAATCACTTGATTATGAATCACTTGATGCTTGCGAACCATGCCTCATGGGCAAAGATGACTAAGACTCTGTTCTTCGGAACAAAGGAGCGAGCAACAGATTTGTTGGAAACCATGCATACTGATGTATGTGGACCGATGAATATTGAAGCTCGCAGCAAGTATCATTATTTTCTGATCTTCATAGATGATTTGAGCAGATATGAGTATATCTACTTGATGAAACACAAGTCTGAAATATTTGAAAAGTTCAAAGAATTTCAGAGTGAAGTGGAAAATCATCGTGACAAGAAAATAAGGTTTCTACGATCTGATCGCAGAGACAAATATTTGAGTTACGAGTTTGGTCTTCAATTAAAACAATGTGGAATAGTTTCACAAATTCGTGCCACCTGGAACACCACAGCATAATGGTATGTCCGAACGTCATAGCCGTACTTCATTAGATATAGTGCAAATCTATGATGTTTCTTACCGATTTACCACTATCGTTTTTGAGGTTATGCATTAAATACAGCTGCATTCACGTTAAAAAGGGGCACCATCTAAGTCCGTTGAGACGACACAATCTGAACTGTGGTTTGGCAAGAAACCAAAGTTGTCGTTTCTTAAAGTTTGGGGTTGTGATGCTTATATGAAAAAGTTTCATCCTGATAAGCTCAAACCCAAATCGGAGAAATATGTCTTCATAGGATACCCAAAGGAGACTGTTGGGTACACCTCCTATCACAGATCCGAAGGCAAGACATTCGTTGCTGAGAATGGATACTTTCTAGAGAAGGAGTTTCTCTCGAACGAAGTGAGTGGGAGGAAAAGTAGAAAACTTGATAAGGTAATTGTATCATCTCCCAAATTGGAAAGTAGTTCATCACAGAAATCGGTTCCAGTGATGCCTACACCGATTAGTGAGGAAGTTAATGATGATGATCATGAAACTTTGGATCAAGTTACTACCGAACCTCGTAGGTCAACCATAATAAGATCCGCACCAGAGTGGTACGGTAATCCTGTTCTGGAAGTTATGTTACTAGACCATGACGAACCTATGAACTATGAAGAAGCGATGGTGAGCCCAGATTCCGCGAAATGGCTTGAGGCCATGAAATCTGAGATGAGATCCATGTATGAGAACAAAGTATGGACTTTGATTGACTTGCCCAATGATCGGCAAGCCATTGAGATTAAATGGATCTTCAAGAGGAAGATGGACGTTGATAGTAGTGTTACTATCTACAAAGCTAGAAATATTCGCAAAAGGTTTTCAACAAGTTCAAGGTGTTGACTACGATGAGAGTTTCTCTCTCGTATCTATGCTTAAGTCTGTCTGAATCATGTTAGCAATTGCCACATTTTATGAAATCTGGCAAATGGATATACAAAACTGCATCCCTTAATGAATTTATTAAAGAAGAGTTGTATATGATGCAACCAGAAGGTTTTGTCAATCCTAAAGGTGCTAACAAAATATTCAAGCTCCAACGATCCATCTATGGACTGGTGCAAGCATCTCGGAGTTGGAGCACACGCTTTGATAAGTTGATCAAAGCATATAGTTTTATACAGACTTGCGGTGAAGCTTGTATTTACAAGAAAGTGAGTGGGAGCACTACAGCATTTCTGATAAGTATATGTGAATGACATATTGTTGATCGGAGATAATGTAGAATTATTCTAAAAAGCATAAAGGAATGTTTGAAAGGAGTTTTTCAAAGAAAAACCTCGGTGAAGCTGCTTACATATTGAGCATCAAGATCTATAGAGATAGATCAAGACACTTGATAAGTTTTTCAATGAGTACATACCTTGACAAGATTTTGAAATAGTTCAAAATGGAAAAGTCAAAGAAAAGGTTTCTTGCCTGTGTTACAAGGTGTGAAGTTGAGTAAGACTCAAAGCCCGACCACGGCAGAAGATAGAAAGCGAATGAAAGCCATTCCCTATGCCTTGGCCATAGGTTCTATAAAGTATGCCATGCTGTGTACCAGACCTATTGTATACCCTGCCCTGTGTTTGGCAAGGGAGTACAATAGTGATCTAGGAGTAGATCACTGGACATTGGTCAAAATTATCCTTAGTGGAATAAGGATATGTTTCTCGATTATGGAGGTGACAAAAGGTTCGTCGTAAAGGGTTACATCAATGCAAGTTTTGACACTGATCCAGATGACTCTAAGTCTCAATTTGGATACATATTGAAAGTGGGAGCAATTAGCTAGAGTAGCTCTATGCAGAGCATTGTTGACATAGAAATTTGCAAAATACATACGGATCTGAATATGGCAGACCCGTTGACTAAACTTCTCTCACAAGAAAAACATGATCACACCTTAGTACTCTTTGGGTGTTAATCACATAAGCGATGTGAACTAGATTACTGAATCTAGTAAACCCTTTGGGTGTTGGTCACATGGCGATGTGAACTATGGGTGTTAATCACATGATGATGTGAACTATCGATGTTAATCACATGGTGATGTGATCTAGATTATTGACTCTAGTGCAAGTGGGAGACTGAAGGAAATATGCCCTAGAGGCAATAATAAAGTTATTATTTATTTCCTTATTTCATGATAAATGTTTATTATTCATGCTAGAATTGTATTAACCGGAAACATAATACATGTGTGAATACATAGACAAACAGAGTGTCACTAGTATGCCTCTACTTGACTAGCTCGTTAATCAAAGATGGTTATGTTTCCTAACCATGGACAAAGAGTTGTTATTTGATTAACGGGATCACATCATTAGGTGAATGATCTGATTGACATGACCCATTCCATTAGCTTAGCACCCGATCGTTTAGTGTGTTGCTATTGCTTTCTTCATGACTTATACATGTTCCTATGACTATGAGATTATGCAACTCCCGTTTGCCGGAGGAACACTTTGTGTGCTACCAAACGTCACAACGTAACTGGGTGATTATAAAGGAGCTCTACAGGTGTCTCCAAAGGTACATGTTGGGTTGGCGTATTTCAAGATTAGGATTTGTCACTCTGATTGTCGAAGAGGTATCTCTGGGCCCTCTCGGTAATGCACATCACTAAAGCCTTGCAAGCATTGCAACTAATGAGTTAGTTGCAGGATGATGTATTACGGAACGAGTAAAGAGACTTGCCGGTAACAAGATTGAACTAGGTATTGGATACCGACGATCGAATCTCAGGCAAGTAACATACCGATGACAAAGGGAACAACGTATGTTGTTATGCGGTCTGACCGATAAAGATGTTCGTAGAATATGTAGGAGCCAATATGGGCATCTAGGTCCCTCTATTGGTTATTGACCAGAGACGTGTCTCGGTCATGTCTACATTGTTCTCGAACCCGTAGGGTCCGCACGCTTAAGGTTTCGATGACAGTTATATTATGAGTTTATGAGTTTTGATGTACCGAAGAAGTTCGGAGTCCCGGATGAGATCGGGGACATGACGAGGAGTCTCGAAATGGTCGAGACGTAAAGATCGATATATTGGACGACTATATTCGGACATTAGAAAGGTTCCGAGTGATTCGGGTATTTTCGGAGGTACCGAGGAGTTACGGGAATACGAGGAAGAAGCAATGGGCCTTAATGGGCCTTAGTGGGAAGGACCAGGAGGTGGCGCGCGCCCCTCCCAAGCCCAGTCCGAATTGGACAAGGGGTTTGGGGCGCGGCCCCTCTCTCCCTTCCTTCCCCTCTTCCCCCCTTTCCCCCCTTCTCCTAGTTGGACTAGGAAAGGTGGAAACCTACTCCAACTAGGAGTAGGAATCCTATTCCTCCTTGGCGCGCCCACAAGGGCCGGCCGGCCTCCCCCTTGCTCCTTTATATACGGGGGCAGGGGGCACCCCATAGACAGACAAGTTGATCTTCGTTATCGTTCTCTTAGCCGTGTGCGGTGCCCCCTTCCACCATAATCCTCGATAATATTGTAGCAGTGCTTAGGCGAAGCCCTGCGACATTAGTACATCAAGATCGTCACCACGCCATCGTGCTGACGGAACTCTTCCCTGAAAATTTGCTGGATCGGAGTCTGGGGATCATCATCGAGCCGAACGTGTGCTAAAACTCGGAGGTGCCGTAGTTTCGGTGCTTGATCGGTCGGGCCGTGAAGACGTACGACTACATCAACCAAACTCTTCCGTTGTCGATCTACAAGGGTACGTAGATCACACTCTCCCCTCGTTGCTATGCATCACCATGATCTTTCGTGTGCGTAGGAAAATTTTGAAATTACTAGGTTCCCCAACAGAAACCAGCAACGAAGGGAAGGAGAGTGCATCTACATACCCTTGTAGATCGCTAAGCGGAAGCGTTCAAGAGAACGGGGTTGAAGGAGTCGTACTCGTCGTGATCCAAATCACCGGAGATCCTAGTGCCGAACGGACGGCACCTCCGCGTTCAACACACGAACAGCCCGACGACGTCTCCCATGCCTTGATCCAGCAAGGAGAGAGGGAGAGGTTGAGGAAGACTCCATCCAGCAGCAGCACAACGGCGTGGTGGTGGAGGAGGAGCGTGGTACTCCAGCAGGGCTTCGCCAAGCACCGCAAGAGATGAGGAGGGGGAGGGGTAGGGCTGTGCCAAGAAGGAGAGGAACTCGTGTGTCTTGGGCAGCCCAAACCTCAAGTATATATAGGGGGATGGGAGGGGCTGCGCCCCCACCTAGGGTTCCCTCCCTAGGGGTGGCGGCAGCCCCCAGATCCCATCTAGGTGGCGGCCAGGTGGAGGGGAGAGGGAGGCGCACCAGGCATGGGCCCTAAGGCCCATCTGCCCTTAGGGTTTGCCCCCCCCCCCTCCTCCCCTTAGGCGCCTTGGGCCCTTGTGGGGGGAGCACCAGCCCACCTGGGGCTGGTCCCCTCCCACACTTGGCCCATGCAGCCCTCCGGGGCTTGTGGCCCCACTTGGTGGACCCCCGGGACCCTCCCGGTGGTCCCGGTACGTTACCGATAAACCCCGAAACTTTTCCGGTGACCAAAACAGGACTTCCCATATATAAATCTTTACCTCCGGACCATTCCGGAACTCCTCGTGACGTCCGGGATCTCATCCAGGACTCCAAAAAACATTCGGTAACCACATACAAACTTCCTTTATAACCCTAGCGTCATCGAACCTTAAGTGTGTAGACCATACGGGTTCGGGAACCATGCAGACATGACCGAGACGTTCTCTCCGGTCAATAACCAACAGCGGGATCTGGATACCCATGTTGGCTCCCACATGTTCCACGATGATCTCATTGGATGAACCACGATGTCGAGGATTCAATCAATCCCGTATACAATTCCCTTTGTCTAGCAGTATTGTACTTGCCCGAGATTCGATCGTCGGTATCCCGATACCTTGTTCAATCTCGTTACCGGCAAGTCTCTTTACTCGTTCCGTAACACATCATCCCGTGATCAACTCCTTGATCACATTGTGCACATTATGATGATGTCCTACCGAGTGGGCCCAGAGATACCTCTCCGTCACACGGAGTGACAAATCCCAGTCTCGATTCGTGCCAACCCAACAGACACTTTCGGAGATACCCGTAGTGCACCTTTATAGCCACCCAGTTACGTTGTGACGTTTGGCACACCCAAAGTAGTCCTATGGTATCCGGGAGTTGCACAATCTAATGGTCTAAGGAAATGATACTTGACATTAGAAAAGCTTTAGCATGCGAACTACACGATCTTGTGCTATGCTTAGGATTGGGTCTTGTCCATCACATCATTCTCCTAATGATGTGATCCCGTTATCAACAACATCCAATGTCCATGGTCAGGAAACCGTAACCATCTATTGATCAACGAGCTAGTCAACTAGAGGCTTACTAGGGACATGGTGTTGTCTATGTATCCACACATGTATCTGAGTTTCCTATCAATACAATTCTAGCATGGATAATAAACGATTATCATGAACAAGGAAATATAATAATAACCAATTTATTATTGCCTCTAGGGCATATTTCCAACAGTCTCCCACTTGCACTAGAGTCAATAATCTAGTTCACATCAATATGTGATTAACACTCAAGGTCACATCCCCATGTGACTAACACCCAAGAGTTCTGGGTTTGATCATGTTATGCTTGTGAGAGAGGTTTCAGTCAACGGGTCTGCAGCATTCAGATCCGTATGTACTTTGCAAATTTCTATGTCATCTTGTAGATGCAACTACTACGCTACATTTGGAGCCATTTCAAATAACTGTTCTACTTGGAGCTATTCTAAATTGTTGCTCCATTATACATATCCGGTATCTCTACTCAGAGCTATCCGGATAGGTGTTAAGCTTGCATCGACATAACTCTTTACATCGAACTCTTTATCACCTCCATAACCAAGAAATATATCCTTATTCCTCTAAGAATAATTTAGACCGCTATCTGGTGATCTACTCCTAGATTACCTTTGTACCCTCTTGCCAGATATGTGGCAAGGCACACATCAGGTGCGGTACTTAGCATGGCATACCGTATAGAGCCTATGACAAAAGCATAGGGGACGACCTTCGTCCTTCCTCTTTCTTCTATCGTGGTCGATCTTTAAGTCTTAACTTCATACCTTACAACTCAGGCAAGAACTCCTTCTTTGACTGATCCATCTTGAACACCTTCAAGATCATGTCAAGGTATGTGCTCATTTGAAAGTACCATTAAGCGTTTTTGATCTATCCTTATAGATCTTGATTCTCAATGTTCAAGTAGCTTAATCCAGGCTTTCCATTGAAAAACACTTTTCAAATAACCCTATATGCTTTCCAGAAATTCTACGTCATTTCTGATCCACAATATGTCAACAACATATACTCATCAGAAATTCTATAGTGCTCCCACTCACTTCTTTGGAAATACAAGTTTCTCATAAACTTTGTATAAACCCAAAATCTTTGATCATCTCATCAAAGCGTACATTCCAACTCCGAGATGCTTACTCCAGTCCTTAGAAGGATTGCTGGAGCTTTGCATACTTATTAGCATCTTTCAGGATTGACAAAACCTTCCGGTTGTATCACATACAACCTTTCCTCAAGAAAATCGTCGAGGAAACAATGTTTGACATCCTATCTGCAAGATTTCATAAATAATGCTAATATAATTCCAACAGACTCTTAGCATCGCCACGACTGAGAAAGTCTCATCGTAGTCAACTCCTTGAACTTGTCGGAAAACATCTTAACGACAAGTCGAGCTTTCTTAATGGTGACATTTACCATCATTGTCCGTCTTCCTTTTAAAAATCCATCTGTACTCAACAGCCTTACGACCATCGAGCCGTTTTGCCAAAGTCTACACTTTGTTTTCATACATGGATCCTCTCTTGGATTTTATGGCCTCGAGCCATTTATTGGAATCCGGGCCCACCATCGCTTCTCCATAGCTCGTAGGTTCATTGTTGTCTAGCAACATGACTTCCAAGACAGGATTACGTACCACTCTGAAGTAGTACGCATCCTTGTCATCCTACGAGGTTTGGGAGTGACTTGATCCGAAGTCTCATGATCAATATCATAAGCTTCCACTTCAATTGGTGTAGGTGCCACAGGAACAACTCTTTGTGCCCTGCTATACACTAGTTGAAGTGACGGTTCAATAACCTCATCAAGTCTCCACCATCCTCCCACTCAATTCTTTCGAGAGAAACTTTTCCTCGAGAAAGGACCCGATTCTAGAAACAATCCCTTATTGCTTTCGGATCTGAGACAGGAGGTATACCCAACTGTTTTGGGTGTCCTATGAAGATGCATTTATCCGCTTTGGGTTCGATCTTATCAGCCTGAAACTTTTTCACATAAGCGTCGCAGCCCCAAACTTTTAAGAAATGTTAGCTTAGGTTTCTCTAAACCATAGTTCATACGGTGTCATCTCATCGGAATTACGTGGTGCCCTATTTAAAGTGAATGTGGTTGTCTCTAATGCCTAACCCATAAACTATCGTGGTAATTCGATAAGAGACATCATGGTGTGCATCATATCCAATAGGGTGCAGTTATGATGTTCGGACACACCATCACACTATGGTGTTCTAGGCTGTATTAGTTGTGAAACAATTTCCACAATATCTTAATTCTGTGCCAAACTCGTAATTCAGATATTCATCTCTATGATCATATCATAGATATTTTATCCTCTTGTCACGACGATCTTTCAACTTCACCTTGAAATTACTTGAACCTTTCAATAATTCAGACTCGTGATTCATCAAGTAAATATACTCAACATCTACTCAAATCATTTGTGAAGTAAGAACATAACGATATCCACTACACGCCTCAGCACTCATTGGACTGCACACATCAAAATGTATTACTTCCAACAAGTTGCTTTCTAGTTCCATTTTACTGAAAACGAGGCTTTCAGTCATCTTGCCATGTGGTATGATTTGCATGTCTCAGGTGATACAAAATCAAGTGAGTCCAAACGGTCCATTTGCATGGAGTTTCTTCATGCATATACACCAATAGACATGGTTCGCATGTCTCAAACTTTTCAAAACGAGTGAGCCCAAAGATCCATCAACATGGAGCTTCTTCATGCATTTTATACCGATATGACTTACGTGGCAGTGCCACAAGTAGGTGGTACTATCATTACTATCTTATATCTTTTTGGCATGAACATGTGTATCACTACGATCGAGATTCAATAAACCATTCATTTTAGGTGCAAGACCATTGAAGGCATTATTCAAATAAATAGAGTAACCATTATTCTCCTTGAATGAATAACCGTATTGTGACAGACATAATCCAATCATGTCTATGCTCAACGCAAGCACCAATCTCGATGGTAGAGGGAGCATGCGATGCTTGATCACATCAAGCTTGGGAAAAACTTCCAACACATATCGCCAGCTCACCTTTAGCTAGTCTCCGTTTACTCCGCAGCTTTTTATTTCGAGTTTACTAACATTTAGCAATCGAACCGGTATCTAATACCATGGTGCTACTAGGAGTACTAGTAAAGTACACATTAACACAATGTATATCCAATATATTTCTATCGACTTTGCCAGCCTTCTCATCTACCAAGTATCTAGGGTAATTCTACTCCAGTGGCTGTTCCCCTTATTATAGAAGCACTTAGTCTTGGGTTTGGGTTCAACCTTGGGTTTATTCACTAGAGCAGCAGCTGATTTGCCGTTTCATGAAGCATCCCTTTTGCCCTTGCCCTTCTTGAAACTAGTGGTTTCACCAACCATCAACAATTGATGCTCCTTCTTGATTTCTACTTTTGTGGTGTCAAACATCGCGAATATCTCAAGGATCATCATATATGTCCCTGATATATTATAGTTCATCACGAAGCTCTAGCAGCTTGGTGGTAATGACTTCAGAGAAATATCACTATCTCATCTGGAAGATCAACTCCCACTCGATTCAAATGATTGTTGTACTCAGACAATCTGAGCACAAGCTCAACAATTGAGCTTTTCTCCCTTAGTTTGCAGGCTAAGAAAATCGTCGAAGGTCTTATACCTCTTGACGTGGGCACGAGCCTGAAATCCCAATTTCAGCCCTCGAAACATCTCATATGTTTCGCGACGTTTCAAAACGTCTTCGGTACCTCAACTCTAAACCGTTTAACTGAACTATCACATAGTTATCAAAATGTGTCTGTCAGATGTTCGCAACATCCATAGACGACATTCGAGGCTCAGCACACTGAGCGGTGCATTAAGGACATAAGCCTTCTATGAAGCAATGAGGACAATCCTCAGTTTACGGACCTAGTCCGCATAATTGCTACTATCATCTTTCAACTAAATTTTCTCTAGGAACATATCTAAACAGTAGAACTGAAGCGCGAGCTATGACATAATTTGCGAAGACCTTTTGACTATGTTCAGGATAATTAAGTTCATCTTATGAACTCCCACTCAGATAGACATCCCTCCAGTCATCTAAGTGATTACATGATCCGAGTCAACTAGGTCGTGTCCGATCATCACGTGAGACGGACTAGTCAACATCAGTGAACATCTTCATGTTGATCGTATCTTCTATACGACTCATGTTCGACCTTTCGGTCTTCTGTGTTCCGAGGCCATGTCTGTACATGCTAGGCTCGTCAAGTCAACCTAAGTGTTTGCATGTGTAAATCTGTCTTACACCCGTTGTATGTGAACGTTGGAATCTATCACACCCGATCATCATGTGGTGCTTCGAAACAACGAACTTTCGTGATGGTGCACAGTTAGGGGGAACACTTTCTTGAAATTTTAATGAGGGATCATCTTATTTACTACAGTCGTTCTAAGCAAATAAGATGTATAAACATGATAAACATCACATGCAGTCAAATAGTGACATGATATGGCCAATATCATATTGCTCCTTTTGATCTCCATCTTCGGGGCTCCATGATCATCATCGTCACCGGCATGACACCATGATCTCCATCATCGTGTCTTCATGAAGTTGTCTCGCCAACTATTACTTCTACTACTATGGCTAACACGTTTAGCAATAAAGTAAAGTAATTTACATGGCATTTCTCAATGACACGCAGGTCATACAAAAAATAAAGACAACTCCTATGGCTCCTGCCGGTTGTCATACTCATCGACATGCAAGTCGTGATTCCTATTACAAGAACATGATCTCATACATCACATATATATCATTCATCACATCCTTTGGCCATATCATATCACAAAACACTTGCTGCAAAAACAAGTTAGACGTCCTCTAATTGTTGTTGCAAGTTTTTACGTGGCTGCTATAGGTTTTCTAGCAAGAACGTTTCTTACCTACAGCAAAACCACAACGTGAATTGCCAATTTCTATTTACCCTTCATAAGGACCCTGTTCATCGAATCCGATCCGACTAAAGTGGGAGAGACAGACACCCGCCAGCCACCTTATGCAACTAGTGCATGTCAGTCGGTGGAACCGGTCTCACGTAAGCGTACGTGTAAGGTTGGTCCGGGCCGCTTCATCCCACGATGCCGCCGAATCAAGATAAGACTAGTAACGGTAAGATAATTGACAATATCGACGCCCACACCTACTTTGTGATCTACTCGTGCATAGTAACTACGCATAGACCTAGCTCATGATGCCACTGTTGGGGAACGTAGCAGAAATTCAAAATTTTCCTACGTGTCATCAAGATCTATCTATGGAGAAACCAGCAATGAAGGGAAGGAGAGTGCATCTACATACCCTTGTAGATCGCTAAGCGGAAGCGTTCAAGAGAACGGGGTTGAAGGAGTCGTACTCGTCGTGATCCAAATCACCGGAGATCTTAGTGCCGAACGGACGGCACCTCCGCGTTCAACACACGTACAGCCCAACGACGTCTCCCATGCCTTGATCCAACAAGGAGAGAGGGAGAGGTTGAGGAAGACTCCATCCAGCAGTAGCACAACGGCGTGGTGGTGGTGGAGGAGCGTGGTACTCCAGCAGGGCTTCGCCAAGCACCGCAAGAGACGAGGAGGGGGAGGGGTAGGGCTGTGCCAAGAAGGAGAGGAACTCGTGTGTCTTGGGCAGCCCAAACCTCAAGTATATATAGGGGGATGGGAGGGGCTGCGCCCCCACCTAGGGTTCCCTCCCTAGGGGTGGCGGCCAGGTGGAGGGGAGAGGGAGGCGCACCAGGCATGGGCCCTAAGGCCCATCTGCCCTTAGGGTTTGCCCCCCCCTCCTCCCCTTAGGCGCCTTGGGCCCTTGTGGGGGGAGCACCAGCCCACCTGGGGCTGGTCCCCTCCCACACTTGGCCCATGCAGCCCTCCGGGGCTTGTGGCCCCACTTGGTGGACCCCCGGGACCCTCCCGGTGGTCCCGGTACGTTACCGATAAACCCCGAAACTTTTCCGGTGACCAAAACAGGACTTCCCATATATAAATCTTTACCTCCGGACCATTCCGGAACTCCTCGTGACGTCCGGGATCACATCCAGGACTCCAAAAAACATTCGGTAACCACATACAAACTTCCTTTATAACCCTAGCGTCATCGAACCTTAAGTGTGTAGACCCTACGGGTTCGGGAACCATGCAGACATGACCGAGACGTTCTCTCCGGTCAATAACCAACAGCGGGATCTGGATACCCATGTTGGCTCCCACATGTTCCACGATGATCTCATCGGATGAACCACGATGTCGAGGATTCAATCAATCCCGTATACAATTCCCTTTGTCTAGCAGTATTGTACTTGCCCGAGATTCGATCGTCGGTATCCCGATACCTTGTTCAATCTCGTTACCGGCAAGTCTCTTTACTCGTTCCGTAACACATCATCCCGTGATCAACTCCTTGATCACATTGTGCACATTATGATGATGTCCTACCGAGTGGGCCCAGAGATACCTCTCCGTCACACGGAGTGACAAATCCCAGTCTCGATTCGTGCCAACCCAACAGACACTTTCGGAGATACCCGTAGTGCACCTTTATAGCCACCCAGTTACGTTGTGACGTTTGGCACACCCAAAGTAGTCCTATGGTATCCGGGAGTTGCACAATCTCATGGTCTAAGGTAATGATACTTGACATTAGAAAAGCTTTAGCATGCGAACTACACGATCTTGTGCTATGCTTAGGATTGGGTCTTGTCCATCACATCATTCTCCTAATGATGTGATCCTGTTATCAACGACATCCAATGTCCATTCAGGAAACCGTAACCATCTATTGATCAACGAGCTAGTCAACTAGAGGCTTACTAGGGACATGGTGTTGTCTATGCATCCACACATGTATCTGAGTTTCCTATCAATACAATTCTAGCATGGATAATAAATGATTATCATGAACAAGGAAATATAATAATAACCAATTTATTATTGCCTCTAGGGCATATTTCCAACATTTATATGATTTTTTGGTACTAACCTATTGACATAGTACCAAGTGTCAGTTGCTATTTTTTGCATGTTTTTTACATCACAGAAAATGAATACCAAACGGAGTCCAAATGCAACGAAACTTTACGGAGATTTTTTATGGACCAGAAGACACCTAATGGGCCAAGGCTGCACCTGGGGGGTGCTCCGAGGATAGCACAACCCACCAGGGCGCGCCAGGAGGCCCAGGCGCGCCCTGGTGGGTTGTGCCGACCTCGGGTGCTCCCCAGACTGCCTCTTTGCTCTATGAACACCCCAATATTTCAGAAACCCTAGGGGAGTCGACGAAAATCAATTCCAGCCGCCGCAGAGTCCAGAACCACCAGATCCAATATAGGCACCACCATAGATGGGGTTCACCACCTCCATTGGTGCCTCTCTGATGATGCGTGAGTAGTTCTTTGTAAACCTTCGGGTCCGTAGTTAGTAGCTAGATGGCTTCCTCTCTCTCGTTTGATTCTCAATACAATGGTCCTTTGGAGATCCATATGATGTAACTCTTTTTGCGGTGTGTTTGCAGGGATCGGATGAACTTTGAATTTATGATCGGATCTATCTTTTTATATCCATGAAAGTATTTGAGTTTCTTTGATCTCTTTCATGCATGATTGCTTATAGCCTCATATTTCTTGTCCGATATTAGGGTTTTGTTTTGCCAACTTGATCTATTTATTTTGCAGTGAGAAGAGGTGCTTTGTAGTGGGTTCGATCTTATGGTGCTTGATCCCAGTGACAGAAGGGGAACCGACACGTATGTATCATTGCTACTAAGGATAAAACGATGGGGTATATCTCTACATAGATAGATCTTGTCTACATCATGTCATTGTTCTTATTGCATTACTCCATTTCTCCATGAACTTAATGCACTAGATGCATGCTGGATAGCGGTAGATGTGTGGAGTAATAGTAGTAGATGCAGCCAGGAGTCGGTCTACTAATCTTGGACGTGATGCCTATATAATGATCATTGCCTGGATATCGTCATGATTATTTGAAGTTCTATCAATTTCCCAATAGTAATTTTTTTACCCATCGTTTGTTATTTTTCTCGAGAGAAGCCACTAGTGAAACCTACGGCCCCCGGGTCTCTTTCTCATATTATTTGCCTTTGCGATCTATTTTATTTTCGGATCTATTAAATTCAAAAATATAAAAATACCTTTCTGCACTTTATTTTATTTGGCGTTTGATCTATCAATATTTACAACTTTCTCCCGTCCACGTGCCAATTTCTGGCGTCGTTGCCCGAAAGGGATTGACAACCCTTTTAACACGTCGGGTTGCGAGTATTTGTTATTTGTGTGCAGGTGCTGTTTACGTTGTGTTGCTTGGTTCTCCTACTGGTTCAATAACCTTGGTTTCATATCTGAGGGAAATACCAACCGCCGCTGTGCTGCATCATACCTTCCTCTTTGGGGAAATACTGACGTAGTTGATAACCCACAAGTATAGGGGATCAATTGTAGCCTCTTTCGATAAGTAAGAGTGTTGAACCCAATGAGGAGCTGAAGATAGAACAAATATTCTCTCAAGTTCTATCGACCACTGATACAACTCTACGCACGCTTGACGTTCGCTTTACCTAGAACAAGTATAAAACTAGAAGTACTTTGAAGGTGTAACGGGATAGGTTTGCAAGAATATAAAGAGCACGTAAATAAAAACTAGGGGCTGTTTTAGGTAAAGAAGCAATAAAGTTAGTATAGCGAGTGTGGAAAAGTGGTGGTAGGAGTTGCGAAATTGTCCCTAAGCAATTGACTATGTTACTAGACCGATAGCAAGTTTTATGTGGGAGAGGCCACTGCTAGCATGTCATCCCTGACTTGGAATTCTATGCACTTATGATTGGAACTATTAGCAAGCATCCGCAACTACTAACGTTCATTAAGGTAAAACCCAACCATAGCATTAAAATATATTGGTCCCCCTTCAATCCCGTGTGCATCAATTTCTATGCTAGGTTGAAGCTTCTGTCACTCTTGCCCTCCAATACATAGTCCTATCAACATACAACTAACCCTATGGTGTGATCCATGCGCGCGCTCATATGATGGGCACCAAAGGACAGCAACATAACCACAAGCAAATTAAATCAATCATAGCAATTCACCAATCACTGATAGGACAATGAAAATCTACTCGACATCATAGGATGGCAACACATCATTGGATAATAATATGAAGCATAAAGCACCATGTTCAAGTAGAGGGTACAGCGGGTTGCGGGAGAGTGGACCGCTGTAGATAGATGGGGGAAGGTGATGAAGATGTTGGTGAAGATCGCGGTGATGATGATGGCCCCGGCGGCGTTCCAGCGCCACAGGAATCGAGGGGGAGAGAGCCCCCCTTCTTCTTCTTCTTCTTCCTTGACCTTCTCCCTAGATGGGAGAAGGGTTTCCCCTCTGGTCCTTGGCCTCCATGGCATGGGAGGGGTGAGAGCCCCTCCGAGATTGGCTCTGTCTCTCTATCTCTCTCTGTTTCTGCGTTCTGGTATTCTGCCCTTTCACCATTTCTTATATATCCGGAGATCCGTAACTCCGATTGGATTGAAACCCTCGCCCAGATTTTTCTCCGAAAATTAGCTTTCTTGCGGCCAAAGTAGACCAGAAACCGCCTAACGGGGGGCCCATGAGGGTTAGGGGCGCGCCCAGGGGGTAGGCGCAACCCCCTGCCTCGTGGCCCCCTCGGGCACCTTATCGCGTTGATTCTTCTTCCCATATTTCACAAATATTCCAAAAATACTCCCCGTCCGTTTTTATCCCGTTTGGACTCCGTTTGATATGGATTTTCTGCGAAACAAAAAACATGCAACAAACAGGAACTGGCACTGGGCACTGGATCAATATGTTAGTCCCAAAAATAGTATAAAAAGTTGCCAAAAGTATATGGAAGTTGTAGAATATTGGCATGGAATAATCAAAAATTATAGATACGACGAAGACGTATCAGTAGCTTCAAGCGACATCAATCACCGACCGTCCCTATGGTTGCACACCTTTTGGATGTAAGTGGGAGTTCAAGAAGAAGCTTAGGCCCGATGGTACGATTGAAAAGTACAAGGCTAGGCTTGTGGCCAAGGGCTATGACCAGAAAGAAGAGGAAGGTTTCTTCAATACATATTCACCTGTGGCTAGACTGACCACCATTCGAGTATTACTCTCATTGGCGGCCTCGCATGGTCTTCTCGTCCACCAGATGGATGTTAAAATGGCTTTTCTAAATGGAGAGCTAAACAAGGAAATCTACATGCAACCACCAAATGGCTTTGTGATAGATGGTCATGAAAGAAAGGTGTGTAGGTTGCTGAAATCTTTATATGGCCTGAAACTAGCACCTAAGTAATGGCATGATAAGTTTAATACAACTCTGACATCTGTTGACTTCGTTGTTAATGAAGCTGACAAATGTGTATACTATCGCCATGGTGAGGGCGAAGGAGTTATAATGTGCTTGTACGTTGATGACATACTGATATTCAGAACCAACCTCAAAGTCATTGAGGAGGTCAAGTCGTTTCTGTCTCAGAACTTTGAGATGAAAGACCTTGGTGTGGCTGATGTTATCTTGAGCATCAAGCTACTGAGAGATAATGAGGGTGGGATTACACTTCTGCAATCCCATTATGTTGAGAAGGTGTTGAGCCGTTTTGGATTCTCAGACTGCAAACCATCTCAAACACCATATGATCCTAGTGGGTTGGTTCAAAAGTTCGAAGGCACAGCTAAGGATCAACTGAGATACTCTCAAATCATTGGTTCACTCATATACCTAGCGAGCGCAACGAGGACTGACATCACGTTTTTTGTGAGAAAACTGGGCCGGTTTGTTTCCAACCCGGGTGATGTACATTGGCATGCTATTGAGAGAGTTATGCACTATCTGAAAGATACTATGAACCACAGACTTCACTATACCGGATACCTGTCGGTACTTGAAGGGTATAGTGATGCGAATTGGATCTCTGATGCTGATGAGATGAAGGCCACAACTATGTATATGTTTACTCTTGGAGGTGGTGTTGTTTCCTGGAAGTCTTGCAAGCAAACGATCTTAACGAGATCGACAATGGAAGCAGAATTAACAGCATTAGACACATATGGTGTCAAAGGAGGATGGCTTCGAGATCTTTTGATGGAATTGCCATTGGTTGATAAACCGGTTCCGGCTATCCTTATGAACTGTGACAATCATACTGTCATCACCAAGGTGAAGAGTTTAAAGGACAACATCAAGTCCAACAAACACATAAGGATGAGATTAAAAGCTGTCAAAAAATTAAGAAACTCTGGAGTGATAGTGTTGGAGTATGTCCATATGGCTAAGAATCTAGCAGATCCCTTTACAAAAGGGTTATCACGTGTTGTGATAGATAGTGTATCGAGGGAGATGGGTATGAGATCCACATGAGTTGCCATGGTGGTAACCCAACCTATGTGACCGGAGATCCCATGAAGTAGGACCTGGGAAAACAAGCTAGTGGTGAACTAAGGAGAGTAAGTATACTGACCCACTCCGTTGGAGATGCAATACCCTCGATATTGTATGGTAGGATGACTACTGTCTTAATGTGTTCCAAAGCTTATGTTAGCAAGATGCTATCCTATAGAGCGATCTTTGGAGGAACATATATATATGAGCCCGACTGCTGGTCACAGTCTATGAGATTGAGGTG
The DNA here is from genome assembly GCF_003073215.2 of Triticum urartu. NCBI lineage: Eukaryota > Viridiplantae > Streptophyta > Magnoliopsida > Poales > Poaceae > Triticum > Triticum urartu. The sequence goes on along the minus strand of NC_053024.1, from coordinate 106,488,849 downwards.
ATCTCTAGTAAGCTCATGAATAGGCCAGGAGTGTGACTATATGCTCCACCCGAGGGGTCTGCCTTCGGCAACCTAGTACTAGTAAGACATGTGGTGAAGCTTCTTTATGCCAAACTGATAATTCAAGGCTTAGTCCATTGTTCAGTTGTGAAGGAGTGTCGCTGCTTGCTCTAGATGAAATTCAACCTTAACAGGTCTTTACTGAAACACTGGTATATCGAAACAGCAATTGGAACATAGGACACAATGGGGCCTCGAGATCTGGTGAGGGATTGCTGAAATTTGGGGTGGGCTTTAGGCCCATCTAGCAATTTCTGAAAATCTCTAAGGGCCCATGTGGGTTTATTGGCACTAGATGTAGTGGGAAGTTTAGTCCCGCCCCGGAAGTTGGAGAGGAGTTGGACCTCCTTATAAGGGTTTCTCTTCTACATGCTATTGGAGCTTGAGAATAGAAGAGGCCATCGCGCACTCCTCCACCGCCCGCCTCGCCACGACGCGTCACTGATTGCTGGAATGAGCCAAGACGAGCTCACACCTACGCGCTTATTTTTACCAGTCACTAACGGAGAGTTTCTGACAGCTGGGTCACGATCTGAGACGTCGGATCATGGGCTGTCACGGATTCGGACGTGGGTCGAGTCCACGTCTCTCCGTGCAGCTACGCTTATATAAGTGTGAGGTGTCTCCTAAGCCTAGCCGCCACGAACAGATCACATCTGCTCCACGCGCACGCCCACCATCGTTCCTTTGCTGCTGCTGCCGTCGGTGACTCCATCCCGTCCGCCGCGTACACGGTCGACGGGAGAGCAGGTCTCCGAAACCCCGCCCCTTCAGTTTTTGTACAGGAGAGGGGCGAATAGGTTTTTGGGAAGCGACTACGCGACTGCTCGCCCCCGATCCACTACTTCCTCTACGTATGCGTCGTTTCATCATCATCATGTCTCAGTCCGACGCTGACCATCTCGCCAACGAGAAGTTCGAGGCCGACAAGAAGGCCGCCGAGGACACTGCTGCCACTGCCACCGCGGCTTCTGCCTGGCCTGCTGGAGGGTATAACATGTTTATCCCGCTCCTGTTTATTTTCTTATTAGCAGTACTAGTAGTATGTGTAGATGTGTCTATTGTTTGCGTAGTACATACTTGTTTAGATCAGAATCAGTATGTTGTTAATTTCGTCAATGTCATGCTAGTGATTTATCTATGGATTAAATTAGTCGACAATTGCCTATTTAATTAGCAAGGAGTCTAAAGAAGGTAGTTGTAGAGCAGATATGGGATGTGGCATTTAGTCATGATTATCTATTTGTTAATTATTAATGGGCATTAGGTCTAACAAAAGCGCTAACTCATACTACTAGGCTCTTATATATACACTAGCAAACATGCCCGTTCGTTGCAATGGGAGTAAACAAACACCACCCGTCCTAACTCAACCAACTGAGCATGGCGTAAGACCTCACCTCCATGCCACTAACCAAATAAACATGACTAAGACCTCACCTCCATGCCACTAACCAAATAAACATGACTAAGACCTCACCCTCAGGTCGGCATCCTCTAACATGACACCGGAATCAAGTTTCTGCTTATCCACTTCTCCACCCTCATCGTCGATAGCCGCCCTGTCAATTGTTACTAAGCAAGGTTGGCCAGGTCCGAGAACTGGATGGTTTAGCATCTGTCGTGTTCGGCTAGACTAAGAACGTTGGGCAAAGATTTATCATCATTTGGCTAATACTGTAGGAAAAATCGAGTAGTTTGTGTTGGACACATCATGAAATATGAGTCCGACTCCTCATGCGTTATGACTGGTGACACTGGGCTGAGCGAGGCTGGCTTCTACGTGACGATGTCTAGCAGAGGAGCTTGTCGGTGACCGGCTTCGGTTGGTTGAAGCGGTCATACCAAAGACACAATGAAGAAAAAAAAACATCCAATGTAGTCGTGGACATAACTTTCTTCTTAAAATTTGAACATATTTTTCCGGCATTGCGTGGGCGCTTCCAACATTATTCAGTCTTAGGAATCTGTTTAATTAGCAGCCACCACGTATAGGCATGATTTTCCGGGTTAGCTCTCCTAGTTTAGGAGTCTGTTTAATTAGCCCACCACTGAAATAGAAGATTAGCCTCCACGTACGAATATGGAAATTTGGCACAATTTTCCCTCAATTCTTGTTCCTTCCTTTATTGTCAGGATCCACGTACGTGTATCAAAATTTGGCACAATTTCCCCTCAATTCACGTTTCCTTCCTTTTTTATTTCTCTCAGTCTATATTATTGACTTGTCCTCAATTCTCAATCCTTCCTTGAATTACCCTTCTTATATTTCTCTCATTAATTTTCCGACAATCTTTCCTTGAATTATCCTTCCTGTATTTCTCTATCGAGCAGCCAGCTTCCACGTAGTTGCAGTTTTCACACATATATTTTAATTGGTGCTGTGAGATGTACTAAAGCGAGGTGGTAGTAAACAGAAACATTTTCTAGGAGGTTCTGAGTTCGATCCTGTGTAATTTGCTAGCTGAATTTTTGCCTCCCGTGGGCCGGATTCACTGGGCCATAGCACACGGGCTGGTTTGTTCTTTTGGCCAGGCTCGGTGACTTACGACGACGGACGACATACGAAACAGGAAGCGGACGAAAATCAGGGGTAAGAAGCAATGTGTGTTTTATTATTACTAGCAAAACAGCCCGTACGTTGCAATGGGAGAGAAAATATAACACACGCTCTTAACTCAACAATCATCACTCAAGACCACAATAGGTCCATCTCCTTTATTTTTGCGAGGCATCATATTTGTGTTGCCGTTTATCCTCCTTCTCACCCTCGCCGGTGATGGCCTCGGTGTTCACACAAAACAATAAAAAACGTGTGTTGAATATGGTTAATCATAAGACGTCTCTCTCTCCTCCCTCTCTCCTTCCTCTCCCTCTCTCTCTCTCCCTCTCTCTCACTCGCTTTCTCTCACTCTCGCGATGAGAAATCTGTTGTTTTCCCCTACGACATTTTTCAGAAGTATGCATGTGTAGTTATCGATGTTTTCTTTTTCGTAAATGGCTATAGTGGGGTGTTTATTTGCAATCCGGATCGCCGCCGGTATGAAAAAAAACGAATCTTGCGCTATAAATTATAAAAGTTTGCTTCCATAACAATATTTTAAAAATATTTAACAGGTAAAATTAACATCATCTTTAGATTCCACACATTTTTCTAATAAAATTTCATATATAATATGTTAAAATCGAAGTTATGGTTTAAAAGATACAGATAATTTAGAAAATTATTTGGTTTGACTCAAATATATTCCAAAATAATATTTAAAAGTACTTAACAGGTAAAATAATCTCATATTCATATTCTACATATTTTTCTAATCAAATTTCATATATAACATGTTTAAATCGGAGTTACGGTTTAAAAGATATGGATGATTTTAAAAAGCATTTGTTTGACTTAAATATGATCCGCAGATGAATTATCTAAAACATCAGGGGGGTTTTCAAAAAATTATAAAATAACGGTTCGGGTGTGACTTAAATCCGGACGGCGGATTGATTTCAAGAAAAGACAGGGATTTTGTGTAAAATACGAAAATAACGATTCGTTTAACTTAAAACAGGACTGCGGGTTGAATTCTCTAAAATAGAGGGACTTTTCTAAAAAATGCCATGACGGACGAAAGAAACCCAATTTGCTTTATTATTAGATAAAGATATTATTATTATTATTATTATTATTACATTGTTATTATATTGTTACTATTGTTATTATATATATATATATATAATATATATATATAAGTAAAGATATATGTATGCACCAGTATGAATTATAATACTATCAAATATAGGAACGACTTAGAGAGCAGCTGTCAGCACTAACCTGCTACAACAGACTCACACGATCCGTCGATCACCTAATTATCTCTTGCCTAATTCAAACAACTACGGCAAGCTACCAAATCGCATGTACTAATTAAATTATACTACTATTTATATTTTTGAAGGAAATTTAATATAGTAGTCTATTAGGATTAGTGCTTTCTATGCACAGCACTTACTACTGCCTAACTAACTTAGTTACTTTCCAAGTTTAAAGCAAACTTCTACCTAATCAGCAGACAGCACGTCGGTGCAAGATCCCATCTTGCATGCCCCCGACCCAGTCACATACACGGGACGAGAATCTCCAACCAGGAAGCAGCACACGAGAAAAGCAGAAAAGCACTCGATCGCAGCACATGCAGAGGGCGGGGCAGGGCCAGGCCCGCCAGATCCGGCGGGTTGACAAGAAAACGGACAAGGGAAGTGAGGAAAAAGAGGAGATAAATACTTTTCATAATATATAGTGCATATTGATTTTTTTTAAGTCAAAATTTACAAACTTTTTTTTTGCGAAGAATACTTTTACAAATTTTGATCAACTTTATAGAGAAACAAATACATCTAGAATACCAAATAAATATCAATAGATACATAATAAGACAATATTTTGAAGGTTCGCGCTATTCGTCACCCTGGATGATGAATAGTTATTCTTCACCCCTCTCTATTTTGACATCAATGCACCGTATTTATACGTTTCATAAATTTTTTCTTATTTCATACATAAAAAGAGAACGTAAGAAAATATGTACTTGCCGTAAAAAATATTTTATGTTACATAAAATTACAATTGTAAAAACATAGTGTAAAACATACATAAAATGTGATTTTTCTGTTTTATAACCTATATTCTTAATTTTTTATACCAAATTTTACATATTTGATCAATATGCATGTAACTATTTATATTCTAAACATAATTTATTTAGAAAACGAACATAAGATTACCTCGGGTGAAAAATAACGTATTCTGTACCCTGGGTGATGAACAGTAACACTATTATACTCCTATATATACATATATATATATATATATATATATAGGAGTATAATGATCAACTTGAAGTATAAGACAAGGCATGACCAAATCCTAGTTATCTTATACTTCCTAATAATCATATACTCAACATCCCCCATAGTCACAACGGTAGCAACGCAGACGGTGAGACTGGAGAAGGATCCAAAGGCAAGCCGACGGAACCCCCCCCCCCCAGTCGTAACGGGCGATGCATCGCGAAAGTCGTGGCTGGAATGGAGTGGTAGCCCTTTGTGCCGTTTGTTGAAGTAGCCAAGAGCGTAGGGGGAGGCGGCTAGGTTAGAAGTGCGGCGGCGATGCTCGAAGTAGGCGAGGAACCCGACAGCATGATGAGGACCAGTGCGGACAATGGCGTTCCCGCGCCAAGGAAGGCGACGTGGCACATACCACGGGAGTCGACGCGCGGGGATGGCGGTGGACCGTAGGCCGCAGCGTCACGGTCCAAAGGGGCGACGCGGCGGCAGCAGGCGGGTTGGAGCGACGGCGGGATGACCTCGGAACAGTTTTTTTTTTTGCATTGCTTGAGCCTCGTGGGCATATATATATTAAAGTACAATGATCAATTTGAAATATAAGACAATGCAGAACCAAATCCTAGTTTATCATATACTTTCTAATAATCATATACCCAACATGGATATAAATATATTTTTAAGTCTGACTTTTATGAAAATCTATATGCACTGCATTATAAGACTGAGAGGCTATACGGGTATCCACTGTGGACCTTCAAAACGCCCGCATACGTCCGGATCAAGCGGTCTAGACAGCGTAAGCCATCCAACGCGGGTCTGCATCGGTCCACTGGGTCCGGACACATTTTCCCTCGCAAACCGGAGACAAAGTGTGGGGCTTTGCAGGCGCCTGGTCCGCTGCCACGCCAACGTCTGACCATCCTGACCCAACCGAAACAATTACCCGCACCCACGCGCTTTCTCGCCCGGCGCCAGCTACCCGCATTCATGCCGTTGAAGAGCAGCCGCTCCGCATTGACGCCGACACAGGACTGACGCAACATATCACTATCAGCATTGAAGCGGTGCGATGCACACCCGGCTGAACATGCCTCCTCACCTCATTCAAACGGCCATAGACTGCCCGCCTTCCTCCACTAAACCTACGCATGTACCGAGAAACCAACTATGTCCACACGTCTGTTTGCGAGCCGCCCATCATTAATCACAAGGCCGGTTGGCTCCGGCAGTCCGCCCACTATTTAAAAGGCGCCAGACGCTAGGCAAAAGTCGCACCACACTCCACTCCCATCTCCTCCTTGCACAATTTTCTCCATAATCGCCATGGCATCCGACGAGCAGGAGGAGGAGTTCTCCGGCATAAAAGCCGGCTGTGTGGCCCGTTGAACCCATTGGATACGAGCGAGGCAACTCTCTGCTCCACCATCCTCGACACTCCAGGTCGCTGCGAGCCAGCTCGCGAAGGCAGAAGCTCCAAGTCGGCGCATCGTTCCACAACTCGCCGCTCCAAGCCAACTTGCCGAGGAGCGGCAAGTTTCTCCATGCTGACACGCGGGGGAGCACGGCGGCACGGCATTGTGACTACTGTGGACGACGCGTGTCGTACCGCTCCTCCCGTGCATGTGACCATGCCATCCACCGTCAACGAACGCGTAACCGCGCCCTGCCAACGGAGAAAGAAGCCGGTTTCACGAAGATCGACAAAACGGTGGCCCGCATGTTCACGCCAGCCGCCATCATCAAGGAGAAGTATAACATGGAAGACCGCCACCGCTTCGGTCTCACGAAGGGCACCATCGAGGCGACGCCGGCGTACGCAGACTGTGTCTTGCCTGGTCACAGGCCAGTGTCGTCCCCTTCCCCTCCGGCTGATGCACATCCCGACGGTTCCACTCTGATGAGCGGCACTGCCGAAGATTAGTAAGCGAACCGCCCTTTACACTGAAGCATATATCTCTGGTACTCACAAGTCCGATGTGCGGGCTAACGGACATGGGGATGACAATAAAGATTCACTGCGGCCGGCCGTAGACTGGTCAAGAGTATCCGTGTCATGGAAATGGATAGTTTTTAGTTAAAAAATGTTCGAAATATAATGAATTTCGTCCAATTTGTATCAAATTCGCTGTGTTTATATGAATTCGTCTTGTTAGTCCAAACGGTGATTGAAAAATATATACGAACATCGTGGGAGGGTGTGGCCTCGGTGTCCGCTGACTGGTCTCAAATGCTGGAACAAATTTAGGCCAACTCCACCGCGCGACCCCAAACGAACGTCCGGTTTGGCCGGATTTTGTCCCTTTGGGGCGGCGATGGGTTCGCCCGTGTCCGGTCTTGTCCGTTGGGTCGTGCGTGCGCCCACTGCGCGGCCGCACCCCAAATCACGTCCACGTTGGACATGATTTAAAAAAAATAGAAAAATGTAAATAAAATGACTAAAAAAGTTAAATAAGCGCGGTTTAATAAACATAAAACTTAGTTAGGGTCGGCCACAAAACGGCCCAGTTTCACGTCCAACTTGACATAATTAAACATAAAAAAGAAAATAAAAAACGGCCACCGCCAGCGCGCTCCTGCCCGTGCTCGTCGATGCAGTCGCCGTCGCCATCTTCAGTGCCCGCTGGCGTCGTCGTCGTCGCTGACGAGGTCCACGTAGGCCGGCGGTGCGTGGTAGACGGGGGCAGGCTGGATGGCAGGAGGTGCTTGCACGACCTCCTCCCGTGGCAACGCCTCCCGCTCCGGTGACCGCGGCGGAGTGGCGCACCAGTCCACGCCCACGGCGGCGGCCATCTTCGGTGCAGTGCAGGACCAGCCCCACCCCTGGCCCAGCAGACCCGGGTGGAACGCGGCCACCGGCTCCTCCTCCGTCGCCTCCTCCTCGGGGATGGCTACCTCGCCGGCAGCGGAGCGGGCCGTCATCTCCTCCAGGCCCTCCCATTGCCGCTCATCGTGCGTGTACATGGAGTCCTCCATGACACGTGCCATGAGACGGGCCTCCTCCTCCTCCGTCATGCGAGGAGGTGGTGGTGGCGATGGAGACGGCGAAGGCGACGGCGTGGGCGTGACGCCGCGCACCCGCCTACGCCCGCGCTCCTGGGGAGCAGGCACTGCGCGCTCCTGTCGTGGCCGCCGCGGCCTCGTCGAGGTGCCAGCGAAGAACGACGCGCGCCTGGTGTCATGCTCGTCACGAAACCAGGTGTCCCAGAGCACGGAGTCGGGGGCGTACCTGGGGTCGTAGAAGAGGTCGTCGGGGAGGAGGCGGCGGCGGCGGCGCTCGATCTCCTTGTCGCGCGCACGGCCGCTCGTCGGGACCGGCGGGATCGGGATCCGGTCGGCGGAGAGATGCCAGTTATTGGGGAGATAGACGTCGCTCCAGGAGAGCGGCGTCCTCGTCTCCCAATAACGGCGGCACACCGACGCGCAGACGTAGTGCCGGTCGCGCTCGCCGGCGGACGTGGGGGCGATGGAGAAAGCCGTCGGCGCGGGGGCCCGACGTGATGGTGATGCGGCCTCCTTCTTCCCGGAGCCGGCGCGGCGCCCCGACGAGGAGCCGGCCTAGCGGTCGTGCTTCCCCTTACGGTTCCAGAAGCCCATGGGGTCGAGGGTGGCCGACCAGCGAGCTCGACAAGGGAGGGGGCTAGGGTTTAGCGCGGTCGGGTTTCGAGGAGGCCGCTGGATGAAGTGGGGCAGTGTGGACGACGACCGGTCCACGGGTTCCCCATTTAAGAAGGACGGCGACCTTCCACTGGGCCGATGACAGGTGGGGTCTGCCACCCATGCGCATTGATGTTGGCGGGCGGGAGATAGGTGGCCGCCCCGCCACGCGGTCAGACGCGGACGAGCGGCGCGTCCGTTCGGTGTCTGCGGCGACCCAAACCCGATGCAAAAATGCGCTTGAAATGGGTCGGCCCGGATACAAAACGGACCAGATGGGTCCGGACCGTCGCGCGCTGGGCCGCCTCGTTTGTCCTCTTTACCCCAAACGGACGGGGCCGGACAGGATGAGGTCGCGCGGTGGGGTTGGCCTTATTGTCACGCCTCGGAGATGTCCTTACCTGCAAAAGTAAGAGAGAGAAACTACCGATCCGCCCTCAAGTCGGATCCATGTCACCACCCGCTAGGCTAGCCGGTAGCAAAGTACTGGTACCATCAGGGATGGCCTACTGTAACGATAAGTGTGTTGGGGAACGTAGCAGAAATTCAAAATTTTCTACGCATCACCAAGATCGGTCTATGTAGTAATCTAGCAACGAGGGGAAGGAGAGTGCATCTACATACGCTTGTAGATCGCTAAGCGGAAGCGTTCAAGTGAACGGGGTTGATGGAGTCGTACTCGTCGTGATCCAAATCACCGATGATCCTAGTGCCGAACGGACGGCACCTCCGTGTTCAACACACGTACAGCCCGGTGACGTCTCCTACGCCTTGATCCAGCAAGGGGAGAAGGAGAGGTTGGGGAAGACTCCATCCAGCAGCAGCACGACGGCGTGGTGGTGGTGGAGGAGCGCGGGACTCCAGCAGGGCTTCGCCAAGCACTACAAGAGACGAGGAGGAAGAGGGGTAGGGCTGCGCCAAGAAGGAGATGTTTTCGTGTCTCTGGCAGCCCAAAACCTCAAGTATATATAGGGGGAGGGGAGGGGCTGCGCCCCACCTAGGTTTCCACCCCTAGGGGTGGCGGCCAGCCCTAGATCCCATCTAGGGGGCAGCCAAGGGGGGAGAGAGGGGGGGCACACCACTAGGTGGGCCTTAGGCCCATCTGAGCCTAGGGTTTCCCCCTTTTCCCTTCTCTCTTCGCCTTGGGCCCTGGTGGGGGGGCACACCAGCCCACCTGGGGCTGGTCCCCTCTCACCCTTGGCCCACGCAGCCCTCTGGGGCAGGTAGCCCCACCTGGTGGACCCCCGGGACCCTCCCGGTGGTCCCGGTACGTTACCGATAGCACCTGAAACTTTTCCGGTGACCAAAACAGGACTTCCCATATATAAATCTTTACCTCCGGACCATTCCGGAACTCCTCGTGATGTCCGGGATCTCATCCGGGACTCCGAACAATATTCGGTAACCGCGTACATACTTTCCCTATAACCCTAGCGTCATCGAACCTTAAGTGTGTAGACCCTACGGGTTCGGGAACCATGCAGACATGACCGACACACCTCTCCGGCCAATATCCAACAGCGGGATCTAGATACCCATGTTGGCTCCCACATGTTCCATGATGATCTCATCGGATGAACCACAATGTCAAGGACTTAATCAATCCCGTATACAATTCTCTTTGTCTAACGGTACGATACTTGCCCGAGATTCGATCGTCGGTATCCCGATACCTTGTTCAATCTCGTTACCGGCAAGTCTCTTTACTCGTTCTGTAACACATCATCCCGTGATCAACTCCTTGATCACATTGTGCACATTATGATGATGTCCTACCGAGTGGGCCCAGAGATACCTCTCCGTTTACACGGAGTGACAAATCCCAGTCTCGATTCGTGCCAACCCAACAGACACTTTCGGAGATACCTGTAGTGAACCTTTATAGCCACCCAGTTACGTTGTGACGTTTGGCACACCCAAAGCACTCCTACGGTATCCGGGAGTTGCACAATCTCATGGTCTAAGGAAATGATACTTGACATTAGAAAAGCTTTAGCATACGAACTACACGATCTTTGTGCTAGGCTTAGGATTGGGTCTTGTCCATCACATCATTCTCCTAATGATGTGATCCCGTTATCAACGACATCCAATGTCCATGGTCAGGAAACTGTAACCATCTATTGATCAACGAGCTAGTCAACTAGAGGCTTACTAGGGACATGGTGTTGTCTATGTATCCACACATGTATGTGAGTTTCCTATCAATACAATTCTAGCATGGATAATAAACGATTATCATGAACAAGGAAATATAATAATAACCAATTTATTATTGCCTCTAGGGCATATTTCCAACAGTCTCCCACTTGCACTAGAGTCAATAATCTAGTTCACATCGCCATGGGATTAACACTCACAGGTCACATCGCCATGTGACCAACATCCAAGAGTTTACTAGACTCAATGATCTAGTTCTCATCACTATGTGATAAACACTCAAAGAGTTCTGGGTTTGATCATGTTATGCTTGTGAGAGAGGTTGTAGTCAACGGGTCTTGCCATATTCAGATCCCTATGTATTTCGCAAAACTTTATATCGTAGATGTTGCTACCACGTTCCACTTGGAGCTATTCCAAATTGTTGCTTCATTATACGTATCTGGTATCTCTACTAAGAGCTATCCGGATAGGTGTTAAGCTTGCATCGACGTAACTCTTTATGTCGAACTCTTTATCACCTCCATAACCGAGAAACATTTCCTTATTCCTCTAAGGACAATTTTGACCGCTATCTGGTGATCCAGTCCTAGATCACCTTTGTACCCTCTTGCCAGACATGTGGCAAGGCACACATCAGGTGCGGTACTCATCATGGCATACCGTATAGAGCCTATGACAAGAGCATAGGGGACGACCTTCATCCTTCCTCTTTCTTCTGCTGTGGTCAAGCTTTGAGTCTTACTCAACTTCACACCTTACAACTCAGGTAAGAACCCCTTCTTTGACTGATCTATTTTGAACTCCTTCAAAAACATGTCAAGGTGTGCGTTCTTTGAAAGTATCATCAGGCGTTTTGATCTATTTCTATAGATCTTGATGCCCAATATGTAAGCAGCTTTATCCAGGTCTTCCTTTGAAAAACACTCTTCAAACAACCGTTTATGCTTTCTAGAAATTCTACATCATTTCGAATCAACAATATGTCATCCACATATACTTATCAGAAATGTTGTAGTGCTCCCACTCACTTTCTTGTAAATACAAGTTTCTAGCAAACATTGTATAAACCTAAAAGCTTTGATCACTCCATCAAAGCATATATTCCGATTCCGAGATGCTTTCTCTAGTCCATAGAAGGATCGCTGGAGCCAGCATACTTTTTAGCATCCTTAGGATCGACAAAACCCTTTATTGTATCACATACAACTTTTCTTACAAAAAACTGGTAAGAAAACTTGTTTTGACATCCATCTGTAAGATTTCATAATCGAAAAATACAGCTAATGCTATCATAATTCCGACGGACTCAAGCATCGCTACGGGTGAGAAATTCTCATCGTAGTCAACTCCTTGAACTTGTGAAAAGACTCTTTCCCACAAGTCGAGCTTCATAGACGGTAACATTACCGCCCACATCCGTCTTCTTCTTAAAGATCCATTTATCTCAATGGCTTGCCGATCATCGGGAAAGTCCACCAAAGTCCATACTTTGTTCTGATATATGAATCCTATCTCGGATTTCATGGCTTCTAACCATTTGTCGGAATATGGGCCCACCATCGCTTCTCCATAGATCGTAGGTTCATTGTTGTCTAACAACATGATGTCTAAGACAGGATTACCGTACCACTTAGGAGTAGTACATATCCTTGTCGACCTACGAGGTTCGATAGCAACTTGATCCGAAGCTTCATGATCACTATCATTAACTTCCTATTCAACAGACGTAGGTGCCACATAAAACATCTTTCTGTGTTGCATCATTCTCTGGTTGAAATAAAGGTTCGACAACCTCATCAAGTTCTATCTTCCTCCCACTCAATTCTTTCGAGAGAAACTCCTTCTCGAGAAAGGGCCTGTTCTTAGTGACAAACAATTTGCCCTTGGATCTGAGATAGAAGGTATACCCAACTTTCACCTTTGGGTATCCTATGAAGATGTGTTTGTCCGCTTTGGGTTCGAGCTTCTCCGGCTGAAGCCTTAAGCATCGCAGCCCCAAACATTAAGAAATGACAACTTTGGTTTCTTGGCAAACCAATGTTCATACGACGCTGTCTCAACGGACTTAAATGGTGTCCTATCTAAAGTGAATGCATCTGTCTCTAACGCATAACCTCAAAATGAAAACGGTAGATTGATAAGAGACATCATAGATCGCACCATATCTCATAAGGTTCGATTACGACGTCCGGACACACCATAACCCAGTGGTGTTCTAGGTGGCTTCAACTGTGAAACAATTCCACAATGTCTTAAGTGTTTGCCAAACTCATAACTCAGATATTTTCATTGATCAGATCGTAGGAATTTGATCTTCTTGTTATGATGATTCTTAACTTCACTCTGAAATCGCTTGAACTTTTCAAATGTTTCAGACTTGTGCTTCATCAAGTAAATATACCTATATCTACTCAAATCGTCAGTGAAGATGAGAAAATAGCGATATCCACCGCACGCTTCAATTCTCATTGGATCACACGCATCAGCATGTATGATTTCCAACAAGTCACTTGCCCATTTCATTGTACCTGAAAGCGGGGTCTTAGTCATCCTACCCATGAGGCATGGCTCGCATGTGTCAAGTGATTCAAAATCAAGTGACTCCAAACATCAATCGACATGGAGTTTCTTCATGCATCTTACGCCAATATGACCTAAGCGGCAGTGCCACGAGAAAGTGGTACTATCATTATTAACTCTACATCTTTTGGCGTGAACATGTGTATTACCACGACCGAGATTCAATGAACCATTCACATATGGTGCATGACCATGAAAGGTATCATTCATGTAAACAGAATAACCATTATTCTCTAACTTAAATGAATGACCATATTGCAATGAACATGATCTAATCATATTCATGCTCAACGTAGACACCTGATAACATTTATCTAGGTTCGATACTAATCCCGAAGGCAGATGGAGCGTGCGATGGTGATCTCATCAACTTTGGAAACACTTCCAACACACATCATCACCTCGCCCTTAGCCAGTCTCCGTTTAGTCTGTAGCTTTTGCTTCAAGTCACCAGTAATAGCAACTGAACCAGTATCCAATACCCAGGTGCTACCAGGAGTACTAGCGAGGTACACATTAATAACACGTATATACTTTGTTGAAGTTGCCAGCCTTCTTATCTACCATGCATTTGGGGTAATTCCGCTACCAGTGACCGTTCCCCTTACAATAGAAGCACTTAGTCTCGGGTTTGGGTTCAACCTTGGGTTCCTTCACTGGAGCGGCAACTGGTTTACCATCCATGAAGTTTCCCTTCTAGCCCTTGCCCTTCTTGAAACCAGTGGTCTTGTTAAACCATCAACACTTGATGCTCCTTCTTGATTTCTACCCTTTACGGTCTTAAGCACCGCGAACAGCTCCGGGATCAACTCCACCCCTTGCATGTCATAGTTCATCACAAAGATCTAGTAGCTTAGTGATAGTGGCTAGAGAACTCTATCAATCACTATCTTATCTGGAAGTTTAACTCCCACTTGATTTAAGTGATTGTAGCACCCAGACATTCTGAGCACATGCTCACTAGCTGAGCTATTCTCCTCCACCTTGTTGGCAAAAGAACTTGTCAGAGGTTTCACACCTCTCAATCACGGGCATGAGCCTGAAATCCCAATTTCAGCTCTTGGAACATCTCATATGTTCTATGGCGTTCAAAACGTCATTGGAATCCCGATTCTAAGCCATAAATTATGGTGCACTAAACTATCATGTAGTCATCAGGATGTATCTGTAAGGTGTTCACAACATCCACAGATGACGTTGTAGGGGTTTGCACATCGAGCGGTGCATCAAAGACGTAAGCCTTCTGTGTAGCAGTGAGGACACTCCTCGGACTACGGACCTAGTACGCATCATTGCTTACAATATCTTTCAACTTAATCTTTCTCTAGGAACGTATTGAAACAGGGAGCTACAACGTGAGCTATTTATCTACAACATATTTGCAAAGACAATTTAGACTATGTTCATGATAATCGAGTTCATCTAATGAACTCCCACTCAGATAGACATCCCTCTAGTCATCTAAGTGAAACATGATCCGAGTCAACTAGGCCGTGTCCGATCATCACGTGAGACAGACTAGTCAACATTGGTGAACATCTTCATGTTGATCGTATCTTCTATACGACTCATGCTCGACCTTTCGGTCTTCCGTGTTTCGAGGCCATGTCTGTACATGCTAGGCTCGTCAAGTCAACCTAAGTGTTTTTGCTGTGTAAATCTGGCTTACACCCGTTGTATTCGAACGTTAGAATCTATCACACCCGATCATCACGTGGTGCTTCGAAACAACGAACCTTCACAACGGTGCACAGTTAGGGGGAACACTTTTCTTGAAATTTTAGTGAGGGATCATCTTATTTAAGCTACCGTCGTTCTAAGCAAATAAGATGTAAAACATGATAAACATCACATGCAATCAAATAGTGACATGATATGGCCAATATCATTTTGCTCCTTTTAATCTCCATCTTCGGGGCTCCATGATCATTGTTGTCACCGGCATGACACCATGATCTCCATCATCATGATCTCCATCATCGTGTCTTCTTGAAGTTGTCTCATCATCTATTACTTCTACTACTATGGCTAACGCTTTATCAATAAAGTAAAGTAATTACATGATGTTTATGTTGACACGCAGGTCATAAATAAATTAAGACAACTCCTATGGCTCCTGCCGGTTGTCATACTCATCGACATGCAAGTCGTGATTCCTATTACAAGAACATGATCAATCTCATACATCACATATATCATTCATCACATCCTTTTGGCCATATCACATCACAAGGCATATGCTGCAAAAACAAGTTAGACGTCCTCTAATTGTTGTTGCAAGTTTTTACGTGGCTGCTATAGGTTTCTAGCAAGAACGTTTCTTACCTACGCAAAAACCACAACGTGATATGCCAATTTCTATTTACCCTTCATAAGGACCCTTTTCATCGAATCCGATCCGACTAAAGTGGGAGAGACAGACACCCGCTAGCCACCTTATGCAACTAGTGCATGTCAGTCGGTGGAACCAGTCTCACGTAAGAGTACGTGTAAGGTCGGTCCGGGCCGCTTCATCCCACGATGCCGCCGAATCAAGATAAGACTAGTAACGGCAAGCAAATTGACAAAATCGACGCCCACAACAACTTGTGTTCTACTCGTGCATAGAAACTACGCATAGACCTAGCTCATGATGCCACTGTTGGGGAACGTAGCAGAAATTCAAAATTTTCTACGCATCACCAAGATCAATCTATGTAGTAATCTAGCAACGAGGGGAAGGAGAGTGCATCTACATACCCTTGTAGATCGCCAAGCGGAAGCGTTCAAGTGAACGGGGTTGATAGAGTCGTACTCGTCGTGATCCAAATCACCGATGATCCTAGTGCCGAACGGACGGCACCTCCGTGTTCAACACACATACAGCCTGGTGACGTCTTCTACGCCTTGATCCAGCAAGGGGAGAAGGAGAGGTTGGGGAAGACTCCATCCAGCAGCAGCACGACGGCGTGGTGGTGGTAGAGGAGCGCGGGACTCCAGCAGGGCTTCGCCAAGCACTACGAGAGACGAGGAGGAAGGAGGGTAGGGCTGCGCCAAGAAGGAGATGTTTTCGTGTCTCTGGCAGCCCAAAACCTCAAGTATATATAGGGGGAGGGGAGGGGCTGCGCCCCCACCTAGGTTTCCACCCCTAGGGGTGGCGGCCAGCCCTAGATCCCATCTAGGGGGCGGCCAAGGGGGGAGAGAGGGGGGCGCACCACTAGGTGGGCATTAGGCCCATCTGAGCCTAGGGTTTCCCCCTTTTCCCTTCTCTCTTCGCCTTAGGCGCTGGTGGGTGGGCGCACCAGCCCACCTGGGGCTGGTCCCCTCTCACACTTGGCCCACGCAGCCCTCTGGGGCAGGTAGCCCCACCTGGTGGACCCCCGGAACCCTCCCGGTGGTCCCGGTACGTTACCGGTAGCACCCGAAACTTTTCCGGTGACCAAAACAGGACTTCCCATATATAAATATTTACCTACGGACCATTCCGGAACTCCTCGTGATGTCCAGGATCTCATCCGGGACTCCGAACAACATTCGGTAACCACGTACATACTTTCCCTATAACCCTAGCGTCATCGAACCTTAAGTGTGTAGACCCTACGGGTTCGGGAACCATGCAGACATGACCGACACACCTCTCCGGCCAATAACCAATACCGGGATCTGGATACCCATGTTGGCTCCCACATGTTCCACGATGATCTCATCGGATGAACCACGATGTCAAGGACTTAATCAATCCCGTATACAATTCCCTTTGTCTAGCGGTACGATACTTGCCCGAGATTCGATCGTCGGTATCCCGATACCTTGTTCAATCTCGTTACCAACAAGTCTCTTTACTCGTTCCATAACACATCATCCCGTGATCAACTCCTTGATAACATTGTGCACATTATGATGATGTCCTACCGAGTGGGCCCAGAGATACCTCTCCGTTTACATGGAGTGACAAATCCTAGTCTCGATTCGTGCCAACCCAACAGACACTTTCGGAGATACCTGTAGTGAACCTTTATAGGCACCCAGTTACGTTGTGACGTTTGGCACACCCAAAGCACTCCTACGGTATCCGGGAGTTGCACAATCTCATGGTCTAAGGAAATGATACATGACATTAGAAAAGCTTTAGCATACGAACTACACGATCTTTGTGCTAGGCTTAGGATTGGGTCTTGTCCATCACATCATTTTCCTAATGATGTGATCCCGTTATCAACGACATCCAATGTCCATGGTCAGGAAACTGTAACCATCTATGGATTAAAGAGCTAGTCAACTAGAGGCTTACTAGGGACATGGTGTTGTCTATGTATCCACACATGTATGTGAGTTTCCTATCAATACAATTCTAGCATGGATAATAAACGATTATCATGAACAAGGAAATATAATAATAACCAATTTATTATTGCCTCTAGGGCATATTTCCAACAAAGTGGACAGTAGGCCATCCCTGAAACGATAAGTGTCATTATGTAATTCCGAAACTAGTAATGATAAGTTGGAATTTTGAAAAATAGGAAGGAGGCAACGATTAGTAGCGTCTAGGCCTGGTCGCTGTTGTGAATCACGTCCACACCTGAACGCTATTGTTAGCAGCGTCTCATGTGTTGAACTTGGCCTCCGTCCGAGGGAAATTCCAAGGCGACCCAAATTGACGCAGATTTTCTTCGTTCTTTATTCATTTAGGTTGGTCAGGTGGACGCCAGTGTTCGTTTTTGTCTGCCGGTTCGTAGGTGCGTCCAACACGGTCGGAAGCATATCACATTTGTGCTAGCTTTTGGAAATTTTGAAAAATAAAACAGCCAACAGAAGTCTTATTTATATTATTTAATCTAAAAAATAAATGAAAACTAGAAAATAGTCAGCTACGGGCAGTAGATCTAGGCAGCGTCGTCGTTGTCCTCCTCCTCCTTGGTCAGGTTGATGTAGATTGGCGCCACCATCCACGGGAACGCCTGTTGGAAGGTTGCCAGCTGCTGCTCTGCCTACCACGACCAGCAGTGGTGGTGGAGCGGCGAGTGCGCGCGGTGCATCGAACGCACACTCGAAGCACTACCGACAACGCTGGCTGTTCTTGGTGGCGAACCACACATCCCCCTTTGGCGAATCCACCGTGTACGTTGGGTCACGGCGAATGTCGACGGTAGTAGAGCACGGGTGGTGGTGGATCAGCTACGCGTGGCCTGAGGCTGGCAGGGCCGGCACCGGAACCCTATCGAGGTTGAGTTGGCACCCTTATGGTAGGTTCACATTGAGCTATGGCGCCGGCACGCCATGCTCCTAGAAGTACTGGCAGCGGTGCATCGGCATGTAGAAGCAAAAGCGCGGCCACCAACTCAAGGTTGACTTATCTATTCTCATAAACTAGGCAATTACCAATTATATTACCCAAGAGTAACAACCAAGTCATCTATACAATGTACCCTTGTAACCACTGAATAAATTATACAGAATAGCAAATGAAGAAGATTCAACGAGTACTTGGAACAACTCACATGCGCCATTCATAGGTCGAGTGGATGATCCTAATGACGAGCGAATGATCCTAATGATGAGTAGCCAGTGAGACGATGTTGCTCCTGTGATGATTAGTGATGCCCGCGCTAGAGTTTGCTTACAACCCTGCGAGGTAAGGAGCGATGGCTACATGCGTATTAGGTTTTATAAGTCATGAAACCTCTATCTATAAGTGCAAAACGGCTCGATTGAGCCTAATCCCGAAATTTTTATTATTGATAATTAATATTCCAGTAATTCTGAAACTAAGAAACACTAATGAGAAATTCGAAAAATAGGAAGGATGCTAGGAATAATAACGGCCAGGGCTGGACGCCAATACCAACAACGTCCAAAGCTGGACACTCTTATAAACAGCGTCCACTGTGTTTGGTTCGACCAGACCCTGTCCGGCTATCTCCGGTCTTCGACTTGTACCCGCAGCAACTTCCGCAGGAGCAAAGCTAGACTCCGCCACCTCTAGCCCACCGAAAATGGCACTCTAGCAACGCACCACCCTCATTTCGCTCCTTGTTATCCCTCTTTGCCAATTCCCATCGTCGTGCCTCGCTCGCAATGGTGATCCGCTAAACCCCCGTTGCTGCCGGGGCCATGGCTATCCATCTCTGACAGCCATATCCTCCTCAGCAAGGACCGCCCCGACCTCTTACCTGTTACGCTCGGAGCCATCTCTAGCAACACTAACTACTAACATGTCAGCGTGAGCCCTCTCCCCATCCTTTTCGCTCTCCTACACTAGGCATGCATAACCATGTGAGTGGATGCGTTGTGAATTTGTGCGTGAATATCTGTGCATGTTGGCATGAACTCGAGTTGTTTTCTACCGAAAAAGGCTCACACCCCGCTTTATAGATAACACAACGATCATACAACTCGACACCATACCATATACACACGAGACAGGATATAACAATGCAAAATAACAGCGACACCACCACAACCCACTCCAAGATCACAACAAGAATACAAAGAGTGTCCTACAAGAAGCGGTCGGAGTACTCCACCATGACAGAGGTGTCACAAAGAGACGACGTTGCACCCGATGAATCATGGACTCCAAGACGGTGCCTTCAGGAAGGGTACGACACCGGAGCACCGCCACCGCCAATTCAAAAAAATCATGGGTTTCACGAGCAAACCGAAGGAGGAGAGTAGCCGCAACGCCGCCTTCACGAAGGTAACCACGTCTACAGTTGCCGCTGCCATTGGCCTGGTGCAAGCCAAACAAGGATTACCCTATCGCACACACTCTCCATCTCCGAGACCACTATTGGTCGCTGAACACCGGACACCATGCCGCCCGGACGCCCATGGCAGGGGTAGCTGCTCGCACCCAGCTCCACCCATGACCCACGCCGCCGCACCTAGCAACATGTGCCGTTCGCAGCCTGCGCTGCCCATGCCACCATGCCGCCCATCACACCGCCGCCACAACACCATCTGTAACCGCTTCGGCGCACCAGCACGTCCGTTTTCCAAGGCGGTGTCCATGCCTGCTCGATCTGGCCCAGGCCTGACCTCCTGTGCATGGAAGACAAAACTTCCCCGTCGCCGCCTACGCCGACCGGGCTTTGCCCGACCACGCCCTTTTTCAACGATTAGGGAGGAGGGAGAGTGGGAGGGGGAACCCCGACGACGGTGGCTAGGGTTACCCTCGATAGCTCACGGGAGCGACACAGAAGGGAGAGGGGAAAGAGGGGAGGCCTCCTGACTAGCTCACCACTCGAGTTGTTTTCTTAGTAGCAAGGAGTGTACCGGAGCACACTGTCCATGGTTGAATTGCTGGAAGCTTTCGCCCTCAAGGCAGCCCAGAAAGCAATCACGACTTAGGTGTAGAATGCACAATTAGACTTTCTTGCGACAGTTTTAGTAGCTAATGAATTAGAAATACATACATTCATGTGTGTTAAGACTATTTCTCCTCTAATTTGGCAAAAGCAAACTGGTCTAGAATGGAACAAATGGGCATTTCAGTGATTTGTTATCGATGCCTCACAACCATTACAAAAAAACCAAAGCTCACATATTAAATCTATTAAAGGAAATACTTTCAATATAGTTAAAACAAGAGCACCTGACCGAACCACATAACTGGACGTTGTTTATAACAGCATCCAGCCATGGACATCATTCGCAATAGCGTCCAGCCTGGACGCCGTTGTCAATAGCGTCCTTCCTATTTTTCAAATTTTGACCTAACCATGATCAATTTTCTAATTGCTACGGTACTAATTACTAGTAATAAAAAAATCGGGCCTAATCAGAGCACCAATGGAACGGCATGACTGGACGCCGACGATACTACCGTCCAGACCTGGACGCTGTTAGCAACAGATTCCATCATGGACGCTGTTATTCATGGCGTCCTTCCTATTTTTGCAATTTCCACGGACCCTTTACCAGTTTTGGAATTACAGAATTTTCATTTACTGTTAATTAAAAAATGGGCACATAGTACGTGAATCAATTTATAGTAATAATTATTTGCGTGGACGGTTCTGGAAATCCATACAATTAATCTGTATTTATATGAGGCTCTTGAATGCTCCAAAGCGAATCTCGGTTAGGAAGGTTCTAGTGTATCCAGTGGTGCATACTTTGTCTATATTTATTGGTAGGGCCGGCACAAATTGAACGTACAAAGGATGAAGGGGGTGCTAGGCAGGCTCACGCTATCCACGTGTCGCTATGAATAGTCCGTGAGCGAGCGGCCCGCATCCCCCCCCCCCACCCCCACCATGAGCCGTCAGCCCGCATGTCCGCTCGCACACCAGGCGCCACTCCCCCGCTCCCCCGCTCCAGCCGCCTCTCCTCCGCTCCCCTCCCCTCTCACGAACCCTAGCGCCGCCACACCCCGCGCAACGGCCACATCCCTTCCCGCTCTCCGCTCGCCGCACAGCCGCCGCATCCCTGCCCGCTCTCCACCCACCTCGGTCGGCCCCTCCCACACCTCTCCTCTGCCCCGAGACCCCCAGCCACCCAACCCCAACTCCGGCGGTCTCCTCTCCCTCCAGCGCCGCCGCTCTATCCTCTTCCGTGACCCTCACCTTCCTTCCTCTTCAAAGGAAGGGATGGGAAGGGAAGGGGAGGGGAGGCCCTAGATCGAGCGGAGCGACACAGCGGCACCGGCACAGGTGCGCCGTCGTCTACCTGGTCCTTGAACCGGCCGTTCCCCTACTAACCATGGCCTCCCCCCCTCTCTCTCTGTATCTCCCACACGGCGGCGCGGTGCAGCCGGCGGCGATGGCTTTCTGGCAGGCACGCCACTTCTTGTTTTGCAGCGTGTGCGGCACCCTCCTCGACTTCAACTCCCAAGCATCCTTGTGTGTTGTGTCTGAAAATCCTGTGGCTAATGCAAGACATGCCCCTTGTTTTCTCAAAATCAATGAATGGTTCCAGGCAAATAACTAGGTCTGCAAGAATGATTTTATACGTTCAATGCTCGTTCAGTTTGGTGCTTGTTTGAATGTTTCTGCATTAAGCTTTCTTAGACTCCTCGAATTCAACTGAGCCAGCGGTTATGAATTCACAGTATACTTGATATACTCCTCAAATTCAACTGAGCCCGCGGTTATGAATTCACAATATACTTGATATAGGGCAATATCGATGTCTTCTGAATCTTTAGATCAGTATTTCAAAAGAGCATCAACGGAGTGAGAGTTCATTTCTTTAGAGCATTTGTTATAATCCGCCATTTTGTATTTGCCAATTGCCATCAACTGAGTGAAAGTTCATTTCTTTAGAGCATTTGTTATAATCCACCATTTTGTATTTGCCAATTGCCTTAATTTTTCTCTATCCACTAGGCCCTCAGCATTCTTAGAAGGTCGTCTCATAATTTATGTGATTCTTCCCTCAATAGGTGGCTTAAAATGGAGGCTTGCATGCCCAAGGCAGGTGGTTAAGGCCCTCTTTAGTTGGTGTGGCAGTGGTGAGTGGAATGCACGATGCAGCAGCCTGGAGAAGTGGCCAACACGGCTTAGGAAGCGCCCCACCTGTGAAGCGATACATCTGATGCCAACATACCAAGGTGAGCATCACCTACTTCCCCACTCTGTATATATGCAAGCCTGTGTGATTTACTCTGCTTCTTCCTCCCCTTTTAATTAATTAATCTCTTACTGAGCAGAGCATGCTCTTTAGGTTGTTAGCACAAATGATATAGTTGAATTAGTCTTCTTTTACTGGTGGTTTTTGGTAATGACTTACTATGCTTCACATATTTGGAAAAGCCTATGCATTTACATTTCTGCTGTCAAAGAAACACGTTCTTAAGGTAACTGCAGGCAAACCAACAAATTCGACTTCCGTTGTGCACATGTTGTTTTATTGAATGTCACACCTACTTTCTGCAAGATATGACTTTGCCGGTCTCAAGTATTACTTTCACTTATTCGATGGTGTTCATATAGCACATTGGTTTATGGTAATGTTTGATGTAATTTCATAGCATCCTTACAATTTTCTTTTGTTCATCTGGACATCCATGTAGGGACTTGAACTCATGGACAAGGCATCATCCTTATTGCAAGATATAATCCTGGCCGGCGGAAGTACAGTGACACAAAGAACCCGGGCGCCGTCTGCTTCCTGCATCGGCAAGCAAGCGGCGGAGCTTCCAACGGGCAGAAATGCGTGCATGTTGGACTTATGACATAACTGAAGTATGTAACTGTATTTTGTTATTCCATCTCTTTCTTATTTTGTTATGTGCTTATACTTCAAACATAGGTTAGGGACCTAGAATACATCCTGTGCGGTTACCATCAAAGTTGTAGTTGTAGGTTATAGTTACTACCCTTCAGAAATAATCACGAGTTGGCCTATCATTGTTGTCAGGAACGCACATTATTGCCCTTATTGGGTACGTTCATTTTTCCTTAAAAAAAGGTAATGCACACGACACGATAGGGATACATCATGCACAACATCGGAAAATGCTATATAAAGGAGGAGGGTCGTACAATACATCTTGCTAAATTATGGTGTGTCTCTGTAGTACCCAAGGGTCCAAGAGAGTCTTACAATAAAATGCTACATATAACTAAAAGAGGAGAGTCCCTGCTGTGAGTAGCAAGTCAATTTCTACCAGGGAAAACTAATAAATTCATTTTGTTTTTCAATGCTAAATTTACTCGAAGATTATATTTCTGTATTTCCAATATGGTGTGAAATGAGCGTACTGTAATAATTATGGATAACTTGTCGCTTCTGACAAAGTGCTCCACACACGACAATGTCGGGACGATAACTGCATGACCAAGGGATCCAGCGGCCGCTGCTGGGCTGGGCTCGAGATTCCTCGGCTGGATTTAATCATCGTGCACGAGTCGTCCAAACTCTATCGTCCCCGTAGCACTGCTCCAAGCTAATAGTCTGAGTGTGTGTCTTCTTCATTTTTACGTTCATCAGTTTGTACTTTTTTTTTTTGAAATATTCAATATATTTGACAGTAGGTCTGGTTTTGCCTATCTTTCCTTGGTGTTGCCTCCAAATTGATTTCTTTTTTTCTTTCAAGCTACAACAGTGAGTTCACCTAAGTATCTTGATGTGTCCTCGTATATGTTTGGCTTTTTGTTGGAATGTTGTTGGTTGTCCTGTGAAGCGACACTTCTGATGCCAACATACCAAGGTGAGCTTCACCTACTTCCCCACTCTGTATATATGCAAGCCTGTGTGATGTACTCTGCTTCTTCCTCCCCTTTTAATTAATTAATCTCTTACTAAGCAGAGCATGCTTCAATGATCTGTGGCTCCGAAGGGAATTTACTACTAGGAATATATGCAATGTTTGGTTATCTATGTCCATCTAACTGTCAAAAACATCTGTGGAATGCAAAATGGACTGTGTAATACTTCTTGAAGAGGCAATGCTTGTTATCTGTATGCAAGTTTCTAACCGCATTAGCAGGAAAACGTTTGGTTTCCGTTAGTGTAATCTTCAATATATCATTTTTGCTGCTTGGAACCAGACCTTCGAACTTCTGTTCCGCATGATATTTATTCTCCGGTGAAGTAGTAAAATAAATGCATAGTCTGCCGGCCCTCGCTAAGAGCCCAGCTGATTTAAAATGTGCCAGTGTGCTCCTTCTATATCTACATGTGATGCACATTTATGTCTGACCAATCCATTGGATTGAATTTGTACTGCAGGTTTTACTAAAAAAATCCATTACCATCACAAGCTGTATGTGGCACAGGTGCTTATTTAGGCAATGCGTAGTCTTAATGTGAGGAGGTGCCGAGATACACAAAGGGTTGGAGCAGGACTGCAGGAGGAGGCGAGGATATGTTTTGTTTCAGATCCACCTGATTAATCCCAAATTTTTGCAAGGTCTGCTTCTTATGCAGAGCTTTCTTTCGATGAGCAGCCTAGCCAATTAATTACAGTTAGTCCTTTTAGTTAGATTTAGTATTAGGTGAATTATTTGCTTCTGTGTCGATGAACAAATGAGTCTGATTTATTTTTGCTTTAGATTATTATCGTTTTCGATGTTGGTTTGAAGTTAAAAGTGAGAAAGAGATTAGGTGATAGGGATATTGTGTGACAAACTTTTATTTTGTCTTGTGTTTAATCCTATTTAGCTTTTGTAGATAACTCTATGATAGCATCTGTACTGACAACAGTTAGATCGTGTATGTCATAGAATGTTGAGTGCTTGAATTAACTTGATGACCACAATAATTTGTATAGCCGGAAGAAATAGTGATTATATTCGAATCACCTCCTTTTAGCTAAGAGTAGTAGGCAATCTCATTTTAGCTAAGAGGGGCAGGCAAGTGTGAGTCAAATAAAAGGAATGCAAGAACTCAAATTTAGCCTGATAGACGGTTATTTAAATAATTCTGTTTTACTTTATGGGAATTGCACAATGTACATATTCATAGTGGAATGGGCTTCTTTTCTTCCATAATGTATTTCATCAGCATGGTCTCCAACTCCTCATCTTGAAACATTAGTTTGGAGATTTCTAGAGAAAATAAAATTCTTGTAATAATTTCAGATTTTACATGATCAGTAGAGTAGGAAGGCTTTCAAGAATTCGTAAGATAGTCTTGAACACTTCTCAAACTGAAAGGATCATATACTGACGCAAACAATTTATGTATTGTTTTGTGCCAGTTTGGATTACTCTGAGCAATTCTCTCCGAAGTTGAGAGTACTCTGAGCACTGCCCATAGCGCGCCACGACGACTGTTTGCACATCAGGAGCCTCGCGACGCAGGTCATCTCTCTCCTTTCTCCTCCTCCAGCTTCCCTCCCTTCAGGTCTCATTGTAGCCTTTATGTGCGAGAGGCTTGATTATGGGCATAAGCAGAACAGTTTTCCATTTCATTGGTGCGTGCGCAAAGAGCAATGAACTCGGAAGGGTTTCTTTTCTAATGTGATTTGCTTCATTCCTAAATATAACTCATCGTCTGTGCCCTCTTTTTGGTCCATGACATGGATATTCCTATTGAAACAAAGGTCTGGAATTCACAGTTTGATGGATTGGTAGTCGTTACAGTATTCCTCATTTTCCTGTTTGCCTGGTCTCCCATTGCTATGTTGGATGAAGTTTGCTTGCTAGCTTTTCGTTTACTATGAGAAGTTACATGCATGAGGCATGATAGATGCATTCCTCATATTCTTTCTATCTGCTAACTTTGACTTCCTTTTTCTCATACATTGCTCCTTCTACAGTCCTCATATGACCACATCCTCAGAAGACAATAACAAGTCTGCTTATTCATGCATGCACACCCTCAGAAGACCACAATCGGCCTGAGAAATCTTCTCTGCTCAAACTATGTATGCTTATATACATGAGGCATCTCTGCCTATGTTGCTTGCTTTTTGAAAGCATTGTAAATGGCTATCAAAACTTCTTATAATGCTATGTATCAGCATCGTACCTAAGTATATATTTCCTTGTGACTAAATATTCTGACGAGCTTGCTTCGAATGCTTGGTTTGCTCTCCGCCCTTTGCGTCATTGGCGCAACGGGTCATCTAGTATATAGAAAGAAGGCTTGCTCCGGTGCTTGTAGTCGTCGCAACATGGTCAATTGACCATGATGTATTTTTTATTATTTCTAGTGTTCTTTATACTGCCATGACAATCGATAAATAGATTGGAAGTTTTCTCGCAAAAAAGGGGGTTAGAGCCTCGGATATTTAATTCTACTTCCGGGAGCAGTTGCTCCTAGGCTCTTTTTCTTGCAAATGTAAAAAAGGGAAAAGTTGTATACATAGTATGTTCATATTCAATTCTTATTTGCAAATTTTTTTTGGGGGGGGGGGGGTGGCTTAGGCATTTCGACCTGTGAAAAAAGAACAAGTGGAAGGTCAGTATTTTGGCATTTTTAGTCCACTGAACTTTTTTTTCGCATGAAAAATTGCCAAGCACACTTGGGATACAATCAGAACATCTACAAAGAGAATCATTTTTTAAACCCTTTTACTATTTTTTAATTATACTATTCATCCGGGAGCAAATACTCTCCCTAGAGCCCAAACACTGCCTTGGGCCTAGAAGTGCTGGCCGTTGGGATGTCTATATTTCAATGGTTTGTCCAAAGTTATGCATGTATGCCCCTTTGAGAACTGGGGCTGGATTAGGGTTAGAGCCATCCTAAGCCCTAGCCCTATGCCCACCCTCAACTATGAGACTAATTTCCTTCCCTAAAACTGAAAGTAATTTTTATTTCTAAAATCATTATCTGGCAAAATATTAACCATTTATTTATGTAACTTATGCTGTCTCCGTTATTGGAAACAATCACATGTATAGCGTCATTCGCTACCTGATCTTTACACACAACATGAACCATTGTGCTTGTATATATTTATCGAATATTCTATACATATCAATTTTCTGTCTATATTATTTGTAGATTTTAAATCATCGTGCCTTCTGGTAAACAGTTCCATAATTAAGATGGGTGATGGCCAAGATAGATGGGGTAAACATTTTTTGCATAGCTAGGAAGTCATAAGTACCAGCGGCAAACATAGGTTTGCACACTTCCAGCGGACCAACAAATGACAAACAAAATATTATGAATTGTAATTTCTTACATCATGTATTCATTAGTATTATATACACCACTTTGTCGGCTGGGAGGCGTATCGAAAAAAAACTATTTCCGCATACTGTTCATCCTTTCAAGATAAAGCCACACGTTTTGACACATGCAAAACTAGAACGTGATGAGCACCATTGTCAAGACATATAGTCTCATTAATGACGTGCGTGCACAATGCCAGCGTGCCTGAACATATCTTTTCCGAAAAATATATTCTCATGTTTTTCCTTCTGCGCGGTATATTTTCCAATAAAGAAAATACAATATATCAACATCGAGAAGATATTAAATACACCTAGTCTCTGCACCAATACGATCTCAAGAGCTACTCGAGAAATCAAGGATGCACACTGTAAAAGTATTGCAAAAGAAAAGAAAAGGTGACCAAGAGAACAACTGCAACAAACAAAAACAACAACCATCAATGATAATCCATAGGTAACTTGATAGGTGATCCAACAACGACGCCTCTAAAAAGGGAACCATTTTTATGCAAGAGCACCATCGTCATTGGACCCAACCACTTAGACCGGATCATGAGTTTTTATCCTGGAGGAGTCTGAGTAAATTGCATGCAATGCATGCCTTAAACAAGGAAACACCGCGTGAAATAACACCATTGGTAGGTTCAACTAGTGAAAGTCGAACCTGGAGTTTTCATCCTTGGAACTCGAACCTCTACACTCAAAGATCATTACCTAGCTAACTCATTTACTCCCTCCGTTTTATAATGTAGTGCATATTTTATTTTTCAAAAGTTAAACATGTCTATGTTTGACCAAGTTTGTAAAATAAACTACCGACAATTAAAATACTAAATAAATAAAATACAAAATACAATTTATGATGAACATTGGATACACATATGCATCGTGGATGCTGGTATTTTCCCCCCTATAAACTTGGGCAAACATAGACATTTTTGGAACAGAGGGAGTATTCATTTACATGAGCTCTCACGATGTACCATGGTCTCGCCTGCTAGCATGCATGGGCAATACCATGCGGCAACAAAAACCGTGGCCCTGTGCCTAACTCAAAAATGGGCCCTACTTCTCTTGAATATATAGCTATAATATTATGTATGCAATAGTGTCTTATACAGAATTGGAATATATTTAGAATCATACTTATTGAACTATTCAACTCTTGGTTGGATAATCTTTCGCCGGATCAATCACAAGTTCAGAACGGCTCAGAACTAAAATGAGGCAAGATTTAAGCTTTCCATTTGGTTTGCCTTGTTCCCTGTTACTTCTAAATTTTTACGTCCCCTTTTCGGTTTAGTAGATTAATAAGTATAAATTACATTGCGTTTGAGTACTACAAGATGATGCCATACACACCCTGGTAATTAGAGCAACTAGAAAGAGGGCATACTGTGCGGTCCGTGGAACTCATGGCCTTAAGCAATGGACGTCAAACACTTGGGCGACTATCGAGGGGTGAAGGGACAGGCGAGGGCGAGACGCCGAGTCGCACGGGCATGTCACCGAGAATGATCGTACCGAGACAAAGGCATGATGCGTCGAAGTCAAACTTATTTTTGGAATTGGATACAATCAGATGGACGGTCATTGACATAAAAACTACCGTAACAAAGGGGAGATTATGACTACGACTATATACCTCCAAAGTCTTCCGAGAGCCACAACTAAACTTGTCGATGTTGCACCACCGTTGCTCACGCCAATAATGGCCAACATCGAGAAATCCAACCATGCATTACCTGCAAAGCCTGGTAGAAAAATACATCTCATTGAATTTGCCGCAATCGTACACTGTTGCATACGAGGAGACTGACAATCGCGACAGACATAACGACGCCGGGCGGCCAATGCGGCGGGGGGGGGGGGGGGGGAGGGGGGTGAACCAATTTAGATAGGTAGCCTCGGTAGTACTGCCAGACCAAGGCGAAGACTTTGCTCACATAGTTAGGCTTGAAGGAAGAGGTTGTCAAACTCAAACTGACAAAGAGAAAGGGCCCAAATTCGATAGTGGGGCTTGTTCGGCAGGGAAAAAAGAAACATGCCTATTCCATACCATAGGAACTTGTCGTGAGGAACAAAAGAAGTACTATATATCTTTGGGAACTTGAGGCAATTGAAGGCTATTCGACAACCAATTTTTTTGGGCCGAGGATTATCAGGCCTAATGGCCCGAAGTGCTAGTAATTATTGGGTAGGGGGTAGGTGGGGCAGAAATTGGGAGCTCTATTTCGTTGCCCGGAATGCACGCCAGTTGGTCCAGGCCTGGTTAGTACCAGCGCATCTCCTCAACTATATCCTATTTACTTTCTTTTTTAAACCGAGGACTACTTTTAAGCATCTTTTTCTGAATCAAACAAATCACAAAACTACACAATTTACTATTATGTGTTTTTACATGATCCCAAAATACTGAACCGTAGTCATAAACAATACCGACCCACCTAGCGAACCGTCATATTTACGCGTTTTAATTTAGGACCATGTTTTTAAACTTCATTTCCCAAACAAACAAATCACAAAAACAATACCCATGCATAACACTATAAAACAACTTAGATTTTATAATTTTGAAACAAAAACCAAAATTTACATGTGATTCTTCATGTGTCTCAATAGCCGAGGGAGGGGTGGAAATTGGGGGCTCTGTTTCGTCACCGGGAATGGACACCCATTGATTCGGGCCTGGTTAGTGCCAGCGCATCTCCCCAACTATCCTATTTATGTATTTATATCGGCAATAATGCTGAATATTAGTCCCTTGTGCTGGCATGCGTGGTGCATGCCGGCCTATATGAAAATTGTACCGTCGTCGTAAACACTATGGATGCACCTAGCCAGCCGTCCGTATTTACTCTCTTTTTTAACTTAGGATTACATTTTAATCATCTTTTCTCAATCAAACAAATCATAAAACTATACCCAATTCACTATTATGTGTGTTTACATGAGCCCAAAATACTAAACTGTAGTCATAAACCCAACAGACCCCTCTACCAAACCGTCATATTTACGCGTTTTAATTTAGAATCACCATTTTATGCCTCATTTCCCAAACAACAAATCACAAAAAAAACATCCATAACCCTATAAAACAGTTTTTATTGCATACTACTTTGAAAAAAAAAAACTTACCTGTGGTATTTCGTGTGTCTCAACAGGCAGACAGAACCTGGGACAGTCTGAGCTGTGCGCCCCCACCGCCCAACGGTCGTTATCACATGATGATGCCCGGCCCCCCCCCCGGCGAACCGAAGACCGTGATAGTTCAACGTTACCAGCCACACAGAAAAAAAAATAAAGCATAACAAATTTGCCGCGGTCCATCACCGGTCGCTGTCCGCGGCAGTAAACAGAGATAATGCACCCCGGGGAAGGACACCGATGCCAGCCAAGACATTAACTACTGAAAAAAATCAATGAATTGTACTACCACCCAAAATAAGCGGTGGGAAGAGCGGGAAAAAGGTAAAATATTCGCCTCGATGTCATCAAAGCCCACCTCTAATTATTATTTATTTATTAATTCCTTACGGTAATTCCCCTTTCCTCCTCCTCCCTTCCAGTCTACTCCTCCTCCTCCTCCTCTCTCCCAAATCACCGACCCGTCGCGAAATCGGCAGATTTGCTCCGCGGGAGCGCGTCGACGACGGGTCGATGGCCGCCGCCGCCGCGTTCTCCATCAGGTTCGTGTGGAGGCGCCGCGCCGTCTCGTCGGTGTTATATATGGTGGTCGTGTTTGCGTTTATCCTTTCCTGATCTCGGTCTGTGAACTGTCCCAAGGGAGTACGCGGCGAGCGTGAGGGGCAAGCCAGCGGCGGAGGGGCGGCGTCTCTTGGGAATCGAGGATCTGCCGCCTCTCGGGGCGCCGAGGTGCCGGTGGTGGGCGGATGAGCTGGCCTCCACCGTGGCTGCCGCAGCTGCGGCGGCGTCCGCGAGGAGGGCGCCAGGGAAGGCGAGGCCGCCGAAGAAGCGGTCCATCTCCGACCTCTTCGCCGCGGCGCCCCCCTTGCCCGTGCCCTCGGCCGGTGATACCGGGTGCAAAGAGCAAACGGAGGTGGACGGCGACGAGGCGCTGTGCGCGATCGCGAGGCGGGCCAAGGAGGAGAAGAAACGAAAGAGAAAGCTGCAAGAAGAGGAGGGGCAGAAGGAGGAGACGGCGGCAGTGGATGCCGCGCCGGAGAGCAGCCGAGGCCGAGAGCCCGAGGGGAATTTCGCTGCAAGAAAGGTACGTGGTCCGGCCCAACCCGGCCCAACCCAACCCAAGTCTTCCCCTGTCTTTTTTTTGCAGTGGCAAGTCTTCCCTGTCTGCCCAGTGCAATGATATCACGTCTGCTATTATTCCCACGTATTTGTACTTTTATATATCTCCTAAAAATTGATGGATGATTGGTTCATCTCTTGATTCACTTGCTGGACAGTGTGAGGATGGTTAGATGCTTGCTGGCTGCATATAATTAGATTTTGTTGTCTCATTGCCATGTTATTAGTACTATATATTAGCAGCTAATGTGATTGCTATTTGTGGATACATATTGTGGGGGCAATTAGCTGTGACTGGTTCTATATCGGACCGATGCATCACCTCGCAGGATAGTTTATGTTAGATGTGCCGATCCCAGTTCCTAATCTAATCTAAACCAGGCGTAGCTAGTTCGTCTAGAAGATTGTGTGGCTAGTCGATAATTGCTGCCAGGTGCACGGCAATTTTCGGACTGTCCAAACCTTTACGGGGCTTGTGCTAACTGCTAACGTTAGAACGATCAGTGTGTTTTCTTTCTTGTACATTTGCTACTTCTTTACTACCTGTATATGGAAATATTGTTATTTCATGCTTAATTTGTGCAGATTTGCTAGAACTCATTTAGATGAGATATAATTTGGTCTCATTCATCTTTTATAGCCATTGGATGTGATGCTATAAGATGCTATAAGATGCGTGTGTGCTGACGTGGATGTTATATGTTCTTTGTTTTCCAAGTGAATGAGACCAAATTATATCTCATCTAGATGAGTTCTAGGTACTCCCTAATTTGTGCACTTTAATAGATCAGTCCAAGTCGGGGAATGGGACATTCGATTTGTGCAAATCTTGGGCGAACTGTGACGTTGAGCTGTTCATGCAGTGAATTAGGACCAATATAATCAATAAGAATCCGGTAGATTATTTGATGGCCACCAATAATCAAACCACTAGTGGTAGTGCACTCTAGACCGGCTAGCTGGTACTGCAACATATGTACCTTATCAGTACATGCAGAGTAAATAGCATAAAACTACTACTTTACAGGCTAGGGTTCCAAAAAACTACCACTTTTTAATTTTTCTCAGAAAGCTACCAAACGAGCGGTCGGCTGTTTCAAAAAACCCCAAATCCTCTTTGTTAAAAAATTAAACATGTTTATGACAAGTCGGGCCCGCCACTAAACGCACCGTCTGTTTGACCGTTTGTTTGACCGTTAGCTGACATTTGGGGCCCACATGTCACTGTCTCTTTTAAAAAACTAGGTCCTGCAAATATTTTAAAAAAAGCAATCAGGCCCCTCAACAATTTTACAAAAGCAATCCGGCCCAGTCAATCCCGCCGGCCATCCCCGGCCATGTCGCCGCCGCCTAGAATCCACACTCGGGGTTGCCGTCGCGCACCATGGCGCTGCTGGAGACGCTGCCGCGAGCCATGGGGTGCCGCTTGGAGTCGTCGCCAACCACTTCCTCTCCCACGAGGCCGGCGAAATCCGGCACGGGTAGTGCGGCACCGTTGCCGCTCGCTGCTATGCCTCGGTCGCTCGACCCTGCCCACCAGGAACCGCTCCTCTGGCGGCACGACGGCCCTGAGGCTCCTCTCCCGAGCCGGCGACCCCCTTCCCCTCCCGAGTCGGCAACCCCCTTCCCCTCCCAAGCCGGCGAAGCCGGAGCTCCTGGTGGTGACGGTTGCGACGAGGCCGGCCTCGTCCGCGGCACTCCAGCAGCGGCGCAAGCCATCTGCGTCGAGCTTGAGGAGCTCGTGCCAGGGAATGGCGGCGGCCGCGGGCGAGGCACGGCGTGGCGGCGGCCGCCGCGAGGCAGGCGGGGCATGGCGTGGCGGTGGCCGCGGGGCAGGCGAGGCATGGCTTGGCGGCGGCCGCAGGGCAGGCAAGGCACTTCGTGGCGGCGGCTGCAGGCGAGGCACTGCATGGCGGGCGCGGCTCGCCGGCCGGAGGAGGCAGCGCTGCCCTGCCGAGCGGGATCGAGCTCGAGGCTGCCACGGGGACCCAATTGCTTTTTTAGAAAACTTGTAGGGACCCGATTGCTTTTTACAAAACTGACATATGGGACCTAGATGTAAGTTAACGGTCAAAGTAAACGGTCAAACTAACGGTTTGTTTAGCTGTGGGCCCAACCTGTCATAATCGTGATCAACTGATAAAGACTCGACGATTTGGGTTTTTTGAAACAGCCGACCACCCATTTGGTAGTTATTTGAGAAAAAATAAAATCCGGTAGTTTTTTGGAACCCTAGCCTGTAAACAGTGGCGAAGGCAGAAATTTTTTATAGGCGTGGCGGAGTTCACGAAGGACGAAACACAACAATGTATAATATAATCAAGATGTGCCCAAGTTAATATAACTGATAATATAACTATGTGCAGATCGTTGCCATCTTAGTAGATTAGAACAACAAATTCACTGGTTGTATACAAATAATCAAAATTAACCGGTCGCATATAACTAATCAAAATTATAAAGATTGATGTTTGATAGTTTATGGACTATAAAAAATTGGACAAAAGGATTACAAAATTTTAGGGCTACTATGGATGTGATCCTGACCTGATGTCGCTGCTTCTGGCTCGCCGTCGCTGGCACATAAGCTCGTCGTTTTGTGGTTTGCAGCGCAGTGTTTCACTCGCCACCGAGTTCCCTGCAGTGCCACCCGCCGCCGTTGCTGTGTTCGTCAAGCATCATCGCCGGGTGCCTGAGTCGCCCTAACTGAGGTAGATCGTGCCGTTATTCCGTAATTGCGGCTGTGTGCACGCGATTTCCAAGCTGTGAATTGCAGCGTAACTGGACAGATCGAGCTGGGCTACATACAGCTAGGTGGGCTGCTGGGAGGATAACTGGGCCATTGGCAATTAAGTTTGAGGCCCCTGTGTGTCTCCTGCTCCTTCAAACTGATGAAACGGATAGAACTCCATCGACAAACGCTCAAACTCCAGATATATAGTATACATACGCGGTATTTAGCCAAATTTTAGGTATGGCAGCCGCCAAACCTCGCCATATTGCTAGATTCGCCCCTGCCTGTAAAATAATAGTTTTATGCTATTTACTCGTACACGCAAGGTGCGTCGTGTTGCCTTTTGACACACCATGCAAGGTCTTTTTTTTTTGAGAGGTGCCTAGTTGGTGTCGCTCCTTCAGATTTCAGTCCCGGACCCATACACGAGACTTTATCATAGGACGAGGACATGGAGCAGGCATTTACGTCATTGATAAGCGGGCTTTATCATTACTTATCTGTTACTTTTATTCGCCTACATCACCTGTCTTATTGTTCAATAATTCGTGATGTACGTATGCCCATGATAGCTATTCTCAATACATCCGTTAAGCATGCATACAGGCAGTGTTTCGAAGAGGGTGGTGGTTCCCAGTATGCATGTTGCAGTCAGACACTCAGACTCAGACTATCACCATATGTTTGTCATGATCCATATATTTGTACTGTTTTAGGGACTATTAATATTCCAGTAATTAACTTATAAACTGGACTAATACGATAGAAATTTAATAGGATACTCTTTTGGAAGAGTCTACTATCAACTTAACCCTAATTGTTGAAAAGTAGATACTTGCTCACCTGACTGATCGTGTTTCGACCGCCTCACGGCCGTTGGATCCGAGTTTGATCCGACGACACGCAATGCAACTCTCTCCCACACGCTGACTCAACATGTTTTGCAACATGGGCTATGTTGCAAAGACCTGAAGCCCAACATGGGTTTGTTGCGGTCTGATCAGGTGAGGCGTCCGTCTTGTTCTTGACTCCTTCATCTTCTTGTTCCACCTCTATTCACCGTCGTCCGGCGTTGAATACGCCGCCTTCCGTCCGTCTCATCACCTTTCGTCTGTCTCCGGCCACCTCGTCCACGCCTATGAGATCATGGCGAGGCCCTCCTTCGTTCCCCCCTCTTCCCCAGTTGATCTCTGCTCTGGAGACGTCGCCCTGCTCGAAGTCCAAGCTTTTGGCTATGGCCGCCATGGCCATGGAGGCCAAGCTCGGCCGACCTTCCCTGGTTTGCACGACCTCCCATGTAGCCCAGCGCCCCATGTCCGCACACCAAGATCCCCACCCGATGCACCCAAACACTCCTTGCGCCGCTCTAGCCGGCGGCTGCCGACTGCATTGAAAGGGATTTTGTTTTCTGCAATAGGAGCTGTGTTTGATTTTGTTTCTGCAATGGAGGCTGTGTTTCAGAATGAAAAAAAAACGGTTTGGGGTGATTACAACAAGCCTCTTGGTGCATAGGACCGAGCGGAACACTACGTTTGTTGCAAAGGGGGCGATAGCATTTTTTTCCTAATAACAGGGGTCTTTTTTCATTATGTTTCTGAAACATAGGTCTTGTTTCAAAGAAACAACGGTTCGGCGGGTGAGCAACAAGATTCGTGTTGCAAAGCATCGAGCGCAACACGAGTCTTGTGGGCACAAGCTGACGGGGAGAAAATTGGAGGGCTTCCAAGCTCACCATGCGACAGACCTTTTCTAAACATCACCCGCCAGATGCGTAACATGCCTTTAGAAGTAAATGACAATTTATATCATAGACAAGACTTGACCAACAAGCCGGGAAATCTATTCAAACTCTAATACGGCCACTAACCTGACAGGCTTGTGGAAGTGAAACACGCCTGAACCAGAACTTGATATGAGGTCATTGTTTGGTACGGGCGGAAGGTGGTGATGGGCAGGGTGGATCCATATATGGGTTGTGTGTGTGTGTGGGGGGGGGGGGGCATAATTGCATATGAAATCGGTTGGCAGGTGGATGCTTGAAGGCAGTAGAGGCGGTCGGTGAAAATCTGTGTTGACTGCTGCTGATGGGCATCAAAATTGGGGCATGATTTGGGCTATAGGGTGTGCCAAGTGGCCTAGATTGATGTTAGCAGCGGTTGACACATGGTGTCGTTGCAAGTGGAAGTAGATGGTGGGAAGGCAGGAAAGTGAGGGCGCGGAGGGGGGGGGGGCAATCTACCGGGTGGGTGGGACACCAAAGGTGCTATTAGCAAGGGGAAGCACCAGGGGCGCGCCGCCGTTGGGGAGGAGGGCTTGGGATGCGGAGGTAGCGTCATGGACGGTTGCTGTAGTCGTGGGATCTGGTGGTGGGGGAAGGGCTAGCTTCTGTTGCTCAAGTGTTGCACCAGCTCGGCAAGGAGCGTCTAGTCCTCTGCTCGTTAGCGTGTGAAGGCCACCAATTTGCTTCGTGATGATCTTTATGTGCTCCAGAGCCTCGAGCTCAACCAAATTGGAAGAATCTACTACTGACATAACCCTAATTACTGAAAAGTAGATAAAAGTAAACAACAATATTCTTCTCTGATTTATTGAAAGGGCTCGCCCCCTTTATATAGTAGACAAGACTTGACCATGAAACCGGTAAATCTGTTCAAACTCTAATACGATCTCTAAACTGACTAGACTCTTTCCTAGCAAAGATGCTTAATCAATTAGGACTCTAATTAAGGGATAAGACTCCACGTTTGATGGGTTGATCCACATAACATCTTTAGGGTACTGATGTGGCGAATCTACCCATAGATATTTTCTCTTCACATTGGCAAATAGCATTTTGAATTTCCTACGTACCTTGTATAAAGGGCAGCCCTGTGCATGTAGCTCCCTCTTGTGTAGGGTCTAGGAAAGGGTCCGACCACTTTGGATCTTTTGTACGCAATCTTTCCCTGCATTTTTGCAAGAGGTTGTTTCCAGGACCTGAATTCATGACCTCATGGTCACAGGGCAACAGCTTTACCGCTGCGCCAAGGCTCCCCTTCCCTCGTACCTTGTATATTACGCGAAACTTTTATTATCGAGATCATGGTCATAATATTGTTACTTTTAGTTTCGTTCTTAGCTGAACGATTTAGATATTTTGTCATACATATATTTCATTAATTGCGTGCATCTTTATTAATAGACGTTCAATAAAAATTGTGTACTTCGTCGAAATCTGTTGTGCCCTTTTAAAATACACTGTAGGGCTGAATTGATCATGGATATTCGTTTATTACATTAACAAACAATATTAATTGGTTGCTCTGTCAATTAGATGTCATTAGGTATATAAGATAATTGCCAAAACAATGGTTTTTGATTGGTGCACTGAGGACAAGCACACACCATTGTGACAACTATGTGATCCTTTTTGTCGAAAAAATCAACTACACAGCTTAATGAGTGCACAACTATTTTTCTTGAAAATCATGAGAACTTTTAGTCTCAATCGAAGCATCGATAGATTAAAAAAATGTTCAAGAAATAGGTTCATTACACAAATACTCATTCCATATGCATCTGGAGGACTTGGAAATATATATTGCATTGTTTTGTAGTTTAACTTGATTTTTCATTGTTAAGCTAGCGCTATAGAATGTTCTAATGTAAGGACTGGCCTAACCATATAAAAAAACCGTTCTACAAATTTGGGTACAATCTGGAGAAGAGAAAATGAAATAAATTGGATGGAAATATGAAGTCACGGTAGTGTTACTCTTAACCAACTTCAAATTTAGATTGTAGAATAATTGTATATGTATTTTACTCAAAATATGGATATGAATGTGCCATAACCAACATCCGGTTCCTGTCTGATCCAAATATTATTTTTATTTCTTTTATATCTTGTGGTATAAGTGGTTAATACACATATGTTCCTGAGTATAGTGCAATTTTTACCTAGTCATGTGATTTAAGCCGTATAAACTACAATGGCTGTAAATAGCTGTGAGTAATAGTGGATTATTCTACCTAGAGTTTTGCATTCCACCTGGTTATTAATTTACCTCGCCGTTTGCGTTCTGCTATCACGTACTTGATGGCCAGGAGGGTGAGGATTTGATCTGAGGTAGTAGTCGTGTGGGTCATAAAAGCGGTATGCATTGGTGCCGGAAGTCCTCTCGCATCCGATGAACACCATCTTCGTGCTGCGATGGATTATTCTACCTAGAGTTTTGCATTCCATCTGGTTATTACTTTTACCTCGCCGTTCGCGTTCTGTTGTCACGTACTTGATGGCCACGAGGGGTGAGGATTGGATCTGAGGTAGTAGTCGTGTGGGTCATAAAAGCGGTATGCATTGGTGCCGGAAGACCTCTCGCATCCGATGAACACCATCTTCGTGCTGCGACCAGCCTGCTTTGGGAGGTGCGGCTCCACCGTCTTCACATGCTCATGTACTCAAACGTCTGTAGATGTGACATATTTTGGCTTAAACCTGTTGATGGCTTTTTCAGGGCGAACCGTTCCACATCCAAAGTTCCAAACTCTCATACCAAATTAATGCTAACTAGGGATAAGTAGAGATAATACGTATCTCGATCTGCCTGGACTCCTGAAGCGGTTGGTGTTGTAGCTATCCGCCTATGCCGGTACCCACATGACATTTGGCATCTTGGGTCCACTTGAGACACCATGTTTAACATGGCATCAATTGGTGCATGTTGTCCTGGATCAAGTCTGAACGCCCACATATTTTGCGTGCCGCTTCATGTTGCGGATTGTGTCCATTGTATCTACATTTGAGCAATTTGTTCCTAGATTTTGTCTAGGACAGCTCATACACATCAATGCCACATCATTTCCAGTGTGGCACCTGCGAGATGTGCCTAAGATGTCAGTATGTGGTTCAGGTCATGTAGCTTGACACTTCTCCAAAAGAACATAACCATGTTTGCATCGAGCATTTATTCCTATAGGAAGTGTTAGAGCCACCCTGCATCCATCAGCACCTATATTGGTGATGATATACCAATAGAACATAATCATGTCTACGTAGGTCTGTAACGCTGGTATGATCTTAAGACTATTTTTCTCTTAAACATTGGTGATGATATACATGACTGGCATTAACAAGTGGGTGTGAAGTGTAAACGCATGGTTCATCACCTATATGCATACCTGCAACACCAATGCCATTTGTGTATAACACACTTGTGCGGAAATTTCAATGATCCAAAATTAGTGAACATAACAAATTTATATATATGCAGCAGCTTTCCCGTCTAGGGTATCCCACTGTCCTGATGATTTGTTTGAAATTGGTAATTATCTGGTAGATCTGATTTGTGCTGTTCAGTTTTTCCTTTATTTTTTGTACTCACAGCTATATGTATCTTATGGTTTCAAATAATGCTCTTCAATTCTGCAGGAAGCACTTGAAAATCCAAACCTGTTTGATGGACTGGATACTAACTCAGTAAAAGATACTATGATTATGAGTGTGTCTCCTTGTGCATTGCCAGATCATACATTTCAGGATTCATTTCGGCAGCACCAGAGTTGGTCTTCCACAAGCGGCAAGTTTTCTTCCTGGCCATCTCATGAATCTAATGTGTCGCACAGTAAGGAGTTAAAATCTCGTTCTGAGTTGAACACTCCGCGTGAGAATGGACCTTGCACAGGACTGACAGTTCGTTTGATGGGTAAAGATCTTCCAGTTTGCACGACCAGAGCTGAATCGATTTCCGAGACTGCGCAGAAGCATACAGGTACTTTCACCAATGACTATTTCAACGCAAATGTGTTCTTGCCACAAAAAGGACGGCCTTTTCTCTCTTTACAAGCTCAGAATTTTCCCAATGATACAGTAAATTCTACCAGGATACTTCATGCTTCAACATATCATGCAAGCCCAAGTCAGGCATGGACTACACATGATTACGGCCACCCTGTTCCAGCAGCTAATGTACTTTCTGGAGATCAGTTGCCATATGAAAACAGGTTTTTTGATTTTTCAAACTCGCGGACCAATCGGCCTTTTCTATTGGGGTGCTCACCTCCTCCCAATCGTGGCAGTGGAGCATTCCAACAGAATTCCCCGTCGTGCCGTTATTACTCTGATCCTATCCCTAGGATAGAACCACCCACAGCACCACCTTTGCCTACAACCAGACAACATGGTACAGCATCTTTAGGTTTCCATGCCAATTTGCCTCAGCAACATGTTGTGCATCCAGCAAGCTCGTCAGTTTGTCGTCTTAATTCTGTGGGTTTTACATTCAACCATCCAGACCGGGTAGTTCAAACACCTTTCAACAGCATAAGAGATGCAACCCTTTCAGCCAGAAATACAGATAACATAGTGGGGAGCGCTGTTCTTTGCAATTCCAATGCTTCACCTAGTGGTCGGTATGTGCAGAAGAGATCAGGCCCAGCTCACTCCTGGGGCGAAGCATGTACTGGTGCCAAACGATAGCACAGGTGACAGCTATTCTGCGCCTGTGTACTCCTGTGTTTCATTCGGTAGTAGGAGCACAAATGCTGCAGGTCCTCAGAACAAAGGAGCATGATACCCTTTGTGGAACTTTTGCTTGGTTGCAGTTGCATGAAAAACATCGGTGCTGTTTTTATTCATTTAGTTGGAACCTTTTGAAAAATGTTTGTTACACTTTTTTGTTGTAACGGTTGCGATACTTCAAATGCTGCTTCGTTAGTAGTTATTTTGTCAGCTGAACCTGAATCCATGGCTGGTGTAGCCTGCCTAAGACATGTACTCTGTTATATTTTGTATTGTTAATCTTGGTCTGGAAGCTAAATAGATGTTATTGGCAGAAAATGTTACCTACATTTTATATTTGCAAGGTTCATTCTCAATACAACAGGCCCTGAGCTCATGATATTTTTTGTCCTGAAATCCCGTCAAATGTAAGTTGTTTGTAGTCCCTCTGTTTCATCATGGTTTTAGTTTAAATTTGAACTAAAACCACGACACTTATTTTGAAACGGAAGGAGTGTATAATAGTTTTTTTTTTTGCTGAGAAGACAATTTTGTTTCTGGTAGTGTCTGTCTTATGCTGTCAAGTGAGCGTTACCGGCTCATTTCACACTTTGTAGAACACATGCAACTGGAAAGAAGACACCAGTGTGGGCAAATCCAAGGAAAATTAAACACTTATTATTCGGTTAATATTCCAAAACTATTATACAACTATCAAATAATCAAGTCCAATAAATAATATACTTCCATCTTCATTTTTTAGATTAGAAATCCTAACACTCATGTTTCATATAACCAAATTTCATCCAAACATATTGCAACCAATTCCAGCAACAATGCGCGGTGAATTATCTAATATTTAT
Organism: Triticum urartu; assembly: GCF_003073215.2. Lineage (NCBI taxonomy): Eukaryota > Viridiplantae > Streptophyta > Magnoliopsida > Poales > Poaceae > Triticum > Triticum urartu. The sequence continues at coordinate 106,446,654 of NC_053024.1, read as the reverse complement.
TGAGTATGAGTTACATGCAAAGTGCATCTTAAGGGGAGTCTTTTCCCATGCATGTGCATGGTAGCATGATGAATTGACATAGTTGCATGTTGAGAAAAATAGAATTAGGGTGATCAACTATTTAGAGATATATGGCTAGCAAATCGCAGGTTGACTTTGGACTCGGCGGCGTGACTCCCGACTCCTCCAGTGTGGCCCCTGCGCGGCGACCGGGGGGAACCCTAGCGCCGCCGTGTCCTCGTCCCTCCCCCGACCTCTCCTCCTCGCCGCCGCCGGGAAAAGCTCGGTCGACGTCGGCGGCGGCGGGATCTCTTCTCCCATGACACGCTGGATCTGGCATGGGCGGATCGCGACGGTTGTTGGCGGCGCGCTGGAGGCGGGGTGCGCAGGCGCGGGCTTGGGGGCAACGACAGGACTCACGCTCGCGGTTTCCCCTGGTGCGCGTGGGAGTCCGCTCAGGGCGCGCCAGCCCTCGGCAAGCGGTGGCAGGCGCTGGGCTCTCGGCGGCGCTCCGGCGTGTGCAGGCGGCGGTGGTCCCTGTGCGCGGTCATCGGCTCCTTCTCTGACCCAGACGGCGCGGGGGATGGCGGCGGCCCGGCGTGGCCGGCGATCTAGATGCGGTGGTGCCGGCGGCTCGCTGATCTGTCGGTGCTCCAGGGTTCTTCCTGGTGGTGCTGGTGGTGACGGCAGTCCGTGCACGAGAGTTGGATCCCTTCGAACAGATCTGGGTGAAAACTTTCCTTCGACGTCTGCTAAGGCCGGCTGTGGCGGCGCTATCTGCGTCGTTCCCTTCTGAAGGCATCACCATGGAGAAGTTCAAGGCCACTCTCTGCTACCTCCGGGGGAAACCCTAGATCGGATGATCGGATGATGGCGGCGCTCTGGTGTCGTTCCTCCTTTGGGGGCGTCATTCTTTGGAGGTACACACGTGATCGAGGGACCAGAGGACGGATTCTTTGGTGGAGCGGTGATTCATCCTACACACTGATGGCGACGGATCTTGACGGCGTGGCGCAGTGCAGATTCGGAGTTCGCTGTGGGAGGATGGACTCGCACAGGAGGAGGACGATGTCGGGCGTCGTGGTGGCGTCGATGGCAGAGAGACCTGGCACGGTACATGCAACAGTACAGCTCTGAAGATGGATTAGTGGCAGGTGGCTGCGGCAGCCTCATACCCGGCAGGCGTCCTGGTTGAGGAGTGCGCCGGACTGGTAGATGCCCCATACCAGGCAGGCGTCCTGGTTGGGACCTCAGGTCTTAAATGTTTAGGTTTGGCTGCCATGTCTATTTGGTATTAGGCCCAGATTATCTGCGCCCCTTCATCAATTGGATAGGTGTAGCAACAGTTGTTGCTTAGACAGTGGCTTTAGTCTTGATGTTGTTTGGTTTTATAAGGTCTTGTAAGAATAATTAATAAAGTGGATGTATGCATCGCCAAGATGCAGAGGCCGGGGGTCATCCTCCTTTTCTAAAAAAACTATTTAGATATATAGAATGTGTTCGTGGATGCAATAATTGTAATACATGCATGTGTGACCACTAAATCATTAAAAAAATACATACATTGGTTTGTTTTTCGTCTCTTAATCCTTGCATTTAGCGATTTATTGCACCTCAACCTAAGTACAAGTGATGGAAGACAATAAAAATGGGGCATAAAAACGGAAAGACAGAAAAATGTGTTAGGCCATTTAAATCAAAAGAAAAGCAATGCATTTGGATTGTTTAACCCACTGTTAACCTTGGCCCTACTGGAAAGCGTACGTATTTATTAGCAGCAGGGTTAGCTGGATAATTTTAGGGTACTTTCAATGCGGACCCTCAAAATGCACGCTAATATTCAGACCAAAGTGTACGGATGCTGTAAAACCATTCAACACGGTGCCACATTGATCCGCAGATATGTCCCCGTGTTTGTATTTCCACAAACCGGATGCAAATCAAATGGAGCTTTATGAGAGTTTGGACGTCCGCCACGTATGCGTTTGACCCCATATCCGTTGCGCGTCCAAACCAAAACTCTCTCCACACGAAACAGTTGTTATGCATTCATGCCAGTCAAGCCGCTCTAGAGTGGCCGTGACTCGATGGCATTGATGCCGGTTAGAGTGACGCGACCGGACGAATAGGATATCGCCGTTTCAATGCCGACGCGGCGACGGAGAAGCCTACTCCATACGGTGAGCCACATTGAAGCTGGCTTTCCGTCTGTTCGGCTGGTTGCGGCTATTTAAGCTCGACTTGGTGTCGTCCATGCCATATCTTCTATCCTCTCCTCTTTGCTCACCACTATCGTTTCCTCCTCTCTTCTCCGCGACGATGTTGAAGTCCTGGTTCTCCGTGCCGGCAGATGGCTCCGGATGTCCTTCTGGATCCGGATCATGGCGCCGTAGTCGCTCTTCGGGGCCATCATCCTCCACCCAGCTCTTCTAGGGAGGATGAGATCATCCTCTCCTCGAGTGATGAGGAGGAGCAAGAGCCTGACGAGTGATATTTTTGCACTCATTTCACCATTATTTAAACTGGATAGTTCCGGAGGTTTTGAGAGATCACTTTGATATTGCTACTAATGACTAATGAATGAAAATTGTGAAATACATTTATTAAATATGTTTCCATGGGAAATGGACCAAAAGAAGGAAGAGACCCATCATATATATGGAAATACCAATTGTGGGAACAAAGCCAAGTCAACTGGGGGTGCAGAAGAGGTAACAAAGCGATCGACGATGTTTTTGCATGACTGCGGTGCAAACTCCTTTTTACCGGAGGCGGGATGTACCGGAGCCGCATCTGCCGTTGGCGTTGTTTGCGATTCGTACTGCTCGATGACCCACATGTTTGTATATCAGTGTATTCCATCTTCTGGGCCGTTGTATTCACCATTACGTCAAATCAATGGCAGATCGATGGGACACATGTTAGGTGAGGGAGAGAGTCTATCCTGACGTTGCATGTGGTGCCGTGGTACAAATCCTTTCCTTTTATTTTCTCTTTAGGATTTTCAATCATTTCTATCTTTTAAACCATACTGTTATTTTTGAAATATTTTATATATTTGAATCCCTGAAGCCAAGAGCTTTAGTATAAGACCAAATTTGGATGCATTTCAAACATGTTTTAATTTCAACATTTCAAATGACTGAAATTAGGTTTCTGAAACAAGCGGAATATGTTTTTTGGAGTAATTGAAATTAGTTTTTTTCATTGAGTGAAATCAATTTTGAAATATGTTTTCTCAACTGAGTGAAGTATGTTTTCTCAACCGTGTGAAATTATTTTCTTTAGATGAGTGAAATTTGTTTTCCATACACATGACACATATTTCGGCGTGAAATATGTTAAATATAGTGAAATGTGATTTCTAAAATGAGTGAAATCTAACTTTTGTAAACGGGTGTAATGTGTTTTCTGAATCTAGTGAAATGTGAAACCTACTGAAATTTTGCCGTTTATATATTTGAATTCCTAGCGACGAGACCTTTTGAACAACACCAATCTTCAATGCATTTAAACTAGTTTCAGTTTTGCCGTTTCAATCAAATTTATGTTGAGTGAACTATGATAAAAATCTGTGGTGTGAAATTAGTGAGATTATTTTTGAACTGAGTGAAATATAGTTTTGAAGCGAGTGAAATTATTTTACAAATGATAGTTCTTTTGAAACAAGTGAAATAACCTTTCTAAAATAAGTGAAATTCATTTTTTGAAGTGAGTGAAATCTTTTTTTTTCATACACATGACAGATGTTCCGGTGTGAAATACGTGGAAGTTTTTATTTCAAAGTTTGAAACTAGTTATTTGATACAAGTGAAATATGTGTTTTAAAATGAACAAACTCACTTTTCCAAAATAAGCTTTTTTACTGAGTGAAATATGTATTTTCAAACAACTGAAACTTGTTTTCTTAATTGTGTGAAATTATTTTCTCTAAAATGAGTGAAATCGGTTATTTGAAATATGTGAGATTGTTATTTTTCAAATATACGAATCATGTGTTTTTGAAATACGTGAACTTAGCGAAATATGTGTTCTGAAATAAGTGAAATCGGTTTATTTGTAATAAGTGCAAGTGTTTTCTCAAAGGAGTGAAATGTGCCTTTTCAAATTAGTGAAATACTTTTTTCGAAGAAGTGAAATACTTTTTTCTGAATTAAGTGAAACAGGTTTTTTGAATTGAGTGAAAGCAATTTTATGACAAGTGAAATTATTGTTTGAATGAGTGAAATGGTTTCTTGAAATGAGTGAAATATAATTTTCGAAACGAGCAAAATATGTATTATGAAGCGAGTGAATTCGTTTTTGCAATTGAGTGAAATTGGTTTCTTTAAATAACTAAAATGAGCTATTTAAAACGAGTGAAATCAAATGGGTGAAGTTAGTTTGTAAGTTCCATATTCCAGTTTGTGAAATGTGCCTTTTCAAAATAGGGAAATACTTATTTTGAATTGAGTGAAATTATATTCTTTCGAACTGAGTGAAACAGCAAAATTATAACTAGTTCAAATGTATCCTTGATTGATCTTGTTCTGAAGATCTTCTCGCTACCAATTATAATATATTAAAAAAAATTAAAAACAGGGTTATGGTTCAAAACATATTTATCATCCAAAGTTTTAGTATGAAAGTAAATAGAAGTCTTCCGCATGGAGAAAGAGAGAATACTTTAGAATAGATGTACTCTCCACACACTGCCTACCATGCAAAAAGCTGCACACATGGGTCTATGTCAGTACTTGTCAGTTGTATTCAGCGAGTATAAGAGTTTGCATGTTTATACTGTGTCAGATGGCATCAATCTTGACGACATGCGTGGATGGTGGATTAAGCACCAGTACATCCCAACTCCGGTAAAAAAAAAAACTTTTTCGATGACTGCGGCTGCTCATGCCAGCCACCAGGAACGCCATGACTTCTATGTGAACACACTTTATAAAGGGTGGCATGCCTAATTCATGAAGGAGGAACCACTAGAGCATGAAGCTATACCCAGAGAAGGCATTGACAAACCCTAGCTGCTGCCATTTCGCATCTCATCTCCATGCCACCATCGCCATCACCATCTTAGCTATTCTCCCCCAACTTAGCCATACTTGAAATGGTTGCATCAGAATCAGCAAACATTGTAAGACTATTTATCAATCAATCATTCATCTTTATGTCATCTACAATATTTTCTCCTAGTGATCCGATCGCGATGTGAGAGTAGTTTCGTAAGACAATGGGTTGAGGCATGACCTTGCAACCATATGTATTTGTGCACACGATTGTTTGGATGACTTTGCTAAATTGATGTTGTTTGCATGTTTGATTCCTAATGGAGTTGTCTTTCGTCTTTTTCTTGTTCTAAGGCCCCGTGGGTACCAAGGATCCCAGAGATTGATCGCGAGGATGCATGGAACGCTATTCTGAAAACTAGTAACAAAAATGATTAATACGGTAGCGGAAAGCAATCTTTGGGGATATATGATGTGTAGTTATAAAATGCCCAATGTTTTTGTCTGGAGAAGTACTTAACAACCGGAAACCCTATGCAATAGTAAGGGCCAGTGGTTGGACAACTAACTCTCGATGCAGGTCATGAACCAGTCTTGAAGTACTTTGAACATATCCACCATTTCATCGCGTTGTGAGTACAACGTAATAGGTGTCTATCATAACTATGTTGTAAATCAAGACGAGGTCCCACACACAAGTATAAGGTTGTAAGTATAAGTCCCGCGATCCATGCATATTTTCGTGTCATAGTTTACATAGAAAAAGTTATCTAAAAGGTCTGGGATGCTAGAAACTTGTGCAAGAAAAATAAGTTGCTTGAATCTTTGTCATAGAGCACCACCGGTAAGGGAAAGTGCAAGGCTCCTAGGTCAGGATCGGCGTTGGCTGATGCAGCCCTGTGCATGGCGCAGGAGGAAGCCGAGCGGCTCCTCCGCGATCGCCAATCGGCGGTCGGGCAAGGCTACCACACCCTTCTGTCACTTGAAGGACCACTCCATGGCACATACGGCGACTGAGGTGTCGCCGGCCAGCCCAGCAAGGCATACGAGGTCATCGTCCGCTACAAATTAGTTTAGTTCTTTAAGATTTAGTTGGATGGACGAAATATCGTCTGGTTTATGTAAATTATATCAAATTTTTGTCTGTTTGTGTGAATTTATGTCGTGTTTGTATGATACGCGTTCGTGTGGTTTAAATTATGTTTGTATTGTGGTTGGAGGCTTGGGACAAGCATTGGATGGCTGTCCACATGGGTGTCCACGGACGTGTCCATGAACAAATATTATGTCTCTTTTGGGACCGCGTTGGAGGTGCCCTTAGAATACCTACAACCGGGCTCCCCAAACTTATTGGTCGGACGGCCAGTCAATGCACGCCACGAAACCGTGACCACGCCGGTGTCCCCAAACCAATTGCAGACGTCCAGACTAATCGGCACCTCTTAAATCCTGCCCAAATCTAGGTTGGGTATGGGGAGGCCCATACATGCTCTGCTGCTTCTGCCACGTCGGACCAGCTCACTCAGACCACACAAATATCCCCACTTCGAATGAACCCTAGACCATAGTCAAAGCACAGTCCACTCCACTCTCTGTCTCCTCCTCTCCACGTCGTCTCCTCTTCCGATTCATGTTGAGCTCCGGCACCACAACGTATGGCTGCGGATCCAGTGGCGATGACCCCGCCCACTGGAAGTCGCTCCTGCGCGAGGTGGATTCAGACAACAAGGAGGAGCTCGCTGTCCGCATTGCGTTGCGCCGGTCACGGCTGAACATGGGCCTAAGTGGAATCTTTGGCTTGACGTCGTCCCATGTAGCCCGACGATGAAGTGCTGACAACTACGCCGTCCCGTCGCATCCACGCAACTCCGGGCGCTCCTTGCCCCTCCCTCTCCAACCCTCCTCTACGTGATCCTGCTTGCATCCCCGGCCACCGCTTGGTCCTCGTGCCCACTTTGGCGGCGCCGCGGATGCGGACGACCAAATCTGAGACGCGCGCGGCCCGCTGCCTAGAGGGAAAGGGTGGCGGTGCCAGAAGCGATGTGCTCCTGCTAGTCTCGCGTGAAGGCGCCAATAGATCTGGATGACCAACTCATTGCGTAGGTCCTCCACCGGTCGCTCACCACGACGGAGACCGACGCATGGTGTCTCCACTGCAAGAATGTCATGGTGCACCGGCTCACCATCGAGCAGTTGGAGCGCAAGACTGTGGCGGATGAGACGACTAAAGCTAAGGCCGCTTGGCTGGCGAAGGAGCAACAATGTCTGGTCCATCCGCTGACCGGCATCATCTCCTCCTCCGATGACTCCGTCGGCACCGCCCTCCGCCGCCAATGCCTACACGGATGGGTACAGTCGCACCGGGACCGCAAGAGGAAAGGGCTAGCAAGGAAATGGTGATTTCCGATGCCATGTCATCTCCGTTTTAGTTTAAATCTGTGTTCGTTTAGCTATGATGAATTGCATCTTTTGGTTTGATGAACTGTGATGCTATGTCTCTATGCATTGTGAATGTAGGCCTCTTTTGTTGATATGTTTCGTGTGATGAGATCAACGTAGTTTTGTTCACATCGCATGGATAGCATGAATTTGAGAGGTCGAATTTAAGGAATACAGTTGTGAGTGCGAGTATTTGAGGGGTTACCGTCCTTTTCCCCGGACTTATAGGGGCGGAAATAGCTACTCCCTCGTTTCTAAATATAAGTTTTTTTAGATATTTCTATACAAACTACATGCATATATAGACATATTTTAAAGCGTAGATTTACTTATTTTATTCGGTGTGTAGTGCCTTGTTGTAATCTACTCCCTCTGTTTCTAAATATTTGTCTTTTTGGAGATTTAAAATGGACTATCACATACGGATGTATATATATATATTTAAATTTATTCATTTTGCTTCGTATGTAATCATTTGTTAAAATCTTTAAAAAAACAAATATTTAAGAACCGAAGGAGTAAGAAAGCTGTAGATGCTCTCAGCTGAGCCGGACCTGCATTCCGCAACGGGTGCTGTCGGCGCGGTGGGCGGCACTACTACCCTTTGCGCAACAGTGCCGGACTGCCAGTGCCATGAGCCAGGTTTCAGCCTAACCCGTTGGCCCCACCATCTACACCGTACGTATGCATATTATTCCTAGTTTTAGTTTCCAGGTTTCAGCCTAACCCGTTGGCCCCACCATCTACACCGTACGTATGCATATTATTCCTAGTTTTAGTTTCCAGGTTTCAGCCTAACCCGTTGGCCCCACCATCTACACCGTACGTATGCATATTATTCCTAGTTTTAGTTTCCAGGTTTCAGCCTAACCCGTTGGCCCCACCATCTACACCGTACGTATGCATATTATTCCTAGTTTTAGTTTCCAGGTTTCAGCCTAACCCGTTGGCCCCACCATCTACACCGTACGTATGCATATTATTCCTAGTTTTAGTTTCCAGGTTTCAGCCTAACCCGTTGGCCCCACCATCTACACCGTACGTATGCATATTATTCCTAGTTTTAGTTTCGCCACGTACTATGTACTACTACTCGTTTCCTTTCCTTCCTCAGAGCATGGTGTATCTTGTAGAGATTCTTTTCCGATTCAGAATGATTGCGTAAATAACTGCGTGCCCCCCCCCTCCCCCCCCTAAAAAAAGATTGCTTGGTTTCTCCATGAACAGTGCATTTCGCTTTTACAGGAATGTGTTAGACAAGCAATCATATAGATGTGGTAAATATATTGTTGCGGGATCAGTTGCAATATATTTCAATGAGATTTAATTATGTGGAATATAAAATTTTAGATTAATATCAAGTGAAACAAAATTAAAAATACATTTGACTTATTATATTTGATTATGTTTAGCTGTCAAGTATTTCTTGAATATAAGTAGAATAATTAAATAGTTTCACAAAAAAAGTAAAATAATTGAATAAAAAATATTTTTCATGCATAGTTGCATGTTGAGGCGGGTCTTATCTCATCTATAATTATATGATAAATGTGGCATGCTTGGATGTTGATACAAATAAGTTAGTTTGGGATCACTCGTAGTAATTCTTTCTAGTAGCTAATTAGTACTCCGATATACTATTTCTATATGCATGCGTAGTGTGAACGCTATTTTTAGCCCATTCCATAACCAATAGATAACCAATAGAAATATTAGTGTTACTAAATAATTATTTCAGTTTTTTTGAATTTTGGTCAAATCTGGTCAAACATTGGTCAAATCTGGTCAAACATTGGTCAAATCTGGTCAAACATTGGTCAAACTATGGTCAAACTGTGGTCAAACTACTTATTCAAGAAATATTAGTGTTACTAAATAATTATTGTTTTTTAGAACAATAGTTTCAAACTCAAACGGTGAAATGTGTGACTTCATGCTCAAGCTAAATTCCTGAGGGTTAATAGGATTGACATCTTACTATTGTCAGGAAAACAACAAGTGCAGACTTGGAAACGAGGAAGAATAGAACCCGGAAGTTAAGCGTGCTCAGGCTGGAGTAGTGAGAGGATGGGTGACCATCCGGGAAGTTAGATGATTTGGAATGATGAGGGGTGATTAGAGATTAGAGGTTAAATTGAGCAGTGATGATGGGTGATTAGAGATTAGAGGTTAAAATATTTCAGAAATTTAAAACTAAAAAAATTCAAAAAAATCATAAAATTTCCTTTAGTACCGGTTGGTGTTACCAAGCGGGACTCAAGGTGGACCTCCAGGCAGCGGCCACGTGGAGGGCCTTTAGTCCCGGTTCGTATAAGAACCAGGACTAAAGGAGGAGGCTTTAGTAACAACCCTTTAGTCCCGATTCCAGAACTGGGACTAAAGGCCCTTATGAACCGGGACCAAAGGCCCTGTATCATTTGTGAATTGGGTCTATGCTGCTCATTTTTTAATGTATTAAAATTTCTCGTAGCTAATGTGATCATCAATCATTTCATGCATAAAGTAGCAAGCACTTGACTGATCAAATTTGCTCCAGATGAAATGCATGGTCAATCGGGTATTAATAAACTTCAAGGTGTACAAATACAAAAGGAGATGTTAGTGGGAGCGAACACATAGGAGTAGTGGACCAGTATGTGGTTGGATGGTTAGGAGGATAATGGTATCCCCAGCCTAAGACTAGTCACAATGGGGAGTAATTTAGACTAGTAACATCACATTTTACTAGGCTATGTTACTACCTCCACAATGGGTAGTAACATATGTGTGTTGTCATGTTATGGTTCATTTATTAGCCTATAGACTCATATTGTCTTGGTATGTGTGATGTTACAGTAACTAGCTAAGTTACCACCATCACCTCTCTCATCATTAAATATGTGCCACATAAGCAAAATTATCTTGAAAAGTGTGATGTTGCAAGTGATGTTACTCCCACTGTGGCCAGCCTAACAGGGTTCAAGTCCTAAACTTGATATTGGTGCCCGTGTTTGTATTTATTTCAGACTTTTCGGTGATGTTCATTCAGTGGGAGGTGACATTTCCATCACACAGCCTATGATGATTTCGTCAATCTCAAGATGCTACGCCAGCTCAGTCTCTTGGAGGTACTTATAGGAATACGATGTGTGTGCGTTCATAGAGATGATTATATGCTCATATATAGTGACTTCGGTTGTCTATGTTAAGAAAAAACACGCAGGCAGCACGTGACTTGAAGAAAACACACACCCTTTGCACGACACTCTAAAATAGCACACAAATTAAGTGAACGATGCAACGTGGCAAGCGACCTAAACGACCAAGTATCTGCAAGAAGCTTCTCGGATGCCATGAGGCTAGATTTTGTTCTCCTGGCAACTCACACGTTTGCCTTTTTCTTTGACTGATCGAATATACCCCCTCCCATCTAAAATAAGCGTCACAGTTTTACATTAAGATTCAAACCTCAATGCAAAACTTTGACTCTTATTTTGAATCAGAGGGAGTATTAGATACTAGTAGTACCATTTTTCTCTCTCTAAAAACGTGTCTTGTTAATCAATGAGATTGCATTTCATATAATATAAATTTTGCTAAATTTAGTGAATTTAAATTAATTAGTTTCATTTTTATCATCATCAAAGGAATGCATGTCTACACGGACACGCATGCACATATATAACTTAACAAAGAGTACACACCGATACGGATTTTCCCGATCGAGCGTGGCTGCAAAAAATTACAGGTCTGTCGTTTTTCCTATAATTGATACGAATAATGTACTTCCAAATAATTATTTTAAACTATACATGATGATACTAAGTTTAAGTCAGCTGTACAAGTATTTGAGAAGACCAGATGATTTAATTTTCTTTTGGGCCACAAAATTACTGCATTTTGTCTCTCGAAAATGTTTATTTAATTAATTAGTGGGATTGCACATTCATAAATTAAAATGCACATGTGCTATATTTAGCTGAATTTATTGTTGCGTGCTCAAGCATTTCCCCCTCCATATAACTTAACATATTATGTATTATGGATTGTAGAAATATTCCACAATGTTGCAATGGTAGGTAGTATTACAACAGAAAGCGTGCTCCCAGGATCTAATAAAAAAAAGGTAATTTCACGTTAACCCTATATCACATTTGGCACCTATTGGGGAGAGAAATTTAAGACTGTAAAATTTCTCAGCCCACTCACGATTTGGGCATTTTTGGCTGTCGGATGTCGTACTTTGGATATTCTTGGCCATCCGCTCAACTTCTGGTCGCGCACTGGGCCACTTGTCCTAAAAGGGCTGCTATTCTGGAGCAAAAATCAAAGCATGTGGTTAATTGGGCCATGTACTATACACAGACAATTTTCTCAACCTCGCTCGGCCGCCACCCTCTCGTTTTGTAACCCATTCTCACCCACTCACACAGCCTCATCCCCTCCCCGAGATCTCCCGTCCAAGCGGCCTGGGCGAAATAGCCGCCCGATAGCGCCGCCGCTGAAGGAACCTCAAGCAGCGACACCCTTCCCCTTCTCTCGCTCGATCCGCGCATAGGTAGGCGATGGATCAGTCCTCTCTTCCTCCATCACCCTCTTTCTCCTTCACCTCCATGCTGCTACCTCTCCATGTCACCTTCCCGTCCTGCCGCTCTATGCCGATCGATGGTGAGAGGCAGATGAGAGGATGACAACCCGAGAATGGGAAGGTGAGTCGAGGTTGAATAGGGTTGGATGCCATGAAGTGCCTTCCCTTATCTTGCTCCTCTCTTTTGAACGACTTCCCCAGCCTGGCACATGCACTCTATTGGTGGAACCAACAGGGACCTCCCATTGGCCTTCTATAGGTTCGAACTTTGTTTGTATCTGTAATCGTATGTTAACATGTTGCATTGCAATTTTTTTGATAATTTGCTCACTAACATGCAACTATATATAATATAGTTTTTATCAGGTGATAGATATTCTTAATTGTTTTTATGGATTAGATGAACATGTCACCAGCATTGGTTAATTGGTAGGTAAAATAAGAATATTATGTGGTAAAACTGACATGCTAACGATGTTTCAGATCTTGTATTCTGCCACCATCATCTACTTTGGGTTGTGATCTCGCTTTCAAATTCTAATTTACCTCCTATATTTTAATTATTGAGGTGTTCTAATTATTGTGAACATTATAAATTATCGTTTAGTTATTGCTAACATTTTTGTTTCTATCTATGTATAAGACTGAATTGTAAAAATAAATAATGCATTATGCCTTATTCATTTGTATTCTACAATTGTTCATTATTTTAGACTTGCTCATAGTACGTCTACTTGAGATTCTTCTGAGTGCCTTATATGAGTACTTTATTAAATTTGCTATTGTTAATACAACCAAAATGAAGGTGTAACCTGTATCGTTGTTCTGCTTAGGAAGCCCTCACTTGGTTAAAGATGATGGCCATTTGTGTGTATTTGTGTTCTAATTTTTCGTTGTGATATTGTGGGTGCATGATGCTAGTATACCGGACTCTTATTTGGATTTCAATACAACAAGATATCCTATGCAAGGTTTCATGTTCCTATTGTAGTTTAATCTTTTGCTACTTGGAGGAGAGTAGAGGGAAGGCATCCCATTTCATGATTCAGAGGACTCGTGTTATGTCTTTTATTGTCTTGCAACTTCTTCATGTTTACATGTCACTAATTAGAAGCAAAGATGCCTAGAGGCACCTGACTTATTCTATAGTTATGCTCAATCAATGGAGTTGGCTAGGATGCTCTAAAGCTCTGCTTTCGAGGTACACCCTTATAACTTTATGGATTCCAAGGAATTTCATAGTGATATTACTCAACAAGAATTCTTATATAACTCGTCATTTTAATTCTTAAAAAGTTGAATTTTGCGCAAGACCAGTGAGCTCTAGTCAATTTGAGGAGACTGGTGAGCTAGAGGACTATCAACTCAATGTGTATATGTATTACTTTACACTGAAAAATGACCAGAACTATCAATTATGAAAAAGAGGTTCAATCTAATAGCTCAGGTAAATCCTTGGATTTAGGTTGCCCATGACATGGTGTAACTTTGGTGGGGAAACTGCTACTTTGACAAAAAAAAGGATGCCATAATATCAGTGTATTGTTAGCCAGAAAATCAATCTCAAGCTTATAATTTCTAGAAATTTACGGATTTAATTTGTGTAGATCTTGGTAGATTCAAAACTTATGGAAGACACTAATGATATGCCTGGTCATTGAGGAGTTCAACTTCGCTATGAATGAGGACAAAGAGCTAGGTGATGATACCCATTGATGTTGAATGCTTCAGGTAAATGTATTATTACCATAGTTTTAAATAGCCGGCTATAGCCTCGCTATAGCTGTTTGAGGGTGTTGCCGCTAAATGATTTCATGTACAATTTGCCGCTATAGCTCCGCTATAGCCCAGCTATAGCTGTTTTTAAGGGTCGCCGCTAAATGCCATAGCCCGCTATTCAAAACATTGATTATTACCCTGCATTTTCGCATGGTCATGTGGGTTTGAAGATGGACCTTATTTGACTATAAAGTTGTGCACACTTCACTTTTAACATATATGACCATGCAGATAACTTATATGTTATTGGGTTGCAAACATCCTCCTTCTGTCGCGGTGATGCATAGTGCATTATTATTTTATAGTATTCCTTTACACTGATCTTCTAATATGATAAACATTTAAATGCAGACATGAAGTATTTTTATGCGAGCAATACAACAACAAGCATTTTTAGGTGGTTTAGAAACTTCTGTCAGTTGTTTCCCTTTATGGTGTTCAGGTTATAAAGTAAAATCAATATCTTTTGCTGGCTCACCATTTTTATTTGTCAATTTTCATATTATAAACCTAAGTATGTCTCTTATTTTTTTTGAAATAACATTATCAAAAACTACCCTGCTACTCTTTCGAGGTCACATAAATACATCATTTAGTTGGACAGATTATGCAAAGTACATGATAATAAACAAGATCCATACTGATTGATTATGCAGTGAAGGTTTTCTCCTAAATAGTGAAGGTTAATCTAACATTTCTGAAGACGGGTAAGAATGATCTTCCCAGATAGAGTGGGGTCATGCGATGATCCATTTTCTTACATATACTTTTGTTCTCTCCTGTGAACTTACAAGAACTAGAAAACCAACCTATTTTTGTCAAATTCCAAAAGCATGGACCTATTTTTTCTTTCTTTGTGTACACTTCTCACGTTGTTCCTATGATAAGCACTTTTTGCTAATATGCATCTCATGATTAGATGTTTCTTGGCTGATAGTATTCTTAATAAACCTTTAAAACAAGGGGTTTTAGATACTCAATATAATGGTTAGCAATAATGGTCTGGCGCTCAACATAATTGTCTTGTATTAAATAAATAAAATTACTTTACTTTCACCAATTTATCACCCCTTTTAAAATATTTATTGTCAATTATGAAATAGGTCAAATCAAATCATGAGCAAGGACCAAGGTTTACAAAACGATCAATTTATAAATTCAAATGAGATGTCAATATAGGAAAATCAACAACAAGCGTGTCTTATGATGGGAAAGAACAATGAGCAACCATTAGACTAAATAAGAAAAACCAAGATCAAACAAGTTGATGTGTGTGTTTTCGATTTCAGTGACAAGGGAGATTGTTTAAGGCTGATTGTACAACGTGTGTAGAGTTGTGTTTTTTACATTACAATATGATGTTGTAGCTAAAACTCTTAGCAGGTTAGAATCACATTTTAGTAACTGATCTTATAACTACAGTACACACATTACACTGCGGTGCTTTGCAGGGGCGGAGCCAGGATTTAGACATGGGGGGGGGGGGGGGGGGGGGGGGAAACGACGGTAAAGCTAATTTTTTTTATGTCTCACGAACTATCGAAGAGTTCTTTATCCACATACTCACTCACATTTAACTTTGCGTGGGCGGGCACGCATAAAGCATGTCTAGCTATAGCTAATAGTATTGAATAATTCCACATACGCAGCACGTAGATGATGTTCTCCAAAATATGGCATAAAGTATCTTGTTACAAAACATTATCATATTTATTTTTAAGATATATGAACATGCATGACCAATCGTTGTATGTATAACTGAATGGCTTGATTTCGCTTGCACTCGTACAGTTTTGAAAGGAAAACCATCAATGCCTGGGACAACACTCAAATTTACTTGATAGTTACTAACGTGTAGACATAGTTAAACATAAAAAAAAATCAAATTGCGTGTGATCAAGGTCGCCAAAATACATACCTTATATAGAGAATCAAATCCATCCCCTCCCCGTCCCATGCATGTGCTCGTCATAACATCTGGTCAGTGTGTAGGCAGGCATGCGACCAAATCGCTGGTTAACTTTGCTCAACGAAGCATCGAGGGATCCGTGCTTCCTAAAGATTGCTTGTGCCTGTGCCCTAGCGTGGAGATGACGGCTAATAGCAACGCTTGATTAAGCCCTGCGTGTGGGCGGCGGCGGCGGCAACAGACCGTTGAACAGCACGGAAGAGAAACTGAACGGATGTACGTGTAGATGCGACTATTACGCATGGTCATCGATCGATCAATCGCTGATTGGATTGATGCGTCCATCACGGGAAACCAATGCCATTCTGGGTTATTTGCCATGGGCTTGGGCCAGCAACATTGTTGGATATACCTAGAATAAAGAAGGCCCGTGCCTTTTGCTACCTACTAATGGCCGGAACTAATCAAAGAATACACTGCTATTTAGTACCCGCGCCACTACTAACAAAATAGTAGCAGTGTTTCCATACTACCAACGCTACTAGTATCCTAAATACTAGTAGCGCGCAGTATTTTCCCACGCCACTACTAACTAATTTATAATTAAAAAAACATAAAATCCACCAATTCCATTTTATGCATACAGTTCCCAGTAAACACAACAATAGTGAGCACTGCTGGGCTCCTATTTCATGGTTAACCAGAAACCGAAGGAAATAAATCAGCCAAAAAACCTCATTATGCATTGCAACTCACAAATGACCACTTCAAAGAACATGCAAGTATCTATGTCATTAACAATTGCAAACATAAGTTTCTTTTTACTACAGTTGTTGTATGTACTATCACACAGTTCCTCATTCTGTTCTCACTCAATAATAAGAAAAATGAAAAGAAAAGATAGAGATAATCTGCCGCAATTGCACTTCGGTGTCATGGATTCAGTCTGCCGCTTCAACATCTCATTATCCGGCAGCACTCTGTCGCTATCTTCTACCTATGAATAAAAACAGACCTTGTCAGAGAAGCAAATGTGAAACCTTATTACAACATGTATGCTAAGTCGCTAACCCATAGAGACAGCTAGAACAAATGTGGAAACTTTCCATGTTGCCGAGTAAGTATATTAACTAGACAAAGTTAGATGACAGTGAAGCTTAAAGCTGCAGTAAGAAATATTAGATATACACATTTTGAAAATCAACCTCAGAAGTGGATACTCTAGTAGACCTGCAAGACCAGATATGGTAGTAACCAAAATCCTATAAAGATTCGAGGTTAAAGATTATAAATCCAATTTGTCATTAGCATAAAAATATTAGTTCCATGAAGAAGTTTGTCAAGAGATATTTTCTAGTGTTTCTAAGACAGTGACTGAAACATAATGAAAGAAAACACGTTTCTGCATTTTAATTAGGGGGAGCTTTAGTTCTAAAATACTGGAACTGTGACTGAATGATCATATATACTATTAGAAAACAGACCAAAATCCCCGCAGAACAAAACAGACCAAAAAAATTAACTTCCTACTTACAGTGGCAAGAAAATCTTATACGAATGTGTTATAATAAATAATGCTAACCATGAAGTCTTCTTCCATATAACAAAGGAGTGACGAAACCAAAAAACCTGTAATTCAAGTACGACATGCAGTTAGTTAATTATTTGCATGTCAACAGTTCTAACGTCTAGCTACAAATCTTCAAAGTAAAGATTGTGAACTCTATTAGACATGATTATATCAATTAGACCAAATAGAAAATAATTCAATATGTTGTATATCCATTAAACGAAGTTCAATCTATCTTCTGATTATTAGTGTTTCAGTTAGGTGATTAGTCCTTCTACGGCCGCTGGTTAATAGGTGAGCCATGACTTTTTACAGTAAAACATGCAAAGGAAATAACAAGTTAGTATTTTTCCAAATCTAATTATACGGCCACTTTGATCATACCTTACTAATTCTGGCCGGACACTAGTAATACAAGAAAAACTTCCATGCTTTATCGGTGCACATTCACCATTTGATAGTGTGATCATTTGAGATCACTAAATCATCTTCTATACGACGTAGGCCAGTAACATTTACATCAGCTTGCTCACTTGTAGCTGCTGGAGCAACCAAATCATCCTGAGCCAATATAGAGTTGCTGCTCAGGCCAAGAACAACAGCTGTAACAGATTGAGACGTTGACTGTCAGCATTGTGCGTGTTAATTCAAAATGATCCGGTCTCCGGATATCCATTCTGTCACTTTTCGAACACTTTGTGGTGTCAGGTTGGTTACATGCTGGAAGGAAGCATCGAACTTGTTGGTTATGCAAAAACGGGTAGCAATTAGCCTAATCAGTGTCTGTTGGGACGTCAATCCCTGCATAAAAGTGCAGTAGTTTTCTTGAGTGGAATCCTTGTGACATTCCAGTCTTGGTCTCCAATGTGACCATCCAACCAGAGATCTAAATAGTGCAGCATCTACGTACAGAACATGAATAAACTTGATCGATTGCCTTGGGCAAGATAGAGATCTGTGAAGAGGGAGGAAGGAGAGGAGAGGAGAGGAGGGCATACCTCGGCTAGGAGTTACTGCTGTGGGAGGCGCTGGTGGAGCCGTCGTGTACCTCGCCGGCTCCAACATCCATGCGTGGCGTCGGCCCACAGCAGGGAGGCGTCGGCGGTCTCTTGTGACCTGCGTTGCGTGAGGAATCCGGCCAAATTGAATCAGAAAATGGCAATTCAAATTGAATCGAACAACATCCGGGATCTGGCCAAATCGTGTCCAACACACACACACACACGCATGAAGGGAAGGTAGGGGGGAGAGACCTCCATGGCGTCGGTCGGAGCACCATCTCCATCTCTCTCCCTCACGCGGGCATACTTAGGAAGACATACGATCGAGGGCGGAGAGACCTCCGGCGGTCGTATGACACGCTCAGGGCGGCGGGCGGGCACGTGCGCGGCGGAGGGGGGCGGGGGCGGGCAGCGGCGCGAGACAGGGAGCGGCGGGCGCGCGGCCGCCGGCATGGTGCACGCGGCGGGGGGCATGGGGGCGGACGAACGGAGGAGAGGAGATGGAAGGGAGGCCGGCGGCGAGTGGGTTGGGAGAAGAGAGAAGGTTGGGGATCTGGATCGGGCTTTGTGGTTTTTTTTTAGACAGACGGGAGTGGGTGGACAGGGACGGTTGGTGGGGTGGGGGTGGGGATCGGGCCGGGGTGGACACGCTTAGTAGTAGCGTGGGGTCTCACCTGCGCTACTACTACTTACTTAGTAGTAGCGCCGGTTTTATACCCCTCGCTACTACTATGGCCTATCCCGGGGGCATTGTTGGAGACCATTTAGTAGCAGCGCGGGTTTATACCCCTCGCTACTACTATCAACTTAGTAGTAGCGCGATTTTTATACCCCTCGCTACTACTAATTAGCAGTAGCGCTCATTTTTAAACCGCGCTGCTGATAAACTTCTGTGTATAAGGTTTTCCCTAGTAGTGTAGATGTGCAATACTTATGGCATGTCTAGATAGGCTTTAGCAAAACTGTTACTTATTTTGCTTTGTAGTCTCATACTGAAATCTCTACAAAGACTTATATTTAGAAACGTAGCAAGTAATATAGTAGTAACAACTTAGGGAGCTGCTGTCAGCACTACCCTGCCACAACAGACTCACACTATCAATTAATTATCACTTACCTAACTCAAACAACTACGACAAGCTGCCAAATGACAGGTGCTAATTAAATTATGTTATTATGTTTGGGCGACTAGTGCTTTTCATGCAGAACACTTACTACTGCCTAACTAACTTGGTTACTTCCCAAGTTCAACGCAAACTCTACCTAATCAACAGACAGCACGTCCGTGCAATGCAAGATCTCATTATGCATGCCCCCCACCCAATCACATGCACGGGATGAGAATCTCCAGCCTATGCGCCCGAGAAAAGCAGAAAAGCACTCGATCGCAGTCACATGCATTGGGCGGGCAGGGTCAGGCCCAGGTCCGGCGGGTCGAGTAGAAAACAGACAACGGAAGTGAGGAAAAAGAGAGAGCGACTAGTATTACCTGCAAAAGCAAGAGAGAGAAACCACCGATCCGCCTTCAAGTCGGATCCATGTTGCCACCCGCTAGGCTAGCCGGCAGCAAGGTACTCTACTGGTGCCATCAGGGATGGCCCACTGTCCACTTGCGTGTCATCAACGCACTTGCAGGCAACTCCGATCCCCGAATAGTTATTTGCTACTGGTACAACCTTCTTTTGCTGCTGCTGAGTTTAAGCCATGGGTTTGCGACAAAACTATATTATCGTTCCTAAATATAAGTTTTGTAAAGATTTCACTATGGACTACATACAGAGTAAAATGAGTGAATTTACACTCTAAAAAATGTCTATATCCATCTGTAGGTAGTTTTTAATGAAATCTCTAAAAAGACTTATATTTATGAATGGAAGAAGTCTATGGAAGCCATTATATATCTATATCTATATCTATACCTATTAATAAAATAAGGTACGTTTCTCTAATTTTTTCATCCGTTCACCTTTGAAAGTAGTTTATTTATCCGAGGTGGTACTAAACTTTTATACGTCTATCCGCTAGAAAATAAAAAAGATTTATTCAGAATTCCGTCATTGGGCCGCGTGCGCTCCGGCCCAATGAAGCCGGCCCACTTATTATTGCTCATGCAGTTGGGAAGCCGTCATTATATATACCATCTAAAAAGACGGTAGGTGTTGCTCAATCCATTGTGCCGTACAGCTCGGCCTCAAAAACAATTTCCGGTCAAGAGTATAGTATTTTGGATTTCAGCCTCCATGGAGGCCGAACTTTTAAAAATTCAAAATTCGAAAAATTCGGTTTCAAACAAATCTGAAAATATTTGTACAAGTAAAATAAGAATGTGAGGTATATGTGTGTAAAATTTCAGGATTAAATACGTTGGAGTGCGACATGTACAAAAAAGATAAATTCATGGTTTGGGAGGATGAATAGTATTATGTGTTAAAAAGTTAGATTCTTTTTTTTTTGCACAACCCTCCTTTCAACGTATTTCATCCTGAAAATTTACACACTTGTGCATTATGCCTTTCATCTATCTCTGTATGTTCTTTCAGAGTTTTTTGAAATGTAAAAATATGAATTTGCATGAATTTGAGCATTTGGAAGCCTCCATGAAGCTTAGCCTCCAAAAGCAATTTCCGGTTAAACAAAGACTAAAATAGACAACTGTTGGTTGCATATACAAGAGCATTAGGCCCTGTTTGTTTGGGCTTTTGCTTCTGCTTTTTGCAACTTTTTCACTTTGGCCAAAAAGCCATAAAAGCTTCTAAATAGGTGTTTTTTGGAACTTTTATGGCTTTTGGAGCTCAAATAGATTATATTGATTCATCAAAAGCCAAAAAAAGCTTCAAAGGCACCTACTTAGGAGCTTTTATGGCTTTTTGGCCAAAGTGGAAAAACCGTAAAAGCAAAAGCAAAAGCCCAAACAAACAGGGCCTTAGACAGCAAATTTGACCTTCGTATACTTCCGCAGATGCGTACACGGACATCATCCGCCTATCCCTCATTTGTTCGCGTCGGCAGCCATGCTCCTCTTATCTAAACGTTTAAAATTTCTACAATCTCATGCAACGTAGATTACCATACATAACTAAATTTAACACATAGCATAGCATCGGATAGCATAGGACATAGCAAGTTCATCTTACAAGCCGGCATAAAGTTCACAAATTATAGATCAACTAGATATGATCTATGACAAATACAACTAAAGCATAGATAGTAGGCATAGAGAGTAGACATCGGAGCTCCCACTTCCTTGCCAGGCCCTTCCATATGGTGTCTCCCGAGCAGTGTCGGCTGTCCTCGATGTAAGCGTCGGTGGGCGGAGCATAGTCGTCGCTGGAGGATGAGGGAGGAGGTGAGCATAACTAGACGTCGGACGACCCTGGCCTGCTCCTTGGCGAGGTCGAGATGCAATGCCAATGCTTTTTCTCGCAACGGCGACGGCGGCATCTGTCTCCGTCGTGGTCAAGGAGCGGATGACACTTCAAACGAGCTCGTCCTCTGAGTAGGAGCGTGGGTCTACATGACCACGGATAAACTCGCTAGATCTAGCCATGTCCGCCTACGACGCGATGCGAGCTGCCCGCGCGCCTGACTTGAGGAGCCGGCGTCGCATGCTCGACGGTGATGTGATGTCTACTACACAACCTTCTTCTTGTAGACGTTGTTGGGCCTTCAAGTGCAGAGGTTTGTAGGACAGTAGCAAATTTCCCTCAAGTGGATGACCTAAGGTTTATTAATCCGTGGGAGGCGTAGGATGAAGATGGTCTCTCTCAAGCAACCCTGCAACCAAATAACAAAGAGTCTCTTGTGTCCCCAACACACCCAATACAATGGTAAATTGTATAGTGCACTAGTTCGGCGAAGAGATGGTGATACAAGTGCAATATGGATGGTAGATAAAGGTTTTTGTAATCTGAAAATATAAAAACAGTAAGGTAACTAATGATAAAAGTGAGCATAAACGGTATTGCAATGATAGAAAACAAGGCCTAGGATTCATACTTTCACTAGTGTAAGTTCCCTCAACGATACTAACATAATTGGATCACATAACTATCCCTCAACATGCAACAAAGAGTCACTCCAAAGTCACTAATAGCGGAGAACGGACGAAGAGATTTTGGTAGGGTACGAAACCACCTCAAAGTTATTCTTTCCAATCAATCCGTTGGGCTATTCCTATAAGTGTCACAAATAGCCCTAGAGTTCGTACTAGAATAACACCTTAAGACACAAATCAACCAAAACCCTAATGTCACCTAGATACTCCAATGTCACCTCAAGTATCCGTGGGTATGATTATACGATATGCGTCACACAATCTCAGATTCATCTATTCAACCAACACAAAGGACCTCAAAGAGTGCCCCAAAGTTTATATCGGAGAATCACGACGAAAATATGTGCCAACCCCCATGCATAGATTCATGGGCGGAACCCGCAAGTTGATCACCAAAACATACATCAAGTGAATCACGTGATATCCCATTGTCACCACAGATATCCACAGCAAGACATACATCAAGTGTTCTCAAATCTTTAAAGACTCAATTCGATAATATTACTTCAAAGGGGAAACTCAATTCATTACAAGAGAGAAGAGGGAGGAGAAACATAAGATCCAACTATAATAGCAAAGCTCGCGATACATCAAGATCGTGCCAAATCAAGAACACGAGAGAGAGAGAGAGAGATCAAACACATAGCTACTGGTACATACCCTCAGCCCCGAGGGAGAACTACTCCCTCCTCGTCATGGAGAGCACCGGGATGATGAAGATGGCCACCGGAGAGGGATTGCCCCCTCCAGCAGGGTGCCGGAACGGGTCTAGATTGGTTTTCGGTGGCTACGGAGGCTTTTGGCGGCGGAACTCCCGATCTATTGTGCGTTTTGGAAGTTTTTGTTGGGGAACGTAGTAATTTCAAAAATTTCCTACGCACACGCAAGATCATGGTGATGCATAGCAACGAGAGGGGAGAGTGTTGTCTACGTACCCTCGTAGACCGGAAGCGGAAGCATTAGCACAACGCGGTTGATGTAGTCATACGTCTTCACGGCCCGACCGATCAAGCACCGAAACTACGGCACCTCCGAGTTCTAGCACACGTTCAGCTTGATGACGATCCCCGGACTCCGATCCAGCAGAATGTCGGGGAAGAGTTCCGTCAACACGACGGCGTGGTGACGATCTTGATGTTCTTCCATCGTAGGGCTTCGCCTAAGCACCGCTACAATATTATCGAGGATTATGGTGGAGGAGGGCACCGCACACGGCTAATAGATCTCAAGGATCAATTGTTGTGTCTAGAGGTGCCCCCCTGCCCCCGTATATAAAGGAGGAAGGGGGAGGGGCGGCCGGCCAAGAGGAGGCGCGCCGGGGAGGAGTCCTACTCCTACCGGGAGTAGGACTCCCTCCTTTCCTTGTCCAACTAGGAGAGGGGGAAGGAAGGGAGAGAGGAGAGAAAGGAAAGGGGGGGGGGCGCCGCCCCTCCCTCCTTGTCCAATTCGGACTAGAGGGGGAGGGGGCGCGCAGCCTGCCCTGGCCGCCCCTCCTCTGCTCCACTTTGGGCCCATGAGGCCCATTAACCCCCCGGGGGGTTCCGGTAACCCCCGGTACTCCGTTTTATATCCGATAACTCCCGAAACCATTCCTGTGTCCGAATATAGTCGTCCAATATATCAATCTTTATGTCTTGGCTATTTCGAGACTCCTGTTATGTCCGTGATCACATCCGGGACTCCGAACAACCTTCGGTACATCAAAATATATAAACTCATAATGAAACTGTCATCGTAACGTTAAGCGTGCGGACCCTACGGGTTCGAGAACAATGTAGACATGACCGAGACA
Organism: Triticum urartu; assembly: GCF_003073215.2. NCBI lineage: Eukaryota > Viridiplantae > Streptophyta > Magnoliopsida > Poales > Poaceae > Triticum > Triticum urartu. The sequence continues at coordinate 106,422,546 of NC_053024.1, read as the reverse complement.
CGTCTCTGGTCAATAACCAATAGCGGAACCTGGATGCTCATATTGGTTCCTACATATTCTACGAAGATCTTTTATCGGTCAGACCGCATAACAACATACATTGTTCCCTTTGTCATCGGTATGTTACTTGCCCGAGATTTGATCGTCGGTATCTCAATACCTAGTTCAATCTCGTTACCGGCAAGTCTCTTTACTCGTTCCGTAATACATCATCCCGCAACTAACTTATTAGTTGCAATGCTTGCAAGGCTTATGTGATGTGCATTACCGAGAGGGCCCAGAGATACCTCTCTGACAATCGGAGTGACAAATCCTAATCTCGAAATACGCCAACCCAACAAGTACCTTTAGAGACACCTGTAGAGCACCTTTATAATCACCCAGTTACGTTGTGACGTTTGGTAGCACGCAAAGTGTTCCTCCGGTAAACGGGAGTTGCATAATCTCATAGTCATGGGAACATGTATAAGTCATGAAGAAAGCAATAGCAACAAACTAAACGATCAAGTGCTAAGCTAACGAAATGGGTCAAGTCAATCACATCATTCTCCTAATGATGTGATCCCGTTAATCAAATGACAACTCTTGTCTATGGTTAGGAAACATAACCATCTTTGATCAACGAGCTAGTCAAATAGAGGCATACTAGTGACACTATGTTTGTCTATGTATTCACACATGTATTATGTTTCCGGTTAATACAATTCTAGCATGAATAATAAACATTTATCATGATATAAGGAAATAAATAATAACTTTATTATTGCCTCTAGGGCATATTTCCTTCAGTTTTAGGGTACAACGATATATATGGGTGTAGGAAGTACGTCGGAGGAGCCACGGGGGCCCCACGAGGCAGGGGGGCGCTGTTGGGGAACGTAGCAGAAATTCAAAATTTTCCTATGTGTCACCAAGATCTATCTATGGAGAAACTAGCAACGAGGGGAACGAGAGTGCATCTACATACCCTTGTAGATCGCTGTGCGGAAGCGTTCAAGAGAACGGGGTTGAACGAGTCGTACTCGTCGTGATCCAAATCACCAGAGATCCTAGTGCCGAACGGACGGCACCTCCGCATTCAACACACGTACAGCCTGACGACGTCTCCCATGCCTTGATCCAGCAAGGAGAGAGGGAGAGGTTGAGGAAGACTCCATCCAGCAGCAGCACAACGACGTGGTGGTGGTGGAGGAGCGTGGTACTCCAGCAGGGCTTCGCCAAGCACTACGAGAGACGAGGATGGAGAGTGGTAGGGCTGCGCCAAGAAGGAGAGGAACTCGTATGTCTGGCAGCCCAAAACCTCAAGTATATATAGGGGGAGGGGAGGGGCTGCGCTCCCATCTAGGTTTCCACCCCTAGGGGTGGCGGCCAGCCCTAGATCCCATCTAGGGGGGCGGCCAAGGGGGGAGAGGGAGGCGCACCACTAGGTGGGCCTTAGGCCCATCTGAGCCTAGGGTTTGCCCTCTTCCACTCTCCCTTGCGCCTTGGGCCTTGGTGGGGGGGCGCACCAGCCCACCTGGGGCTGGTCCCCTCCCACACTTGGCCCATGCAGCCCTCCGGGGCTGGTGGCCCCACTTGGTGGACACCCGGGACCCTCCCGGTGGTCCCGGTACGTTACCGATAAAATCCGAAACTTTTCCGGTGACCAAAACAGGACTTCCCATATATAAATCTTTACCTCCGGACCATTCCGGAACTCCTCGTGACGTCCGGGATCTCATCCGGGACTCCGAACAACATTCGGTAACCACATACAAACTTCCTTTATAACCCTAGCGTCATCGAACCTTAAGTGTGTAGACCCTACGGGTTCGGGAACCATGCAGACATGACCGAGACGTTCTCCGGTCAATAACCAACAGCGGGATCTGGATACCCATGTTGGTTCCCACATGTTCCACGATGATCTCATCGGATGAACCACGATGTCGAGGATTCGATCAATCCCGTATTCAATTCCCTTTGTCTAGCGGTATTGTACTTGCTCGAGATTCGATCGTCGGTATCCCGATACCTTGTTCAATCTCGTTACCGGCAAGTCTCTTTACTCGTTCCGTAACACATCATCCCGTGATCAACTCCTTGATCACATTGTGCACATTATGATGATGTCCTACCGAGTGGGCCCAGAGATACCTCTCCGTCACACGGAGTGACAAATCCCAGTCTCGATTCGTGCCAACCCAACAGACTCTTTCGGAGATACCTGTAGTGTACCTTTATAGCCACCCAGTTACGTTGTGACGTTTGGCACACCCAAAGTATTCCTACGGTATCCGGGAGTTGCACAATCTCATGGTCTAAGGAAATGATACTTGACATTAGAAAAGCTTTAGCATACGAACTACATGATCTTTGTGCTAGGCTTAGGATTGGGTCTTGTCCATCACATCATTCTCCCAATGATGTGATCCCGTTATCAATGACATCCAATGTCCATGGTCAGGAAACCGTAACCATCTATTGATCAACGAGCTAGTCAACTAGAGGCTTACTAGGGACATGGTGTTGTCTATGTATCCACACATGTATCTGAGTTTCCTATCAATACAATTATAGCATGGATAATAAACGATTATCATGAACAAGGAAATATAATAATAATAATAACTAATTTATTATTGCCTCTAGGGCATATTTCCAACAGTCTCCCACTTGCACTAGAGTCAATAATCTAGTTTGCATCGCCATGTGATTGACATTCATAGGTCACATCGCCATGTGACCAACATCCAAAGAGTTTACTAGTGTCACTAAACTAGTTCACATCATCATGTGATTAAGACTCAACGAGTTCTGGGTTTGATCATGTTTTGCTTGTGAGAGAGGTTTTAGTCAACGGGTCTACAACATTCAGATCCGTATGTACTTCGCAAATCTCAAGGTCATATTATAAATGCTGCTTCCACGCTCCACTTGGAGCTATTCCAAATGGTTGCTCCACTATACGTATCCGGTTTGCTACTCAGAGTCATTCAGATAGGTGTTAAAGCTTGCATCGATGTAACCCTTTACGCCGAACTCTTTATCACCTCCATAATTGAGAAACATGTCCTTATTACTCCAAGGACAATTTTGACCGTTGTCTAGTGATCCACTCCTGGATCACTTTTGTACCCTCTTGCCAGACATGTGGCAAGGCACACATCAGGTGCGGTACTTAGCATGGCATACCGTATAGAGCCTATGACAAAAGCATAGGGGACGACATTCGTCCTTTCTCTTTCTTCTGCCGTGGTCGAGCTTTAACTCTTAACTTCATACCTTACAACTCAGGCAAGAACTCCTTCTTTGACTGATCCATCTTGAACACCTTCAAGATCATGTCAAGGTATGTGCTCATTTGAAAG